>NC_137088.1:21263383-21863383 GCF_951640355.1 Cnephaeus nilssonii | reverse complement strand
GAGGTAACTGAATATAAACTTCCAAACATTTTTTAACACAACACCCCACCAATTGCTACATATTAAAGTCCCCTTAGTTATCTCATTAGTAGATGCCCTATTCAAATCTGAATTTTATGTCATTAACCCTGTGCCACTCACCTTAATTCAGGGACCTGGTGCCTTGAGTTATCCATATTAATATTATACATTGAGTCATCAGTCCAAGACAGAGTAAGTACATTATATGTCACCTCTCCCACATCAAAACATGAGTTACCTCTTCATTAAGCTCCATTCCCCCCTCCCCCATTATATACACTTTATCAACCAAGGAAATGACAGTTAATACTTTATATGCTTCACTTATACAGGGTGGGGCAGTAGTAGGCTTATAGTTATGAGTATGAGAAATACAGAGTTTATTCTCATATTATCATTTATTAATTATTGTATTCTTTTTTATATGAACAACTGTAAATCTACTTTTGTCCCACCCTGTATTGCTATCCAGGGAATAATTGATTGCTTTCACATTTTAGACCCAAACTATTGGATGCTAATTTATATTAATCCTTAAGTTCCTTTTCATTCTAAAAACAATTCATTAAATTCTTTTCATTTTTTGCACAATAACACTAAAAATAAAACAAAATGAGCAGTTAATTCATTAGGTTTTACAGATTCATCACTAGTTTTAAAGATAAAAACTGACAATATCAACTTTACTAACATATCTCCTGCAACAAGTTAGGGAGTTAGAAGAATTGGGTAAAAAAAAATCTTTATTGGATTAGGGGTAGGAGTGCAAACAGGCCTCATGAGGAGGATGACCATATGTCCTGGTTTGCCTAGGCTCGTCCTGGCTTGTGCCTGTCCTCCTGTCATTCACTCTGATTTAGCATCTACCCAAATTTACAGTTTTTTTAATTTTTTAAAATATATTTTTTATTGATTTCAGAGAGGTAGGGAAAGGAAGAGAGAGAGAGAGAAACACAATGATGAGAGAGAATCATTAATCACCTGCCTCCTACATGTCCCCTACCCGGGATCGAGCCCACAACCTGGTCATGTGCCCTGACCAGGAATCAAACTGTGACTTCCTAGTTCATTAGTCAGTGCTCAACCACTGAGTCACACCAGCCAGGCATAATTTTTCAGTTTTTAAAGACATGTTGTTATTGCTCATTTTTTTTATTAAGATGAGGTGGGATGGGTTTGATAGATTTCTGCTTTGTTTGAAGCTTCTGCCATAGTCTGGTCTAATAGTTTGTGAGACCCATGTGCAATGAAGATTCCTCACTTTAACTTGTAGTTAAATCTGAAAGACAATGATCAGCCTGTCTCTCTAGTCCCACCCTCTCTAGCTACAACTTCCCTGCAAAGACTGCATGCATTGTCCTTGCTGATAAAACAAAGCTTGCAGACGTCAGGGACTAGGAACAGCTAACTGCTTCCATACCAGATGCAAAAAGGGGCCAGGACCAGTGATTGACGTCAGTAGGACATGTGGGAAATTCTGCTTGTCGTGTGGGAAATGTGTATGAGAAGTAGATAATGAGCAGTCCTGCTCTGCAGAGAGTAGTCTATAATGTGTTTGTCACTTATTGTATGGTACTATCCTGCATTGATTGGAAAACCTTTCAGCAGGAATAACAGAGAAAATGGAAATGAATATTTAATGTGTTAGGTAATGAACTTACAGTTCTTTAAAAGAATTGATGGGAAGCATGTAACTTGCACAAAAAGTTTGTTAATATTTACCACCCATTACAGGGACCATAGATATGTCAGTAACTACATGACCATCAGAAGGTGCAAATCTTTAACAAAGCACCAGTGTTCACATCACATTCTGTTTGCATTTTGCTCAAAATTAGTTAGAAATTTAGAATCAAAGAAAGGAGTAGCAAAAATATTCATATTTTGAATATGCAACAAACTGTAATTATTGCAAATGGTGTCTACAAACAGAAACATATTGAATTGGTCCTTACAAATGGAGAAATTAAAAAAATTAAATGAGAGCTCAACAAGCATGAATGACAATTTTTAAATTTCACAATTATACTTTTCAATATCTTGAGTTATGGGGAGAATTTTTTTGTTGGTACTTCTCTCTATAATGGAATATATTTATATATTTTGAAGTACTTAAATTTAGCTAACCATTCAGAGGAATCATAATAGAGATGACCTATTTATGTATTGAATCTCATAGAAACATTTGGCAAATAAATTTATAAATAAAAGTAAGTAATATATAAGAATATTTATGTTTCAATATAAAAATATTAAAATTGAGGTTATACTCCATGAATCATAATATGCTTTGGCTTACCTGGTACCTTAGCACTTATACAGATGATATTTTTCAGTTAAAATTTTTATGGCCTCAAAAAAAAAAAAAGGGTCAATTGAAATGTGCACAATTTCCTATGTATTGTCCATCTTTGAAGCAGTTTGCTGGTAATTTTTACTAAAAATATTTGTAAAATAATAGGACTCTATTGAAAAATATACATTTTCCAATAATACCAGTGGCATAGTACTGGAGAGAGATGTAGATAAGAACCTGTTTAAAGCATCTAACTATGTGTATATATACTTTTTCCACTTATGTTGTTTCTAAATCTTATTTTTCTTGGTGAATTTTTATAGGGCTTTACAATCCTTTAAGAAATTTCTCTTTCAGTATATATTTTCTAAAATTGAGGACAGTCTTTGATAAAAGCAGTACAACTATCAGACTCTAGAAGTGAACATTGCTTATGCCCAGATAAGTGAAGAAGTATTTTAATGTGGTTTACTACCCAAGATATGTACTATTTTTATTTTTAGAAAGAATTTTATCTGGAAAATAGTTATTGAATAGAACTTTTTTTTATTGGTTCTTGGGTTTTCAAGAAGCTTGGGTCATGAGACACCATTGAAATGATGTTGTGGTGGTGGTCCATTTTTAATCTAGATGAGGTTTCTCAACCTCAGCACTACTAACATTTGGGTCAGATAATTATTTGCATGTGAGGTGGGAGGACACTGTCTTGTGTGTTATAGAATTTTGAGCAGCATCTCTGCCCTATACCCTCTAGATACTAGTAACATCAGGCAGTTGTCACAACCAAAAATGTCATCAAACATCGCCAATGTCCCCTGAGGAGCAAAACCACCCTCAACTTTAGATGAATCACCCAGAGGATGAGTTTCAGAGGGAAAGACAAGTGGTAAAGTCAGACAGATAATTTGGAAGACACTGGGATGGAAAACATTTAAATAAAAAGAGAAATGGGGGAAGTAGGGGTGCTGGGAGAAATCATGGATTTGTGGGGTTTTTTGAAATGGAGATTCAAGGTACCTGGGTTATATTCAAGCAGATGGGTCTGACAGACAGTTGAATATACAAACCTGTAACTTCATGAAGAAGTTTCCCCTTGAAGGAACGTTTTGAGTGTTGTAAGCTGAAGTGAGGATGGACATGTACAGAGGAGCAAACAAGTGGACTAACAATACAACCTGGGAACATAAAGAAATAGAGGGGTGGACAGCATGAGAGAGAACTAACTATTAAAGACAAGGAATGGTCCAGGGTAGGAGAAGAGCTAGGAAAGTGTGAGATCACATCTGACAAAGAAGCCTTTCAAGAAAGAAGCTGTCTTAGTAGCAATGCTACAGAAAAGCACATTCAAGCAATAAATGTAAAATGTTCTTTGGGCATAGCAGTCAGTTTGAGAGGGAAATACAAGATTAAGTGGAGACTGTTATTCTGCTCTATAAACTTGGTGGCTGACACATAGTGAGTACTCAAAAATGTGAGATGAATGAAAGAATAAATAAGTAAATTGTATTGAATTATACTGAAAAAGCACCTCTTTTGAGAATAGAGAAGCAGGTCTATGTGCCTATAATAGTCTTTGACTAAAATAGTATATCAAATATCATATCTAAGTACCTTTTGGTAATGCAAAATGTTCTATGATTGTCTATGAAGTATTTTGAGACTCTCAGAAATAGGCATTTCAGAGATATATTTTTAATATATCCCTCTCCATACCGATATGCACATATAGACAGTTTAATTATGCCAGTCACAAAATAACTTCACTGTGGAATTGGACTCATTTAATTTATAAATGATCATTTGTACATCCTGAAATATGCCAAGTTGTGTCTAGAAGGCTGTGAACAGCTGTGTCATGTAGCTAATGTATTTTACCACCAGAGATGTAAAAAGTTGATATAATACTTATCACCAGCATGATGTGTTCTAGATAACAAAAGTAGAGAGAAGGTTTTCTTACATGAAAGTTTAATGCACTTGGTATGGATTTAAGAATTAGTTTTCTACATGTGGTTCATGGTATTCAGTATACTTAATATCAATTTCCAATTCTACTAAGATATTTTTTAAAATAATAAACTAGTTTCAGCCTAATTTCATTAAACACTAGCATATGTAGCCTTTTTGCTTACTCTACAAGTTGAGAAAGTCAAATATTAAATGCTATAGAAATTCATTTTCTAAGTTGCAATTGTAGTAAAAGGGAATTAGTCATTTACTCTTCTTGTCAAGCTACAAGAAAAGAGCTGTGCTAAACTTTGCCAGTTTGAAATTTTTTATATCATGATTTTACTCACAAGAGACACTTTTTCTGTGTATTTACTCTGAGAGTACACATTTAATGGTTCAAATATCATTATTTTTATTCCCATTGTGCATCTTCAGTATATAATAAAATACTGTGAATAAGAAAATATTGCAAATAATCTCTTCAGAAGTTGTCTGGGTGCCACCAAAGAATAAATTCACTCTCCTTTTGTAGTTAAATTAATACCTTAACTCTATTTAGACATACGTTTTCAAGGACTTGAATGATTGAAAAGAGTAATGCGTGATTTTCAATCAAGTTAGTATGACTTGCATACTTGTCTGTACTGATACACAACTGAATAATGACAAGGCATAAATAATAAGCATAAAGTATAATTCTTATTCTCAGGAGCTTGGAAGCCTGTGGGAGAGAAGGGACCATATATAAATCAATAAGAAAACAATTACATGCTAGGCACTCTAGAACTCTGTGCATGAGTAGAAGGTATTTAGCATAGAAGACAACCAAGAAGGCCAGAGGTGTTCTTCATCTATTTTTATGTTGATGTTGATAATGGTCCCAAAGAGAAACTTGTTTTTCCCAATTTCTACTCTAATCTTTTTTTATGAGAGGGAGATGGAAAAAGGGGAATTGAATTTGCCATTTGGAGGAGGAGCACAGGATTAAAGCAAGGCATCAAGAGACAAGAGATCTTGAGCATTTTTTGATCTGAAGGGTGTTTTACTGTACTTTCCTTATTGAGGAAAGAGAACCACAGGTCTGCTTTGGGCATAGCTAATTTTACTTAGTCCTTTGAGACTCGCAGTAGTAGGGAAGTGGGTCCTTAAAAAAAGAACTTAAAGTATATATATTATCAACTCCGTCACTTAGCTTTTTTGGCAATAGCTTTATTTTTCGGTTTTTAAATAATATGCCTTTTTACTTAAAAATATTCATTGTAATTGCTACCACAAGCAAACCAATAATCTGTTTTGTACTTCAAAGTTCATTCACTGATTAAAATAAATCACTAAAACGTGCTTTAGGAGAATAATTTATATTCCTTGAGTACAATGTCATTGTACTTCCTGAGGCCAAGAAAGTATATTCATCTAGAAAGTAATACTGATAAATTTAAGAAAAGATTGAACCATTTTAAAATAGAGTAGGTTCTTGCAAGCAAAGCTAATTTAATCTTGTGGAGTTTGGAGGGTTATTTAACACTGACCCAGAGATTAGCTATTACATTGGAAAGCATTCAAAACAGTCATGTGGACTATCTCAAATTATCCAAGAGATTTAAATTCCCTTGCAGAAGTAAGCAAATGATTGTGTCTTCACATCTGCTCTCAGTACAAAGCACAGCTTCGTCTACTGGATTCCAGACCAAAGCAGCTTTGCGTATAGGAAGATGTGTTATCAACGGTAGCATGAAACCTGAGAGAAATACTGTCTGTTCACTCTTCTTGAGTTGCCAAGAAAGGAAGTCACAGACATGAGCCATGTGCTTGCTGAAAAGCAGGCAGAACCATGCATGGAAGAATTGCAGGTATCTGATGAGGTATCTGTCATCTGTGTAACATATACTTCTGTTTTCTCAGTATTCGTACAGCCTGGAGCAAAGTAGAGGAAGAGCCTCAGGCTCTGAGCTCCGAGAAGTAAATTCTTTGGGGAGGTACTGGATAGGCTGAGGCTAGAGATTTGTCTCAAGAGACCTGCGTTCCCCAGACCTTCCTTTGCCAAAAGTAACTGAGTGATCCTAAACAATGTACACGCTCTCCTGGTCTTCTCTTTCTTTCTTTCTTTCTTTGTGCAATATGGAGTTTGAACAAGGCAATCTCTAAGGTTTCTGCCAGTTTTAATAAAAGGCCCTTTCAGAATTTCCTATTTATTCCCAAGAAAGCCTTGAACATTCTATGAGTGAACAAACTTGCCATCACATTTGAAAATGGAGAGAAAGGCAAAGAATGGACAATAATGTCGGCTCTCGACTGTGATTCCTTTTCTCCTTCTACTTGCTCTCTTTTTCCATTATCTGATTTTCTCTAAAGTGACATTACCCAAATGCATAAAATGAAATTATGTCTGTTCAGACTGAATGCCTAGTGATGATGATTAATGCCCTGGTTTTTATACAGGGCTTAGTGGAAACCAATGCAAGAGCCCTACCACCAGGTAGAATAACACCTTTTATTTGACATTCCAGTCTCTTTTGAAGTGTAAGATGTGAGAGAATTCATTTTAATATTTTACCTTCTTTTATATAATACTACCTTTTTCAACAATGCTTTCTTGAAGATCTGAAATCCCACTGTGTTGGGTTCTGACATTGTGAAATGGCTGCTTTAGTGTTGGCACAGATTAAGTTTCATATACTTATCAGTTTTAAAAAAAGGAATAAAAAATGAGCATTGACCTATGTCCAAATAGGAGTTATTCATGTTTCCTAGTGAGTCAAATAAGAGATCAAAATAAAGGACCTTGGAAAGAATATGACAGTAGATTCCTTTGATAGCACTACCTAGACAGAGTCCTGTTACTACTGCACCCTGGAGACAGGGTGAGTTTCTGCTAACAGTGCTCATAGGTGCCTTTTTCACAGCAATACAGAGTCAAAATCTCAGGAAAACTTTTCTCTACTACTCAATATTCAAATATTTTAATAATGCCTAGCTAATGTCACTCTTTTCAGCCCTCATCTAGATGGTCTCAGTTCTCTAATATGGCCATAATACCCAATATTCTCATTGACCACACATTTTAGTCACTTATTCTGCATATACCTGCTACATGCCTATCGTTTTCAAGGTATGGATGAGCAAGATAATATGTGCAGAAAAGTCAGAGTTACCATCCACAATGACTTATATTGTGGAAGGGGGTACAAAAAACATATACAATGAGAAAAACAAAAGAACAAAATGCCAGCATAACAGTCATGGAACAGATGTCATGAGGAAGGGTTTTGTTTTGTTTGTTTTTTAAACCAAGTACTTTGATTTAAAGTCAGGGAGCTTAACACTGAGTGAAATAATCAGGGGAGGCTCCATGGAGGAGGTATCGCTTGAGGGAGCATTGAAAGATATAAAAGACTGAGATAAGCAGAGAAGACAGGATAGTGTGAACTAAGGCAATGTTTCTCAAGAGCCAGCTGTACCACTGATGTGCATAATATACTAGTACAGATATTATATTAAATAATATTTAACCACACAGTGAGAGAGTTTTCTCTTTTCACAACCTCCCTAAGAGGAAGGAATTAGCCTGAGGTTAGGAGTGAAGGATCTTACTAACGGACACATAGCTAATTGGCCATACAAATAAGTTTGGAACCCAGGCCTGTTTCATTCTAAAACTTCTGTTCTTCATCATGCCTGGAAACCCTATTCATCTTCAAGCCCCAACATCAATACTAGCTTTTTCTGTCTAAGCCAAACTTTCCAACAGATGGCCAATTTCCTTTTTGGCCATTCTGCACTAGCATTATGGGTTTCTGGGTAGTGATTTCCATTTCCCTTCACTAGAATTGTTTATCTGGCCATCTGATGACTAGGTTGTGAGTACCTAGAAGGCCTATTCACATGTCCCAATGCATCAGCACTGTACTTTCCTCATGGTCAAGGCTCATATTGTTTGAATTGAGCTGAATTATCTCCCTATGCCATGGCCTATCACTGAAGTGCAGCTGCACCTCCTCAGAGTGGAAGTCAGAACAGGAGCTCTGGAGAAGATAGCTCATGAACTACCTGGAGAGGCTTTTGCCTTTGTCAAATTCCAAGAATCTAACTAATTAATTTTGAGCAAATCAGCCATGCTTTGGATTTGTTTTTAACTTTGGACTCTTTTTATTCCTAGGTTTTATAATGCCCAGGTTAAGTAGCACAAAAATGGATACCTGGTAATTATAAACTTCTAGATCCCAGAAGATAATTTTAAAAAGTATCTCGCCGAAGAAGGCATACGAACAGCCAATATATATATGAAAAGCTGTTCAACCTCACTGGCAATTAGGGAAATGCAAATCAAAACTACAATGAGATACCACTCAACACCCATTAGAGTGGCCATTATCAACAAGACAAGAAATAACAAGTGTTGGAGAGGTTGTGGGAAAAGGGGAACTCTCATTCACTGCTGGTGGGGATGTAGATTGGTACAACCACTAGGGAAAGCACTCTAACAACTTCTCAGAAAATTAAGAGTAGAGCTACCATACAATTCAGCAATCCCTCTCCTGGGTATATACCCAAAAAAAACTCAAAATCATGTATTCACAAAGATATATGCACCCCTATGGTCACTGCAGCATTATTCATGGTGGCCAAGACATGAAAGCAATCAAAGTGTCCTGAGATAGAGGACCGGAGAGAGAAGATGTGGTACATATACATAATGAAATACTATTCAACCATAAGAAAGGTTGAAATAGCACCATTTGTAATAACATGGATGGGCCTTAAGAACATTATGCTAAGTGAAATAAGTCAGTCAGAAAAAGCTAAGAACTATATGATTTCACTCATAGGTGGGATATAGAACTGAAACTCGTGAACACAAACAGCAGCGTGGTGATTGCCAGAGGGAAGAGGGTTGCGGGGGGAGGGGGTCTTAATATAAGGTGACAGGAGAATATTTGACTCTGGGTGGTGGGCACACAGTGCGATATACAGATCTTGTTACATAGAAACCCACACGTGAAACCTATATGCTCATGTTGACCAATGTCACTCCAATCAACTGAATAAATATAAAAAGATTTTAAAAAGTAAATGTAGCATAACAAAACTTTTAATTTTTATCATCACTTCACCTCCCCTTCCCCCAAAAACAAAGTATCTCTCCCAACTCTTTTATTCTATCAATGAGGAAACTGCAGACTAAGGAAATTTCATGAGTTGCTTAAGGCCAATAAGGCAGGCCTCAGTGAAAGGTCTCTTGATTTCTGGTAGTAAATTATCTTCCATATTGATGGCTTTGAGCTTGGAGGTCATGTGCTCTTCTTCCCGCCCATTGTAGGAATTCCTGACTACAGTAGCAGTGATGTCAGCAGGTGCTGCTTTTGAGCCTGGAACAGGAACTCACAATTTTTAAACAATCTATTCCATTTTAAATTAAAGAGTGCCTTTTTCTCTATCGAACCTTATATTCATACTATTGCTCTTAACACTAGAGGCTTCCTTCAGTGATCCTCTGGTCCCAAGGCTTTATCTACATCTGTAAAGTGAGGGCTTTCAAATTTGTATCTCTAGACCAACCTTCTTCTCTGAACTCTAGACTCATATACTGCCTGCTGGATATCTCTCTTTGAATGTCTAATAAGCCTCTCAGATGATGATGATTATGATTATTATTATTTCTGCTGCAAAAAGCGTTATTGTTTCATTTGGTCCAATGCATGGGAGAGGGCTCCAGGGTGGTTAAAAGAATGGCTAGTAGTTTCAGGGAGAGGCTCAAGCAAAAGCCAGAGACCAGGGCAATGCAGAGGGGCCCCTCAAAGGCCTCTGGGCTCCAAAGGCTCCTAGTCGTGCTTGAGGGTGAGCCTTTGGAAGAGATACTTGCCCAGCCCAGCCTGGGGGCCGGCCAGCCTGCGGAGGTGAGCCAGGTGTGGCCCATCTTCTTGATGAGTTTCACCTGCTCACCCCGGAAGTGGTTCTCCAGGAGGTCACAGAGCTGAGGGTCTGTGCAGGCAGAACCCAGGGCCTGCAGCTCCACAAGGGCCTGGCTCAGGTTCCTCTCCAAGGCCAGGGCGGCTTCCATGGCGTCCTGAGTGTTGCCCACTCCTCCTGGGAGGCTTCAGCACGTCCTGGAAGAGAATGCGGCCACCGCGCTGGTTTTGCATCTTTAAGAGATGCTCGGAGCCCTCAGCTTCTCAGCCAACTCATGGAAGTGGCCCACGCCCTCAAGAGCCACATCGTCCCTGTCGAAATGGAAGCCCAGAGAGAGGTAGGTGTGGGAGGCCCGCAGATGCAGGCTGGCCAGGCAGTTGACCACAGCCTCCACCTCGGTGGAGGAATTCTGACGAATCTGGGAGCTCATGGTTGTTCAGCAATAAGGAGTTAAGTAGGAAAAAAAAACAAAATGGTGTTGGCTAGTCTCTGAGTTGGTTCTGAAGGTGGTGACTGGATAAAACACTAGAGAGTGGTCGAAGGCTAGAAAAAGGGGTATCCCTGAGTCTGTTCCGTCCAAACACTGTTGAAGCAAGAGACAGATCCAGGACTGCCGAGGGCGCTGTCGAGCCTCTCGGATTTAATACCAGAAAACAAAGTCTTGATTATACCTTGCCACCAAAAAGCTCTCTCCTATCCCCCAGTCTTTTTCATCTCATGAAACTTTATTTTTCCAGTTGCTCAGGCCAGAAACCTAAATGTGTCTTATTCTTTTTCATTGTACACCTAACCCCTCAGCTACCATATTGGCTCTACTTTAAAACTACTTCCAGAATCTCAACAAATTCTTACCAACTCCACTGTTCCCAATGTAGTCCAGGCTACTATTCACTCTTGCACAGACAACTTTAATTTGTACAATCTAAAAATTTGATAATGCCATCTTAATATAAACCACTGCCTACACGTGTTGAAGGATGTAGAGGTAAGGACAAACCTTCACATAGCAAGAGATTCTGTCTACAAATGACCTGAGCTTTATTCGTCTAACAAGGTACTGGTTGGTATGGCACCTTCTAGAAAGATGGCTTAGATTTACCAGTCTGCTTTGCTCATCTGCTAAAAGGCTATATCCAGATTGGGCCCAGACCACTGGCTTTACTGTTCCCATCTAGAGACTTTTACTTTCTTCATCTACTGTGATTATAATGACCTGCTAGGAAATCTAAGAAGGAACTCTGAAGTCGACCGCTTTGGGCAGGCTGGTCTCTAGCTAGCCCTGTTTTCGGCTTTCCTGGAGGTTTCCTGGAGGCTTTGCACTTCTAAAAAGCAGTGGAGGTGGGCAACCTGCCATTTCTGTGAATGCTTTGCATAGCTTGGCATCACAAGGTAATAAAGAACATAGCAATAACAATTGCTACTATTTGCCGAGTACTTACCATGTGCCAGGCACTGTGCTTGGCACTGTCCAAAATCTCATCTAATCTGCAAACCTTTATATAGTAGATGTGACCTCTATTTTCTAGACGAGGAAACTGTGCAGAGTGGGTATTGGTAGGTGCAGTGGGTGCCTTATCCCGATCCCCTTTGCTGGGTGGGGTACTGTCAATTGTCAATTTGTTGCCTCTCAGCTCCGAAAGGACCCTTCACTATATGCTCTGTATTAACAGAATTCCAGTAAAGGGCACTAGAGGGACACTGTGGGATGAAGAGGCTCTTCTGCCTGTTTCATAGTGGCATCGGAGGTTGGCTTTGGGAGTGTGAGGACATCCGGTGAAGCATCAAGCCCCCAAACACAGCCCCTCTATAAACCCGTGGTCTTAGCCTAGCCATAATCTTTCCAGAACCCCAGCACATCTCGCACCCTCTTTCCCTACGCCGCCAGCACCCAGACCTCATACACCCACAGCATCAGTTGCTGATCGCCTGCTCCCCCCTTGCACTTGGCACTCCAGAGGGTGATGGCCTGTTGTTTGCCCAGCAACCCATATCCTCTGCAGCCTGGCCAAACCAGTGTACTTCTCTACAGTCTGGTGGGCTGAACATTATTTTCTTCAAGTTATTCCTTCTGTGGATTCTGTTCCCCAGCCCTAGGGTACTATGCAGTTATTCTTTTATTATCATTAGTAATTATTTATATTAAAATTTTCCTGCTTTACTGATTGTATAATTTTTATATCCAGATTGGACCCAGGCCACTATAGACCCATCTCGTAGCTGCTGCAAGCAATGGCTGCTAACACAGCTGCCAGGTTCCTCAGATAATTGCTCTCACCCAATGAGAGCTGCTTTGCCCAAGAGATGAGCACCCTCCCTAATCCTCCTGCTCACCTTTGGGCCAGAGCCAATGACTAGCCCACAAAAGCCAGCTCCTTCAGGCAGACAAGTCTGTGGTGCAATTTACCTTCTAGAGCTCCCCTATGGATCAGGTCAGAGCGAAAATTTGCAGAAACCCTGTCCTGTCTGTTCTCAGCTCTCAGTCCTGCCCTCCTCTTTCCCTCATGGTCTTTTCCTGAGAGTACTTCCTTGAGAAAGTGGTTGTATCCTAATCCTGTGTCAGGCTCTGCATTGGAGGAACCTGACCTCTGACATGTACCAAGGCCACAGAGCTAGAAGATAATGAAGCTGGTGAGTGTACCAGGTCTAGTTGCATCAAATCCTGTGCTCTTACCCAGCCACTTCTCTTGGATGAGGAATTTCCCACCTCCAATGTGTTCCCCCTAACTCAATGTGCCTTCTGTTCTAAGCCATCTCGGCCTTGAGGATGGTCTGTGACTGGTTCAGAGTGAAGTTTGTGATACTGGCTCAGCAGTATCCAAGGCCTGTGCCCACTGTTCCCAGGGGGGCATATGCCCCCTAATTGTTTCATGGAGGTTTACATAGCCCCTGCTGTTACTACCTCTTCTCTCTTACTCTTCTTTCATCGCCCAAGAGTGTAGCCCAACATCCTGACCCTCCCAGTTCCCTGAGGTGAGTCGGCTTGTTTAGCTAAACTATGCTCCTCCTGTTCAGCCACATTTATTTGGGCTAGACTAGTTCTCCGTGCCCTGGGAATTGTGCACTAAGGTTCAGAAACTAAGATGACAGCTTGACACTTGGCATGCCTGTTAGGTAAATAATAGTTTTTATTGGGGGCCATAGCAGTGGGTTTATTTATAACTCCTGCCACCACACACTAGCACTTAATGGGGTGGTGGGGACAGACAGTCGAAAGGCTGCTTAGGGACCCAGAGGAACTAGGAGGATGGAGACTTGGCAGAGATTGTATGTGTCAATCTTGAAAGATAATTGGGCCAACACTGAGTGAGAGCAGCTTGTTCCAGTCCGTTCCATTTTCAGATGCTCTAACACAGAGTGAAAGATTCAGCAGACAAGTCAACAGGTCTTGGCTGAAATTGTCTCTTTTCCATGATCCCAACATGTATTTTGGTTTTGTGGGTTGTTCTTTGACCACCACATGCAGATCCCTTTGGGGAATTCTCAGCCTAGTCAGTGCTCCCTGGTCGACTCTGACTCCTGTTTTCCCATTTGGTAGTAATTACTTGACAGCTACACAGCTTCTCTCCCTTCATCAAACACGCACACATGCTAATAAATAAAAGCCCGGTGCTCTTATTATGGGCTCTCCTTTTTTCAGAGAGGCAACCTATTCCACTTCAGAAGTGGTTCCGCTCTCTTCAGCATTGCCACATTTCCTTTGTGGCTGGATGAAGGACAGCTGTAGCTAATCCAGCCACAATTCCAGTTGTCCCACAGTTAAATGAAATTATTAGCCATCCCCACAGAGTGTCAGCAAACTGCAAATAGAAATGCGCCTTTGAAGGCAGCTGAATCCAACTGGGAATTGAGAAATTAATAGAAATTTAGAATAATGGGCAAGCTTGCAACGAACCGTTCATGAGTTCAGAAGCCTAGTTCCTTTGGTAATTTGAATGAGCAGCTTTGCTAATAAAGTTTGTCTGTGTCTCATGAACCTTCTGGATCTACCTGTCACTCACAAACAACTTGAATTATCACTATCCCGTCAAATGTTGCCCTTTCCCTCAGCTGGCTGACTGGCTCTGGAAGCTGATTTTCTCCACTGTAGGCAGGGAATGGAGGGAGAAAAAGAGAAGAAGCTCTTAGCACCAGCTGAGGCAGGCTGGCCTACATCTACATCAAGGATGAAGCATGTTTATTTCATGAAGGAAACTTCGGATGAATTTCAAGTGGTACAACATCTATTTGAAAGGGCAGCTGTTCCCAATAGAAATTCCCAATTATGATCAAGACCTACCCATGGTTCTTGACCCCTCTACTCCGTAGATCTGCAAGTGCCATAATCCCCACTCCTCTGCCCACAGTGGGATTTAAACTGCAGAAAAATGAGCCGATGTCACTGGCATCTTCACGCTTTTAACAATCCTCTCATTCCCCACACCAGTGAAGCCTATTAGCGTTTGCTTATCACCTTTATTTATGTGCTCTTAACTTTTCTCTCCCCCGTGGAACAGAAATGTATGTCCCTCAAGGAAACACAAAGCATTGCCCACTGACAAATACATCAGGAACCCCTTTTGCATTCTCTGCAGTTTCCCCGGCAGTTGGAGTGCTGTTCTCAAGGAAACGGTTATCAACAGGATTGATTTTTCCATTCGGCCCCTGGGATTGCAGCAGCCTGGCAGCTGGCCAGGTGCAGGGCACTGAGGCCTCCCGGGAGGCTGAGGAACAATTCAGGGATCCGAGGGCAGGTTGAGCAGCCAGAAGGCATGGCTTTGATGCAAGTAAAGCAGGTTGGTGAAGAGCTCAAACACTAGGTTTTCCACTACATTGCAGCCGTGTGATGGTACAGAAGATATTTAACGTCCCGGAGATCATTTCTTCATCTTTACATGGAGACTGTTACGAAGTTACTGTGAGGGTTATTTGAGGGATTCATGTAAAGTCTCAGCATAAACCCTGGTAGAAGGCTAATATTTTTGCTGGGTACAGATATCATCACCGTTAATTAAGATTGAGGGGCTATCATCTGCTTTTCTTCAAAAGTGTTCTTTCTAGTTTATATAGCTATAAAGATTAAGGAATTTCACCTTTTCTATAATTTCTAAAAATCTGTTGATTTTAATTTTTAAAATCTAAACTTTTAAAATAGGTGGCCAGTTTGTGAGCAGGTGAGCACATGTGTGTAGGTATGAGTAGTTGTAATTAATACACATGTTGCTTTCTGGAGGCAAACATTTTAAGAGCTTAAAAATTTGTCTTACTATATGAAGTCTTTTATTTTATGACATTTTTATTTTTTAATTTTGTTCATCAAAATTTGTTTGTAGGAAAAGTACACACTTGTTTATGTATTTAACAAATACTTAACATAATTTTTACTGAGTGCTAAGCGTATTCTAGGTCTGTTACAAATATTAACTCAATTAATCCATATTGCAATACTATGAAGTCAGGTCTATTATTATCCCCATTTTACAGATATGTACAATGAGGCACAAAGAAATTAAGCAAGTTGTTTAAGATCCTGTAGGTAGAAAAATGCCCAGCCAGGATGCTAATCCAGGCAGGCTGGTTTCAGAGTCTGTGCTTGTAGGTATCAGGCTAGGCCAATCTAGCTCATTTGTATTGTGGGGTCTTTTGAATAACAGGAGTTGGGATTATTTAAATTGTTTTGTGTGGCTGTCGGGATGGGATTTCTGGATTGATACACAGTCACCTTCTTTAGTCAGTGTAAGACTGTGCATTAACCAGGGATTTCCCCTTTGCATGAGGGAGGCAGCAAAGTGGTATGAAGGACTCGCTCTTAAGAACCTGTGTCATGTGTATTAAGAGCCACTGGAGTTGAGTAAATTAGCCTGTGTTGTGTGTTGTGTGGGGTTTTTTAATGAATCTAAACAAGATTCTGAGACCTTTGGCATACTGAATCACTTTAAGAATCTCCGCCGAAACTGATTTGGCTCAGTGGATAGAGCATCGGCCTGTGGACTGAAGGGTCCCAGGTTTGATTCCTGTCAAGGGCATGTACCTTGGTTGCGGGCACATCCCCAGTGGGGGGCGTGCAGGAGGCAGCTGATCGATGTTTCTCTCTCATCGACGTTTTTAACTCTCTATCCTTCTTCCTTCCTCTCTGTAAAAAATCAATAAAATATATATTTTTTTAAAAAGAATCTCCTTTATAGTGACTCAAAGTAATTCTATTCCATACAAATAGACCTCTACATTGAGACCAAGATTTATCATTTATCTTTTATTTCTTCTCATAAATAAATTCGTAAGTATAAGAATATGTAAAGTGCTAACCATAACGAACCACATGGACTTCAGAGATTTTTTTTTAAGCTTCAACTGGATCATGTATGCTTTGGAAAAAGTTGGCGACTTGCTTGTCTTCCCTCTTCAGAGATTATCCCTGACTCACCTCCAGGGTTGGTGTTGCTTTGACAATACCATCTCACCATGTTTTTAGTTTGAAAAAACACCATGAGCTTTCCTCGTGCACATTCTCCTGGTTTCCCTCCTATATCACTGGCCATTCCTTCTCAGCTGCTTTGCAGTGTTCTCCTCTTTTCTGAGACTTCATAAAGTCAAGTGCTCCAGAACTCAGCCTTTGGCAGGGCATAGCACCGCTCTGCTCAGAATGCTATGATGACTATTCATCCAAAGTCCTTGGGTTAAGACCCTTTATCATCTGTCCTTTAACTCTTGCCTAATTGCTTATTGTATTAGTTTCCTAGAGTTCTTAACACAGTAGTACTGAGTGGCTTAAACAACAAAAATTTATTGTCTCACAGTTTTGGAGGCTAGAAGTCTGAGATCAAGGTGTCAGCAGGGCCGTGCTTCCTCTAAAGGCATGAGGGAAGGATCTGTCCAGGCCTGATCCTGGCTCCTGGTAGCTTCATGGCTTGTGGCAGCATCACTCCAATCATCACGTGATGTTCTCCCTGTGTGCACAACTCTATGTCTACTAGTAAATTTCTCCTTTTTGATAAGGACACTAGAGCTACTGGACTAGGGGTCCACTGTATTCCAGTATGACCTCATTAATGGCATCAGCAATGGCTCTATTTCCAAATAAGGTCATGTTGTGAGAACCTCAGCACATGAATTTTGGGGGAACACAGTTCAACCTATAACACTACTAATCTTCTCCCTCCTCAATGCGGGGACACCACACTCCTCTCTTTGCTGTTCCTTGAACACTTACTTGGATGTGCTCCCGCCTTGAGGCCTTTGCATTGGCTGTTCCCTCTTGCTTGGAACATCCCCACACCCCAGCTGTTCACATAGCTCGCAAACTTCTCTCTCAAGTCTGTCTTCAAATGTGTGCTCCTCAATAACGCCTCCTTCCCCTGATCCTCCTGCATAAAGTCAAACCTCCGCTCTTCCCCATGCCCCTCAGTTCCCCTTGTCCATTGTTTTTCTTTCTTTATTTCTTTCCTTTTTTTTTGGTAATACTTACCACCTGCTAACATACAGTACTTGATCATTTGTATCATCTTATTTACTGGTTTTACTGTCTATTGTTTGTCTTCCCCCACCCCAACATCAGAATATAAGCCCAATAAGAGGTTCTCTGTTTTATTCTCTGGTCTATTCCAGACACCTAGAACAACAATACTTGAAAATAAGAGCAGGTGAAAAATGTGTGTAGCTTTTCTAGTTTTCTTTGTGGGTTTAGTTGTAGGGATGCTTACCTTTCATAGATTGGAGTAAGGCAGGTGGGAGGAGGGCGGAACATGCCTTAGACTGTTTTCTTGAGCACTGTGGCATCACTTTCCCATTGGACCCTCCACCTGGGACCTTTAGCCAAATGTCACGTTCAAGATGACTGCAAATCCTAGTGGGGCTTGCCATCCCTCCCTTCTGGGAATTCGGGGTGTTTAGCACATACAGAGTGAAACCACAACCTTCTGATGATACGATTAGAGGCCTGATTTGACTTGTTACATTGAGGCTCCTGGAAGAAACTGATAATCAGGTTGAGAACGGAGGCACCACGACTGGCTGTGATTTTCCTCCTAGCATCAGAAAGCAAAAAGCTCCTAACGTGACCGCAGAGTGCTCTGGGAGACAGTTCTCTGGCTTCACTAGAGTGGATGAGGTTTAAGCGGCCCACAGATGTCACTTCCAATTTCCTTAATAATTATATCAAGGCCTCTCATGGGCCCCTGGCCAATGTCAGGAGTCATTCCCAGCAGAATCACTGAGCTAACCAACCCACTGTGCACTTCTTGGTCTTAAAATCCATCATTTTATATCCAAGTTATCTATTTGTTATGATCCTTTGTCCTCATAAATATTGTCTATTTTTAATAGAAGGTGGAGTTTAATGATGGCAAGCATTGTTGGTTTTCATCCTGGTGTCCGCATGGATGCTGGCACAGGTAAATACTTGGAAATGCTTCTTAAACCCCACCCGAAGTACAGCCTCAGGGGACATACAGTCTCATGCAGGTTGCATTACCACCCAGCCTTACATGGCCATTTTGATTTAGTTTTTTGTGTATGTGTGTTTTATTTTTTTTAAACTCATGAATGGCTTTCAAAAATAAATGCTGTAGCACCACTTTAAGCCGTTTTTCTGTCAGAAGGAAGATTGGTGGTTTTAGAAAAGCATGGAAAAGTGTTTCTGACATCATGAGGCCCAGGAGGTGAACCATCTCAACAAGGCATCAAAAACGGATGAGACTTCATAGGGGAAGGCCTGGCCACAGAGATGCAGGGAACGTGCCATTGATTTTTTCCCCCTCCACACTCATTCATGGGTGACAACATTATCCGTGACTGACCATAAAACAGCAGGGGTATTGGTAGGTAGGAGCTGATTGAGGCAACACATTTGATCCCTCAATCCACACGTAATAAACCCATCTTATTCCTTGTTCAGCCACCTGTCATATGCTTCCTGAGCAAACTCTTGTTTCTCCCTAGTCCTGTGGGTGTTGTCCACGTGCATCCGTCTAGAAGAAAATGCTGGGTGTGTTTGACTGCAGATGTAGCTCTTTTTGATGGGGATGGATCCTTTCTGCAGCGAAGTCATGAGGAACTTGTGAAGCTCAAGTTTCAGGGCCTGTCACTTGCCTTTAGTAGGAGCCACAGAATGTCCCATTCATTGTTTCTGTTTAAAAGTTTTCAAAAGTAATATATTTTAACCATAATAAGTTTATTGCCCTGGCTTTTTCTGTTCAAATCCTCCCCACCCCCGCCACACCTTTTCCTTCATTGGGATGCAGGCAATTTAGGAACCCAGCTCAAGTGGGAAGTTGAATTGCAAATGCATTTATTTAGCTTAGGTTGAACAGAATATATTTATGTATTTACTGGATTTGCAGTAATTTCCAAGTGTAGGTATTGCTAGCTGTCTTGGGGAAGGAATGAACGACTTGCAGGAATACTCAGGCCACCCACTCTCCCACTCTGTGACTCAGCGGGTGTCAGGGCACAGCAGCGCAGGGCCTGAGCCTTGTCTCTATGATGCCCTGCACCAGAGTTATGTGAACGGGGGAGGAGAAAGGAGGATGGAAACAGACAGAGCCAACCACTGGTCCGTGGAAAGTATCACAAAGGGTATGTCAGGCAGTCGATAAACAAAGCCATTATGTTATTTTTCTGGATTTTATGATGTTTGTGTTTGTCAGCTTTTTACAATTTGTCATTTTGTGATTATTCTCATCCTACATGAATCTTCATTTTTACTTCTAGTGTATTTTTCTTACAAATTTCCTCCTATTTAAAAAAACACACAACACCAACACTTTAGGATTTCTAAAACCTAGATCTTTCCTGCCTCTACCTTATCAATTCTCTTTCATTTGTTATATTTTGACAAGCCCTTTGGGGTCTAATGCATAACGTTTCAAATAAAATTAAGTTTTATTTTCAGTTAACATTAATCATTTGACTGCCCTCTGCAATTTCTGAAAAATATGTAGATATTAAATAATTAATTCTTATCAAGTCTTTAAGTATGAAAAAATAACCCTAGCATTCCATTTTTACAGGACAAGTGGAGTCAGGAAATTTGAGTAGGTTTTCATAACCTCAAAGCTTCAGTTAATTCCCAGGATTCTTATCTATCTGCCTTCCAAATGGAGCTATGTCATCTACATAGAAAATTACACTTCTACATTAGAAATTTTTTTTCTAATTATTTGCACATACTATACTATGATAGGATTTCTAAATGACACTTTGTTGGATGCCTTTATTCTATGAATACAATAAATACTTTGGTAAAATAAAAGTTTTATATAGCCAAAATATTCTTAAATTTTCTGGGAGAAAAGGTGATGGTGAAATGTTTAATCATTTCTACTTGAACTAGAATTGACTAGTTAAAACATGTCAAAGCATGTGCATTTGTGTACAGGGGATAATTTTGTTTGGCATTTCCAATCATCCACATAAGTGCAGTAAAGATTTCAGAAAACATAAGTAATGCCTTGTAAGACTGCCTGTGGGTGACAAATAATACCAGCTCACCCTTTGAATAAATTGCACTCTAAGAAAAATAGTGATAGTAAGCTTTGATAAAAGTAAGTGATTCAGAACTTTCCAGCTCAAGTGTAAGCCAGTTGTAGAGCCTTTGAAACTGCTGCTTTGACAACAGATAAATCTGCACCAAGATCACTAACATCCCATTTATTCCAGGATACTTTATAGGAGGAAACCCATACAGAAAATAAAAGAAAGTCTCCCACAATAGGCCTTTCTAATGAAGAAGGACCTGCATTTCCTCTCCCCAGAGATTTCCCAAGTGATTCCCATGCAAGTGTGACCTTGACCAAATCCCTGAACTTCTTTGGGTCTGTGTCCTCATTTTATAAAACGAAGGGTTGGAGCCACATCCCAACTCTACATTCCAGATCTGGTACAAATATTCTGTGGTCTATATCTCAATGTATTAAATGGGTCAGATCCATAAAGGAGAAGAAAAGTAATTAGAGTAATTAGCAATTACTCTAGGTGTAACAGATGCTGTGGGAGATGAAGATACCACTGGAGCCCTTAAGATTCCACTGAATTATTGCTTGATACATGGGCAAGAGTTTCTAGAGAGGCTAATTCTAGTTTGAGATCAACAATTGGAAACATAGGGCATTAGAACATTCACTCATTATTCAACAATTCTATCCTAAGATCTCTACTTAAGATTAAACTTGCATGTAGACAAAATTACCCACCACTGTCTCCAGTGAAGTAAGTTTATTGCAGACTGACAATTATTGCAGTCTGTTAAACAGTCATATTTTTCCCAGCATTAAACAGTAACTGACTCTTGAGTTGAGCCTCTGAAGAAATAATTGCCTTATGTTTTGGAGCCACATTATATTTAAACAAACAACAACAACAAAACTTATCTTGAAACTATTCCAATTGAATGCTCAAGTTACCTATACTATTTAAATGTTTACTTCTTTTTCCTCTCCTTTTAATTATTTGCTTATTTACATATTTATACGTTAATGCTGATCTCATATATTAGGTTTGTATAAGTTAAATGTGCTTATTTGTATTCCACTGCCTCCAAGTCTCACTGAACCATTTAGGACTGTGAAACTTCAAACTTTTGGCCTGTTCTACAAGGGCTTTACCATTTACTTGTCATTTTCTTCAATTTGGGGGAAAATTTTTTAAATAATTTCTGCCTTTTTAAAGATTGTACTGCTACTTCATTTTCTAATTTCATCTCAAATATTTTAATCTTTAATATCTTTTCTGAGATAAAAAGATATACAAAGTCAGGGAGGGATAGATGTATAGGGAATTATTTGAAATCATATAAGTCACATTTGGTAAAGCACAGAGAAAATAATAAAGGCAGATTTAGATATATATTTACATGTTTTATTGATTTGTGTGCTTCCCCATAGGAATATGTGTGCATATCTTAAAAGACAGAGCCAGGTCTTCTGTTAAAGACTAATTGGCATGGAGTGGTTATTCACTTAGTGATTTCAAAGTAAAGATTTTTTTTTTTACATGGGAAATAGGATAGCCTAATTCAAACAGGAGACCAATTTTTCTTGGACACAGAATGAAGGTAAATTCTGACATATTTCCATGGTGAGTACATTATATGTTTCAACTTAGAAAATATTTAACCTTATTCTAGCCATTCGTTATTTGAAGCACTTGACAACATAATTCATTAAAATCTGCTGTGGAGCCTGTGAGCAATTAGTCTGGCTATGTTTATTTTGTTTACCTGAATCATGCTTGCTTTGAAAATTATGAATTCTAGTCTATTTGCAAAGATTAAAAAAACTATAATGATCTGAAATCTCGTTTAATTCTTCATCTTTTTCAATGGCATTTATTCCCACAAGGGTGAGAGGAATTGATTTTTGTTAGGGCTCACGTTGTTCTGATTTTTAAACAAAATGTATCATTGATTAGAGTACAACCAGACCTTTTGCTATTTTACCAAAATTAGAATCACCAGTCATTCTCACAGATATACAGGGTGGGGCAAAAGTAGGTTTATAGTTGTGAATACATGAAGCACAGTGTTTATTATTATATTATTATTTATTAATTATTGAATTACTTTTTATACAAACAATTGTAAGCCTATTTTTTCCCCACCCTGTATTTTGGGTGATGTGTTGCTGGGTAGTATACTAACAGATGCAACCATATTTAAGGCCCAGCCTCTGACATCAAGGGGCTTATAGCTTAAAGTGATGGCAGATATACAGATCTCTAACACAGAGATGGTTTTGGAAAATGATAGAAAAGAGTAAAAGACAGTTCAGCTGATGACGAGGAAAGAAGACCAGAGGTAACTGTGATGGAAGAGCATGAGAAAAAAGAGGATCTGAATGGTACATTGATGTGGCTTCAAGGAATAGACAAAGATAAAGGGGGAGATAAGGTTGTAGTCAGAATATGGAGAATTGATGCTAACCTGAAGGGTTTGGACTTCATTGTTAGCCCCTGAAATCAAGAGCTTCTATGAAGGAAGATTTGGAGACATAATAGAGGTACAGAATGTTAGAACAAGAATGGTCCATAAATTCTAGTCCATTGTTCTACAGTAAGGAAACTAAGGCACAGAGAGGATAAGTAGGTCACATAGAATATCAGTAGCATAATGGGGCTACTGATATTCTATGTGACCAGAGGTCACATAGAATATCAGTAGCATAATGGGGCCAAACACCCATCTGCTGAATCTCAGCCTACAAACGTTTTCCATCACATCATGCTAGGCCAGTGGTCAGCAAAATGAGGCTCGCGAGCTACATGCGGCTCTTTGGCCCCTTGAGTGTGGCTCTTCCACAAAATACCACGTACCCTGATTAAATTAATAACAATGTACCTACCTATATAGTTTAAGTTTAAAAAATTTGGCTCTCAAAAGAAATTTCAATCCTTGTACTGTTGATATTTGGCTCTGTTGACTAATGAGTTTGCCGACCACTGTGCTAGGCTATTCAAGGTCAAAGCCTTCAGGAGTTGCTGCTCCTTAAATATGTAGTAAATTGGCCTCGTTATCACTGCTTTTTCGTATCTGTTTTTCTCCTACGGGCTTCTAAGAATGATAGCTTTCTTCCCGATTCCTGAATGTGGTGGTATGTTCAACATAATAACGTTCCTTTCATGTGTAAAACTCGTAATTCTTACAAACTCATTGGCTAACTGCCTGGCTTGTGGCAGGTGGTGTGTTTTATGGACGTGGAGTTGATCGTTCCTGTAGTCCTTATCCTTGAGAACAGGCTTTCCCATCTATTCCGGGAGTCCTTTTGTTTCTTGTGCTCCCACATTCATAGATGGCTGATTTGGACACTGCCTTTATAATTATTCAAAGTGCGTGTCTATATTTTGGGGACATCCTATATTTATTTTACAAAATGTCTGCATATATTTGGTATAATTATATATATAATTTGTATGTGTGTGTCTAAGTGTGTAACATTTTTCATCCTGGGTAGTTGGAATACCCAAAAACTTTTTTGCCTCAAATGTTCTAAGAGCATGCTTGGTATTTTCTAGAAAACACGGCCCTCAAACAAAAGTATATGTTATACAGTCCTTGTCTTGGTAAGGCCTCAGCACCAATAGACTGAGCTGCACTTTGGAGGCATCATGCTTTATTTAGCGTTAAGGTTGCTGTTGTTGCATCTCTCTCTCTCTCTCTCTCTCTCTCTCTCTCTCTCTCTCTCTCTCACACACACACACACACACACACACACACACACACGCAGAGGAAAATTCACTCTGCAAGAAAGGCAGCTGTCAACTGGCTCATGCTCAGGCTATGCAGGTGCCATTCACATGAGACTACTACGCTGTGGTCCAGATAGCGCTCCTGGAGCTCTGGAGGGCTCTGCAGGATCTGACTCATCTTAAAATCTTCCCAAAGTTTTCAGTTACAGGAAGCAACGCTAGCAGACATGAGGTCTCATGCATGCACACTTCTGGAGATCCATAATATCATGTTCTCTCATCCCCGACCACAAGACTTAGGGTCTGTTTTTGAAGCCGTACTCTTAAGTCTTCACCTGGACTCTTCACTGGGTTCCTGTTGTCTGAATAGATCCAGAGACTCCTTCAAACCACTGCCTGGAACTTGTTACTTACATTCAGTATCATTGTTCCCTCTAGAGCCAACATCACTCTTTGGGTGCCTCAGTCTGGTTTTCCCACTAATCTTGAAAACATCTCCCTCCCACTGCGCTGTCTCCTTTAGTCTCTCTTGTCCTTGACCTCTCCTTTCACTCATTTCTTCCCAACCCAGGCAAGGTTGCTATTCTCCATAGTACTAGTAATAGTGATCTGTGCCCCTAAATGAGCCAATATTTTGTTTTCTTCTGATACCATGGAGAAGTGGGGGAATGGGAAGTAAGATGGTAATACATGACATTTTTCCCGTATTGAAAATGTTGCTTCTAGAGGTGACTCATTGTCTAGATTGGCAACAAACATATACATGAGACCTCAAGACTTCACAGCAATCACCATTGGTTATATTTGAATATAAGTGCTTTGTTCTTAGTACAGAGTTTCACAGGATATACACACACACACACACACAGAGACATGCACAAGTTATAAATGGTTCAGAGATATAAGACATATAAACTATCTAACTCTTATGAAGATTAGGAAAAAGAGTTTAGCACAAAACAACAACAATGAAAACTTTAAAACACACTGTTATGCCAGAGACTCAGTGAAACATTCGGTATGGACTATACTCTCACAGCAATCTTGAAGTATAGTTAACCTTGCAGGCTCAGCGTTACACCTCAGTGAACTGTAACACAGTACAAAGCTGGTGGCCAGATTTGGGTGCAAATCTATGTGGATTGAAGTATCTTGTGTTTCCACCATACATGATGCCTATGAAGATAACAATGCTTAGATGGGGAGGGTGCTACCATTTGAGGCAGCCCTCATTCATAATGCTATGTGTTTTCATGTATTCCTTATTCAAATCAAATTACATAAAAATCACATGAGTGAAGTATAGGTTATTGTTCCAACTTGGACCTCTGTGTGGAGAGAGGAGACTGATTTGCTCAGGATGACATAACCACAAAGGGATAAGCCAGAATTTGGGTCCAGACAGTCTGACGCTGCAGCCGGGTCTGGAAACTGCTGCCTGCAGGCCCTATTAGGTTCACCTCCTGTTTTTGAACAACATGTGATAGAAACAATATTTCATGGCAGTACTAGTTTATGTATTTTCTATGGCTTTTTTCATGCAATGACAGAGAGAGTTGAGTATCCATTATGGAGGCTAGATGGCCTTCAAAGCCTAGAATATTTTGTCTCTGGCTTTTTACAGAAATAATTTGCTGATCTCTACTATAAAACCTTACCCTTTAGGCTATCCTTTTTCCACTGTTTTATGTTAGGCTTATATTCAAATTTCTAGTTGGTTTTGCATTATGTGAGAGTTTGAAAATGAAAATAATTATCTGGGACCCTTTGGGTGATAGTGGCACAGATGTGAAAATTTAGGAGCAGCTCAATGAAACCGCAAATTTGATTTGATATTATATTGATGGAAAATACGATAAATGTTCTACACACACCATTACTAGCTCTGTGACTCATTAGAAAAATTCATCCCAATTGACAAATAAAATGAAGGTTTATTCATGTGCTACATTACCAATATATTTAGCTAATTTCTATTCATTTGTATTCATCAGGTTATTTTCCCAAATAGATAAAAAAGCAGAACATTAGCTAGAAATTATGAATAAAACCACACACTTAATGGTTTGCCTCTTAAGGCCTATGAAAGAAGTTAAGGAATTAACCTAGCTATGAAAAAAATTGATAAGCAAGACACCTACTATGTGCCATGCACTTTATTGGGTGTAGCTGATATTACTCCTACAACACCATTTCATGGCTAAGGGCACCAAGGCTCAGAGGTAAAGTAACAGCTGCAAGTCATGCTGCTAGGGAGTGACAAAGCCAAACAGGAGGTTCCAACTCCAAATTTAGTATATTTTTATAAACAAATATCAAGACAGTTATCATTTCAGCTTGTAAACTAGCATAGAATTATTCATCCAGGCAGGGGTCCAATTGATTCTCTAAATGTTGCCCATCAGTTGACTCTTACTTCAATTCATTATTTATTAGTTGCTCAAAGGTAGAAAAGTAGTTGAAGAGGCCATTGAGACATATCACACGCGCACGCGCGCACACACACACACACACACACACACACACACACAAATAGTTGAAGACGTTGACCAAAAATAAATGTGTTTTAATAATTGGAGAGTGTCAATAAATTTTAATTCCCAGTTTTTATAGAATTCAGAAATATAACCTTCTTGGTATGTGGGTAAATTTTACTTGTGATGGTGGTTATCTCAATTTTGCAAGTAGCATACGATAAACATAGAAGTTTAATAAAGATTATACAAGCAGTGGACCATTTCACACTTAGAACAGATAGCACAAATATCAGCCTTGATGATGAGAGAAGGGAGGTCAGCTACCAGGCCAACTTAAAACATCATGGTTTTAGATAATGGTAACAAAAGGTTACAGCAAATATGCGTAACATGTCATTGGTTCCATAACATCAAAGAATGTGCCTGCTTTTTCTTTTCAAAATGTTTTAGTCTTAAAATAGGTATCTTTTACAATCAGACAAAACCAACTATCATCTCTGAGTCTTTACATAATGCAAATATGTATTCGCTTGTGCCCAAGAACAAAGAGATTGTTTGTCCTTATGCTTAGAAAACCTTGAAACTGGAGAAATCAAGGACAGTGTGAATATTTATGAGATGAGTATGTACTTGTGTATGTACCTTTTAAAAGGCTGAATTCCTGGTGGGCATGTAATTTGGCACAACAGTTTTGTTCTTTGAAAAGCAACTTTGCAATTTGTGCCAAGAGTTTTAGAACTGTTCTTACCCTTTGAAACAAAACTTAATTTCTAGGAATTTGCCTTAGGACACATGTGAAAGATGTCCATCATTACAGTAGGTAAAGAATGAAACATCTTAAGTAATCTAAGCATACAGGCATAAGAAAAAGGTTAACAAACTATAGTATAGCCAAAGCATGAACTACTTTGCAATCAGTAGCATGATGCTAAAAATACATATATATTGTCATGGGTCAAACTTATATTAATTGAAAATAAGAGATCTAAATTTTTTAAAACGTGATTATATCTCAGTACAAAATATGTATATGTACCTCTATGATAACCCTGATCAAAATGTGTTGTATTTTCTTTTTTAATTTGTACATGTTCCCCAGTAGATGACATAATTTGAGGCCATTGACTGTCTTACTCAGTGCATTCCTTTTATTATGCATAATGCTTGGTAAACTATGGACAATCTATGTTTCTTCTGAATGAATAAGAAAGGTGAAAAAAGTCTTAATGTAGCAGAGTTGTGATTTTGGTACATTTTACATTTTATTTAGTACTTGATTACACATGTGACCAGAATAAACAATTTTTTAAGCAATAGTAAATTTATATATCAAAAAAGAAAGATGGTATCTTTTCTCCAGGATTGCTGGTAGCTTAGACATCTATTGTTGAAATGGCTCTTTGTAATGTGGCTCTAAGTTTAAATAACCCTGTCTTAATGGACCCACCTACAAAAGCAGAACTATTGCTTGGCTTCCTCTCTACCCCCAAGGTATTGTTTTACAGAATGAAAGTATCCAACAATGCAAACCTGCATCATTATTAGCTCTAATTTGGGGGATTGAGCCTTGAAGTAATGAGTGTTTGGGGTCTGATTCTGTGAATGCTACTCACTTTCAGCTTTCATTTCATCAGAGGATCTCATCTCCCTTCACCAACATTCCTTTTCCCTTAGAAACATCTTCTACAGTGGCCTGGCCGGGTAAACACATCTCAGCCTGAGATATAAGTCAATACTTCAAATTAATTACGATGAGCTGAGAACTGACACCAAAAGAGAAAATACAACACCTTGCTCAAGTCAGAGGTCACTATGCTGACTTGTTTTTAAAAATCTGTGAATTACCCATTTGAGATGTTTGTGGCTGTGTCTTAGTTGGAATTTATTTTTAGCAAGAGAATAGTGGAGAGGAATTAGTGCTGCAGAATTTCTTTACCTTTTTTTTTTTAAAAAAAAAGAAAAATACATTGTCAAACAGAAGCCTTCTGCATGATAGGCAAACAAAACACACCTTACAGGTTTCTAACTTCAGTCAATAGACTGTGAATGTCCTAATGTAACTAGAATACGTCATCTTAGTTTGGTTGCCAAGAAGATAATCTGATTCCTGGTTTTATTTTCCCAACCATATCCTTTACTCAGAATCTGAAGCTGAGAATCTTTCAACAGTTTCAGTGGATGGATGTTTTATGTAGAAAGATTTGATCTATGAGAAAATCAAGGGACCCATCTAACAGTGGAGAATTGCCATTTGTATGTGTTCTGAAGGCCCAGTTCACCATTCCCGTTTCATCTTATGCTTCAATTCTTCAGGCTCCCATAAAATTAGAAATGACCTACAGTAGCCTATAGGGTGCTTTTGTGAAAATTAGAAGTGGCATACTTGTCAGGCAGATCAATTAGTAAAAGAGACCTCTTCGGACGGACTAAGTAACACCCTGAGGTGCAAGGATGGGTATCAGCCCCGTGTGCCCCTTTGGCTGGGATCCTTTGTGAATCAAAAGCACAGCTCTGGATGGCAGTGCTGGGTAAAGGGTGAGTCTCCCCCCATCAGTGTAAGAATTGCAAGAAGTATCTGCAAGGTATGGTATGAAAGGAATGCATCCAGACCTGGATTGGCATGGGTCACATGTGTTTCAGTACCCACAGGTCTCTTAAAAATAGTTCTTGACTATTTCAGAGAATAGCTAATGCCAAATCCAGATGTATGAGTAACAAACTATTGTAATGTATTGCCAATATTTGATCTACCAAATGACAATTTTCTATGGTTCAACCTAAGTCCTTCCCGATCAGCACTTCTTGGCCATTTCTTTTATGTTCTGATTTCAAATGCTTTTGTCTGTTATCCTTACATCTCATAGATAGATATTCTTTCTACATATGTAAGCCGAGGTGGTATCTTAAAGTTTTGCCATCTCTATACCTGGCCCTGTTAACTCTTGATAATGTTGAAAACAGCTTTGATTTGATGTTGTTACTGTCAGCATACTTGAGTGAGTGCCAATATCAGCATACCATAGAGAATCAAGGATTTTTAATAAGTGGAAAGACTGTAGCAAAAGAGTCACCAGTCTCATTTGTTAAATATACCTAGGAAAAATGATGACTGGATTAATTGTGGGATAGTTTGCAAAATGCATATAGTGGTTTTGTAGGTTATAATGCTCAGATATGGTTTAGCTGTTTGTATGGAATAAATTAGTTCTTGCCTCCCAATAAGAAACATTATTCAATTTTTTATTTAAAAAATAAGAAAATTTTTGAATGAACTTTGAGAAACTCTGACACTCATGTTTATGTGCTTTACTGCTTGTTTTATTATAAGAAAAGAAAGGAAGAAAGAAAGACAGAGGGAGGATTGAAGGAAAAGAAGACTGGAGGGGGAGAGAGGGAGGGAGGGAGAGAGAGAAGGAGGGAGGGAGGGAGGGAGGGAGGGAGGGAGGGAGGGAGGGAGGGAGGGAGGGAGGGAGGGAAGAGGAAATTTGTTAAATATCCATCTGTAGAGGCATGAATAGATAATTGTGCTATATGCCTACAGTGGAGTAGTTAAAATGAAACAGTTCAATGTATAGTTACCAATGTGGATAGATCTCAAAAACAAAGTAAGTATGGGAACAGACTTCAGAATGATCCATAAAAATGATTCAATTTTTGTAAATTTTTCAAACACATAAAATGTTTCTATATGCTGCTTATATATACAAAAATATGATGAAAATGTAAAAACAAAGGTGAATTGGATGCGTGCTCACTCCAGGATTATGTGTGCTTCTGGGAAGGATGAGTGATGAGCATTGAGGAACGCATGTCGACTACATCTGTAATATTATAAAAATGGAAATTAGTATGGAAATGTTAGTACTCATTAATTATGGATGATAGGTACTGAGGTGTTGGTCACATTACTCTGTAATTTTTATGTTTGGATATTTAATAATAAAAATTACATAACAATGATCATCTATGTAAGTCCATCATAACTAGGAAGGATCAATATTACTAAATAAATGGATTTTTCTTGAAAGTTTAGATGCTATTAATCTTTTTAATGCCCCCAGATTGTCTCAGGTACTTTGAAATCAGAGTCACAGTAACCTAAGGTCTTGAGTACAAGGTTCACTAGTTGGAGTGACCTGATTTTTTGAACAATTATTTTAGGAAAAATAGCCAAAATTAAAACCAAGAAAACTGACTTTTGGCACCAATATTTATTATGCTTACTTGGGAAATAGACATTATACATTTGTTTGATCAAGTAGTTAGATTCTAATATAGAGCCTTGTAAGTAGAGATAATTTTTTTCAATTGGTCATTAAATAAATGGTATTTTTCTGTATCCAGATGAGAAACTGTGGTGGAGGAAGGCAGGGAAAGCTTGGTGGCACAGTCTTCCTTGTATATTTATCTTCTGGTATAAATAACTGAAGACTCGTTGAATGGTACATAAGTGGCTTCACAGATTTCCAAGCCTCTTCGGATAGACTAAGTAGCACGTTGAGGTGCAAGGATGGTCATCAGCCCCTAGTGCCCCTTTTGGCTGGGATCCTTTGCTATTTGCCCTCCCATAGCTCTATAGCACCAATAACCTACGTGGAATACTGGGTCTGTAGGGCTTCATAAAAGTTGTTCATCTCTCTTTGCCTCATTCAGAAAGTCTTCCTTTGTGTGGGGTTGAGTTGGGAAACTTTTTGGTGAACAGCAACAACAACAATAAAGGTGTGGATAGTCATATCTGGATAAATCACATACACTCTGTTCTTACCTTGTCTCCTGTACTCGCTCTCCTCTTCAACTGTTAATATATTTAAGCCCAGTTACTCTAGTGTCTTTAGCTGGGGAGGAAGGTGAATGGGAAACACTGATGTGCGCACTGTTTGTGTGGGTTAAAGGTGGGATGAGGGGGCACTGGTTAGAGTCAGGTATGTAAGAGAGACAAGAAAACTAAGATGGGAGAAAACTGTTAATTTCTGACTCTTCACTACTAGGCACTATACTTTACTTTCATCTCCGACACTAGATATGTGTGGTTTTTTCACACATCAAGCAATTCTGAGACACCAGCTGAGTGTCCTACAATTTAACATCAGATCCCACAGCTTAAGGTCAGTCCATAAGACTGCCCCCGCCCCCTCTGCAGATGCTAGTCAGAAATCCAGGTTGTCACCTGTACCTCTGACCAACTGCCTATAAATTTGAGATTTTCTCAAAACCCCTCCTTGGGTTTGATTAATTTGCTAGAGCAGCTCATAGAACTTAAGAAAATATTTTACTGCTATATTTCTGGCTTATTAATAAAGGCCTATGCCCCCAGATAGTCATATCTGGATAAATCACATACACTCTGTTCTTACCTTGTCTCCTGTACTCGCTCCCTTCTTCAACTGTTAATATATTTAAGCCCAGTTACTCAGGAGCAGGCAGATGGAAGAAATGAAGACATAATATAGATTTACTAGAGGCCTGGTGCGCAAAATTCATGCACTCAGGTGGGGGGTCCCTCAGCCCGGACTTCAGCCTCTCACAGTCTGGGAGCCCTCAGGGGATGTCTGACTGATGGTTTAGGCCCGCTCCCTAGGGGCATCCTTAGCACTGCCGCAGAGGCGGGAGAGGCTCCCACCACCACTGCTGCACTAGCCAGCCATGAGTCCGGCTTCTGGCTGAGCAGCACTCCCCCTGTGGGAGCACACTGACCACCAGGGGACAGCTCCTGAATTGAGCATCTGTCCCCTGGTGGTCAGTGCATGTCATAGTGACTGGTCGTTCTGCTGTTCAGTCGATTTTCATATTAGCCTTTTATTATATAGGACTAGAGGCCTGTTGCATGAAATTCATGCACGGAGAGAGGGGGTGTCCCTCAGCCCAGCCTGTACCCTCTCCAATCTGGGACATCCCTCTCACAATCCAGGACTGTTGGCTCCCAACTGCTCGCCTGCCTGCCTTCCTGATTGCCCCTAATCGCTTCTGCCTGCCAGCCTGATCACCCCCTAACCACTCCACTGCCAGCCTGATTGATGTCTAACTGCTCCCCTGCCAGCCTATTTGCCCCCAACTTCCCTCCTCTGCCGGCCTGGTCACCCCTAACTGCCCTCCCCTGCAGGGTTGATCGCCTCCAACTTCCCTCCCTTGCAGGCCTGGGTCCCTCTCAACTGCCCTCCCTTGCAGGCCTGGTGCCTCCCAACTGCCCTCCCCTGCTGGCCATCTTGTGTCCACATGGGGGCAGGATCTTTGACCACATGGGGGCATCCATATTGTGTGTTGGAGTGATGGTCAATCTGCATATTACTCTTTTATTAGATAGGATAGAGGCCTGGTGCAGGGGTGGGGGCCAGCTGGTTTGCCCTGAAGGGTGTCCCGGATCAGGATGGGGGTTCCCTTGGGGTGTGGGGTGGCCTGAGCAAGGGGCCTGTGGTGGTTTGCAGGCCAGCCACGCCCCCTGGCGACCCAAGAGGAGGCCCTGGTATCTGGAATTTATTTACCTTCTACAATTGAAACTTTGTAGCCTGGAGCGGAGCCAAGCCTCCTGCTCGCTCTGTGGCTGGCAGCCATTTCTGTTGGGGTTAATTCACCTTCTATAATTGAAACTTTGTAGCCTTAAGAGGAGGCCTGGGCCTGGCCAGGGTGTGCGGAAAGCTTTGCTTTCTCCGTTGCCGGGGGCAACCCTGGCCTGCTCTCTCCAGCTCCGTGGCTGCTGCCATTTCTGTTAAGATTTGTTTACCTTCTATAATTGAAACTTTGTAGCTTGAGTGGAGGCTTAGGCCTAGCAAGGGCAGGCGGAAAGCTTGGCTTCCTCTGTTGCCTGGGAAACCTTGCTCTCTGTGGCTGTAGCCATCTTGGTTGGGTTTATTTGCATACTCGCCCTGATTGGCTGGTGGGCGTGGCTGGTGGGCATGGCTTAGGCGTAGTGAAGGTGCGGTCAATTTGCATATTACCCTTTTATTAGGTAGGATGGTAAATCACAATATCACAGGTAGAATTAGGTAAAACTATTACACTCTAATCATGTTATACACCCATTCCTCAGAATCTAGCAAAGGAAGACATGATATAAATTTGTGATGAGGCAATGCATAAAATTATTCACTTTGTAAATTAATTAAACAAGGATCCATTCGACTGAGGTGGTTCTAATACCTTGGGATCCTATGTAAGCAAACCAAAACCTACGCCTATAAATGCCTCAAGGTTAAGAAATTGAAACCTAAGGATAACCAGTTATAAACAGCTAAGTAGGCTATAAGCTATAGCCAATCAAATAACCTCCTATTTTTGCTTTGGCACCTTCTCTATGTCTTTCCCTTAGCTCTTTTAGGCTGGGCCCCTCAGACCACTTTCAGTTTGGCCCTGCTCAATTGAAATTGATTTTGCTCAAATGAACTTACAATTTTTAATATACTTCAGTTTTATCTTTTAACTGCCCAAATTGCTGCCTTAGAATGGCACAGTTTCCATTAATAGGTGTTCATATAGAACATGACTAAATGGAGCTATCTAAGACAAGACAAAGAAAAAGGTAAAGAAATAAATTTTAAATAGAAATTAATCATACCTTTCTGTAATACAATAGGTCTCAATATTGTATTAAGTGCCATACATATATTTGCTAAAAATATTTTAATCGTTTTAAAAATCAGTTTTAAAATCCAGTTGAACTTCACTTTATTCTACTTTGACTAAGTGCAATTTCTTTGGAAGCCACCTTATATTTCAATATTTTTACCTGTACTATAGAATGGTATGAGTTGGTAGGTTGTAAATGTATCTTTCATAGTCAAGTTAAACAATACATGTAAATGAAAAAGTCTAGACTTTTGTTATTTGCTTTGTTTCTAAAATTATCTATAATAATAAAAGCATAATATGCAAATCGACCAAACGGCTGAAGAGCAGAACTACCATCCGGATGAGCATGCTATGACACACACTGGTGCCAGGCCAGCCAAGGTGGGTGCGATGTGATTGGTCGGGGTCAATGCAATTGGTCAGGGGCCCCGCCATCACCCCACGATCACCCCAAAGAGGGAGGCCCAGGCTACCCTCTGTGGGGTGATCAATTGGGGGGCTCCGCAGAACCAGGGAACCAGGGATGTGTGGCAGCAGATGCAGGCAGCACCAAGCCAAGGTGGGTATGGGTGGGGGGTGGGGCCACAGGGCTGCAAGGCAGCCAGGGCTGCAAAGGCCTACCCTTGCACAAATTTTGTGCATCAGGCCTCTAGTTATTTATAAATCACCTAGGAATAGCATTTTATGGGAGGTCACAAGAAGCATCTGCAGATAGTTGTTGTTGTTAACTAATGGAAGAGTCTCCAGATATTACTCAGTCAGGCATTGTTCTCAGAACTGCTCATAGACTTTGTGGGAATTAGACAAAGGCCCCCATCTTCCAGTGGACATGGCCCAGTACCAGGGCTATGGCTTGATGAGCTGGGTACAGACTGGATTTCAGTCCCCACACGGCCCTCAGCTGGGCACACTTGATCGGACATGACCTGCTCAATTGTATGTGCCAACCCTGGGTGTTCTCTCCAAAAGCAAGCTATACTAATAAAAAGGGTAATATGCTAATTAGACCGGATAGACCCGACGTCTTCCAGACATCATTCTGGACATCCTTCCTGACAAAGCTGGGGCCCGGCCCAGGGGAAGCCGCCGATAGTCCTGGGTGCCTACAGCTGGCCTGGGGGAAGCTGCCCCCAGTCCCAGGTGCCTGCAGGCGGCTGGAGGGAGGGAAGCCCAGGTCCTCAGTGCTTACTGGTGGCCGGAGGAGGGAAGCCCAGGTCCCAGGTGCTGAAGGAAAACTGGTGACGGCAGCCCGAGTCCCAGGTGCCGAAGGGAAGCCAGTGCCAGCAGCTGGGGGAAGGAACGCCTACTCTTGCATAAAACCCTGCCCTGGACTTCAGCACAAGGACCACACCCCTGCGTATTAAAGGGCAACCATAGTAGGCACACTCACTAGACAGCAGTGCATTCCTTGAGTTCAGTGATTTACATAAGTCTGTACAGAAGCAAATACCAGCAAATAATTAGGGTCATATAAATGCAGGTGATGAATTTCCTGTACTTTACTGACGGCGCTTGGAACAAATGCAAATAGCAAGACTGAGAAATCTGTTCCATTAGTGTATCAGCTCTGATTGATCAAAGTGCATGAACCACTGTGGGACCCAGAACAAGATCAAGGGATAATGTAGATTCAGGGTGTGTGTGTGTGTGTATTTGTGTGTTCTAGGAACCTTTTGTTCCAAAACAATTTAAATCCAATATCTCTGTTGCTTAGGAATACTGTGATTTTTCCATTTTGAGTCTATTGGCCAAGGGGTGAATATATACATATATATTTATAATAATTTATAATTTATATATGTAGATCTTATATCCTATGTTTTATGGTGATAAATTTGGCAGTTGGATTTGGAGTATTTTATTCCCATACTTAGAAATAAAGGTCTCCCGCATTCAGGGCTTGATTAGAAGAAACTCTTCAACAAATGATGGCAAGATTATTTCTTAGATTACTTTTTAATGGATTTAGAAGTCATCTAGGTCAAATTTCTGCTGTTCTTTGTTGTTCCCTTCCTATTGCATCTGTGCCAGTCATCCATTTCAGTATGAGTACTCTCGATAACAGGAAGTTCACATATTTGAGGTAGCTTGTGACCTTTTAGGCAGCCTTCACTGATATAATTATATTCCTGGTGAGGAGAAATCTTTTTCCTTGTGATGCCATCCGCAGGTCTTGCTTCTGCTTCTTGGACAAACCCAGAGCGACACAACTCTCTCTTCTATGTGGCAATGCTGCAAATATGAAACGGTATAATGTTCCCATTCATAAAACAAACTTCAAAGGGGTGGAGGGGGGATCAGGAAGTAGAGATTATTCCAAGTCTTTGTTTTTGCAGATATTTGCACCCTTCTCTGAGAATTTCTTATTTTGTGTAGAATAATAGCATTCTTTTTGTGATTTCATTATCACATGGTGAGCAAATATATTTTGCTTTCCATTTGCAGGTGCATAACAATGCCAGAAGAGCTTTACAAGGGCAAAAGAACCAATTACCTAACCTCCCTGTCTCCAAAATTGTAGACTAACAGAAAATAAAGCAAAAAAAAAAAGTTTAGGAAGATGCTACTTAGTGTACGTTAATATTGTAAGATATGAGGTACACATTGTAGGCTTTTCTCTCAACCTACTTTTGTTGGAAATTATAGAATTTGATACATGTCTTGAAGGTAATTTGGTATCAATAAATGTCTAGCAGTATATAGAAAACAGGTATCTTATGGTCTTCTTTTTTTTATTCTAGAAAATATATCCAAAATTCTAACTTTAATTTTTCCTAACACCAAAATATTTTAAGGAGCAGACCTAGAAATTTTCCAGAAAACATACATAACTCCTAGAATAGAGGATTAGCTAAGCAATTTTTGGTATATTGATCATTATGTCACCATTCAAATTATGATTATAAAAATAGCAATAAATGGGGAAGATATTCATGAGATTGTATCTTTCAGTTAGGAATGCTTTCAGCTTCAGATATAGGAAAACCCAAATATCAGTGGTTTAAACAAATAGGACTTTATTTTTCTCAGTAATCTAAAACTGGATGTAAGCTTTTGCTGGCATTGGCTCTGCTATTTCAAGATGTCACAAAATATCAGGGCTTTTTCCATTCTTTAAATCTGAATTACCCTGTGTCTGAGCTCGAAAGGATGTTGGAGTTCATATATTCAACTCCCTCACTTTATGCGTAGGGCCAGTAAGGCCCAGAGAGCAGAGGCGACTGGGTACAACCACCCAGCTTGTCATTGAGAGAGCCAGAATCCAAATCTAAGATAACCTGGTAGGTAGGTAGACCAGTGTTCATCCAAAGTATAAAATGTCTACTAGCTATGTTATACTTCACATTTATTTCTCTCATGATTGAGGTCACAAGGTTGCTCAACCTAAAATCTTATCATCGCCAGAAATGAGTTTTTTCATAAAAAGACTGTTTTCTTTGTTGCAGATTAGGTGGCTGCCATGGTGGTGTCAAGTCAGCATAACTCAAATGTACCAATACCATTTACTTAAGAAGAAATGTGCGTGTGTGTTTGTGTCTGTATGTGTGATAGTATTTAATTAGAAGAAAATACACAACCACACGATGTGCTTGACGATGGGATATGCAACAATGGACCATTTCCTTATGGAGTTTACAGTCTAATGTGTGTTCATAGTTTTCTGTAAAGTGGGCTTGGCTGACAAATCATAAATAAACTAACATGTTGAATATCATTAAAAATTATAATACTCATTCTTAAGGGGAACAAAACAGGCTATAATGGCAGAATAGTGGAACTGGGCGGTCACCTATTTACATAAGATGATCAGGGAAGAACTCTTGGAAAAAGGGACATTTAATCTGAGACCTTGAAGGTGATACACAGGGAGAAGGAACCACATGGGCAATTTGAATGAGCTGAGAACATTCTTAAATGCCAGATACTAGGTAAGGAGTGAGTGAAATCCCAGACAGGGTATTACAGGCCATGGTAGAGGGCATTTGAGTTTTATTCCAGTTGCAGTGGAAAGCCTTTAAAGAATTTAAAATAGGAGAATGATAGACTTGATTAATTTTTGCAAATATTATTCTAGGTAATGAGACCAAGAGCAAGTGTTAAATCCATAGGTTGGGGTAGGTTAGCACCCTTCACAGTCACAGTATTGGTATCACTGATTCATGAAAGAGTGAGGTCTCCATTACTAGGGTATGCACACAACCACAAGATAGAGTGTCACAGAGGGAGATTAAAGGAGTATAGGTTGGGCATTAGGTTCTACATTGACCTTTATCATCCTTCCTAAACTTTGAGCTTCTATAGTTTTATGAACTAAGCAAATTATTGAAGGTCTCTTTAATAATTATAGAAAACCATAAAATCAAAGGGGTTATTACTTAAAATGGAATTCTCCCAAACCTTAGAAATTGAGTATATACTTATCTACAAAGGAAATACCTGAGCTGACAACTGAGAAACTGCAGCATTCATAAGCACTAGCAGAGTCCGGTGAACGTGTGGACCAGAGCTGCACATTGGGAAACATTGGGCTTAGTGACTGAACCCCTATTCAGATCCCAACTTTCCTTCATCTCTAGCTGTCCTCCAGTGACATCCAGGGTATTGTAGTTCTAAATATATTTTTACTTGCTGTGCAGCGTTGTTAGGTTATTCAGCCTTTCTGAGCCAAGGTCCCTTCATCCATCATGACACCATGAGATGTTGTGATGACCAAACACCCAAAATGCAAAAATGCTGACCGGAGCGCCTGGCATCTCACAGCTGCTTAGTAAACAGTGGCTATTATCTGCTTTATTTCCACCTGTCTAATTTGGCTGCCTCCTTCCTACTCATCTCAGTTTCCTAATGCAGAGTCAGCATTCGCCTGTGTTGGTTTGTTTCTCAATTACTGTTGTCTTCCTCTTGCCTCTGCTTCTCCCATGCATTCCCAGAGACCTGCCTTTTGCAGCTATCACCTTAATTAAAGTTTTGCGCTCTCTCTCTCCATTATTATGAAGACAGTGGAATAAAAACAGTAACATCACAGTCATGGAATATCTATAGCTATCAAATTAGTTTACTCTTGTGTTTCCTGCGACTTAACTTCCAATTATCTCTTGTAAAAGCACTCATCTTTCCTGTTTAATCTAACATGAATACTGTGAAGCAGAGGAGACTAGGCAGTAGACAGATGAGGTTCTGGAAAATGATACCATATTATGGAAAACATTTGAATTGCATTAGCTTCCGCAGTATATAAACAAAGCTTGAACGGAGAGAGAAAGGTCAGTCCATTCTGGGGCACTGGGCACACTAATTTGTATATGTTTTCTTCAAAAATTCAGACTTAAAAGGGATCTACTTGTAAAAATATACATGTAAAATGACTAAAATTTGGCTGAATTAATCACTTTTTTTCGAATTGTTATGTATGTTTAAGGTCAAGAGCCTATTCCAGTCTGTTTGAAAATTAAAAGGAAATATTCATTGAATTAAACATAATTGCAAGGAAACTCTAGGTTGTGCTGGAAGAGAACCAGGGGACAAGTTAAATCACATCTTTGGGGAATCTGGGTATTCATAGAGTGTGGCTAGTTTCATTTGCTACGTTCCATTTAGGGCCAAAGAAAATGCCAAAACAACTAACTGTGTTTCAGAACAAAAATACTGTCATGTGAGCGTCCATTGTCTTTTAATAAACACCTATGAAAAGTCTCACAAAGGTATAAAATTTAAACCACTATTAGCCATATATTTGGTAATTTACGTTTATTTGAGAGAATGAAGTTGCACAAAACAAGGATTGTGCCAGAAAACCCAGGCCCCACGATTGCCAGGCACTAAACCTTTCCTGCCACTTGCCACCTGACTCTCTGTCCACCTTGCCCTTCCTCCAGGCTAGCTGGAGTTGGGATTCTGATATCATCCAATCCTGTATATTGAAAAGGGGGAAAGTACAGCAGACACTGAGCTTTCTCCTCCCTTGCTCTCTGCAAAAGCAAGGGGAAAGCTTGACCTTCCCAGGAAGCTGAAACTATGGTTCATATTGGAATCGGGGGGAGAGGGGTAGCAAGGGACAGGAATTATAATTATGAAGATGCAGGAATAATAGATGCACAAATGCAGAGATATTTACACCAGACCTAGTTCTTTTTTCTAAGTACTATTAGGAACAGGTTAGCCTACCCTCACTAGGACAGTGGTTAAAATGCAGCACCCCGGATTAGAATATTACAAAGTAGCCCCTTAAGGACCCCAAAGACGATTGAATCCAAAATGCTTAATTCATGTGCACACAGTAGTTTTCTTTCCTGAGTAGAAGTGCCTCATAGTTTGTTGTTGTTTTTTTCTTCATTTTCTATTTTGGAGAAAGGTCTTTGTTTAGCATTATTTAGCTCTCTGATTTTGCTTGATCAGTTTTCTAATAGAAAATAACATTTTCTCTTTTGGCTTACCAAGGTCTTTACTAAAAAGACATGTCAGGATAAAAACTGCAAGTATTAGATGGGCTATTTAGGGAGGTTCTGAATTTTATTTTTAAAGTGAAGGTGCTAATTATAAGTGATTCCTGCTAAATAATAGATTCAGCTAAAAAAAAAATCACCAATAACAACAAACCACATTGACTTTATTTGGTATACTTTAATAAAAACTAATAGGTTGCAAGTTTATTCCATTCATTTGCTTAACAAATATTTGTTGAGTACCGACTATGTGCCAGGCCCTGTTCTAGAGGTTGTGACTACATCAATGAATAAAACAAAACAAAGCCCTGTCACTTGGCATGTTCATCCCAATGGCAGAGGATAGGTAACAATAATACTGTTTTTTGTAAAGTAAACAAATGATGTGAAAGACCATTTTGTCTAAATGATTAATTCTGTGAAGACAAGAACCAGAGAAAATTGGGCACATTTTAATATTATTTCAAATGTGTTCATAGAGAATTAATTGTGAATGAAAAACCAAACATTTTAATTATTACCTTTGAGATTTTCTGAATCTTGTCCACTCGTTTTACTTTTGATGAGCACTGTCACCTGCCATAGTTAAAAATCATCCCTTATCAAAGTTAAACTTGTGTACTGAACTCTAAGAGACTATACATGCAAAAAGAATTAGTACAGCTCAACCTTAAGCTCACGTAGTTTAAAAAGTGGAATTTGCAAAACTTACTGATAATTTTGCTAATACCAAATTAAGATAAATTGTGTACTAAATTTGCTTACAATTTATTTGTAGTAATGAATTTTTTATTATTAGAAATTTTAAAATTTATCTAGTTGTTTTACTTCCTCATGATTGTTATTTGTTTTTTATCATTATCATTATTTTTATTTTTCCAATGAATGGTTAAATAAACTTTAAGAAGATAATTTTGAATAGGTCTTAGTACATATAGTACAAAATTCAAAAGTTAAAAAGGATATATAATGAAAATAATCTCCTTTTTCTTTTATTTTATCATCAGCCACCCAGAGGCCCTCCCTAAGTCATTTACTGTCACTAGTTTCTTGTAGATCTTTTCAATGATATTCTAAACTTCTCAAACTTTGACATGCATATGAATATTGTCAAATTGCAGATCTGATTCAGGGATGTGGGGTGAGGCTTAAGATTTCACATTTCTATTAAGTTCCCAGTTGAGGCTGATGTTGCTGGCCCAGAATCACACTCCCAGTGGCAAAGTGATGAAGCACATGTGTTTATATTTGTTTCTGTGTTTATTTATTGGAATGAAGAAAGCGAGATAGCCTTATACACATGTACAACTTACCACTTTTTTACTACGATTTCAGCACCAGAGTTCCAGCTTTGAGCTTTGCTTTGTTACAAAGTTTTCTTCTGATCTTTGTCTAATGAACAATGAAAGCTAGCAATATGACCATTTGGAGCATGCCAGTAGGTGATGCTTAAATTGTAAGAACTATGAGAATCTCTCTTTGCACATTTTTAATCTGTGTGTGTGTGTGTTTTCTTAATAAGGTTAGAAATTCCTCAAATCCAAGCAACCTCCTTAATTTTGGCAGAGGGCACACTGAGAACTTTAGCTTGCAGTCAGTGCCATTAATCTGAGAAAGATGCCATCATACTTGGAAATGATACAATTAAGATCCCTGAAATCCGTATAAAGTGCAAAGATCATTTAAATATTTTAGTCATAGACATATTCTATCTGCCTGGATAAAATAGCCTCAAGAGATGACTATGATCAATATCACCCGGGGTTCCGATGTTGTCTTTGTTGGTCCTATATGCATAGGAATTCAGAAGCCATGGGGCAACTCATATAAGAAGATGAAAATTTCAGGTTTTTATATCCTGCCCTCTGCAAGAAAATGAGGCCTAGAGGACTTGAATTTGCCCATCTACTTCGACTGCCGAGTCTGTTTCTACGAGTACTTGCTAACAGCACAAGATTTGGTTTTAAAAGACCACCAGTATCAGAGGCACTTTTCAGAAATAAAGATTTGGACCACTCATAGTCTCCAAACCTGTGTCAGTGGCAGAGAGCCATGGGGGTACAGGTTACTCTTTGATGCCAAGGTAGTGCCTATCCGTGACTCCTTTGGTTTGAATGGCTGCAGAGGTCTGCCATGTGGAGAGTTCCAAGACTGGGCTTTGAGATGGTTTTGTTTGGAAGTACTTGAGGCTGCAGGCTCTGGCTGCAGGGAGAGAGTGACTTGAATCTACCTAGTCCTCCTGAGCATGATTCACAACCCTAGGTTACATAGACGTGTACTAAGTGGTGCACGGTGGCATAGAAAAAAAGGGCACAACTTGAAGTTTCAATTGAATTAAAAATCTGTCAGGCCCATATTAAACAAAATAAAAAAAAAACAAACACTCAAACCAACATGAAGATACAACACCACAACATTCAAAATTCCCATGGGATTTTTAAGTTAAATGTGAGATTTCAAAACGATATGGAGCTTACATTTATGCCTGTAGGCCCCATGGAAAACACATGTATGGGCTTTAGTCAGTAGAAGGAGGTTCCGGTGGGAACATATTTACTGTGATATGCATTAAAAATACATGAGGCGATAGGAAACAGATATTTTGAACAGCAGCTACATTTCCTTGCTTCCTGCATGCCTCCAGTGGGCAAAATATTTTGGGACCAAAAAAAGGTGCTGTCATATTTTTGAAATAATTGACTTTCTGTGGGAAATGAGAAAATGACATAGAAATTGCTGAGAGACCCAGACTGGTTTAGGAGCTGTCATCAATGAGCTTTTAATAAATAATCTACATAGAGAAAAATCTGTGGCTGGGCTCCTTGTAGGCTAGAAGAGATAAAAATATTTCTCTAGCTCTACCCCATTGCTGCTGCAAGTAGAGAACAAGTCACTTCTTTACAGAAAAATAAAAAATGCATGTTGTAATAAGCATACTCTGTCACATAGACCTGGTTTTAACTCCAAGCTTCAGACCTTGGGCAGGACACTGAAGTTGTCGAGGTCTCAGTGTTCTCATCTGAAAAGTGGGGGCAAGTACAAGGATGTAAGGGGTTAGCAATGGATGGATATTTGCTTCTCCTCTTCTTCTCATTATTTTTTCCTTCTACACCTTTGCATTCCAGCCCTTATTCCCTTTGTTGCCTGGGAAGTCAACAGTGACCAGGACATCTCCATTTGAATGAGGAAATGCTCTATATGAGGAAGTCAGACCCACTGACCTGGGACTCCACCAACCCTGAGACTCCCTCTGCTAATCTCTGAAAGCTTTCTGCCAAGAAAGCATTGAGAGAAATAAGCTGCCTAAAATGTAAACACATTTAGATCTTGCTGTTTATTGGCACTTCAAAACTGAATATACCTAGAAACAAGTAGAGAAAGGCTGTGTGGCATTTAGATGCATCTCACATATGCATAATTGATTCCTTAAAAGGTTAAATACCCTTAGCGTATATATGGATAGTGATACACCCATGATGAGCTCATAATCATTATGGCAGTGGCTTTGTTTTGCATAATTCTAAAGTAAATGTCATGTTTCTTCTTTGGAGATTCCAGAACTGGTATTCAACAAAGCGTGTGTTTGCAAGTAGATAGCTGGGTAAGAGGAGCTACTCTTTCCCAGGCAGGAGGACTATTCATGCAGCTAGTACACCAAGCTTTAAAAGGCGCCAGCTAATTTCTCTTTGGAATTGAAATGCAATTACATATCGAGGACAAGTGCTAAATATAAACAGAAACTACCAAATACATGACTTTTTTTTTAGCTTTGTTTTTGCAGCATATTTTCAGGAAGAATTAACCACCCAAACACACTATAATCCTTCCTTAAAACACGCAGATCAGGCAATTTGGTGAATCCTTTAAAAGCTTTCTTTAGAAGCTTAGTGTACTTTTAAAGGAATGGTTTTCATTCATAAACAGTTATAAAGATGCTAAGAAAATTAATAAAAGAACCAAGTCACTAAAATATGTAGAATGAAATACCATAGTATATGCCATAATAAGCAGAAAAAATATGCAATATATAGCATGAGGATGTGTAGGTAAGTGGTAAAAACTATATAAAGGGGAAGGATTATTACAAAAATTCAAGTTATGGGTTCTTCATCGGGGAAGGAGGCAAATACAATTTATATGGTACACACAGGGGTTTTTGCTGGAGGAATGTTCCATGGATGCTTATTGTTGTTTTTATATACTGTTATAAAATATTTTTAGATGTTATATTTCCTAATATTTTAAATGATAAAAGCAAAATAATAAATCAAGGTGAAGAGAAAGTACAAATTAAGTTGTTTAAAAACCAATGTAATATAGTTTAAAAAGTAAATATATTTATCTCAAGTTGATGGATGTATCTTCATATTATACTTTTTAAAGATTTAAATATATGACACGTGCAAGGCACAACTAAAGCGTAAGTCCCTAGAAGGGTTGAAGTATTAAGTAGATGGATGAGAAAAGGTATATCAGATAAATACTAACAAAAGATAATTATTGTAGCTATTTGAACAATGGGAAAATTGGACGTTAGGACAAAATGTAATGTTGTTTATTCTCTTTGTCTCCAATTCCTCTTTCTCCATTTATCCTCTGAGCCTACTCCATCCAGGCATCTGCTCCAACCTCCCAGGACTTTTGATAAGTCATCTCCAACTATTTTTGTCCTATTATTAGCTAACCATTTCCAAAACCTAAGATCTTTGGTCTTTCAACTCTGGTAGGACATATTATCTATGTACCATTAATTTGGTAATCATCATATGCTATATTTTAGTGTTATTGATATTCATGCATTTCTTTAATTAAAATATAATGTCCGAGAGTTAGAGGCTATACCTTATTCATTTTTTAACACCTCCTGTCACCTCACCCTAGGACCTGCCATATGGTAGAACCATGTCACCTGGCACATAGTAGAAAGTCAATAAACATGTCAGCAGTCGACTGAAAAATGGCTTCTGAAAGCGCATAAAAAGCTCTTTCAAGATGTTTGAGTACTTTGCCAATGCTGTGCATTTGCATTTTCTAAGCAATTTCTCAGCCAAAGTTTTAAAATGGAAAGAGCAAGAGAGGCTACGGTTAGAGAGTGACTAATCCAAAACTGTGAGGAGTTGGTGAGGCTGAGAGTCAACAGGAGGGCGCCCCACTCTGGATCTAGTTGGGAACTCCCATATGTTCATGACTGATCTTTAAGAGTGGGGACTGCATGTAATAAACTTCTTGCCTCTGCACCTGGAACAAAGTCCAACATATAGTACAAGTCAGTAAGTACTTCTGCAAAGTGTGCGAGAATCAAACATTAGTCTGGGATTATTTAATTTGCTCTCATGGCTTCTAAACAACCTATCGTTCCAGGCCTTCCACTGTGGGTCTTTAGGTCTGGCTTCTCCCCACAGGGAGAGGGTGACTGGCACTTTAAGGAGGGAGTAGTGGTGGGGGTGAAAGGTGTAAAAGACCCAGTCCCTCCCAAGTGGGATGCAAATGTCAACACCAGAATTTGTACTCTGGGTTTAGGGGCTGATTAGAGCAAAGCTGAATTGAGTGAATTTGATTCGGCCTGCTGATGGTAGACTAAAGAAACACGTGACAAATGTTTCAAAGGAGGGCGTTGGGGGAAGCCCATGGAATTGATTTTCAGTGCTTGTCCAGCTGGCCATCAAGAAGTAGCTGGAATTCCTCCTTTCTCATGACATACAAGATAGGGTGTCTGCTGCAAACCTCTTTCACGGTAAACATACTGTTGTTTTTTTTGAATAGGCAATACATAAAGCATATGGTTTAAAATTCAAAGGGTACAAGGTAAAAAAATTAGTGTTCCTACTACCTTTGTCCAAAGTTACTTTCTCTAGAGACATCTACAGTTACTGGTTACTTCACTTAATTTTAGCTACATAAGCATTTCATATTTGGGTACAACACATATAAAGGTTTATATGTATTTATATATTTTAGACAAATATTGAATCTTGATTTTTTTATTTATTATCTTCAAAATCCCAGTCTCTGTTATTGTCTTGGGATATTGACAGTGTTCAACATTTTTGTTCATGAGTGAATGAATGAATGAATGAATGATTTAATAATAGCCTCTAATTCATTCTGAACCTAAAAGTCACCCACCAACATTTTATAAATGCTTTATCTTTTATCTCATCTCCAATATGCAGCTGTTTGGCCTATAAAAATCATATGCATCCTTCAAAGTTCATCTTGCAAAAATTGGTTCTGCAGGAGGAACCTTCCCTGAATATTGGCTCTCAGTGTCTCTCCAGTTCTCTCTAAGCACTTAGCAACAGTCTACCACATTTTATTGTCCTCTTGTTCTCATTTGTTAGTATAATGGCCATGAAGATGTGAATAATATTCTTAATAATTATTTTTATTGAGTGCTTATATGTATCAGACACTTGCTAAGCACATTATATGCATTATCTCCTTAATCTCTACAACACACCTATATAAAGTTAGTAACATCATATCATCCTGTAGCATACCTTCTAATATCACCTTGACTCACCCTTGAGATCATGAGCAGACTGTTTCCTTATGCACCAGTGGTTTCCAGCATCTTGCTGCCCAAGTCATCTCTACAAAACGTGCTTAGCCCAAGTGGGTAGGTCAGAAGTGCCAACATACTGACACCCCAGAAGTGACCCTTAACCAATAAAGTATAGATGTTGATGGATAAATACTCCAGCTTTCTCTCCCCTCGGTGAAAAAATTTTAAGTTGCGTTCTAAACAGTCACTTCTGGGGTACCTGTGTGATTGAGTCTCTCAGTTGCCCATAATAATAAAACCTTTTTTATCTCACTCTTTATTACCTTTCCCCCCTTTTTTTTCTCAATTTTCCACTTGTTCACTTTCTGGAATCACCCGCCAAATAAATTACTTCTACTCAAATCCTTGTCTCAAAGTCTGTTTCTGGAGAAATAAATCTAAGGAAGTTGAGGTTTAGAGTAAGTAACTTTTCAAGTTCATATATACATCAAGTGGCAGATTCAGGATATGAGCAAGAAGTCCTGCTCAAAAGCACCATACTTTTTTACCACAATGTAGTATTCCATTGTGTAGATGTACCACAGTTTTGTTTTGTTTTTATCCACTCATCTGCTGATGGGCCCTTAGGCTGTTTCCAAATCTTAGCTATGGTAAATTGTGCTGCTATGAACATAGGGGTGCATATATCCTTTCTGATTGGTGTTTCTAGTTTCTTGGGATATATTCCTAGAAGTGGGATCACTGGGTCAAATGGGAGTTCCAGTTTTAGTTTTTTGAGGAAAAATGGAAGGAATTCTTACCATTTGCAACAGCATGGATGGGACTGGAGAGCATTATGCTAAGTGAAATAAGCCAGTCAGAGAAAGATAAATATCACATGATCTCACTCATTTGTGGAATATAATGAACAACATAAACTGATGAACAAAAACAGATCCAGAGACAGAGAAGCATCGATCAGACTGTCAAACCTCAGAGGGAAGGTAGGGGAGGGTGGGAGTAAGGAAGAGGTATCAACCAAAGGATTTGCATGCATGCATATAAGCCTAACCAATGGTCTCAGACACCAGGGGGTGAGGGCATGAGTGGGGGGTCGGGGGGCAATGGAGGGATAAGGACACATATGTAATACCTTAATCGATAAAGAAGAAAGAAAGCACCATACCTTCCTGCCAACTAGATACTAAATGCCTCAAAGCAGGCCATGTACTGTGCGCCCCCCACACACACAGTATTTCAAAATGCAAGCCAAAGTCAGAACTTAATACATACTCTGCCAGTCAATAATGTTCTATGTTTGGAGTCTCTTTTCCACCTCAGCACATCAGGACATGCATTTTAAGCATTGTTAGCTAAACACATGTGCTTATAATTTGGTACTGAAACTGATTTAAAGAAAAAAATTTTGTGTTTGTTTAGTGGCTGAGGGTCTTCTCATTGTTGTTCTACAGACAGCAACTTCATCCTCGCGAATGCCCAGGTGGCTAAGGGTTTCCCCATAGTCTACTGTTCGGATGGCTTTTGTGAACTTGCTGGATTTGCCCGAACTGAAGTCATGCAGAAGAGTTGCAGCTGCAAGTTCTTATTTGGGGTTGAAACCAATGAGCAACTGATGCTTCAAATAGACAAGTCACTGGAGGAGAAAACGGAATTCAAAGGAGAAATTATGTTCTACAAGAAGAATGGTGAGTTGGCTTTCTTTGGGGCTCATTGGACAGTGGTGAAAGGTCACCTTCTTTCAAATTCAGTAATTGCTCCATAACTTCCATTAAGGCTTAATGATATTTCACATAAATACTCTCTGTTATAGAAGTTCCACAAATGACCTGGACAATGGTCTTGTTGTAGCTATTAGCAGCCTGAAAATTTAGCATGATAATTATAACTTCAATATCAATATATGAACTAAATTAATATGTGTCAAAATGAAGTATATGACTATTATATATCATTCTTAAAATATATAGTAGATATAATAGCTGTTAGTATATTAACAGATGACCTTTTATCTAGAGATAGTTTTCCAAGTTTTATCCCTTTATGAACCATAACTCAACCTCAGTCATTAAGGACAGAGACCCAAGCGTTTGGTGGGAGAAAAGCAAGTGAATTTAAAAAACATCAGGATAGGCATTTTCTCTTTCAGTTCCCAGCCACAGAGCTTTTCTCACTACTCTCTTCAATTCTACAGACAAAATAAGAGACACACATTGTCTCAGGGTGAAAGTAAGTTTGCCTGAACTATAAACTGCCAGTGGGAAAATACTAAGTATTTTCTTGAGGCTAAAGTTTTATGATTCTCCTCTAAATGTAAGAGGATCTAGGGATGCGTATGGTATCATCAGTGCTTGAGTCTTAAGTGAGAATAGATATTATCCTCTGGGCCCTGGTAGTTGGGAGTGAATCCAAAAGGCATTATGTTGGGGAAATGCTAAATAAAAATTAGAACAAATCATTGTTTTCCAGTTTTATCTCTTTCTTTAATAGGTTTCCTTAAGGCAAACATACACCCTTGAGTTTTAGCTGGGCACATGGCTGCCTAGCTAGAGAATATTTTTTTCAGCCTTCTTTGCATTTAGATTTGGCATACGACTAAGTTTGGGGCCCATGATATGTGAGAAGGAATGATCTATGAAACTTCTAGATAAACTCCATAAATAATGAAATTGTTTGCCCTGTAATTTCTCTGCTCCTTTCTCATGGTGCTATTGACTGAATTGTATCTTCTCCAAATTAATATATTGAAGCCCTAACCACCTCCCTCCTCAATGTGACTATATGTAGAGATGGGGCCTTTAAAAAAAGGTAGTTAAAATTAAGTAAGATTATAAGGGAGGGCCTTAATTCCTTATAAGAAAAGGAAGAGATATCAGGGATACCCACACTTAAGTCATATGAAAAGACAGTGAGAAGGCAGCTGTCTGCAAACCAAGGAGAGGCCTCAGGAGTAACCAACCCTACTGGTACCTTGATCTCAGACTTCCAGCCTCCAGAACTGTGAGAAAATAAATGTCTGTTGTTTAAGCCAGCCAGTCTGTGATACTTGGTTATGGCAGCCATAGCAATGTATCATTGTTGAGTCAGAATGTTAGAGTAATGTTGGAAAGCCAGCTTCAACCATTGACAAGGACATCATAGAGAAACACAGAACAGTAATATGGAATGAACCTGAGTATTCTTAGAGACCCACCTTCTCTACCCCAGACAAAGACAAATCCATTTCTATCTTGTTTGAATCACTATAATTTAGATTTATTTTTTTTTGTTACAACATTCAAATTATACTCTAACTCAGAGTTTCTCAACTTTGGCACTATTGACATGTGGGGCAGGTAGTTCTAAGTTGTGGGAGGCTGTCCTGTGCATGGTAGATGATTAACAGCATCCATGGCCACTATATTCATTAACACATTCCTTACAAGAGTTGATACATTTGGTAAATGGTAAAATGTTGGTGGTTGTTTAATTAATTGATTTTGGGGAAAACTGGTCAACAGCCAGCAGAAATAGCCTAATTAAGGGAAAGAAAACAGCTTTCCTTGCTTCAATGGAAAACTTCAGTTGGGACACCAGAATCAATACCAGTATTTCTGTGAAGTCCTATAGTGAAGTAAACATTTTAAAATGTGTTCACAGGTTTTTGTTGTTGTTTTTTAATTGATTCAAAAAACTAGTAAATGATTAACAGCATACCCAGCCACGATATCTTGCTCTAAATAACCAGTTGGGATCTTGGTCAGGAAGAGAAGTAGGAGCCTGAACATGGCAACTTCATCCCCATTTATAAGCTATTTGTCCTTGAAGGACTTTCCTTGAGGATGTGAGTTTTGGATACACAGTAATCATGAAGTATTAGAGAGTGCCCTTCGGGAAGGAATGGGATAACCTAAGTCTTTGATACTAGGAACAGAGTTCAGACCAGGATGTTTTTCCCAGAATCAATAGGTGAGGCCTACATAGCAAATAAGAGAAAATAAAAGGATTCCAGCTCTATCTAATTATAGTATGATAATTGAAAAGAGGGACTGAGATAAAAGAAAATGGAGGCTGTCATGAGAATGCAGACTGGTAGGGAGTGATAAAGCCGCCCTCTGGTAGAACAAAGGAAAAGGAATGTCCTTTGTCTGACATATCTGCTGACTGCAGACCTGTACAAGCAACCTTGGATAGGTCACTCCAAATCCAAGCAAGTGTCTTTGTTTTTAAACCTCCTCAAAATATCCAGACATGGCACTTGAGAGAGGTTCAGGCCAAGAGGAGAATCTAGGTGGGAAGCCCAAAGGACAGAGTTTTAGAAGCCACGTAAGTAGAATATATCGACAGTCAATACCTAAAGAATTTCCTGAGCCCCGTTTTTTATAAGATGCCTGCTGCGTTGGACCCCTTTGGGTGGAAATCATTAAAGGCACCAAGAAAAAATAGGTTCTTTTTAAAAATTAGGTAATGACTAGGAAGACAAATAGTTTCACAGGTAAACATAATATGCAAACATTTCTTTGTCTAAAATGGAGATAGTAATATTTCACATTGTTATGTTCAGCAGCTAACATTTTTCATTTATTGCTCTCCCTCTAGATAGTTCAGTGTCTAATAAACATCAGAAGTGAGTACCATTAAGATGCCTTTTCAAAAAGTAGTGCCCTCCACTTCTATTGGTATACAGGGCTGTTCTAGTCAAACAAAAATATGGTAACTCTAAGGGTAACCATTTTATTAATTTTATATTTATCTTCTTATTTTTTGAATATAAGTAATACATATCTTTGTGGTTCCCTCCTTTTCTTACACATAGCATACTTTCCATATTATTCTGCATTGTGTATCCTATAGGGTTGTATATACCTTACAGAACAATATATGCAGGAGATTTCTCATTTTTTAAAAGCTGCATAGTATTACATCGTGTGGATTTATGATGGTTGATTCAACCAATCCTCTATTAATGGACATTTGTGTTCCCTCTAGAATGTAGTCTGTTCTCTTTGTTGTTTTTGCCTCTCTCTGTTTTAAATACCCCTTTTGTTATTTAGAAGGTTTTGTGTATTTTTCTAAAAATTTATCTTTTACATGAGATGTTTACCTTTATATAATAAAAAGTGTCCCACTTTTTAAAGATATTGTCATTTTCTACTCTAAGTAATGTTATAATCAGCCAGGAGCCACCCTGCCTTCTTCCCTCTCCCTCAACTAATTTAATGTTCTTTTAGTACCTGCTAGTATCTATCAGCACACTTGTTCTGCTTTCCTTATAGACCCCTTTGTTCGTCTCTCACCTCTTTCACAGTTATATTTACATTGTCAGAGGAAATAACAATTGCATATATTGAATGTATTCCTCCATCACTTAATCATATTGCTACAGTTAAATATGCTTAAAGATCACCATATATTCCATCCTAAAGCTTTTCCAATCATTTCTTGGTTGTCCAAAGCTTGTTCTTGGGAAGAGCTCCTGGGAATTTTTTTCTGAGCTCTTTCACATTAATAACAGTATGAATGTGGCCCTTATACTTGTTGATGAATTTAGCTAAAAATTGATCAATTTAAATAGATGAATTATGTCAGTCCCTTATGTAGTGGCATACAGTATTGTTTTACCCTACAAATGCTGTTAATTAAGTAACTTCATATTTGTCCTGGGTGTTCACTGAATTTATTTTATTTTATTTTAATCTAATAGTTTTACTGTACTACATCTTATCTGTAAGGGGCTGGGTAGTAAATATTACATGTACTGCAGGCCATACAGTCTATGTCACAAGTACTCATTTCTGTTATTGTACTATGAAAGCAACCATAGAAAATATGTAAATGAGTGGATGTGGCTATATTCCAATAAATCTTTACTGACAAAAACAGAAGGTGGGCCAGTTTGGCCTACAGACCTCAATTTACTGATACCTAATATAGAATATTTTGGGTCAGATATTTCCCCTGATACATGGTAGGCCCTATAGTATTTATGTTTAAGGCCCTTTTATTTTGGAAAAATTTTCTGAATTTTAATTATCATCATTGTTCTGTTTTATCCCTTTGGTTTTCCTCTTTATGATCACCTATTATATGTACGTTGGATCCTCTTTGCCTGTCCTTGATTATCTATCACTTTCTCATTTTATTTCTTTTTCCAATTTTCACCTTGTACAATCTGTTTTCTTTTCTTTAATTTTGTGGTATCCATTCACACTTTTTATTACTTCTCTTTAAATCTCCAGTTTTTTATCCTCTATTTAAATTCTCTCCTGAGTTCAGTTAACTCACAGAAGCAGAGAATAGAATGGTGGTTACCAAAAGTTGAGGGGAAGGGAAAAAGGAGATTGCTCAATTGTATAAAATTGTAGTTATGCCAGATGAATAAGTCGGAGAAATCTGCTGTACAACACAGTTATGGTATTGTTCACTACATGCCTTTTTAATGCCCTACTGGGCTTTCCATGAAGTAAAACACTGGTTTCTAATTACCTAGATATGGAACCTAACACAGAGTGTTTTCTGGAAAGCTTTAATATCCCACTGAATTGTCTAGAATAAAACAATAGTGTAGTGAGGGAAGATTGAACTTTTTCTTGTTCAGGATTTCACCATTTCAGAAAATATTGTTACTGACTCATAGGACTTGTCAGGGAGATAGCACATCTGCACAGATTCTGTACTTGGAGCTGTTGCATTCACAGTGACTCTGGATATTGATCCAATGATCCAACTTCCCCATTTTAGCTCCTATTGTAGTCCACCCTCTCCGAGCATTTTGTGTTGAGATGCATGTTATTAAATCAGAAACTACTTCAATTTTATTTTTTGTTATATTATTGTTAATAATATATAGTACTGTCTTTTTGAAAATGTGTGTAAGTAGCCAAGTTTTATTATTATAATTTTTCCGTTCTAAACAGAAAAGAGAAAAATACAAGTATTTGTTACAAAAGGTAATCTTGAGTCTGATATGGGTTTCTTAACTCATAGACTCATTCCCATGTCACCTCCAAGATTTGTCATTTATTTTTGTGTACCTCCTGAACTGTTGCTTACTTAATGCTTTTCTTTAAGTTGACTCACTTTTAAAACTCAAATTGGAAGCAAAAGAAAATAATCACTACTCTAAATGGACAATCAGGATCACTAGCCTCAAAGAGAAGGTAACCATAAATAAATATGCAATAAAAACATTGTTGATTAACTTTTATAAATTAAAAAAATAAAAAGTAATCTATAAAATCTAAGTAATAATAAATCTGACTATACTGTGCCGAGTAGCACATATATTATTTTATTTTCCCAACAACACCTTAAAGTAAATATGAATTATCTCACATTTGCAGATGAGGAAACTGTGATGCAGAAAAGTGATTTGAACACAAATAGACAGTCCTCAGCTTCTCATTGACCCACCAATTTCCCCCTTGTTCATTTCTTGACCCACTAATGCACTTCACATTTCTTTATTGTCCCATTTCTTTATTCAATTTTCGTATGACATAGAAAAATGCCTAGAAAAATCAATGCTGAATCTGTTGGTTTTCTTTCTTTTTAAATGTAGTTAGATTTTCAACTTTCTATAACATATGACAACAAAAACAATTTATAATTTACTGTTTGTTTGTTTAGGGAGAATGCCTCCTAAAGATCCTTTGTTTACTCAGCTGCTAGATGTATATTTATATGCGAATCAAAACTGAAAAACTGAATTGTTCCATAAATAAACAGTTATGTTGGGGAGTGGGGAGAAAGCTGGAGCCAGAAAGCCGAGGGGGCTTCCCTTGGGCTGGGATGAGTGGAAGAAGAGGAGAGATTGGGAAATAAATGAGAAGGGGAGAGAGTGAGAGAGAAATGGGGAGACATCTGCTGGTATCCTACCCATGTCCCTCAAAATGTCCAGCTCATTTGATGTGCTAGCTGCATATTTTTGTTCCAATACACATTAAAACTAATACACAGATATTAAAGTGTAAGATATATATATACAATACCTAAAATAATTTTAGCACAACCACAAGTATGCATACTACTAATTGAGCAACACTGTCTTCATTCCAGTGTACAAATAAACTTTTTGAATTAGGCATATTCATAGTCAGTGTTACAAAGTCAGCCTATGATAAAAGACAAAAGAAAGCTGATTTCTCATGACCTCCCTTAGTTTTTACATTGAGCTGCTCATGGCAGATAGGTCTAGTAAGAAACATTATTTTCCAACTAATACTAAGTTTATATTTAAGATATTCTTAGTGAGTTCTATTACATTCAGTTATTCAATATGACTCTGCAGATGATTTTCAGAATATTTGATTATGCCCTCTAGGTATTTTAGAATTGGAGCTCAATATAGAAAAAAGACAAAGCCTTAGGGCTATAGAATGTCAACTTATTCTCAAAATTAACATTTAAAATGTACAGCAAAGTTGCCTCCTTATTTGACTGTTAGGAAATGCTATTGGAGCATTGAATATAGAATGGCTTTATGTAAGATCCAAATTTTGGAGCAATGGAAGTTGTGCCCATTCATGTAATAAGTGAACAATAAGAGAATGCCTTTTATTGCAAAGTGTAGTGTCTAAATGGGTGTATTTTGTGGATGTTGGGGTTCACAGCATGGGTATCATTTGTAATCACCTTAGATTTTCACCACATCCGGAGAACAATGAAGCAAGCCAGCCAGGGACCTATTTCAACAAGAGCTAGAGAAACCATGCTTAGGATTACAGAAAATAAAAGAAAACTTCTCTGAGGGCTGAGTGAGATCCTGGGAGAAAAGAAAGAGAATTCTGAGCAAAGTAAGATTTATTTCCCCAACCAGCCCTCCCAAAGACTCAGACCAGAGTCCAACAGAAAGACAATACAAAAGCAACTGCAATGTTTTTCATAAAAATCTCCTTGGGCTATTGAGGCTGTCCAAGCCACAGCATTATGAGCATTAGCCTTGCCTGGTATGGTCCCTTGGGCAGCAACCACGTAAGCCTGGAGGACAGTGAAGAACTTTGAGTCCTCCATTCTTGGGAGCCCAGAGGACTAGATTGTGGAGACATTTCCTCTAGGTATCAGATGTATTTGTGAAGAGCTCAATGGGGACTTAGTTCCCTGAAAAGCTAGTGAAGGTGGGATCTTGGAAACTTTTTTCTGTGGAATGGACACACCATATTCTTACAGGCATGTAGAATGAAGAAAGCACACACAGTTTACTAGTGTTCCACTTATCTATTGCTGTGTGACAACTACCTCAAAACTTAGTGGCTTATAAGAGCAACCATTATATCTTAACAATAGTGTGGGTCTTAGCCAAATGATTCTCCTTCCTTGTGGAGCCAGCAGAGGTTGGTGTTAGGTGGGTTCAGATGAGAGACACACTGCTTTGGAGGATCTTGGATGGCTTCTCTCACATGTCTGGCATCTTGAACGTCTGAATCAGTTGGGGCAGTCCACTCAAGTGCCTACACATAACTGCTTCAGCATGGAGACCTCCAGGAAGTCTCATCTTCCAGAGGCTGCAAGATTTTTTGTGACTTAGTTTAGAAAGTCACCTGGCATACCTTCATTTGATATTGTGGTTGGAGAAGCCACAAGTCTGCCCAGATTCATGAGCAGGGGACCTAGACCCCAACTCTTGATAGAATAAGTACCATATTTTACAAGCTCCACATCTAGATTTTCAGAAACACATTTGTTGAGTATGTGTGTCTATAGGTGTAGCAAGACGCAAGAGAACATTTCATTTTGATGCTTGTAAAATTTGGAGGTTTCATAATGTCTGAAGGGCTACCAAATAGGGACCATGCTTCCCACAACTAAGTGTATTAGCTAACACCGGGTCAGATTTTTGTTGCTATTCTCAGTCTGATTCCTCCGAGGTCTTACTTGAGACTTTGCATGCCCCGAAATAGAAAGCATTTTATGATGCTTTTATGATTTGATGATGATTCCCCATATGTCCTTTCAGTCTTGATAGAAGATTAGTATTTTATATTTCCATCCTGTGTCTTTTGCATTCAAGAGATGAGGCTCAGAAATGCAAATACAGTAAACAGCCTCAAAGTGATCCTAGTAGGAAGGCAAAGGGCTCGGAGAGAACATGCTCTGAAGACGGCATGTGCAGCCTGGGTGAGGAGCCTGCCTTGCAGTTTATCGCTTCTATATGTAGTCAAGCTTTGCGCTTGTAAACCTAGGCAGCTTTCCTGGTCTTGTCCCCATGTATCTGAGCAAGCTGCTCTAACAGAAAGCTTGTTCTTTTTCTGTGCACATGGTTACGGTTGCATTGTTTAATCAATGAGCTGAAGTTTCACATCAGTCCATTTATTGAAGTGCTCACCCAGGCTCTGCAGCCAGGATGATTGGAACAGAGTGAGCCCGATGTATAGAAGAGGCATCCGGGCATTCATCAGGAACTGCTTAGCTTTGCCTGTCCTGTCGAGATTGAGCAGTCACTGCCCCAACCTAACTAGATTGCTGCATACCTTCACTTCTTCAGTGTCAGCCTTCCTGACTTAACCCAGACAACTTCATAAAATAGCCACAGCTAGCAATTACTGAGTGTTCACTGCAGGCCAAGCTCTGTGCTCTGCCCTTTGCATGTGTTGCTACTTCATTTAATCCTCTCATCAACCCTTTGAGGCAGATCTGTTAACCCCCCATTTCAGAGTTAAAGAAACTGATTCACAGAGAAGTTAAGTGGAAGGCTGGGATCCAAGTGCTGGCCATCTATTCCTGATCCCTGTCCTCTCAAACACCAAGCCATGCTCATGGGCATGGCCAACCTAAGCTTCCTACCAGGGAAACCTGTGGCTCTGCTTTACCTGCCCCTTGTCTATGACAGAAGATGGATGCACTTCCCAGGGCTATATGTACCCCCTTGGGGAATAACTGGCAAACTAGCAAAGAAAGAACCCATAGAGGCAGTCATTTTTGTACCTGTGGCTGTTCATTATTCCATCTTTCTTAGCCAGAAATGAAATATAACCACAATGTTTGAGAATCTTTGGAACTAAACAAGTTCCCTTTGGAATAAGAGAAGCTTATTATTTTAAACTAGAAGCCCGGTGCACGAAATTCGTGCACGGCGGGGGGTTGTCCCTCAACCCAGCCTGTACCCTCTCCAATCTGGGACTCCTGGAGGGATGTCCGACTGCCCGTTTAGGCCCGATCCTGGTGGGATCGGGCCTAAACGGGCAGTCGGACATCCCTCTCACAATCCAGGACTGCTGGCTCCCAACTGCTTGCCTGCCTGCCTTCCTGATGGCCCCTAATCGCTTCTGCCTGCCAGCCTGATCACCCCCTAACCACTCTGCTGCCAGCCTGGTTGATGCTTAACTGCTCCCCTGCCAGCCTGTTTGCCCCCATCTTCACTCCTCTGCCGGCCTGGTCACCCCTAACTGCCCTCTCCTGCAGGGTTGATCACCTCCAGTTGCCCTCCCTTGCAAGCCTGGTCCCTCTCAACTGCCCTCCCTTGCAGGCCGGGTGCCTCCCAACTGCCCTCTCCTGCTGGCCATCTTGTAGTGGCCATCTTGTGTCCACATGGGGGCAGGATCTTTGACCACATGGGGGCAGCTATATTGTGTGTTGCAGTGATGATCAATCTGTATATTACTCTCTTATTAGATAGGATAGAGGCCTGGTGCACGGGTGGGGGCCAGCTGGTTTGCCCTGAAGGGTGTCCCGGATCAGGGTGGGGTTCTCTTGGGGCGTGGGTGGCCTGAGCGAGGGGCCTGTGCTGGTTTGCAGGCGGGCCACGCCCCCTGGCAACCTAAGCGGAGGCCCTGGTATCTGGGATTTATTTACCTTCTACAATTGAAACTTTGTAGCCTGGAGCAGAGCCAAGCCTGCTGTTCCCTCCGGGGCGGCAGCCATCTCTGTGGCAGTTAATTCACCTTCTACAGTTGAAACTTTGTTGCCTTAAGCGGGTGGGCCCAGCCAGGGTGTGCTTTAAAGCTTTGCTTCCCCTGTTGCCGCCGGCAACCCTGGCCTGCTCTCTCAAGCTCCATTCTGTTGCCATTTGTTTGAATTTGTTTACCTTCTATAATTGAAACTTTGTAGCTTGAGTGGAGGCTTAGGCCTGCAATGGCTATGGAAAACTTGGCTTGCTCTGTTACCTGGGAAACCTTGCTCTCTGTGGCTGTAGCCATCTTGGTTTGGGTTAATTTGCATACTCGCCCTGATTGGCTGGTGGGCATGGCTTGGCTGGTGGGCGTGGCTTATGTAGCGGAGTGATGGTTAATTTGCATATTACCATTTTATTAGAGAAGATGTTCTCTCTCTATGGTGAGAAGAAATGATATTGAACTTGGAGGATCAAGCTCTGGTGAAGGCTGTGCCCAGGCCACGGACTAGCTCTGAATAGCTGCTATAAATAGAGCAATAGTTAGAAAGGCTTGGGGTACAATCTTAGTTCTCTTTCACTCCCTAAGTGTGTACCCTCATTAAATGACTCTGCTTGTCTGAGCCTCAGCTTGATCTTCTTCATAGAAATACCACCTCATAGATGTCTGCTGAAGGGCCAAATGAGATACCCATTGTACATAGACATTGTCAGGAAAAGCCACGTAATTTGCAGGGCCCATGGCAAAGTGAAAATGTAGACCCCTTTGTTTAAAAAAAAAAACAAACACCAACACTACAAATTTCAAGACAGCAACAGCAGAGTATTAAGCCAAAGCCTGGTGCCCTTCTGAGCGTGTGCTGTGTGTGACTACACAGGTTGTATGCGCACCAGCTTGTTCCTGAATATTATAGCAATTTAATAAATACCCCTTCCCCCCCTGACATGTTCCACCAACAAGAAGAACCTGTCCACTCCCATTTCCCAGTGCCAGACCCTCAGAACCTCTCAGTTAGGTGCCTGAATCCAGTGCCTGGTCCTGGGTGACTCCGAGCCCTGGCCTGTGGGCTGGTTGCTAGTTCCCCCTCACCTTACTAGGAAGCCATGCACATCTAACCATCTTCATGAAGAGCCTATAAAGGTTCTGTGATGTCTTCGCTGAGAGCTCTATGTCTTTGTATAAGAATTACAAGATTAACACAAAAAAATCACACCATTCTAGTCATGCTTAGAGTATACTCTCAACATGAATAATTATATAATTGACTGGTTGCAATTATATAAAAATAGAGCTGTACTTTATTTCTCCCTGATGAGCTTTTACTCCATGACATCCACCAAATTTATACAATAACAGGTGCCAGAAATTCAGATCTCTAGGGCACCCACCTGAACCTGTTTGCTCTGATATAGAAAGCCATTCTTCCTGCCACTGCCCTAGTTTCAGACTCTCATGATTCAAGGTCTGAGTTGCAACAGTTCCACATACCCAGTCACCCTGTTTCCAGTTGTGCCCTCGTAAATCCCCCCTCCTCACTGTCTCCAAAGCCCCTTCAGGGGTTCCTCATTGCCTTTCAGGATAAATGCAAACTGTTGAGTCTGGCATTTAAAGCCACTCATGAGCTAGCTCATCTATAATCTATTCCTTTAAAATCATCCTTTCCCTTTCCACTCTTTTTTCCCTCCTCATTCCTCATTCACGCTCTAGCACACTCCCTGCTGCAGCCCATTTTATTGTTTTTGTATTTTTACTATTCCGTGTTCTAACTTGTCTTGTGCCTTTCTAGTTGATGTTCCCCCTGCTAGGAATGGTATATCCCATCTTCCTTCACCAATCCTAATTAGGCTAATACAATCATCAAGATTCATTTCAAGCCTATGTCCTCTGTAACCTGTATCACATCAGGTTTCTATTCTTTGTCATAGGTACCATCGTGCAATGAACTGAATGTTCTTGTTCCCCTAAAATTCCTATGTTGAAACCTCAATCCCAGTTTGTGTAGGAGGTGGGGTATTTGGGAGGTAATTAGGTCACGTGGATGGAGCCCTGGTGCATAGGATTAGTGCCTTTATAAGAAGAGGCCAGGGAGCCAGCGTGCTCTCTTTCCGTGATGTGAGGATATAATGCGGAGTCAGCAGTCAACATCTCAGAAGAGGATCCTCACTAGACCAGGCTGGCACCCTGATCTTGGACTTCCACACTTCAGAGCTGTAAGGAATAAATTTCCTGTTGTTTATAAGTCCATCAATCTATGGTAGCAATGGAATCGCAAATGTCAAGAATCATTTGTTCAGTATTTGTGCACCAATTCATCAATTGTTGCTGGTTTTGTACTGTAAACTTTATCTTGTATGTAGTCCCATTTTTAAAAAAAAGTCTAGTGGCACTTTAGGATACATTTTCTTTGTTCAAAGCTTAGTCTGGCTTCACCCATTATTTCAAATCAGTAAAACCTGTAAAGGGGTGAAAATTAAGTGAGTTATCAGCTATTGTTCTAGAAGCCCAAACCAACTAAGAAACACTTTCAACCTTCTCTTTATACATCTATCTCCTCCATGAGATTATGCCTGGTTGAGGGTGAACGTTCAGGTGCCATATTAATCTAGGTATCTGCAGTGCCTAAAACAAGCCCTTGGTACATAGTACTTGCTGACTGGTTGAATGAGTAAAAATGTCTGTCTTGCTGTTTCAAGTGAAGCTCGGCCATATGGAATAGGCTTGAGGCCCCGTATGAGTCTATTTCTACATTCTCCTACAAACTCATTTTGCTCTTCTGTTTCAACTTCACGATTAGCTCTCCTTCCAAGTTTCTCTAGACCTCTGACCCCATTCACTTCATTTCTTTCTGTTTTTAGACATTGGTTTAATTATTAGAATATATATACTTTTTCTTTTCTACTTGGAGAATTTGTTTTAATTTTCTATTTTGCACAGGTAGAGTGGCATTCTGGAGTTTTCTGGTAGCTTAATATATCAACATTTGCTAGCATGGAAAGTTCTCCAGGTTATCTGGAGGTATATTAATTCCAGAATGCAGGATTGGGATCTGGAAGATTTATTCATTGACATCCTTTGCTCTTAGTCCTTTCTAGCGCAGCTGCCTCTGGGAGGTTGGGCACAAAGGAGATAAACAAATAAGGCAGCCAGGACAGGTGGGTGCCTCCCCAGAGCACGCTGGCAAGACAAGTAAGGGGAAGCAGCTGGAGCGAGAGCACCAGGGAATGCAGACAAAGCCAGACAACTCGGGAATCCTTGTGGTTGGTGTTGGATACAATGGGAACATTCTGAATGCAAGAAAATAAGTTTTGTTGCTCTACCTAGAAGCTCTGGCATGTGAATATCTCTCAAAGCTGATAGAGCTCCTCAAGAAGTAGTCTAATCGTTGGCCTTTAACAACTTGGCACGATGCTCAAATTTTCAGATGGATAATTGAGAACAGAAATGTAATACAAATCATCTTATCATAGACAGTACTTTTTATCACCTTCAATGAAAAAAAGTTAAAAGCTTTGTGTGTGTGAAGTCCTAGCTAAATCATTGACACGCTGTACATTACCTTTGCTAAGTCATTTTTCCCTTCAATATCTAATCCTGCCTGTAAGAGGCAGAGATAATATTTTTCTCTTAAAGCTGTTAAGGGGATCAGATAAAGAAAGTGATAGAAAATATAAAAACTACATAAATGTTTGCTGTAATGATTCTGAGTCTAGATTTGTTCCTACCAGACAAAAAAAGCTCCCATCACTTATGAACTATGTGATTTGGGGCAATGTACTTCAACTTCCTGAGCCTCAATTTCCTCATCTGTAAGATGGTTATAATAGTAATAACATCTTCTTCATAGGCTTAGAGGAAATGTTGCCTGCAAAGTGCTTTGCATGGTAGAAACTCAGTAAATGTTAGCTGTCATTCTTGCAACCAATAGCAATATTATTATAAAGTTGGAATTCATCTTAATATGTGATGTTTGGGCCAGGTACTCACTCTGCTTTGAATATAGGAGAGTGTAAGAGAAAATAAGACATAATCCTTGTTCTCTTGACCTTTATAGTGTACTGAGAAAGATATATCAAATAATCACACGAACCTGTTAGTAGTTTGCAGGCAAATTAAAGGCTGTTATGGAGGTGATAAAGGGAGGTGGGGGCGGATCCAACCCAATTTCAGGTACAAGGAAGGCTTCATCAAGGAAGTGATGTTTGAGTTAAATCTTGAAGGGTACATAGAAATTGGCTATGGGGAGGAAAGAATAAAAGGATTCTAGGCAAAGAGAGCCACATGTGCAAAGGTCCCACGAGAGACTGCCTCATTTGAGAAAAGGAGAGAAGGCCAAGTGTCAGGCAGCAAGGTATCATGTGGGAGTGGGAAGGTAGACAGCAGTTAGGTCATATGGGCTTTATAGACCATGCCCAAGCTATCGCCAGATAACTAACCCTTTGCACTCGCTTGCTTTTTTCTCGATTCCTTTATTCTACTCGGGATTTAATTTTTTAAATACCCCAGATTTTACAAAGCGTGGCAGTAGAATAAAAAACTGGAGTTTCTTTTCATACAAAGTTATTTATTTGGATTTTTTTATATTTCAAATTATTGATACATTCAAAGAGTAATTTTAATCTCTATAATTTTTCATGGTGTGATATTTTTTGAAACATTCACCCACATGAAGACCTGGTTTACATTCACATGTTTCGCAAATATAAATCATCTCTCTTCTTCCTCCTTTGATTTTTTTGTTAGAACAAACAACACAATCTTTGTGTTTTTTGTTAGGGTGAGGTGTGATTATATGGAACTTTCCATCTAAACGTTGCTCTAAGTTAGTGGATAATAACCTACCCCTGGAAGTTAGTGTACTGGTCTAACCTTTTTCACGTGACTGATGTGTCTTAGAAACAAATAGCCTTTGAAGATGCCATTGGTGAAGCTTAGGTGGTGGCATCAGTTGAGACGGCATTTACATTTTACTTGTCCTTTCATGCTAATGAAAACAAGAAAAGATACTGGAAAAATAGACAAAAATCCCCCTTCCCCCCGCGGTGAAACTACGTGTCAAGTGTGGCTTGACATACGAGCTGCTACCGATGCTAACCGTGTCGAGTCACACTCGACATCCGAGTGCAAAAGGCTAAAGGCACTTGTTCTAAGCAGGGAAGTCACATGATGAATATTTCATTTTACAAAGGTCACTTTTGCTGGTCGTCCACATAACTGATGCTGGTTACTCAGACAAGTGCTACTCAGAGTGTGATCTGAAGGCCAATAATATTGGTATCACCTGGAACTTGTAAGAAATGCAAATTAACAGATACCTCAGTGCAGACCTACTGAATCAGATCTGGAGGTGGGGCCTCACAATCCCTGCTTTCACAAGCCTTCAGGGGACTCTGACGTAGGCGATAGTTTGATAATCTCTGGCTTAGTCTAGGACAGTGGTCGGCAAACCGTGGCTCGCGAGCCACATGCGGCTCTTTGGCCCCTTGAGTGTTCTAACACCACTTCTTCAAAATAGACTCGCCCAGGTCGAAAACCGACTTCTGCGCATGGGCCACGAAGTTTCAATCGCACTGTATGCGCGCCCACATGTGGTATTTTGTAGAAGAGCCACCCTCAAGGGGCCAAAGAGCCGCATGTGGCTCGCGAGCCGCGGTTTGCCAACCACTGGTCTAGGATGTGGCCAATAAAGACAGCAGAGAGACTGGGTTGAAAACAGATTTCAGAGGATTAGCTACTGGAATGGACAGGATTTGATCACTTTGGTTTGGGGGATGAGAAGGAAGAAAGTGTCAAGAATGACTAAAATGTGCATCATTCTTTTTATACTTTGTTGGCTGAATATGTTTTGATATAAGAGGGGAGGGAAGTCTGGGGCATGGGTGGGTTTTTTTGTGTGTGTGTGTTTTTCAATATTTACTAATCCACAAGCACTGATGATAGGATCCAAGATGCATCATTGTTAAAAATTACTTCAAGTGACAAAATATGGCTTGGTACATCTCTACCAATTGGCAGTATAACCAAATTATAAATGGAGAGCTGATTTCATCTGATTAGAAGAGCTCTTTTTCTTGAAGCCTTTACTTTGCCAGAATTCCTCAAATTTGAGTCCACTAAATTATCTTTTGAAACATCATGTTCCACTCTTTTTATTATTGTTGTTGTTGTTGTTGACAGTATTATGGATGTCCCCCACTTTTCACCCTCTTACCCACCCCTACCCAGCCCCCATCCCACCCCAGGCCTTCCCCACACTATTGTCTGTGTCCATGGGTTGTGCATATATGCATATATGTTCTTTGGAAACATCATATTCCACTTTTTAAAAAATATAAAAAAGGCACTCTTTCAGAAACGCTAGAATAGTCAAACAGCAAGAGAAATCTTAACAATGCTCCAAAGAACAGATACTATTAGAAGGGAAAACATTAAACTCAGAATGTATTTTAAGGTTTTAAAAAAAATCCCCTTTTGCCTAAGGTTGTTTCATTGTGTATAATATCTACAATGATTTAGGAAACTACCTGTTCTGCTCCATGCATAAAAGAGATTGCCAGAGGAGAAGTGTGGAACATATTTTAGCTTCTAGTTGCTTTGGCCTGAGGCTTATAGACTCTGACCACAATCTCCATTTCACTCCTCTAGGCTCCTGGTTTGCTTGTAGTTTGCTTTTTAATGCAGCTCAGAAAGTTCCTATTCTATGCCATCATCTCCAAAGTAGCTTCTGTTTTGGAATGGGAAGAAAGGCCTTGTCAATGACCCTTGAGGTCATTGATAGTTAAGCCTATTTTTCTGTTGAAAAATAATTAAGTCCATTCTTGTGATCAAAAGAGAAAAGAAGTGACTACATTTTACTTTAAAAAATAGGGTTGTCTGGATAATCTTTTAGAATGCACACCACTAAGACATTCATAGTCTAGGTTCTACCTAAAGAAAGACTTTACCTGGTTCTTGCACCTACAAATAGTACTTCTTATTAAATATTGTGGTAGTACAGAGTCGGGTCAAAACTCTCAAGGAATCAAGAATGAACTCCTATCCCTAGCCAGTTTGGCTCAGTGGATAGAGCGTCAGCCTGCGGACTGAAGGGTCCCAGGTTCGATTCTGGTTGTGGGCACATGCCTGAGTTGCAGGCTCGATCCCCAGTGGGGGGCAGGTGGCAGCCAATCAATGATTCTCTCTCATCATTGATGTTTCTATCTCTCTCTCCCTCTCCCTTCCTCTCTGAAATTAATAAAAATATTTTTAAAAGAATGAACTCTTAGTGTACAGTAATCTGTAGGCTTCTACATAAGGACAAAGTATGGACAATGGACCATATCTGACTGGATGCCTGTTTCTGTAAAGGATGTGTATGTTTTTTTAAATAGCCATGCTCATTTGTTTATGTATGATCATACTATTTTAGCACTATCACAATAGAATTAAGTAGTTGAGACAGAGACTATATATAATGCAAAGCTAAAACTATTTAGTACCTAGCCCTTTCAGAAAAAGTTTGCTGACCTCTGAAGATTAATAACAAATTAGAGCCCACATGGTTAGAAGAATTCTGAATTGTCATATTTTAATTACATGTGTAGATTCCAAATGTCCTTTTTTGTTTTGGAGGAAAATGCCTATAATCATATAGAGGCTAGAGAAAAAAATATTATGCATAAATTTATTTTTCACTAACCATTAGTCTGTCTTGGGGCAGGCTTGTCAGTGCTAATGCCTCACCTGAACACGGTGGGTACAGCAATGCTTCCCCAGGCACCGGAGTTTGTTCCGGAGTGTCTGGTGAGGTATCAGCTCCATTTGAGGGCAGCAGTAAGTTGAGGAAGCATCTAAGCGTTTGGTCTCACATGCCTGCCAAGTTGTGACTCAGGGCAATCTGGCACAGCGCTTCTGAGTCTTCACTGAGTGGAGTTTGCACAATAGGAGAAATGTTCAGTATGTTTGTTGTCTGTGTATTCTTGGAAAGTGCTAACGTGACACCTCAAACTGCCATCTTCTATTTATACCCTGGAGAATTGTCAGGAGCTCTGTAACCATATCTTTTCCGTTCCTGTTTCTTTATTTCCAAACTCTCATCTCAAAATTTTTGATCGCTCACAGAAAATATTTTCCATCTTTTTTATCGTCTTTGCCCAACCCTTTAAACACAGATTCTAATTCTGAACCTAATTGCTTAAAAAGGATTTGATCAATGCTGAATTTGTTACATGTTCTGGCTTATTTAATCAATAATATATACAAACACTATACTTTTTCCTATAAAGATAGCAAACTAGATTATTCACTTACGTGGTATTTTTCCTTTGGTGATTTTTTTTTTTAATGTTTGAAGAAATGCACTGTGTTTTAGCACAAACCTCATAAAACTGAAAGTCATAGGACTTGAGATCTAGTTTCAACTCTTCCAGTAATTAACACTTTGACCTTGGACAGTTTACTTCACCACTCTGAATTTAGGATTTTCATCTTTACAATAAAGAGTTCCACCTCATAATCTCTAATATCTTTTCTAATTCCAGCAATTTAAGATGACTTTGTGTATTATAACTTAAAATTAGATTAGATGTTCAAGGAAATACTAAATAATTCATCATTTTCCAAAGTGATGTTTTCTTATTTAGAAAATAAAAGCATGAAATGTTTCATACGTACACAGAAAACAGAGATTTTTATAATAAAAACTCCCCATACTATCATCTGGCTTAACAAATATTAATACTGAGCCATAGTTGTGCCTGATTGCTTTTGATGGTGAAAAAAAATCAAACATACAGGCAAAACCCTTATTTTATATAACTAGTCAAAAGGTATGAAATACTTTTACATATATTGATCTCTTCAAAGCTCTTAACCATGAGAAGTGGCCATATATCCAGTATGCAGATGTGATACAGGCAGATGCAAAACTTATATCTGAGGATACTCAGCAAGGAAATGAAGAACCCAGGACTCGACCACATGCAATGTCATCTAAGCCCTGTGTTCTTTCCATTACATTTTGACTATCCTTTTCTAAATACTATATCATTTTGTAATTAGGGCTCTTCATAGTCAACATAAATTGATTCTGGTTATCTTAAGCAAAAATAATAATTTACTGAAAACATGTTGTTACTTTGCAATCAGAGAAAGTAATGAGCAGTCAGCTCATGAAAAAGATAGGAAGCAGTATGTTCTGTAAAGTCTAAGTAGTAGGAATAACTGGAAAGATTTTTCTGGCCCTTATTGTTGAATGAATCTGCTCACTCCATTTTTTATCTTGGGTCCCTCTGTTCAAGATTAAAATTATCAGACCAAGAGACTGTACTAGTAATTTGGTCCAGGATGGACCATTTGCTCATCCCTCCAGTGAGGACTAGTCAGAGCACCTGGCTTGATAGCTCCATCAAGGCTCCATGCAGAGAAGAGTTTTGCTTCCCAATGGAATATGGAAGTGCAGGGACAAGAAGAAGGGGCACGATGCTATTCTATTCAAAATAAGAGGTGTATACTATACTAATATGTCAACCATGAGAATGTGCTTCTTGTATCTCATTACAGGAGATCGGTTGGCTGACAACCCCAGCTGCTGTGCTCTGAAACACATCACTGTGTTGGCACAGAGGCCAAACTTTCCATGGGCTGCTCCCAGCCAATGACTGAGTGAAGCAGGGAGATGCAGAGCTGCTTTGATGGCTGACTTGACTAGATGACTCCCTGAGGGCCTTAGTGAACTTTCCTTAGAACTGCACTGCAGTCTAAGATACCATCATCCAATTTTCCTTCCTTTCTTCTTTCCTTTGTTTGACCTCAGACCTGTATTATGACCTTCTTGTGGTTTGCTTCTAAGAGGACCAGCAATAACACATAAAGGTTAAGTAGCACTTGTGTGAATCATTCCTTAAAAATGCCAAGCTACAGTTCTACACCACCTTTTCCCACATTCTATATGCCCTTACCCTGTTCTACATTTTCTTTTTGCTGTAGAATTTAAAACCTTCTAATAAATTGTATAATTATTTATAATTTTATTGTTTTTCTCTCCAGAGTAGAATATAAGTTCTCTCAGGGCATAGGCAGAGATCTATTCTGTTTGTTTGGTGTGTTTTTTTCTGATGTATTCAAATACTTAAAACAGTTTCTGGCCATAATAGGCACTCAGTCAATATTTGTTACATAAATGAACAATTGTATGTTCAACTACTTGCAATGCAATCTCCAAATATTTTCTTTTGGATCCTAAACTATTTCCAGAGTCCCCAAACCCCCTAACCATCATGAGGTCATGTGTGCATTATGTTTATTGGCCCCCAAAATTATTTCCATTGCCCTGCAAAAACCATAGATTCCTCCAACAAAAACTTTGTGCAATTATAAACAGGTAACTTGATTCTCAAATTCTCATTTAAACAAGTTCTTTTCCACCAAACAACTATGAATTTGAATGCTGAGGGTCTTGATCCAGCATCTTGAAGGGTTCAGGAATTTGGAGAAGGTACTATGTGTAAATTAATAAAGAGTCTAGAGACAAAACATAATTTTGGAAGGCATTTTGGGAACCAGAGAAGACTTAGCTAAAGGAACCAAGTTCTCTTTGTCTCAGGACCCCTTGCTTTTTATTAACACAAATTGTCCTAAGGCAAAGGTAGATATACATATGAAAGGGTAAGTTTGGTATACAGAATCCATTGTCAGATTGGAGGAACTGCCTTTGGCTGTTCAGGTGTTTGGCCAGTAGGAGGCAATAACATGTAGATTAAGATGCCCTCAGCTGTCTGGCAGCAAGCAATCATTTATGCATCCTTTCAGGTTTGGGAAAATGCCCTTAGCCATTTTTAACAGGCAATAACATATGTGATTCAGCCCTTTCTGAGTCCCCAAGTTCCATCAACCTTTTGATGAAACTCTTGCATTTATGACATGCTGGAATTCGCTTCCGGCATTTGAAGAAATCTTAAAGTCAAGTATCAAGGGAGTAAGTCTGTTTCAGTGGCTTATTCTCAGAAAGAAGTGGCTTGCAAGTAGCAATCACAAAGCCAAGCCTGTTGGATCAGACATTTTTCTGCTAACAACTGTCCCTCATATCTGGCCTTCTTTCCCCAAGAGGATTATTAAAAGTTGATTGGGACTCGGTTCTCTTTGTTATTTCCAGTCTTAGAAAAAATGAGTCCAGAGGATGTTGTCATGTGTCCTACATAAAGCTGGAGATCACCTTTTCTGAAGGTTTCTAGGAAATTGAGAAGCAGGAACATACAGAGATGAGAACCCAAAGGCTTTCTGGATGAGGTCAGAATATGGTGCAGCACAAATTAATAATGGGTCTTGGAGGAAAATAAGTCTGAAACATCGCTGGAGGCAAAAATGACAAAACTGAAGCTGTCCTATTTTGGGAACATCATGAGAAGTCAGGGTTCTTTGGAAAAACAATAATTCTGGGGTAAAACTAGAAGGCAGCAGGAAACGAGAAAAACCAGCTATGAGATAGATTGACTCTATAAAAGAATCCATAGTCATGAGTCTCTGTGAGCCAAGTAGGACTGTTGAGGGCAAGACATTGTAGGCATCACTCACTCATGTTGTCACCAGGAATTGGAGCCGACTCAACAGCCAGTAACATACATACCCATGAGCAACTAGGTAACTGTACTTAGAAACTTCAATCATGAAGCTTGTATAAGTACATTCTCTTTGTCTCAATTGAAAATAGCACCAATGGTGGATTTTCTGATCTCATTGTCTCATTGGCTACTCAAGCAAATTAATAATGAGTCCATGTGTACCTTAATTAAGGATGTATTCCAATCTGAAACCAAAGCAGTTGAGTCTGATTTCAAATAGAAGTTATACTCTTATAATAGGGTTGAGAGTGAAATTTGTTGATCAGTTTTACTTTATTTTCTTCTTTTATAATGTGACATTTTTAAAAGTATATGTATCATTCATTATGTCCTCTAGCATGGGTAAAAATGAAAATTAAATGGAAGTGAAACTCAATTCCCAAAACATTGTTCATAGAATAGGATCACTCCTAAAGTATGTAGCAAAGCAAAATTAGAATATCAAACTAAGATTTGTATTAAATTCTGGTCTTTGGCACTTATTAGGTATGATACTCTGAAGATAATACAGTTTTCAGTTTTGTAAAGTATGGTTCAGTTTGGTAAAATATTGGTCAGATTGATGAGTAAGAAATTTAGATATAATCTATATAAAGTATGTGGGATAGTGTCTAGTACATAATCAAAGATGGGTAAAGTCCTTGCTGTGTCCATTATATTATCAGGACTCCTTTATCTGTATTTCTCATTAGACTATACCCAAATGTCCTGGCTTCTCCTCAAAACCTATCCCAGTTGAATTTGTGTTTAAACCATATTGAAAATCCTTTCAGTTGTAGGTAAGAATTACCTGTGTTTATCATCAGAAGCAGTTTGGTTGTCTTAAAGCAAGTAATAGCTCTACTGGTCAATGATCCAGTAAATGATTTGCTGAGCAAGGATGTTGGAACTATTGACTGAGTCCATTTGGGGATATTCTTTAGATCTCAAGTTCTCAAACTTCTCTTCTGCATAATTATTAGAGATTTATGAGATGTGGCCAAACATACTCCAAGGAGAAGAGGAGAGTGTTTTATTTAAGGACAAAGGGAATTTGGAGCAAAATGGAAAGAGGAAAAAAAAATACTCCAAAGCTTGGTACCTTCAAATCAGTTAAGCATCACTTGATCTGATCTTCCCTATTTCCTCCCTTCCTTCCTCCCTTCCTTTCTTTTTTCTTTCTATGTCTTTTTACTCAGTAGCATTCCCATGATGCTCTACTCTTTCTGCTACAGATATAGGTGTCCCAGCATTCAGCTACCATTAACAGTGGCCTTGTTCACCTACCTGTGGTCATTGTCCCACCCCACTCCAATTCACATCCCCTGGACTAATGTTTAAAAACTGTCAAACATGTGCCCACATCAATAAGTAAGTAGCACTGAGACAATGGTTGTTGAGAATAAGACTTATCAGATTTAATGTGAAATGTGATGAACACCTGAAAATATTTAGGTCACATGATAGTGATGCTGATAACATTTAGGCTATCACGTTAGTGTTGTCATAGTTGCAAAAACTAAAGGTCACATATATTTATCATTAAAAATCCAATCAAAATCCTGCTTGATACAAGAAACATGAGGACAGGCAAAGTATCCATATCCCATTTTGTGTTGCATTGAGAAGTGCAACTAGTAACAACTCATATGACAGCATAATCATTAAAGAAAAGGGAACAATTCACAACTCAGTTTTCTGTATACCTGTACCTCCTTGTATTTTCCACTTGTAAATATTAGCAAGTCAAATTCTCCTGTGCCTTTTTTTCCCAATGAGGAAAAAGAAAGTACCAAAATGGAACATTCCACCAGATTTAAGCTCTGTGTAATTATTTATGCAATTCTGAAAAATACATTTTACCACATAGGGTATAAACCCTGTTTCTTCTCATGAATTGTATTTAACCATAGAAATTAACGGTGTTATTAACTTGCATCCAGTCAGAGCCTCATCTGTTTTAGCACTCACCAACCCACATGGTAATTACTGGCTGCTGTAGACAAAAGGAATTACAACTGACACAAGATTTCTGCCCTCTAACCTTGCTTTTAAGGATCCTTCACATCTCTGGATTTGAGGGCGAGGGATTGGCTGCCTACCACCTTAACCCTAAGACTTGCAGTACCAGGCCTGAATCGCTGCTAACTGAATGGAGTCGCATGACCATCATTGTGCTCTTAGGTACAGAAGGAAGAGGCAGGCCCTGGGGAATCGCTGTGAATTATGACAGTCGTGTAAGGTTGAAGATTTTGTCAGAGAGCCAGGGCAGAGGGCCTGGTGGAGAGATGTGGGAGAGCAGGGAAGGATAAGTAAACAAATTGTGTGAAAGGTCTTGCTTTGAACCTGGTTAGAAGCTTTTGGCATTCATCCTCTTTCAGGAGAAGGAAGCAAGTGTCATATGCCTTGCTTTCTAACTTTAAAGGTACCCAAAGCCATATTTGTAAGGCAGTTCGTGCGGATAAATGTGAAGGAGCAGTTGAGAGAAGGGAAGAAGGTAGGGAGGGAGAAAATAAGTCTATATGTCCCGTACACTATTTCCCTTAATACACTTTTTTGGGGGGTCATTTATGCAACGGGAAGGTAGACATCAGCCTAGTTTATGCCAAATCATTATAAAACTTGAATTTAGAGGCACCCATATTAATGAAGTTTTATTGGATTTACACAGTGTCAGAGATCACATCTCCTTGTATCTTAAGAGACAGACCTCAAAGTGATCTTCCAGCTCTCCCAGAACATGATGTGAAATGACAGATGTACATCCTGGTTGTGAGAAAATATTGTAGTGTTGGCAGCTATTTCCTGGCTTTCATCTCATTTTGTGCTTTTTGCCTCTCTCTAAAATACATTGGTGCACCTGTGCAAAAGCTCTGTGGAGACAATAATGATGCTTGTTGGAGTGTATAGATAAAATGCCTTTTCAGGAAAATTAATAGCCTCTATTCTGATTTGGATGATGCTCTTACAAGGTAATTGACAGAGAGATGCTTTAAAATGTGAACCAAAATATCAAATTCATACCATTATCCATGTCCCCACTGTTACTGACTCTAGATTCTGATTGATAGCTTGGCCCTATTCTTTTTGCTCCTACCATTGCTGCAGAATTCGTGAAGAGGGCTTTCGACTTGAAGTAGTAGCCATAAAAAAATTGAAGTAAGACCCCTTCTGGGTTGATGGAGATAGCAGTGTTCTGCCAAAAATAATGGTTCATTTATGAGGTTTCTTCATTAGTCATAAACAATAGAATAAATTTATTGTCTCACATTTTCGGGGCCCTATATTCACCCTAGACCAGAGGATGTAAGATCGAGGGAACCAGGTTCCAGAGAAGTTAATTGACTTCTGTATGGTGGTCTCATGGCTAGTTAATGTGGGAGCTATGGTTAGATCCCAGGTCTCATGGAGTCTGGTGATGAAGTGTTGAAATGGAGTTGCTGTAACATAGATATTAAGAGAGATGAATGAAAGGAAACCAGAGATGAGTCAAATGAACAGAGAAAATCGTGGCTTTAAAACTTTTAGAATGATGTGGGGGGCAGGTATATATTCCATTCATGCTTTATATAGTAGACACACATCATATACGCATTTATTGCATGTGAATTCAACCACACTTTAAAAAAACTACAACAGCAACAGCTATAATGAAATAGGGTGTTTATGTCAGATGACTCCTAAATACAACCAACTGCTTCATCTGGTGTTCAACTAGAGAAAAATGATAGATTCCAAAGCAGGATGGACACATCAGCTGTGTTGGTTAGAACTTGTGAGATCTGATACTTTAAAATATTGAAGCTATTTCTGACTGTTATTCTGTCTTATACTGGAGGTCAATGCCCACGTAAGATGGAAAATTGAAGAAAAATTTCTGTGAATAGATTAATAGTTTACTTTTTAAGCAACAACTTTTTCCTAAGTTTTCAAATATTTCTGCTCAGGAATCCTTTTCAGCATGAAATCTAGTGCAAATTTTTATATACTTTCAAAATATGTATTTTAAAATACATGTGTGGGCAAAAGTATGTGTACAGCTGTGAGTAGGCAAAACACAGAGTTTATTCTTTGGATTTAATAAAGGTATTGTAATAATCATTAGCTGTATGTGTTTTTCCATACAAACAACTATAAACCTACTTTGACCAACCCCTGTATATAAAAACATTTCAAAACATAAGCCTTCGGCTTGAACTTGAGTCTATTAAAGACGTTTCTCATGGTTCTTTTGCTCAAAAAATAGAATTGAACATTATTGCTTTTTAAAATGTGTTCTTGAAATAAAACACACATAATGAAAAATACTCATAGCAAAAGTGTAGAGTGGATGAGTTTTCAAAAACTGAACACTCCTATGTAAACAACATGAAGATCATAAAAAAAAAGTTGACCAGCATCCCAGAATTCCCTGAGATGTATCCCCTTCTAATCATGCTATGCCAATGCTAACCACTCACCTGACTTCTAACACCATCAGTTAGTTTTGCCTTCCTTTTTATGACTAGTATATGTGAATGTATTCATATTGCATTCCACTCATTTGTGTCTGGCTACTTTTGTTCAACATTTTCTTCTTGGTATTTCTCCATTGTCAGTTTTTACACATTGTTCATTCACATTTTGCTGTATAATGTTGTGTTGTGAGACTATATCTTAATACTGCCAAAGAGTTTTAAAGTATGTACTAAGCTCTTGCCAGGCGTCCTCGTGGGAGTGACATTGTCTTTAAACCCTGCGTGGCAATCCCTGACGCACCACCGTGATGCCCAGGGAAGACAGGGCGACCTGGAAGTCCAACTACTCCCTTAAGATCATCCAACTTCTGGATGATTATCCAAAATGCTTCATTGTGGGAGCAGACAATGTGGGCTCCAAGCAGATGCAGCAGATCCGCATGTCCCTCCGCGGGAAGGCTGTGGTGCTGATGGGCAAGAACACCATGATGCGCAAGGCCATCCGAGGACATCTGGAAAACAACCCAGCTCTGGAGAAACTGCTGCCTCATATCCGGGGGAATGTGGGCTTTGTGTTCACCAAGGAGGACCTCACTGAGATCAGGGACATGCTGCTGGCCAATAAGGTGCCAGCTGCTGCCCGTGCTGGTGGCATTGCCCCGTGTGAAGTCCCTGTGCCAGCCCAGAACACTGGTCTGGGGCCAGAGAAGACTTCCTTCTTCCAGGCTTTAGGCATCACCACTAACATCTCCAGGGGCACCATTGAAATCCTGAGTGATGTACAGCCGATTAAGACTGGAGACAAAGTGGGAGCCAGCGAAGCCACACTGCTGAACATGCTCAACATCTCCCCCTTCTCCTTTGGGCTGATCATCCAGCAGGTGTTTGACAATGGCAGCGTCTACAACCCGGAAGTGCTTGACATCACAGAGGACACTCTGCATTCCCCGCTTCCTGGAGGGTGTCTGCAACGTTGCCAGTGTGTGCCTTCAGATTGGTTACCCAACTGTTGCGTCAGTACCCCATTCTATCATCAATGGGTACAAGCGAGTTCTGGCTTTGTCTGTGGAGACTGATGACACCTTCCCACTTGCTGAAAAGGTCAAGGCCTTCTTGGCTGATCCATCTGCTTTTGTGGCTGCTGCCCCTGTGGCCGCCGCCACTGCTGCTGCTCCTGCTGCTGCTGCAGCCCCAGCCAAGGCTGAAGCAAAGGAAGAGTCGGAGGAGTCGGACGAGGATATGGGATTTGGTCTCTTTGATTAATTACCAAAAAGCAACCAGCTCAGCCAACTATTTGAGAAACAAGGAAATAAAGGCTTCTCAATAAATGAATGAATGAATGAATGAATGAATGAATGAAAATAAAGTATGTACTAATTTTCTACCAGCCAGCAAACTAGGACAGTTTAAGTGACTACACATTTGACCCCAAACTTGGTATTTTCCATCTTTTTTTTATTTTAGTGTTTCTGTTGAGCAATCATTGATTTTTTTAAATCGACTAAATAAACCTCTAGCAAACTCATACCAAACAAAGGTCTTTATCTATGGACTAGTGTGTGATGGGGGTGGGAAGGGGCCAGGCTTCATGAAGAGGAATTCTTCACCATCAACGCGTTCCAAGAAGAAATACAATTTGAATGACATAAGCAGAAATGTCTCAGCACAGACAAGTGTTTTTGTTTAAAATACGGCCTTATTTTCAGAGAATGCATTTCATTTAGGAATGAAGAGATATGCATACGGGCTAGACATTTATGGAATCTGAAAACTGACATTTTTAAGATGTTGAGTTGGGGGGAGTTGTGGGACAGAAGGAAACAGTAAGAACTTTATTAACTGTAGCACTACTTTTTGAGATTTTCGTAGAAAAACCATACCATGCAGTGGTTGATCTGTATTTTTATTACTGTTGCAGGGTCTCCATTTTGGTGCCTATTGGATATTGTTCCCATAAAGAATGAGAAAGGAGATGTGGTACTTTTTCTGGCATCCTTCAAAGATATAACAGATACAAAAGTGAAGATTACTCCAGACGATAAAAAAGAAGGTTTGTACTGTTTTCAGAAAACATTGACAGATGGGGTAACATTTCGAAATTGTTTATTCAAAAACTCTGAAAGAGAAAAAAAAAGTCTTTTTAAATAACAGCAACTCATGAATATTCATAACCTAAGTGATCAGTACTTGGTACCTATTCCAAAATCATAGAGACTCACAGGAATTTACATTCTCTTCTTTGTATTAAAAAGTCAATTGACAAGAACCAAAAGTGCATATCCCTACACAAATAGGATGAAGATAGGAAAATAATTTATCAAAATAAAAAGATTTTTACCAATTTGTTTTATTAGGGGGAAAAAGAATTGATAGTGACAAGTAAAGTTAAAATGATGTGATTAAACATACATCTCTCCAATTCATCTAAATTGCAGCAGCTCAATACTTAGATGTGCAAATTTCATTTTATTGAAAATGAAAATTAAGAAATCAAATTTAGTGGTTGTTAGGGTGGAATGTTGCAAAGAAATGTGTATCTGTATTTTGTAGTATATGACCATATAATAATTTGTTTTACTTGCAAACAAGCTTCTCAATGATTCTTGAAGGATTCTAAGACTTTATGTGGCTTACCTTATATTTCCTGTCTATAGCTTACTAAGAAGCAACCTGCATTTTATGTCAACTGACAAAGAGTAATACTGAAAAAATGCTGCTATTGTTTTGTTTAACCAGGAGTAGAGTGCGATAATTTGGTGACCAGAGAAAAACAGTTGCCACTGTAGGGCTTTCCTATGTTGTAAGTTATTTATTAGAAATAGCAATTTGACAGTTCAATAGCTATGTCTTGTTAAGAATGGGCTCTTTAACTCCAGCTTTTTTGAAAAATGTGAGTGTTTTAAATATATTGTCTCTTGAAATGACAACACAAATGGAGAACAATCGTGGTTTGCCCCTCCCCCCTTTTTATTATTTGAAATGATTGCAAATACATGACTTTTTCCTGTGTATTTGCATGACTAAACACTGTGGCATGTTTTACATACTCAGGGAAGAGCTGTCTTATAATTAAAGTTACCTGGATATGAGAGCAAGTGTAATGGCCATCCAATGAGAGAAAAGTGTGGACATCCCTATGTATAGTTTTGTTTTTTACTATTTTCTTTGGTATTTGAGAATACAAAAGGTCAGTATGTACTGTTTTTATTCACACTTCTGACACCAAATGTGTGGGGGTTTTCCATACCCATTCTGCAACTCTCTGGACACCTACTGAATGTCCTATAATTTAATTCAGTTCTGACACTAAGTACCCAGCGTTAGTGTCAGATTCCTCAGGTTTAAGGGCTCCTTCCCACACTTCAGATGCCAATCACAGTATTGGGTGCCCAGGGAACACACAAACTTTTGTCCAACTTGACTCAAAGTTGGGGATTCTCACTTGAATAATTTTCTGGAACATATCACAGAACTCAAGGAAACACTTTACTTATATTATTACAAACTAGAGGACTGGTGCACAAAATTCGTGCACTCCCTGTGGGCCTAAGCCATCAGTCAGACATTCTTAGCGCTGCCACAGAGGCAGGAGAGGCTCCCGCCACCAGCCTCTGTGCTCACCAGCTGTGAGACCGGCTCAGGGCTTCTGGCTGAGCAGTGCTCCCCAGGGCAGCTCCTGCATTGACTGTCTGCCCCCTGGTGGTCAGTGTACATCATAGCAACTGGTCATTCCACCGTTCAGTCTATTTGCATATTAGCCTTTTATTATATAGGATGATACAACTCAGGGACAGCCAAATGGAAGAGGTGCATAGGGCCAGATATGGGTCAGAGTGTTGAAGGGCTGTCATGCTCTTTCAGGGTTTGCCAGAACACGTTTATTCTGTTGCTACCTTATTATAAATATCCCACAAAAGTATGTAGTATTTTTATAGAGGTAAAGCAACTACTGCAAGCCAGCATGATTATGAAATTATCATAAAAAATATAGTGAGGTATATATTTCTCTTTTCTTGCCTGCACTTAATAGAGGAAAATACCTTAAAATTCACAAATTGATGGCATGTCTAGCAGGAAAGGCAGCCTCATGCATGATATTTTTAGAACTTTAAGATAGTGTTTGAAAATCATTAAAATGTCACCATATAACTGGAGCAGTGTTGTATCATAGAACTAGGAAACTCTGAACTGAGTTGACCCGAGATTGTGCCTCATATCAGTGTTATCACTGGGTTCAGCTAAGTTGTAAAAATAAGGCTTGTGTTAATTAAATCAATTCCCTGCTAAGGCTCATATGATGGCCTTCTTTTAAGAGATATAAGTTGTATTCTTCCATTTTTAAAAATACTTCACATCATTAATATTTACATTGTTGAGTTTTTGTTTGAAATGAGAAAAAAACATATTTTATAGAAAAGGCTAACAAGGTATGTACTCAGTTTCACATCTCAATTTTCCAATCTTTTGTCACAGCAGTTCATTCATCATGTTAATTTCATTTTTTATTTAAGCCATTTTAGTATAATAATGTGCCATGTTTTTCCAGACACAGGACCCAGTGCAATTATTTTGTTTATTTCTTGCAGAGTGTCCCAGATTTGGTTTGAAATGAGGGTTGACACTGGGTTATTCATTATGTGGCAACATCATCAGTTATGCATTCCGATTTCTAAAAAGTGGGCACTTTACTAGTACATTTGTCTTGACAATGTAGGGGTTGCTGTATGCAGCTTTTCCCGTTATCTTCAGTGGTCATACAAATCAGGATGCAAATGCAATGGGTGTCTTTTTTGCAATCTGACTTTTGGCAGGCAGCCGCAGATTACTATTAAGTACACTGACAAAAGTTTTTTTATTAAATCTGCCATTTTCTACTACTAAATAGCTCCAGAAGAAATAATAACAGCTGCACTAAATAATGACATATGAATTGCATTTATCTATAAGACCCTGAGCACCTAACATAGCGTAAATAATCAGGGCTTATTTTTCTCATATTTTGAAGAGTCTGGAGCTAAGCAGCCCATGGCTAGAAGAGCAACAGCAATACTCACGGGCACTCAGACTCTTGGCCTTTCTGCTCTGCTGTTCTTAACATGCTATTTGCCATCCTCATACTTGTCACCTGTGGTTGGAAGATGCCTGCTGCCCCTTTAGAACTTATTGCTGTTGTGTAGACAGGAAGAGTGAAGGACAAAGGTCAAGGGCTCTTCCCTACGAGGCTTTGCCTTTGAACGGAGGAAGGAATGTCCTTCCTTCTGCATCCCCCTCCTGCCAGGGATTTCCATCAATGTGTCCTTGACCTTGACTGTGTCACATGGTCCTGGCCATCTCTAACTGCAATAAAGGCTATGAAATCAAGGGGTTTGGTCTACTTTTTAACCCTTAAAGTAGGAATAGCCAAAGAGAAAGGGCTTAAAAGTGAGGTTAGATCAGAGTGTCTAGTATTTATTATTTTCTATAAGCAGATGGATAACCCAACGTCCTACAATCTAGAAGAGTGAGATTTATGAGAGTAGGTGAAATGCCCAAAGCCTCAGTGCTGTGAAGAGGGAGAGACAGGATTGAAACCCCGGACTGTCTGGTCTAAGAGCTCATATCTTTTCACCATGCCAAGGAGCCTCCTATGACAACAAATGAGAGGAAATTGGAAATGAGGTGGAAAGAAGGCTGGGCTTGTCTCAGTTCCTTCCCCAAACGCCTACCGATGATTGCTGTTGAAAATGAATACTCCTGCCCCAATTTGTTTTACCATTCTCATTTCTTATTTAAAGTTCTGAGTATTCAAAGTGGAGTCCAGCCCTGACTGGTTTGGCTCAGTGGATAGAGCGTTGGCCTGCGGACTCAAGGGTCCCAGGTTCGATTCCAGTCAAGGGCATGTACCTTGGTTGTAGGCACATCCTCAGTAGGGGGTGGGCAGGAGGCAGCTGATCGATATTTCTCTCTCATCGATATTTCTAACTCTCTATCCCTTTCCCTTCCTCTCTGTAAAAAATCAATAAAATATATTTTTAAAAAAACCAAAGTGGAGTCCAAGAGAGGACTTAGTGTATTGGCATCACCTGGGAGCTCATTAGAAATGCAGAATCTCAGGCCCTACATGAGATCTCTGAATTAGAATCTGCGTTTTCACAAGATCCCCAGCTGATTCACAGGTACATCAAAGTTTGAGAAGCCTTGTGCCATATGCATCCTTTAGAAAGGCCTTCTCTGACCATATGGTCAGAAGTTACCCACTTCCAGTCACTATCACATCTCCTCCTTCATTGTCTACATAGCATTTATGGTTATCAGAGACAATCTGTTGCCGAAAGTTTATTTTGAAATTGTTCTCCACACCATAAAAATGGAAGCTTCATCAGGATATAGGCTTTTCCTCTCTTGTTTAGGATCATAAATCCAACATGTAAAGAGTGTCTAACAGTAAAAAATAAGTATTTGATTGTTGGGTGGATAAATAAATGAATGCATAAATGATGTCCAATTTAGGAAATTTGACTATTTGGAGATGGAACACAGTAACATTCTTGCTTTTTCTTAATTATTAAAGCTGCGTGTCTCAAGTGCACATTCTGATGAATAGATTGTTTGGTTGTGTTCTGCTTGATTTAAGTCAAAGACAATTTGACATGTATTTACCAAAGTCAGTTCCCTCTCAAAATGTGTTCATGTTGTTGGTGTTAAATAGCCCTTTCACTTCAAGTAGAATCTCTGCTGTTGGTTAATTTTTTGTTCTTGTTGACTCTGGGTTTGTCTCTCAGTTTCTGAGAATCTCAATTTGGTCACATTATTTGAGACAACTGAAGTTGTTTGTTTAAAAAACTATATATTCTCCAAAAGGATAGGCGTTAAGCCACTGATCAGATACTAAATTAAGTCTTACATGATTATATGTACTTTGAATATTTTAATTTTCAATGTGGAACATAGTAATAATGTCCCTTTCACTTGCTGAAATATTCTGCCTGATTTTTTTTGTTTGCATAATGAAAGGACACATGCAAAAATTCTAATAGTAGCAGCCTGAAGAAAGAACTATTATAAAAATTGATACTTTTTTTTTGAGGATATAGGTTTCGGTTTCAAGGAGATCTATACCAACTCTTATCAAATCCTATATAATAAAAGGGTAATATCCAAATCGACTGAACAACTGGTCGCTATGATGTGCACTGACCACCAGGGGGCAGACGCTCAATGCAGGAGCTGACCCCCATCGTCAGTGCCCTCTCACAGGGGGAATGCTGCTCAGCCAGAAGCTGCTGGGCTCATGGCTCACAGCTGGAGAGTGCAGTGGTGGTGGCGGGAGCCTCTCCCACCTCTGCGGCAGCACTAAGGATGTCCGACTGACAGCTTAGGCCCGCTCCCTTCAGGCTCCCAGACTGCGAGAGGGTGCAAGTCGGGCTGAGGGACACCCCCCACCACCAGCACCCCCGAGTGCATGAATCTCGTGCATTGGGCCTCCAGTATGTGATAAAATTTAAAATGAAGAGCTGAGATAGATGCTTAAAGCGACTGAAGAAATTTAATCACATCTGTATTTTACTGTATTACCTATATTTAAAAACCCAAAGGTTGTCACCAATATTATTGTCTCCTAGATTCTTCTTAAGGCAAATAGTATAAGCTGGGGTTCATAAGCTCAGTTGCCTTTAGAGACTGGGGGGCAATGTGATGAGTGAAATGCAGTGATATTCCATGGTGAGATCTTGAGGCCTAATACACATGGACTACTTCACCAAGTCAGTCCATTTAAAAAAAAAAATTGGAAACTTTGAAAAGTTTCAGTATTCTGTAGTCAATCAAAATATACCTATGGACTAAATTTCTTCTATTCATCAGTAGCTTATGATTACTGGACAAAACTTTATTGAAGTAATTATTAGTCTACTTTTTATTTAAAAGTTTCTAGTTTTATTACTTTGAGAGTGGAGATATGATTTTAATGCTTTTTGGTGAATTTAACCTCTAAAAACTTTTTTATAATTGAATGACCAGTTACTTAAAGCACCAGATAAATATGTATTCAGACGATGAATAACTTCAGGCTGAGAGTTTTAAAAGCCATATAACTGACTCCCTGGTTGGACATACATTCTTAGTGAAATTCTCCTTATCCATCAGAATTCATCTAGGCGTCGGTATGAGGGAATGTTCTCAATTTAGGGATTGTCACTGTCATGCTATTGTCATGAATGATGGTAGCATCACCGGGCCAGGCTGGAAACCATGGACAGAAAGGTCTGCAAGTGCCTGAGTCTCGGGCTTCAGCATCTTGTAGAGAGGCAATGCTTGGGACTGGCAGGACATCTTGGGTTTGTGCTTCAGTGAATGGTAGAGGGGTGGTGTTTCCCCTTTTGCTTTTATTTTATACTAGAGGCCCAATGCATGAAGATTCATGCAAGAGTAGGCCTTCCTTCCCCTGGCTGCCGGCACTGGCTTCCCTCTGGCACCCGGGAGCCGGGCTTCCCTCCTCCAGCCGCTGGCAGGTACCCGGGACCCGGCCTGGCTTCCCTTGGGCCGCCCGCAGGCACCCTGGACCTGGGCTGGCTTCCCTCCAGCCCCGGCTTTGTGAGGAAGGACGTCTGGAATGACGTCCTGTCTAATTAGCATATTACCCTTTTATTATTATAGATATGGGTTAATGTGGAATGGATTTGCCAGTGTGAGGAAAATAGTCTATTGGGTGCCAAGGGCACAAGTCCCAGCGATTTTGAGAACTGCTAGTTACTAAGTGGTTTCTTGAGGTAGAATCTATTTCTGTCAAAAATGCTGTGAAGATTGCTGAAAGGGTAACAAGGGGTTTAGAATATGGCATAAACTTGCTTGATAAAGCAGCAGCAGGGTGGGGGAGGATTGACTCCAGTTTTGAAAGAAGTTCTACTGTGGGTAAGATGCTATCAGAAAGCACCACGTGCTACAGAAAAATTGTAAAAGGAGAATCAGTTGATGCGGCAAACTCCATTGTTGACTTATTTTAAGAAATTGCCACTTGAGCAATCACCACCCTGATCAGTCAGCAGCTGTCAACACCCTTCACCAGCAAGACCCTTCACCAGCAAAAAGGTTAGGGAATGCTAAAGGCTCAGATAATGCTTAACATTTCTAGCAGTAAAATATTTTTTAATTTTTTAGACACAGTGCTATTGCACACTTAGACTATAGTAACTATAACTTTCATATGCACTGGGAAACCGAAAAATTCAAGTGAATCTCTTTATTGCTATATTCGCTTTATTTTATTGGTCACTAACTAAAGCTGCAATATCTCCAAGGTATGCCTGTAGACGCAAAAATTCTAAACAAAAAAAGTATTTATTAATTTAATCCTCTCAACAACCCTGTGGTGTAGGCAATACTTTCATCAATGTTTACAAAAGTTAAGTAACATGCCCAGGGTTACAAAACTAGTAAGTGGCAGTCAGGACTTGAACCCAAGCCTTGTTTAGCTTCAGTATGATCTCCTTTAATCACAGTATAAAGGAATATATCTACAATATCATGTTGTGATGAAAATATAAATTGTGCAAATTTGTATCCATTATAAAAATGTTACCTGGTCATTGATTAAAAATATGGAAAAAATAGGAAAGTATAGAAAAATGAATAAGGAAATGCAGCATTTCTAGTATCATTTTGGGAAAAAATATCTTTCACACATCCATTCATCTATTTCCATCCATTCTTTTTCTATGTCAATTTCAGTTTTTTAAGCAATGGATTTATCCTATAATAAACCTCACTTCTAGGAATTCTTATATAAGACTTCATTTCTTTTTGTTGAAATTAAAGACCATTTTATTATGCTTGGATCCTTAAGAAAGAAGAAAACTAACATTGAATGGCCTACTATCAATAAAATACTTTGACCCACCAATTATCCCTTTTCTTAGAAAAGGCACTTTAAAAGTTGAAAATAAGTAAGTATTGCTCTACTGTATATGCTTTAGGGACATTAGAAAACCATCTAGTTTTTCTCTTCTGAATAAACTTTATGTTCTTCTGCTTACTACTTAGGTTCTCCTTATCCTCAGCCCTTTAATCATAGTTACCATTTACCTTTAAGCCCTCTCGAAGTCCATCTACTCCTTTGAGTCTAGACTGGTACATACTAATGCGTATTATATCTCATCATTACTGAATATAATGAAAGGATAGCTTTTAAGTAACTGCATTTTATGTATTTTACCCCCATCAGGATGGCTGTTAAAAATAATTATGACACTCATTCAAGGTATAAGCCTATCATGATCCTTGAGATAATAGACATTATCCTTACTTAGTCACTTATATCAATCTTGCCATTGCAAACCTGTAAGAACTTTCATACTGATAGTTTCCCATCACTTACTCCCTTAAGAATCAAATTTCAAGATATATAATCCCTTTCTTACTCATTCTTCTTTCCTGGATTAATGCAATCAGAAAGCTTTCATGATGAATATTTCTATTTGCTATACAGTATGGCCTGCAAATAAAAATGTCAGAAGTTCTCAATGCAGGGTGAAGTCTACATCAAGATACTGAAAGATTAAATGCATATATTTCTAAAATATCACTAAAACGACAGTAAAGCCCAGCTGATATGGCTCAGTGGTTGAGGGTCGACCCATGAATCAGGTGGTCATGGTTCGATTCCCAGTCAGGGCACATGCCTGAGTTGCGAGTTGCAGACTCCATCCCCAGTAGAGAATATGCAGAAGGCAGCCAATTGATGATTCTCTCAGCCACTTATCTCTCTCCTCCCTTCCCCCTCCTCCTCCTCCTCCTCCTCCTCCTCTTCTTCCTTTTTCTCCTCTTCCCCCTCCTTCTCCTCTCCCTTCCTCTCTGAAATCAATAAAAATATATTTAAAATTAAAAAAAACTTCAGTGGAAAATTTTTTGGAGGTTTGTGTTCCATAAAATCAGAAAGCACAAATTCATAGGTGTACTGTTCCTTGATTGCACTCATCTGCTCAGAAAAGAGTCACCAAACATCTAGGGATACTGATGAAAAAGAAAAATTCTTGCCTTTGATAAGCCACTAATGGGGAGTGACACAAATAACTAAAATGCATTATTCTGTATAGTAAAGCAGAGCTGTAGAAAAGTGTTTTGAGCAAGTGATATGATTATTTCTGAGTAGGAATGGAAGAGAGTGGGAGAAGTGAGGGGAAGGCTCCTCAAAGGATATGACAGTTTCAGAAGGAAAATATTTGGATAGGATGGTATAACATAAACCAAAAATCAGATTCTTATAACAAGCTATTGGGACCACTGAGCATAATAGTTGATTCAGACACTATGGAAATCTGGCATCAAAGTCACTCTATATAGAGATGGAATATGGTAATTTGCTTTGACATGGGGCTCAGTTTGTTGGTGGGTTAAGTGTCTCCCTTCACCGACTATTTCTGTGTTTTTTTTGGGGGGTGGGCCTTTATTGCTTTAAGTAGCTTTCTTGATCTTCTATATTTAAGAACCTCCTGGGAGGAAGAATGAGAACTCCGTACCCAAGATATGTGTAAAATATGTGTAAGACAGGTCTATGTCTTTGTTTTCTAGCTTCTAGCACAGTGTTTGCCATATGGTAAGCATGTCTTTAAAAAAAAACAACACATTTTGGAATGCATGGATATTTATGAACAATGAGCGTAATGATTATCAAAGCATAACAGGATGAGAGAATTTTCTTTGTATTTATTTTTTACCTAAGTAAAATTCCAGTATTTCTCTATATAAATGACTATTCTAAAACTACTTAATTGTATCACTGATTTGTTAGAAGATTTTGACTGCTTGTTAAAGAATAAAGCTTTCTTTAACATAAAGCAATTTACCAGAATAATTATCCATCCTGGTGCAGATTTCTTACCTTCTAGAAAATGTTGCCAAATCCTATCCACGGATGGACATAAAATATCATGAAATATCAATATAAAGAATGCGATTTTCTATTTGTGTTATTTATAGGTTTTCATAACTTAGGAATCATAACAGCATTGCTTTTATGAAGTCTCTAAGGAGAGACTATGAAAAAGGGGTTATCAGGTGTAGGGTAAGAAGCTTTTGAAATGAGAGCAATAATCCTTAGATCAACACATCCATATTGGTAAAATAGACTGCTGTTCTTGAGTTCAAAGGGGTCAGTTGTTAGAATCTGTTTCTTAATAGAGTAATTTTATGAATATGTCATAAAAACCACATGGGAATGCCTTCATATAAAATTATTTTTAATAAATGGCTTAAATGAAACAGGAAATGTATCATTGTTTCACAGTAGAGGACCTATAATCCCAAACTGAGAAAAATGGACTTTTTTAAAATTACATTTTAGGAGGAACACAGACTTACTCATACCCAGAATTTTTAGAAAAAAATTCTAGCACTTGAGACCTTGTTATAATTTTCCTCTTCACTCCAGTCAAATTGGTTGGTCTACTATGACTTTTGCTCTTTCGCATCATCACACTTGGGCATGGGCTGTTTCCTCTCAGAATGCCATCTCTTCCCCACTCTACACCACTGTTACCCACTTCTCACTGTTAGTGCAGATCCACAATTTACCCCACCATTAATCCCTTTATGTGTTCTCTCCTGCCTTTGATGTTTTGTAATACTTACCATCTTTGCCTCTATTAGATATGAGAGGCAAATCTATGGCATAGATACATCTGCAGCATAAAAAAAGAGTCTAATTACTTTATCTCTATACCCTCTACTTTTCTTTCTTATTTCTTTTCTCTTTTCACAACATAAGGAAACAGGGCTATGTGACTGGTTTGCTGTCGAAGATTTCATACTATGAAATAGTATACTATAATTGACTTAGAAATGGGAACCTTGGCAAGTTGTATAAACTTGGGTAGGCCTTTAATACACTCTCAGGCTTGGCTTAAATTTTTTCATACATACTCTGAATTTATTAGATTATGTCACTTCTCCTTGGCATTGACCTTATTAAAAGAATGGAAACTGACTATGACATGTTTTTGCACAATTAGTCACATCACAAAAATCTTCCTGATGTCATCAATAGCTAATCAGAGCTACTAGTCATGTGATATTAGTAAATACTAGAGGCCCAATGCATGAAATTCGTGCAAGAGGCTCGGCCCCCACTGCTGTGGCTGCCACCTCTGCCTCAGCCCCCGCTGCCACGGCTTCGTCTGGAGGACTTCTGGAAGGACGTCCGGAAGGACGTCTGGTCTAACTAGCATATTATTATATTCTAGATAAAGTCTAGATGGGATATATAATATAAATATGGCACTTATGGGTATTAGGATAATCAAAATTATTTCTCCTAGGTTTTATGCAATATTAAAAGTATCTCAAGGAGTTTGCTCCTTCACTGCTTTTATGGGCCATAAAATTGAAACTATGGAATAACTGGATAAGATGTTATACAAGGTCCCTTTCAGCCCTCCCCACTCCTATGAAAATACATAAGGCCATTGTCTGGAATAATCCTTGTGTAATACCTTGTATAGTCAAGATGGGACCTCTTTTCTCTTGTTCTGGATGCCTATGTTTTTGGAATTGGATGAGTTTAGTGTCCAGGTTTTCCTGAAGGTACTTTTTCTCCAAAACTGCCCTTGGCTACTTGGGCTTCATGAGGACATGCTGGCCTGTGAGCTGTTCTAGAAGTCCAGAAATATGAGTGGATGCCTTCGATGGAGAATACGTAGGTAGTTAAGACCTTTCACTATAGGTCATGCTAAGTGGTGGGTGAGTTCTCCTGTTAAGACATGCCATCAGAAGGGGTTTGAGGATTGTTTATAGTTGTCTGAGGACAGCTTTTCTCTAATTCATAATTTTATCCAGGGCAGGTCAGCTTGCTATATTTGTGATTTAATAAAAAAGATCCTAGAACTTACAGGTTCAAGTTCCATCTCTGCCACTAGCTAGCAGTATGACCTTAGGCCAGGCATTTTGCCTCTTCTAATTGCAACTTCTCCAGCTGCAATATAAAATAATTAGACTAGATAATTTCTAAGGCTTATTTTATTGCAAGGATGTTTAATTCCATAGTCATACTACATGACAAGACGGTTTATAGTATGCTGGTAAAATTTAGAATTGAAGGCCCTATTTTCTGAATCTTCCATCTGAGCTCACCAGAGGAAGAGAATACTCAGTGTGTTTGCCACATGCACGATTACCAGCCAGAAAAAAAAAAAAAAAGAAAGAAAGAAAAAAGTCCTGTTCTGGCCTAAGTTTTTGAAATGGAAGTGCACACTCTTTTTTTTCTGATACTCCCACAGATTCAATTGGGAAAACCTAGTAAATACGTTTTCTGTGGTTAAGTAAAAGAGAGCTTAGGGAGTGTCATGTATAGCATTGTAGATGGTCATGTGAAATTCCCAAAGGTCCGTGGGTAACTTAGGGTCCTATTTGAGGAGGAGGAAGACAAAAGTAGACATTAGTATCCATGCTGAAGTTAGTGAGAATTTGCATTTCAATGCCAGTCCTTAAATAGTTTGATTCTTATAAACCCTACGTTTTATGGATTTTGATGTTACATAATGGTGAAATGAATAGAATTGGGAAGTATTTGAACTTCAAATGTACTTGCTGATGCGCCTTTTTTTTTTTAACCACCTATATTCAAAAACCTAGGATCAATTATGTAAAGTTTAAGTTTTAAAAGTTTTGATAAAGCTGGGTCATTATACTTTCTCCTTTTTTAGCAAGTTAACTCTCAAATAAGAATATATTTGGGAGAATGGTTATTTCAGATTTTCATTCTCAGTTGCTCTTTCTCATTTAATCTAGAAGGGAGCAGCAAACTTTTTCTGAAAAGATCTGATAGTAAATATTTTAGGCTTTGTGGGCCATATAGTCTCTATCAAACTTAATTCTTCCTCCATAACAGAAAAGTAGTCATAGCTAATATGTAAACAAATGGATGTAGCTGTGTTCCAATAAAACTTTATTTATAAAAACAGATAGATGACTAGTTGGTGGGCCAAAGTTTGCAGATTCCTAATCTACCTAATTAATTAACAAGTGATTCCTTCCTCAACCCATTTCAATACTAGATGATTTTATACTGAAAATAACATTAGAATGGGGGATCTGTATACCTGACTCTTATTTATGGCTCTTCTAATTACTAGACATGATTCCCTGGAAAGTCTCATTGACATGGGTCATTATATTTAGTACTTAACATGTGTTAGCAAAGAGCTAATCAGATTGTTGTTGTGTTTTGTGTCTTTGGTAGTCCTTTAATTATCAGATCATAGAAAATTTCATAACCTTAAAAAATGTAGGTTAGGTTAGGACTCAGATCCATAGGACCATGCTTCTGGTCTAGAGGAGAGGGAGGAAAGAAAAGAGTTTCTTTATAGCATGGTCTAGAAGTGCTCATGTTCTAGAATCATAACATACATGGCACAGAATTATGCACTGTTAAAACAGGGGAGTGAGGTGTCAATACCAGAAATAATAAAGAAAATGTTGGCTTAATTTCTGATTTAAGAGGTTAAGATGGGGAGAGTCAGAAATATGCAAGGAGGTTCAGTGACATCCTAGAGTCAAATGGGCAGAGTATTAGGAACCCAGCAAACTGGTGGATTCAACCACAATAATGAGAAATGGAAATCTTGCACTCTCTGTGATGGTTCTACAAATCCTTGTCAGCTTCTTTCTTATCCAAGACTTTCCTTTAATGAACTGAGGGATTTTTCCCACTCTTGTCTCATAAAACATATATGCACTTAGGCAGCTGCTGGCACCTAACAAACACGTGGTAAATAAAGGCAGAACCATAAAATGTTGATGTACAGAGATCATTTGGAAATCTATTTTGGAGAGTAAAAACGAATATGTGTTAATCTATTGGTAGTTTGCCACTACGTTAACCCATCTGGAATGCTTTAGTATGCCCCCAAAATCATTTTCTTGTACACTTAAAATATGTCCCCTGACCTACATGAACTATATTTACAATCTTAATTTAATTAGGAAATCATAGCATCACCGCTAGAGACCCAGGACCTTTTATGTTAGATTTTACTGAGATTATTACAGTCATTACTTGGACTCAAGTGAGTGAGATGCTATCATTTTTCAATTAAGAAAAAAATAATACCTTATAGTTTGCCATTATGTACTAGTATATGCAAATTTCTACAAAACAAAATTTCTAAAGTTGTCAGAATCCCAGATCATTATTTGGTGAGTTGATGAGCATGACTGGAGAAAGAAGTTCCAGTTGAGAGTTGACTGTTCCTGAATTAAATATTTAATGTCACCCTGATTATTAATGCCTGACACAAAGATTTAAAAGAAATAATATTATTTATTGATTTTTACAGTCATTTGAGACTTCCGTGTAAGTCTATTTCCTTATTTTGAAAAAGAAAACTAAAAAAAATTTTAGTAATTTCATCTTTTGTATATGATTGGTTGCATCATTTTATGATTGAACTATGTGAAAAAGTCAGAGTTCTTATAAAATTAGCATATAAGCGGTTTTTATCAAACTTGGCATTATTGACATTTTGGGGTCTGATAATTCAGGGAGAGATGTTCTGTGTATTGGAGGATTTTAGCAGCAGCCCTGGTCTCTACCCGCTAGATGCCAGAAACACCCACATCCCAGTTTTGACAACCCAAAATGTTTCTAGACATTGGCGAATCTCCCCTGGTTGAGTGGCATTGGTATAAAGCAACTGAGCCATTACCCTATAACATATAGCATTAATGAATAGAAGAGGGATTATATTAATAATGTTTCAGTAGTAGCTGAATTTTGGTGTTGAGGTGAATAAATTTGTGTTATTTGGTATTTGTGAGTGGTGTATTATTATGCAAAACTTTTTAAGGAAGCCCATTATTTAGACATAAAACAGCCTTCCACAAAGGGCTCTCTCTCTGTCCCTCCACTCTTGCATATATGTCGTGTTATCAATATCATGCTGTGGTTGTAATAAGAGGATTGTATTAGAAGACTCCATCCTTCAGTGGGATATTGTGTGCAGAGTAGCCTTGATGGAGTTATATCTAAGAATAGAAAGTGAATTGGACTTTATATTGGGATGTCCGTGAACTAGCTGGATCACCTTCAAACCTCCCAGCACACCTTTTGTCCGGATAAAGCAGACCCCTTACTTTTCCTTAAGGTCAAGAAATCTGAATTATTTATCTTTGTCTCCCCAGCTCAGTGGCTGGCACAAGAGAAATAGATGCTTTAAAATTGGATGAATAGGTTGAATCTATTTGTTGATCTTGTAGACAAAGAGTTCCCATTATGTTTTCAACATTTGTTCTTCCTTTTTCTCCTTTATCCTTACACTTTCATTCCTGCCTATTTCTTACTGGCCTGAATTCTTCACAGAAATCCTATTCCTTCACTGGCTCAAAGGATGGCCAAGACTTTGTTGCTTTGACTTCTATAAACCTGAGAAGAACCCAGAACAACAACAAAAAATACCAGTTAAGGAATTTTAATGTAGGACATTGGGAAATACCAGTGAGAAAAATATTGAATCATTTCAGCACCCACCATCAATGTGATAAAATTGTACTGCTACAAATTATTAAGGCAATTCTTTTTATTTTTTTATTTTTAATTGATTTCTACATTAGAATTCCTATAAACTTTTCATCTTAAGTAATTTTCAATGTACTCTGTAACTCTTAAATATAGACCTATTTCCTATAGAACTTAATTATTTTTGAAAATCATTTACCAACACCCTTTTTGAAGTTGGCAGACCTTTAGAAAAAAAGTGCCCGTAAATTTTTAGAAAGTAAATGATAAAGCAAAGAGCAAAGGCTTTGGAATTGGGTATTAATTATCTTGCTGCCTCTTGTATTCTACAAGGATGTAGGCAAGTTATTTAAAACTATAGAGGTTTATAGTAGTATTGCTTTCTTTAAAGTGAGACAATGTCTACAGATGTCATTATGAGAATTAGAGAAAAATAATTATTTAGGATGAGATTTGCATAAAATAGGTGGTTGTAAGTCATTAGCACAAAAATGATTATGATTGGTGGTGATTGTGGAGGTGATGGTAGTGGTACTCATTAGAAATGGACATTTCATCTCTCTGGTAACTTTCTTACACCCTTTTCTGGGTCAGGCTTAAATAATATCTTCCCCTCCTTCCTGAGCCATATGTTGGTACTCTGTTGGCTATCAACTAATCCTTGCTAAGCACGTAAGTATCCCTTCCATAGTATTTGTATCTTAATAGAGGTGTTCTTAAAGTCAGGTATAGGCTCAAGGATCTGAATGAAGATGGAGACTAAGGTGACACTACCCTTATTGTTCTATATTTTCCTGATGATTTGTTTTCTCCACTCCAGAACCCCAAAACTAAGTGTATCAGTTAGCTTTTGCTGCATAACCAATTTTCCCCAAACTTGTAAACAACAATAGTTTATTATTTCTCATGATTCTTTGAGTAGGCTATGTGGGTTCTTCTATTCCAAATGGTGTTGACTGGAATCACTTATGTAGTACCATCAGTTTGGAACTCAGCTGGGCTAGAGCATCCTAAAGAACTTTACATATCCAGTGCCTTAACTGGGGAGGATGGAATGACTGGGAGTTGTATAGCTTTCTCTCCCTCTCTCTCCATCTTTATCTCTATCTCTCTATCTATGTCTCTGTCTCGATCTCTACCTCTATCTCTATAATTTCTATCCCTGGCTCTAGCTATCTCTGTCATTATTCACTAGTTGAGCCCTTGTTATTTTGCATAGAGAATGGATCCAAAGAGGGCAAATATGGAAACTGTGTAAGTCCAGAAGTCACACACTCTTTCCTGCCATATTTTTTTAGTCAAAGAAAGCCACAGGACCAGCCAAAATTCAAGGGGAGAGGAAACAAACTCTTGAAGAGAGATGTTTATGAATAAGAAGGTGAAAATTAGTTGGTGGCCACATTTGCAGTCTGCCACTCTTTGGAAATCATTCCATTCCACCCCATGTTTTACCTTCTCTTCCTCCTGCATCCCTTTCTATATTTCTCCTGTCAGGATTAGTGAAATCTATGGTTTCTCAGTTTACAAGGGGTGAGTGGTTATCATTATTCTCTTTAGTGCAGTATAATTACTAGAAAGTACATGGGTGTAGAGACAAAGAGACCTACAAATAGATGCCAGGTCTACTAATTCCTAGTTGTATGACACTATGCATGGCACATCAGCTTTTTTACCTCAGGCTTCTCATCTACCAAGTAGAGTAGATACAAATTAACTTATAGGGTTAATATGAGGTTTATGTTACTATAATTTACACACAATGATTAATTGAAACTTAATAGATGCTCAATAAATGCTAATTCCTCTACTTCTTGTTTCTATCTCTTTCTCCCAGTTTTTCTTTTACCTTTTTCTGGAAGAGGAATTAAAACACACACACACACACACACACACACACACACACACACACACACACAACTTCTAAACACTTCTTACAATAATCAAACACATTTGTCCTAAGCCTTGTAATAGTTTCCAAGATTTAGAGAGCATTTAATGATAACTACTCTTCTCTTACACTGATTGCCTTATTCTTTCTGGAATTTGCCATGTAATTTCTACCTTGAAGTCTTGGTTCACATTTTCCTCTTGCCTAGTAATCCATCTTCTTTGCCTGCTCCTAGATCCACGTGAAATCTTTTCTCTTTTAAAAGCATCATCTAATGTTTTTGGCACCTAATATTTACAACTTTGTGTTTTCATTTATATTATGACCCTAAACTTCTTTTCTATCAGTTTTATGCTTCAGAGTGATTTTAGGGATCTTTTAAACCTTCCTACCAACCCCCATCAACTACCCACTCTAAATTTCACACACTGTAACTAGAACTAAACAACTGGCAACTTTTCAGTAACAGCATGTTGACTTGAATTCTTCCACAGAACACACAAGAAGCATTACAACCTTGTTTTTAGGGCCACACATCCATGAAAGGGTCTGGAAATTGCATTACTCAATGTCTTGGTAAGTCCTGTGGGAAAAATATATATAAATAGAAACTAATAACAATGATTAGGTAATTTTTGAGAGAACAAAATTGAAGTAAACACATTAGCTTGCTTGATTCATGCATTATTTTGTGTAATTTGAATTTCCATTAAAAATTCCTAATAAGTGACTAAGCATTAAAAACATAATAAATTTTGAATGAGAATCTGTTTTTATCATATTATATACTTGTTATATATGGAATATGCAGGGACTTTATTCTTTTGTATGTGTTGCTGGATAATAATTTTAAAATTTATGTCCTTGATAAATATTGTCAGGACTATGTCCTAAGAGTAAATAGCTAGATCACAGTTCTTACCAATTCATTAGCATTTTTTATGACTAAACACCATTTCTTTGGTCTTTCTGCCTCTAAAATTCTCCTTCAGTAGATACTTCACTCTAAATCCAAAAGCAAAAGTCATCTTCCCTTTCTAGACTACTCTAATATTTTTCAGAGTTAAAATTAAATCATTTAGTTCAATCCCCAGTAAACTTAACCAAAAGTTTTCTCCCAGTCTGTTTGCTGCTTAACTGGCAATACTCAACTGAAAGAAATTTAGTAAAGAGCAGAAATGCATGGTCCTACGGCAGATTGGTGTGTTATTTCTGATTTGTGTACATGCAACTCTCTCAGTGAAATTGTTGGTACTCATTAAAAAATAATTACCCCAGCGTTGGTCCAGTTATTTGAATTTATCACCGAAAGACACTTTCATGATTTCAAAGGATTCAAAGAATAATTCATCAAAGTATTTTCATTTCTATGATATTTTCTGAAAATGTATTTCCACCAATATTGTTAAGTAGCATAGATTTTTTTTTAAAAAAAAAAAAGGAAATGTTTACGCTTCCATTTACCTTTCCTCCTCTGTTAACTGTTTCATGGATTTTTTTCTGATTTTAATACCGACATATTTTAATTTTTAAATGTAGGGAGTAGCCATTTCTAAGATTCAAATGGCTAGTGCTTTACTACCTACATAGATTTATAACCACAAACTTTGATATCTTTCAGTATGTATTAATTTTTAAAAGAGGTTATAATAAAACCCCATGCATCCATTATGTAGCTGAAAAATCATCAACATCTAAAAGTGAATAAATATAAATTTGCTCTTATAAATATCAAAGTAAATAATTCTTAAGAGTCATTTTGTAAGTTGATATATTAAGTTAAACAAAGGAATTTTATTGCTCCTTAAGCTATTCAAACTAACCTTTATCTTCACTCCTAGAATTATAATTAATACTTTTAATTTTTAACTTTATTTTTAGTGTTGACACTATTACAGATGTCTCCATTCCCCCCCAACTTTTGCCCACCTCCTCCCAATCCCTACCTCTGTTTCCTCTGGCTATCAATCACCACACTGTTGTCTGTATTAATACTTCTAAAATTCCTGAGTTCGTAATATCAGTTTATCTTAACCCCTCACTTTCTTTTCTACTGTTTTGCTGCTTGAACTTCTCAGACTTTTAAAAAATTAATTGATAGTTCTGCTTCTTACTCTTAGGGGAGAGCTACTTGCTCTTGTAATAATCCTGTGGCATTATTCTGATTTCTTCCAACTCAATAAGAGGTCTATTCAAAGGAAATTGAAGGCCTGCCATTAAATTCTAAAATAATTCTCTCTTTGTCTTTTTAGCCAATCTTGCATAAATGCTCCTCCCAAACTTTCCCTAACCAGTGACTTAAATTCCTCACACAAAACAACTGAAATGAATATATAAGGACATTAATGAAGAACCGTATTAATTAACACTAACAGCCATTAATAACTCACTTGCCTCTATCTCTGTACTAAATTCTGAGTAGCAAGCTTTTTAAGCCATGTAATGCTATGTCTTCTAGACAAGAAATTGAGTAAAGCTAAAACATCTGCTGCATTATTCAATACACTTTTCTACTAAATGTACTTTTTTTTCTAGTTGCACAAAGTAGAATTAATACTACTCTCTTATTTTGACTCGAGAATACCTATTTAGTAATATCCATTTTCTTCTTCTTTTTTTTTTCCCACTTTCTTTAAATGACAGTTCTTTCATTGAATTGAATCTCATTTTGAAGCTCATTTTATAAGCTAGATACACAGAAATGGGGCTTCTTGACCAAGTGCATTATCTGCTGGCTTTTTCCTGTCCCACACTCACACATTTCCATCCCTCTGACACTTCCCTGGGAATATAAGAATCCCAATTAAAAGTCATGGTTCCTCAATGATTGAATATTTGATAATATTTAAAAATATGGTTATACATTTATGATGATATAGTGGCATATATTGATTCTGCTTTTTAGATGATAGATCAATGATAGATAGGTAGATAGATAAGTAGATAAGTAGCTATGCTGCCTCAAATTTTCATCAATAGAAACTGAAGGAGTGAAGTGGGTGGAACTAAACAGGACTATACAGCATTCATACTTGTTGAAGCTGGGCAGTGGGTGTACCAGAGTCAGAGTTCTGCAGAAAAACAGAACTAGTGGGAGATACATCTAATACTTATATCTATATCTACCTATATAAAATCTTTTCCTGATTTAGATATTCAAGATCAGTACCAACCAGAAATCAAGCTGCACACTTTTGATTTGTCTGGGTTTTTTTCTATATATATGTTACACTCAGTAAAATGCTGACTTCATGATGTAAATAAATAAACTGAAAATAATGATATCAGAATTGGTATAAAACATAGATGACTATAAAATCAAGAGTATGCACAGGATTTTGAGTATTTTTTCTGAAAAATAAACTTAAAAAGATGAGTGTTGAAAATAATGATGGTGATAATAATTATCTGATAGGCAAAGCACATAGCCAAATTCCCAATAATCCATAAATATGCAAATACATAGGGCTGTACAAAATATATAATGAGGAAGTATTTTTCTTATTTTGTTCATTTCTTCATTAAAAATTTTATTATGGAAAAGGCTCTTTTAAATACTAGTAATAACAGTAAGTCATCTATATCTCATATAAAGATGAGATATAAAAATATATGCATTTCCTTTGTAGATGTGTGATTTGTATATTTTTATAATAGAATATAACAATAAAGTATCATATTCTAATAAGATCAGTTTAGTGTACCAAGTTTATAAAAGATAGACGTAATATGCTTTGAGGAAGGACTACTTTCGCAAATTGACACCAACTCTCAGGATGGGCCAGGAAAAACCAGCTCCAGCTTTCATGCAGCTTCAATTCTCCAGGGCTGAGAGCACTTCAGCAGCCTCAATATGCTGCACTCAAAATCAGGGAAAGCAGACCAATACCTCGACACAACATGAAAACTATTTTTTGACACTATTTTAAAATAGTTACATATTCACAGGCATTTGCAAGGACATGAGAGGGAGAGAGAGACAGAGAGAGACCCCAGTTGTTCCCAATAGTTACAACTTACATAATTATAGTGTTATATCAAAACTAGGAAATTGCCACTGGTATGTGTGTATAGTTCTGTGCCATTTTATTACATGGGTACATTTGTGTGACCACCACAAGCAACATATACCAGTAGAACTATTTTATCACTACAAATGTTTCCCTCTTACTACCCTTATATAGTCATACTATCCCCTACCCTGCACCATCCCTACAGATAATCTGTCCTTTGTCTCCAACAATTAGAGAATGTTACATAAATAGAATCATGTAGCATGTAACCTTTTGAAATTAGCTTTTTTCACTGAATATAAAATGAAGTCATTGATGTCAAAACAAAACAAAAAGCCTAGAACAAAATAAAAAATCAATTCACCAAATGTTAAATTATTTCTGGAAGTCAGTATTATGAAGGACGTTCATTTTCTACTTTATGCTATTTTACATTTCTCAAGTTTGTAAAATGTACACATATTATTTTTTCATATTCAAATAAATGTTTATGTACTATATAACTGCAATTGAGTATGAAAAATAAGCGCACTAAAATTTTAAAAGGAAATGCACAAAACTCTTGACATTGAAAATAACCAAGCATTCTATACTATTTAATTTGTTGGTATTTTTAAACTTTTCATAATGCATTTGCATTTTCTTTGGAAAGTTTTGGCCCTTTTACAAATTACAAAAACTGTGAAGTTTCTAATGTCACCCATGAAATAAGAGTTTTCCCTTGATTACTGACAAATATCCTCTATTAAATTAAAGAAGACCCTCCTATTGCTTGCTTATCATGAAGTTTTTTTTAAAAAAAACACAAACACACACACAAGGATATTTAATTATATTTTAAAAATCAGTACTTATTGAGATTATGTTATGCCTTTGCTTCTTGGTAAATTATATTAAGATTCCCTAAAATTAAGCCATCATTGGCATAATCCCACATAGGCATGGTATAGTTCCTTTTAATATTCAGTACACTAATGTTTTGTTTAAGATCTTTGGATCAATATTTAAAGTGGTAAATATAGTTTTATAGTCTTGGTATCAGTTTTCCAGACTTGTAGATTGCATTCAGAAATTTTCAGGCTTTTTTTGTTCTCTGAAGCTTTAAAACAATTATTTGTTCCTTTAAGGCTTGATAACATTGACCTTTAAAACCATCTGAAATAGGCTTTAGTGTGGAGTGATAAGCAGTGTGAGTGAGATGGACTCTTTCTTGACTTTTTTCCACAGTTATTGGTCTATTCAAGGTTATTACTTCTTTGGGGGCCTATTTTAGTAATTGGTTGTATCTCCCTCAAAGTATTCAGTTAATCTAGAAGACTATGCTGATATAATTTTATGCAAAGTAATGCATAATTTTTAAGTTTTTCTAAATTCGTGGTGCTTTTAAATTTTTAAAAAGTGTTTGTGTTATCTCTATTTTTCTCCCTGAATACAATTGCTAAAAGTTTAATTATTTTACCTTTTTTGGTTTTATTGATCATACTTTTTTAGACTTTGTTTTTTATTTTATTTTACTTCCATTTCTGTATCCTTTTAGTTTACTCTTATTTGGATTTCTAGTTATAAAATATGATATTTATTTTGTGACTTGAAAAGTTCTACATATTTTACATTTTAAATATCTTTTGTGTCATGTGTTGGATATTTATATGTGATATCTTTTATGATGCATGCACGTTAAGTATTAATTTTCCTCTGATCCATCTTTGATCATATCTATTGGGTTTGGATATCAAATATTTGGTAACATTATTTCTTTTTAAACACAATATTCACTTATTTCCAAAAGTCTATTAATTTTGTTCACTAATTTCTTTTAAAATGAAGTTATATAAAAACTTTGGGGAAAATCCAAATGCTTAGAATTTGAAGTAGAGGGAAGATTTTTTTCACCCATATGACCTACTTTTTGGAATCTTTTTGAAGTTGTCTTTGCAGAATAAAATCAATTGTTGTGAATATTCCATAAGCATGTGAAACGAATGGACATTCTATGTTGGACATCACCATAGATATATGCCCATTAATTATTGATAATAAATAGTATTTAAATTCCCTATAATTTTATTTACTTATTGCCACGACAATCTACCAATTTCTAAGACAGGTTAAATTATTTCACTGTGATTTTTGTTTTTGTTTTTCAATTTGATTTGGGTTTCTAATGATTTTCTGCTTTCAAAATTATATAATTCAGAGCATATGAACTCATTTTTTTACATGTTCTTATAGTTCTTTAATATGGGTTTCTTAAAAGCCATATTGAACCAGAAGCCTGGATTAATATTTAAATGGAACACATGTTCTAATATGTAAAAGATATATTATTAAAGTATTTTACAACGTAAAAGAGAGGACATGAGGGGAAGTGGAAAGGAAATGTAACCTAAAATAACGGGAGAGGGAGCATTTTCCAATGTATATCTCTTTTGAAGCAAGGAGTAAAATGGGAGAAGAAAAGACCACAAAGGAAACAATTCCTGTTTAGGAGATAAGATCCATTTTGACTCAACAGGTAGCACAGATAAGTAAAAATATCTAATAAGAATATACTTTCTAGTTGTCTACTATAGTGAGGTGGGAAAAACATGAGCTTTCAAATAAAATCAGTAAGGATTCCAAATCAGCCTTCCCACTTTAAATTTTGGCAAATTATACAATTTCTATGACCTTTAGTTTGCTTTTTCATAAATGGAAAAACTAATGCCTATCAAAGTGAGAATTAAATGAGAATGAAGACAAAGTTCCTAGGCTAATACCTAGAACATTTTGGGGGCTTAGGGAATATTGCCAATACATGATGCTTTGTTGATAAGTCCTAACTCACTGGAGTATAAACATTACATTTAATTTTTTCTGGAAATTATCCTCAGTATTGCTCAATAACTTAAATTGCTTATTTAACAGTCCTGCTTAATAACATACCTAGTACCTCCTCCCCTAATATGTTACCAAATTTACCTATAATTTTTTACCTGATGGTAATCTCCAAAACATTGAAATCTTCACCTTCTTCCTGTTAGTTCACTACTATTTCCTTTTTTCTTTACCTTAGCTTTCATGGTTCATAATTTTAGTCTTGTTTGCATATACCCTAAACTCTTACACCTCTGTATTTTTTCTTTATCCATCTAGCAAAGCTGTAAACACATAACCAACTATCTATTTTCTCTGACCTGCACACAGGTTGCTAAGGATTGCTCATATAAAACCTGCACTAGGACAGATGGGAACCCCCTCTAAATTTTTATTTGCAGTCTCAAATAGGGCAGTCAAATTCCCCAACAAATCTATCACTTTCGCTCCAGGGCTTGACAGCCCATCCCCTACAACAGATGTTTCATGCATTCCTTATTGTCTTCAAACCACCAACTCCTAGTAATTAAATCCTCATTCTTAGCATTTGACATTTGACTTCACCTCCAAAGTCAATGGGAAAGAGAGGAAGAGAGGGAGGGAGGGAGGGAGGGAGAGAGCGAGAGAGACAGCCAGAGCGAGAGCGAGAACGAGAGCGAGAGAGAGAGAGAGAGAGAGAGAGAGAGAGAGAGAGAGAGAGAAGAGGAGGGGAGGTAAGGGGAGGAGAGGAGAGGGAAGAAGGGAGGATGCAAGGGAAGGAGGGAGGGAGGGAAGGGGAAGGAAAAGTGGAAGGAAATCCATTAGTCATACATCTTAAGCAATTGATGGTCCACCCTCACCACCATCACCAACCCAAAGAGATTAGTCAGGTTCCACTGTTCAATGGTTCAATACCACTCTAGTCTTGTCCCTTTTTTGCTGTGAAATACTTTATAATAAAAAAAATAATATGAAAATATTATTACAAATCCCCATACACCAAAATCCAGTTTAAGGAATAGAATTCTACTAATGCTGTTTAGTAAGAAACATGGTGGCCCAGCTAGACTATATTTTCCAGTCTCTCTGTAGGTGGCTGTAGTCATGTGAGTATGCATAATTTTACAGCATATCTATTTCCCTAAAAAATATGTTCTTTAGTTTTAGTTTTGCATGTGTGTGAACATTATAAAAATGTTGCCATTTTGTCTGTGTTCTATTTCTTTTGTAATCAGTATTATGTTTCTGAGGTATTTCTATGCTAATATTTCATTCATTTTCCATTTATTCCCCAGAGTCCAGTTTAATAGAAGTTGTAATAGCCCATATCATGACGATACCAGCATTTATGCATTCTTTTGTTTATGGACAATTGGCTAGTTTCACACATGAATATACATGTATATTGCCTATGTGTATACATTTATGTGTTTGTGTACGTGTGCGAATTACAAATATTGCTGTCATAAATATTTTGTACCTACATATTTTTTAAAATGAGCTGTTTTCTATTTGTAATATTTTTAGTTAGGATCCATCAACCCAGGACCACTTTAACTTCTTTCCTCTGCTTGGGAGATTTTTAGATCACTAAGTGGAATGATTTTCAACCCCAATCATGCGTGAGTGTGTAAATTGTGACAAAAGTTTTTAAAGAAACATATTTTTATTCCATTTAGGTCCAAGACCAATACAGGTACTTTGACATTTCCCTTTGAGGGGCCCTTTTTAAGACTATCAAATTGCTGTTGTTGGATTTAGAAAATCTCAGCTATTAATTAGATTTCTCCACTGAGAAAGGAACTGGCTTATTGGCTGTCAGAAAACTAATCTGGTCCATTTTGTAGTTAATTTTGCAATTCCACCTGGCATTGTGATGCTCCCTCACACTGCATAAGCAGCTGCTGGCCGTTCCTACCACATTTCTATAGACATTGGCTTAAAATTCTGACTGTTTTCACATTTGCATATATTTAAAGTTACTCCCTGGTGGATTAATAATTACATTTTCAGACACAACTTATAAGAGTTCCTACAAACTAAAAAGTTGACCACATAAAGACATGATCCTACCTTCCAGCAGTACAATGAAATGTGCTTTGTTCAGCCAGGAGTTTCCAAAATTCTGCCCCTTTTGATGTGTGTTTTCTACCTTGTGTTTTCTAATCTGTTTTTAGTGATTCAAGTCTATAGAATATATCATGTTAAACACTCTTTCCGTGTAAATTAGAAGGTGAATAATTAAAAACCGACAACCATGTAGCATCAGATTAGACTTTGGCAGTGAATAAAACATCCTGTTTTCTGGTCGTTAAAAGCATCCCAGGGTGAAGTGGGAATGGGGAATGATTAAATTCTTTGAAAGACTTGGAGTCCAAGCTCAGATAGGCAGGGACAGTGATACAAAGTAGTCTATATGACATTCAATATGTATTGTTTCTACTCCTTACTAGCTGTGTGATCATATGATATTAAACCTTTCAATTCTCTCATCTGTAAATGGAGGATGACAATATTTATGAGGATTAATTGAAACAATAAATACTGAGGATCTAGAATAGGACCTGGCACACCGTAGCCATTGATAATAGTTATAGTCTATCCCCAAGGTAGAAATTAAACCAAATCATTTTTATGAAGGAGAGGAATCAAAGAACCTTCATAATACTACGGAGATTTGATGATGAAGCTTAAAGAATAGTTTTTAATGTTTACATTTTGCAGTTATTGCAATAATTTACTTATGATTAATTATATGTTTACTGACTGACTAAACAAAGACTAATGTTTCTTAATGTCATATAATTGATTGATTTCTTTATATTTGACAATAACCCTTTGGAAAAAAATAGAAAGACCCTACCTAATTTTACTGACATGGAGTCCAGTCAAATTAAATATTTAATTGCTGAAAATAAAAGTAGACATAAAGATGTTGGAAGAATGCATGCATATATTTTTAAAAATAATTTTTGAGTGAAGACAGTTTCGTTATGCAGGACATAATGTCTAGACACCTCAAATAGATTGATAAATGGGACAACATAAAATTTTAAAGTGTTTATTTATACTGCATAAATTAAATCTAAACTCAGATAACAAAATGGGAACACTGGGCAGCATATGCAATATGACAAGAAAGTGGCAATTGGTACACAAAGAGCTCTTACAAATCAATAGAAAAATACCAACTTAACTTCAAGATTGGCAAAAAATATGAACAGACTTCATAAAAATAAATTCAAATAGACAATGAATATTTAAACGAAGGTTCACCCTCATTCATAATTTTGAAAATGCAAATTCAAACAATATGACGTTTTAAACTATCAAAATGTCAGGCAGCACTCATTTTATATTTCATAATTTAATGTACGTGTGGTAAAGCAGGCACATCCATTCACTCTGGCTTGGAATGTAAATTGCTAGAATGAAATTTGAAATACGTATATCAAAATTTAAAATGAACATACCCACTCCTAGTCATTTATTTGCTGACACACCAATGCAAAGATCTATGCAAAGTGTTTAAGAACTTTTATTGCAGGATTAGCTATATAGTTTTTTGGTGTGTTTTTAATACTGGATAAATCTAAAAGTGCATGATAAGGAAATAGTAAAATAAATAAGGTAAGTTATATACTTAACATGGTATATTCTTAGCTATTAAAAAATGTGAGAAGAGCCGAAACCGGTTTGGCTCAGTGGATAGAGCGTCAGCCTGCGGACTGAAAGGTCCCGGGTTCGATTCCGGTCAAGGGCACGTACGTGGGTTGCGGGCACATCCCCAGTGAGGGGCGTGCAGGAGGCAGCTGATCGATGTTTCTCTCTCATCGATGTTTCTAACTCTCTATCTCTCTCCCTTCCTCTCTGTAAAAAATCAATAAAATATATTTTTTTAAAAAAATGTGAGAAGAACTACAAAGTGCATTTTGGAATAGTTTACTAGTTATTATAATGTGAAAAAATAATATGTAAGATTTATTATAAACTTCCATTTATATAAAAATTATGTAAATGTAGATACAGGATATATATTAGATATTTTTAGGGGGGAAATAAAGAGAATCATATTGGGAGTAGAATTTTGGGTCTGAGTATGGAATAATAGGAAAAAAAGAGGTGAGAATTTTTTATTTAATATTTTAATAGTTTTCTGAAACTATTTTTTTAAAGTTCCTCTATGCTCATGTATGTTCTACTTTTATTTTAAAAACTAATACAATTATTATGCTCATTAAAATATATAAATTATAAAGGACTAAAATTTTAAATGTCAGTAGAAGCCTTGTGCTCTTGAAAGGGAGCTGTCTAAACTTGACATTCTTGAGATGAAATGATGCATTTATTGGTGCTTAATGAGTTTTATTTTCCCCTAGACAAAGCCAAAGGAAGATCAAGAGCAGGGACCCACTTCGACTCAGCCCGGAGACGGAGTCGAGCGGTCCTTTATCACATCTCTGGGCACCTGCAAAGAAGAGAAAAGAACAAATTGAAAATAAATAATGTAGGTGGATATGTGTGTACACTCTGAATGCTAGACTTTCCCCTGGTGGCAATGTTTGATTCCCTAAAGAAAGGCTCCATTTACTCTTTTATTGGCTTTCCTAGATTTTTTTCCACTTTGGCTTGTGCTTTCCTATAAAGAACAAACTGGAAAAGGTCAGTAGTCATGAGGCATTTCTGTAATAAAAGTGCTTAATCATTGTGTTATCACAGCAGAGAGATTAGAATATTGCGGTCAGTACAATAGGATACTAGGGGCGCTGTAAATGGGGAGACACTGGCTATATTTTCTGGACAGGATGATGCAGCAAGTCATATTACACATTCATAGTATGTTGGTTAAAATTTCTCAAATTAAATTTTAGTGGCATCTACTTTGCACTTTATCTAATTTCATGTACTGATTTTATCCAGGGGGACCATGAAAAAATCAAAATCATTACTCCTCTTTAAAAAATTACGTTTTATACAAAACACAGTTGGAAATTGCACACAGTAGAACATTGAATTTGAAATTACATGCCATACATTATTCAACTTTGTAAAAAGTTGCACTCTTAGTAAGTAACAGTTAGAGCTACTTTCTGAAACCTAGTGCTTATCTGTCAAAAGCCATGGCAAATAACTGTGCCTATAAAAGGTAATTCTACAGAGTTTTACATGACACATATCTGCCAGTATTTCACAATTGGCTCTTAGCACTAACAGACTTCACTGAGAATGCCAGAACTATGTCTGTTTAGTTGTAGATACTCAAAGATAATTTTTCAAACGATGACAATGTTCTTAATTTACACTGTGGAATCTCTAGGGCACACACTTTTGGGGTGTGTCTGACTAGGGGTGGCAGGTATAAATACTAAGGGTCTAACTTGCCAGTGACATTAGAAAAAGTCACATCAAACAACCAGAACTATCAATCTAAGATCCAGAAGTTCTGGGAGTTAGGGGCACAAGAGGATTCTCTGGCATCTTTCTTTGTACGGGGGAGCTCGAGACGACCTCATCTGACATACAAATGCTTTGATAAAACCGAGTCACCCATCAGACATACAAAATATCCACTTCTCTGAGTGTGACCAACAAAGAAGGATGCATTTGCCTAGTTGTGGAGGGAGACCAGACAGCGAAATGCTGCAAACCTGGTTCTGCTTCAGTGTGACTCCCTCTGGAAGCCAGAACAAGCTGTTGGGGTCCGTTTGTGCTCCAGGGCCATCGGCCATGCTGGCGCTGACCTGCCATGCACCACTGTTGAGAGTCAAACACTGTTTACCATATTTTGACTTATCTTAAAGATTGTCTGGGGATATATGTGCCTCAGTGTCACATGGATTTCCTGAGAGTCTAGGGATAGACTTGAAACAGGGCACCCAACTTGATCTGTGGATCCTACTCGGGTTCCTATTTACATCTCCCTTCAGTTACCAAGTCAGCCTTAGTGACAGTAAACAAGTTCTGGGGAGAAACAAAGGTAACCACATCTGGTTTGATTCTATTCAAGTCACCCAGCAAAGCACCTAAACAAATATTAGCCCGAGATTCGGCAATGCTGAAAGCTGACGCTGTCTTCTAGCTTTTCCCTGAGAATCATTTGAACATAGCAAGTAGTATTGAGCTTTAAAATGCATTTGCTGAACATGCTGTTTTCCCCTTTAGAGTCAACAAAGTACAGAACACTCCTTAAAAAACTCATTTTAAAAATCATAATTCCCACCACTTAGCTAATTAGCTAAATTGCCATTCATTTAAGAAGTACAGACATGATAGAACATAAAAATAATACACAGTAATTAAGGACGTCTAATCCACAAGGTGATTTAACAACTCAGGTAACTCTTACTTCTGGAAGCAAAGTATAGAATCAGGAATGGCCCTGTTCATTATCTCCTTTCAAGGAGAGCAGGGTAGGCTAGCTAAAAGAGTAGGAAGCGAGAGGGAAGAAGAGGAAAAAAGATCTGGCCAGTTTATTAGCTAAACAATCAATCTTTGGGAAATCTTCGGCTATGCACACACACACTCACACAAAAAGACTTCTTAATATTTGTGTAGCTCTCCATTTCCAAGTTCCTTTTACATACATCGTATTATTTGATTCTTACACTAAGCCAGTACCAGAGATGATGTTTATTAGTAACGTTTGAATGATGGAAAAGAACAACCTAGGGAGATCTCCAAAGTAGAGCAGTGGACGTGGGACCCAGCTGTGAATCCTCTGACTCAAAGGCCCTGTGCCTCTGGCCCTACCCTGCTGCCTCTCTGATGCAGTTCTGTGGACTAATAATACATGATCCAGCCACAGATAGAAGATCTCAGCAGGCCCTTAGCAAGGTTCCAAACACCTTTTAGTCACGGCTCTTACTCTGCCGGAAACATCTTGGAAAAGGTGTTTCATTTCTGCTCTCCTCGATTTGTTACTCCATGAAACAGCATTGGGATGATGCAAGTGTCTCCAGCATGAGCACCTTGGGAGCTTGAAAGGAGAGAGCTTTAAATGGTCGAGTATTACCAGCAGGGTACTACTAATCGTCATCAAAGGGTACACTCCGCCAGGATTACTCTGTGTAGTGACGGCAGAAACATTTTCTTCTCTGTCTGCTCATTCAGAAGTTAGTTTTAAAGAAATACTGGAAAAAATAGACTCGGAAACAGTTAGCTTAATTAGACGTTAGCCTTAACCATTGTGTTTCAGTAATTTATGGGGTACAGGTTAATTAGCTAAAACACCATTGGTACTAAAGAATAGGCTTCAAAATTAATAAACAATATTTGAGAATAGTTGGTTGTATTATTCTTTAGACAAACTCCATTATGTTTGAGGTTTACAAATAAGATCTTTTTCTCCCTACTTGCTAAAAGAATACTTTCCAATTATAAGAAATTTTCTTCCAAAAAGATTTTTGATTAAACTTAACAAATACAGTGGTGGATTTATTAAAAACGTAACAGAAGCACTATGTTTTTCACTCAGGTGATTGTGCCAAGATGTATACAGGATTTGAGTTTAAATCTAAACTCAAAGCTTAAATCTAACCTGAGATGTGTTAGATTGTCAGTATCTTTTAAAACCATTTTAACGAATACATTTTAAGTAGCCTATAGAAATGAAATCTTGTGATTTATTTTGTGATTTGTGGATATAACTAATACATTGCTGACCTTTTGCATCAGCATCACTTGTGATTCATATAATCAATATAATCCAAAGAAAATACTTTACTTCTTGGCTTTTCCTGACCCTCATTCCTAGGGTTGGCTTCTCCCACAAACAAGATAAATTTTTTCATTTCTGTAACACTATCGGAAAAGACTTACTTGGATAGAAATTGAGATAGTCCTTTATGGTTTATGGTGATGTCTGATTGTAGTAAATATTTTTAAAAGAATTCTAGTAGAAAGCTTCATGTCCTATTCTAAAGTAGATGCAGTGCTTCTCAACCTTCAGGAGAGTAATACGTATGGAGCCTAACTCTCTCCTCTGCACCAACCTAAGCTTTGAGAAGCCCAAGAGTTGTACTTCATTCTCCTCTTCTCAATTCTATGCCAAAATCTATCTTTGGAACCTGATCCTGGAAACTAGAGAATGAGATGAAGGAGAAAGGTCAAGTACCAATTATTCTCAATTTTAGACATATATTACTTATTAATTTTGAAGTGTATTCTTTAGTGCCAATGGTGTTTTAGTAGATGCAGTGGCAGATAGGCATCAAAAAACAACCTGAAAGTGATGAAGCAGTTTCTCGCCATGAAACCCTGACAATATGAGCTTCCTGTGTGGGTTAAGTAAGAATATTAACAGGATGTAAAAACATGTTTTAGGGTTGCCTACCAAGAGAAGATGCAAGATAAAGGGTGCCTTAATATTAAGGTAGTAGAAATATTTCATTGCTGATAGTTACCACTAAAGAGCTGAGTGTTCCGATCACTCTGAACCTTTCTTGAGTTCTCAAGCGTTTCAGGGATCCCTGAACAAAATACATTAATTGGTTCTTTCCTCAATGACGGAAATAAGAAAACACATTGTGACCCTGTAAGTAACATGTATTCCAGAACTTTTAACTGTTCTGTTCATTCAACTTCACTTTGACATTTCAGTTTCCATTACCAATCTTGTATTTCTCATTAATTGAGGTTAAAGCGAGGTCAACAAGTATCTGGTCATAGGCTTGTCAAACTTCCACACACGCTATTGTTGCACCTCCCTTTGTCTCATAGCAATAAGGAGAGCTGTTCATCAATTCTGACTGCTTTCAAAGTGAAGTGCTTTTGCAGCTGTGAAAACTCCAGCTATTCTTCCGCATTTAATCAGCTGCACGGTGAACATTGCCTTTCTCCTCCCATGATTTGAATAGTAACTCTAAAGTGATCATTTCTCCCTTTCCACCTTAACCAGAGCTAGCTAGTGTCAAAATGAATCCATATCAATCAAGGTTATGAAATCTGGGTTCCCAACTTGAAACTTCACCAAAAAAACACAATGCAAAAATGCAAGTAGTTAGCAGAACTGGGTTATATTTTGAAAGAAAGGTACACAGCTGTTTAAAATAGAATGTTGATCATATTATCTCTATCTAGAGGGGGAAATTGTATCTTTGTTATCATTAGGAGAATTTCAGGTCCAATATATTCTTTAGCTAATGACTATCACTTCAAATTATAATTATATGCAATGATCCCATGACAATAGGAATATAAGTGTATCTTTGTGTTTAAAATGTTATAGGATTATATTTACAAATGCGGAAGTTATAGGTGACATTTTAGGTAATGATCTTTTCATTTTTAATGAACAAAGTCTGGATTGCTCAGTTAACATGCATGACTAAACTCTGCATATTTCTATTACCTATAACAAAGATATCTGCTCAGTTTTAGTATATACCTCTCTACTTTTTGCATCACCAACTTTTAAAATCCACTTGTCAGATAGACTGACATCGTATGTGTAAATGATCCTCCTCACAGACATGTGTCTAAGGCTGTGTGATCCTGGTTTCTAATGTTGTATCTCCCTTCTCTTCTTTTTGTCTTTATCCACAGAATGTTTTTGTAGATAAACCAGCGTTTCCGGAGTATAAAGTTTCCGATGCAAAGAAGTCCAAATTCATACTTTTGCATTTTAGCACTTTTAAAGCCGGCTGGGACTGGCTTATTCTCTTGGCGACGTTTTATGTTGCCGTGACCGTACCTTACAACGTTTGCTTTATTGGCAACGACGACCTGTCCACGACTCGGAGCACAACAGTCAGCGACATTGCAGTGGAGATTCTTTTTATTATAGGTAAGAACCAGCGCCTGCTTTCCTAGGAGATTTGCATAGGGGAAGCAAGTGTGTTCCAGACTTTTCTGACACAAATTTGAACTAAGAACCATTTGCATGGGCATGGCTCGGCCTCTGATGCAAATTTTGGTGATGCACATATTTGAATGTCTGAAAATTACCTCTTCCTTCCAACTTTCACTCTATTCCTTTATTGCAAACCAATATGAACCCATGCTTTGTGCTTTCATCTTTATTTTGTCAAAAATGGGCTTAAAAAAAAAAAAAAGACTTCATGGCTGTTGTGTTTGTACTCACCCATCCATCATGATTTTAATTAACTGTGTCAGAGGTGGGGCTTGGCAAGAACTCATCAGTGGTGTTCTGATAATGGTCCAGTCCTGGGCATGGTTCTCCATGCCCTTCCATGTTCTCTCGGCACATTGATGGTGGTCGCAATAAGAGACCTGGTTGCAGAAGCAGAGGATTACACAAATCAGGAGGAGCAGTGAGTATCTGATTTTAACTAAAAAAGGCCGCCAGGGATGTTTGCTAAGAGTATTTATGTCTAGAATATTGGGAATGTCAGGTGAAGCTGCATCTCTTCACTCTTATAAGCCTTTTCCTACATTCTATGCCTTAAATCTTTGTCTTGTTTAGACCAAAGCCTAGCTCTTGCTTGCTCATTCTTAGGCAAATTCTAGATCTCTGCTATGGCTTGGACTAACTCCCTGTGGAGTTCCCTGTACCTTTAATTCATTCCTATGGAGTTCTTGGCCTTCATTAGCAACCTTATACTACTTCTCTACCTCATCATGGTGATAGAGGGCAATGTCCTTATTGTAAATATAAGAGAATGTTTGGAAATATTTTCAGACAGTTTGTGAACAAAGAGATGAGAAATGGATTTTAAAGTTCAAAGGAAAGGAAATGAGGCAGATCAAAACCTTGTTTCAATAGTGGTGGTACTCTCCATGGAGCTGGTAAAGCTTTGGGAGAGGGGGTCTTCCAACGGAATGAGCGTGTTTGTTCTGGATGAGTTTGTATGACCTATGTGTGGCTTTGGTGTCACTATTAGCATTGCATCTGCTGGACATGCCCCTCAGGGCTATCTTAGTACCCCTGCCCCACCCCCAAAAACGTTGGCTGTGGTATGTTTAGGCCACTAGATGGCACTGTTGTCTAGTTGGGTAGCTTGGGAAGGCTACAGATCCAAGGAAACTTTAATTTTTTTAACTTAACCTATGCATTATTGGAAAGGTGTAATGGTAAAGGGATATTAAATCACTATTAAATGGCAAATAACAACATTCTAGTTTGTAAAGGAATTTAAAATGGAAATTGTAATCATATTGGTTGTGTTCATGTACCAATCCATTGTGGTTTTAGACTCTTTTATTTGCTAACTTTTAATCTCTTTTTCCACCCAAGACATATACACAAATGAGCACTCTAAATGTCCTGGTCAAAGTACTCAAGAACTTGAGAGGTCATTTAACATGTATAAGCTTGAGAATATCCTTAACAAATATTTTATATAATTATTATTACTATTATATAACCTTGCTTATAGAAACAAGGTTACATCCTGAACTTGCTTTTCCACTATTTCTGGTTCTTAGATATTTGAAATTCCAAGGGCTTAGAAGCCATTTCTGCTCATTGGCAGATGATGACATGTTTATACTCAGAATTGACACTTTTGAGAAATATATGTTATTTTATTTGTTTTGGGTTGATTTCCTCTGTTAAAGCAATAGAGTCTGGCTTGCCCCCATAGTTGCCTCTAAATCTTCTGTGTTCTTTCTTTATGCCATTTCAACTGTGTTTCAGGGAGCAAGATGTTGCTCTAGGAAGACAATACAGTAGTCTCTCCTTATCTGCAGTTTCTCTTCCCATGGTTTCAGCTATCTGTGGTCAACCACAGTCTAAAAATATTAAATGGAAAATTACAGAAATAAACAATTTATACGTTTTAAATATAGTGCCATTCTGAGTAGCATGATGAAATCTTGCACCATCCTGCGCCACTCTGGACGTGAATCATCCCTTTGTCCTTCATTTCCAGGATGTGTACACACCTGCCCGTTAGTCACTTGGTAGCCATCTTGGTTGTCAGATGGACTGTCTGTCATGGTATCTCAGGGCTTGTGTTCAAGTTGGGAGGTAATATATCTCTTTTGGAGAGTCACAATGAACTTTATAGCATTATAAATCCTCTGAGAAATCCAGTGGTCAAGAAATCTGTTTAACTGTGATTAATATAGCACCTTCTATAGCTTTTTTTACCTCAGAACTCGCTTCTTCCCAGACTACTTGGTAACACTCTTTTGGGAAAACTGAGTTTAAAACATTCTTCCCTGATAGATTCACTATAAAGAGGTATCTGAATATAATTATGCTAGTCAAAATATAAATATGAATCATGAGTTTGAATCTCTATTCTCTTCCCCTTAAAATGAATTTTTTGTAAGCTATATTCTTTTTTTAAATATATTTTTTATTGATTTCAGAGAGGAAAGGAGAGGGAGAGAGAGAAACATCGAGCCCACAACCCAGGCATGTGCCCTTGACTGGAATCGAACCCAGAACCCTTCAGACCGTAGATGGACACGCTATTCACTCAGCCAAACCAGCTTAGGGCCATCTTAGTTCTTTAGAATCAACAGGATACAAGGGTTTGGCTTTAAGTTACAAAATAGTTATAAAATTACTTTTAGTTTGAAAACCATTCTACATAACTTAGCTGTTGATTCAAAGCCTTAGGGAAACTTAAAATGAGAAGTGAACTACCAGTGATTTATAGAACCTAATCGTTCTTACTTTACAGGTGGGAAACTGAGCCCTAGCAATATGCCCAAGGCCCCATAGCTAACTGATGGCAGATTCAGGTCTCCTAGCTGTTGGAAAAGGTTTCGTAAGAGTTTATAATCAATATGATTCCATTTTCTGAAAAATTCCACTCAACTTAATTTCTTTTATTGAAAGCAATGAGGCAGAAAATGAGAGAAAGAGGTGCCAACTTCTCTTTCTTCCATGAATGCAGAAATTAATAGCTTGAATCTCTGAAATCTTGGTACTTAAAACTGTAGTATACCCATAGATCCAACAATCACTTCCCCCATTTCCTTGTTAAAAACCCAAAGAACCCAGTTTTGTGCAGGCAGTAGTATGCCCAGACAGACACAGAGACTGAATTATGAGTATTCTAAGCGAGTGGTAATTCCCTTCCCTTTAGCCAATTTCAGGAGTAGGGGTAAAGGTGTGGCCAATTCTGTCCAATAAGATATAAAAAGATCATTTCTGAGGGCTTCTTGGAAATAATTTTTCCCCTGATCAAAGAGAAGCATGTGAGGGGAAAATATTTGTGTTCCTACTTCTTCTTTTCCCCCTGGGGTTTGATATGATGGGAGGATATAAAGTGTGTAACTCCTGCAGCCATCCTTAATCAATCAGGAGAGGCACAGGAAAAAAGATGTGGATGGCAAAGCAGAAAGTTGAGATATTGCACCTCTGGACTCCTCGCCAGATGATGTAATAATGTTCTTATTATTGGAGCCAGTTAATTAGATATTCTGTTACTGATTAATATGTCATTCTAAAAATACCAAAACAAATAAGAAAAATTCTCTAGCATCTTGACCCCTTGCACTGAGTCATTTCAGAAATTCTACGATACGTCCTTTCAAAGGAACAGGATACTCTTTCTTCTGTCTTATCATTCCACTCTGAGATAGGCTATCTGGGAAGTGGTCTGTACATTCTTTGTATCTGAGGTTATTACCACCATGGCTTCATAGGCTACACCATAAAACTATAACTCTGATTGACTTGGTCTCTCTGAGAGCCCCTCAGAAAGTAAAGGTCAAAGGAAAGTAGATGTGCAATTCTACTTCCTCTTTGCTACATTCACCTTAGTCACAAAAGGGCAGTTGAAAGTCATGTGAGATAAAGGGCAATTATACATTGTGTGGACCATCCTGTCTAGGACTGAACATTTAGCATCCTTACCCACTACTCGCCAGCAATGCTCCCCAACTATTATGACAATCCCAAAGGAATTTTTTCCCAATATTATATTTTTAAGATTATACTCTGTTGATCTAGGTAGTTCTAGGTCACTGGTTCTGAGTATCATAATAGAAAACATTCCAGAAGCTTGTGGGTTTGACTTTAATTCGTTAATCAGCACTACCATCATTTAGTGTTTCTTTAGTGCTTTTAGGTCACAATTTATAAGTGATTTTACCCCAACTAAGGAACAGAATTCTTATAAATGCAGTACTTCTTTTTTCTTAATACATTTTTATTGATTTCAGAGAGGAAGGGAGAGGAAGAGGTAGAAACATCAATGATGAGAGAGAATCATTGATTGGCTGCCTCCTGCACACCCCCTACTGGGGATAAGCCCACAATCCGGGCATGTGCCCTTGACCAAAATCGAACCTGGGACCCTTCAGTCTGCAGGTGGACGCTTTACCCACTGAGCAAAACCAGCTAGGGCTGAATGCATTATATCTTATGAGCATATGTCTAAATTTTTGTCATTTCTGATTATTTTATTCCTTTCTCCTTTTGTCTGCAATACTTTATTAACCAATGCTTTTTATCCATTTATATGTCAACAAATTTTGCTATTTCAGAGTTTATTTCTTCTCATTTCATTTTTAATGTAACCTTGTGACATAATCATGGCAGGTATATCTATTCATACTTAGGAGGGAAAGGGGGAAAAACAGAAAGCTATTAATTTATCCACGATCTAGCTAACTACTGACCAAGCTAGGACTACAGCCCTAAACCTATTTGTAAAATGGGCAAAATAGTATCAATCTTGTGAGGATTTAATAAAGTAATTTTATTTTAAAAAAATAATCTCACTCACTGTTTAATCAGTGACAATGAGTATTGTCAATAAAGTTACCAAGCCCGTATCTCTTCGGTTTTAATATCCACTATTTTCAGAAAATCAGCCCTCTTTAATTCATACTGAAAATCCAACTTGAACACAAGCCCTGAGATACCACGACAGTCCATCTGATAACCAAGAACATTCCAATTCCCTCAGCTTTCAGGAACACAAGTGTCTGGAGACTCATTTACCACTTAAAGGATCTAAGGCTTTTACAGCTACTTCTACAGACTTGCCTCGGCATTCTTTTAGAAAAGCCCAAAGTAGATCTTACATCTACTCTAGTCCTACGTTCTTTATTTGCAGCACTTTGTGATCTGGTGTGCATTAAATGATCCCAAATAACATTCTAAGCAATTATTCCATTGTCTTCTCCCATCCAGTCTTCCATCACCACTTCTAGGAACAAGGAAATAAGCTGATCTGCATTTCAACTCCTCCCCTTTTTTCTTCCCAGCTCTGATGAGGCCTAAAAGGCACAAGCTGGGCTTCCAGTAACAGTCTAGAAGGAATTCATTACCTAAAGTTTTAATCACCAGCTTCAGAGTAACTGGGACTTGTCTCTAGTCAACAACTTCATAATTTTCCTGAATCTGTGTTCAATTTCTAATAGGTTTTTTTTTAAAATACATGTTTGTATTATAAAGCTTTCCCCATATCCCGTATAAATATGCCTTTTCCCACTTAACATAGAACTGAGAAATACTGTTCTTATACTATTCAACTCCAGTTTAAAAACTCTCCAATAGAAATCCAAGGTTCAAAAGAAATTCTTTCATTCTTTCAGCATTCTTTTTTTCTTTTAATATTTTTATTGATTTCAGAGAGGAAGGGGAGAGGGGGCGAGAGATAGAAACATCAATGATGAGAGAGACTCATCGATTGGCTGCCTCCTGCACGCCCCGACTGGGGATCAAGCCCGCAACCCAGGCATGTGCCCTGACTGGGAATCGAACCCAGGACCTCTTGGTCCATGGGACGACATCAATCCACTGAGCCACCACAGCCGGGCCTTTCAACATTCTTGAGTGTCTTTTTCTGTTAGGGTAAAATATATAAATCTTACTGGAATGTGAAAGAGTATAGACATTTTATTATACAAGAAAACCTGAACTCCTAGTCATTTTCCTGAGATGTGCAAACCAAGACATGTCCTTTCCCCCCTTAGATAAATGACTCAAATTAAATATAAAAACTTGGATACTGGAAAGAAAGACTTCTAACAAGAAATAGGGTTGAAATTTCATGATGATGAGGGACTTAAAATAAATTTTACTGCTGCATGGTTTGAGCATTCTAGTATTCCTGGACTACATATTTAGAAGCGTTGATTGGTTAGCATTCATTTATCTCTTAGTGTTTGAGTCCCTCCCTCCCTCCCTTTCTTTCTCATTCTCACCCATTTTTTTTCCCTAACTCTCATAATCACAGTCTCCCTCCTACTCTTCCTCTGCTGTTCAAACATAGGATAGTAATGAAAGTCCACACGTAACACCCCATATCTGCACATCTGCACTCCCACTAAGAGTAATTCATAGCCATACTTCAGATTTGACCTTTGTCTCATGTGCCATTTTTCACCCAAGTATGAGAACATTCCCAGTGCCCACACTCCCAGTAAATACAACTGGAGTCTCAAATAAATGGAATGTATTGCACTGAGCGTTAACCATTCACTAGAAATGAATCACTGCCCACTTGGCTATTTACCAGCTATTGTCTGCTAAAGAAGTCTAAGCCTGAGGACAAGAACAAACAGACAAAAAACAGAAAATTACCTTGCCACTTCAGATTTCCAGAGAAGTGGCACATACCCAGTGTCTTAAGAGTGAAAAGATTTTGTATGTCAGAGTGCCTTGAGGGGGAAAACAGTGCATTGTAAAGTAAGGTACTATTTCATTATTGCTATTAAGAGCTCCTATATAAGTTGGCTTAAAAGTACCTACATAAGCCCTTGAGCAAAGACTGGAATTGCATTTATTTTACAAATATACTATCAGTTTAATTATTGTTTCTTTAGGCTTTTCAGAATTTCTCCTGGGAAGATGAAATGCTATGATAAATGAGCTATTGAATGGATACCCAGGATATCTGACCACTGTGTTTTTCTTAACCATGTGAAACTGCAGAGCAGAGTTTTCATTTCATTGGTTCAAAATTTGCAATTAATAGTTTCCTTACACTAGAATAATCCTAATATATAAAAAGCCAGGGGCCGTCATGACTGAAACAACTGGACAGATGACTGAACAGCAGGCTTCATGGGGCAACCAGGCTGGCGCGGGGGGGGGGGGGGGGGGCAGTTGGTGATGACCAGGCCAGCAGGGGGGCAGTTGGGGGTGACCAGGCCAGAGGGGCGACCAGGCCAGTGGGGTGGGGGGCAGTGAGGGGCAATCAGGCAGGTGAGCAGTTAGGAGCCAGTGGTCCTGGATTGTGAGAGGGATGTCCAACTGCCAGTTTAGGCCTGATATCTGGGATCGGACCTAAACCATCAGTCGGACATCCCCTGAAGGTTCCTGGACTGGAGAGGGTGTAGGCTGGGCTGAGGGGACCCCCCCCCCCAGTGCATGAATTTCATGCACCAGGCCTCTAGTGGGTTTGTTTGATTAGAAAAAGTACTTTATTGGCCATCATTTCCTATTAGACAAACAAGTAGATTTTTAGAAATATTTCCACTATTCTTTGCAATGAACAAAAATCACTAAATGGCAATGTTCTACCAAACCAACAAATTACATTCTCCAAGCATTTTCTTTTGATTAGTTTAATTTCTCCTCTGTGAATATACCGTGCTAATTACATAAGGTTTAAAATAGAAATAGTGGAGAGAAACAAATGGCCTTCAGCAACATCCATTCCAACACAACTACTGCCTCCATGTGAAATTTTTCTGGTATTGTTTCCTCTATTTCTCTTCATTTGGTTGTGATCACAGTCTGTGCAAATTAGGTGCCTCTGTGTTTTATAAATATTTATAGACATTTAATATTTGCATAACATCCCATCATGTAAAGGAGCTTTTCTGTTTAGTTAACCAGGTCTTAATTGTTACATATTTCAGGTGATCTATCTTGCCACTTACATTAAAAAATAATGAGGAATACCTCTGTGAAAAATATATTTATTCACTGACAGAGCAAATATATATTGAATGCCCATTGTTTGCTATGCACTGTCTTAGATGTTAGAAATAGAACAGTGAAACAAATAGAGACACTTGCCCTCAAAGGTTTTATATCCCAGTAGGAGATAAACAGGAAACAAAACAAATAAGAAAATATATAGCGTGTTAGATAGTGGTGAGTTGCACGGAGAAGTAAAGCAGAGAAGGGAAAAGGATTAGCTGCAATGGGAAGCTAATGGTGAACATGACATGTAGATAAAAATGGAGGGGAAGCAAGAGGACAAGCAACTACATGAACTACATGTCTTGATGAAGAACATTCCAGAGAAAGGGAACATCAAATGCAAAAGACTCTACTTTGACATTTCGAATTATTTAAGGAGTGGAATTACTGGGCCAAAAATATTAAGAGATACAGCTTATAACATTTTCAGAATGTTATTTTTTTAATCACATTATCCCTAGAGCATTTATTTGTCAAAGTTCTGGTTGAAAAGCAATTTGTTCCTGCTAATATTCTTTTTTTATAGTAATGGCTATTGTGAGAAGTTCTAGGTACATGTTGCTTTCTGAATTTCTTTAATGCTACAAAGCATTTCATTTAACGGAATGAATATATCAGATAAAATAATGTTATCAATATTATACTACTGTGATTAACTACTATTTTCCCCTTTAGAAGATTAGATATACATAGAAAATGAGTTGTATTTGCCTGACAAACAAAACAGTTATTTCACAATGTACCTGAACTCACTATGTTTAAATATGAAACATTTGTGAGATGACAAATTTGGTGGAAAATTGTCTTCGCTGCCCTGAGACTTACATATTACTGTAAATAGACTACAGGAAGTAGCACGTACTCATAAAATATGAAACAGTAGTGCTTGTTTTGTACAAGACAAGGAAATTAAGAATGGGATATTACTAAATTTAGAAACCCAGAGGAAAATTATGAGTTCTTGATTTAGAAACATATTGCACAGTAATGAGGTGGGGTTTTTTTTTCCATTTTCCTCTTAGCAAACATGAACTCTGCTATGTCATTCTCTCCTCTTCCCACATTTTCAAGTATATTTTCTTGCAGCATATAAAAATACTGTATTCTGTAAGTAAAAATTGCATTATTTATGTGGTTTATCCTTCTCAGTTCAATCCATGCATTTAGCATTTGCCATTGGAATAATCTCCTCCCCCACTACCCCAATAATTTAAAGATAAATAAATAGATAATTTTTAAAACCAAATATATTTTGAATATATTGAAAAGTTGTTTAATTTAGGTAACAAAAAAATATTATGGCCACCTGTCCCTAGAGGTTATTCATTATGTGTTATTCAATTCATTAAATATTTGTTGAAGGTCAAAATACTGTCACCCAAGTGATTGCACATGGCAATTCTCCACCATGGCATAGAGGACCCTTTATGATCTGGACTCTATCTTTTTACTTATCACCCTTGCTTCTCCTTTCTGTGGCTCCAGCCATATGAGACCCCTTGCAGTTCTTCAACTGTATTATTCCTTGCATCCTTTGTATTTTCATATCCTCTTTATGTTCTACTCTCAGAAAAAAAAAAAAAGTAGCAAGGTATCTCTTTACCCAATCAAATTCTCCTTATCCTTGAAGTATCATCTTTGACCTCTTCTACAAAGTCTTCTGTCACCATGAATCTGGGTTAGACTTCCCCTCTCACATTCTTCAACCCTATTTCATAAATGCTTATTTATCTCCTCACACACATATGCCATAAATGAACTATAAGCTCCCAGAGGAAATGGACTGGATAATATATTTTTCTCTAGTTCCTTCAACTAGTATAGTTTCTGATCCAACTAATGTTTACCACTACCATAATTCAGATAAACAAAAAGTTAAGCTCATTGAGTTAAACAGACTTATTTTCAAAGGCAGGCCTGGATGGTTTTACATGTGGTCCCACAGGTATTAGCTATTCTTTTTGGTGTACCCAAAGCACTCATCACATGATTTTTTAATTTCCAGTTTTCTACCTATATCCCCTACTAAACTAATTTTTTGAATGCAGGAAGAGAGGATCAATCTTTGTACAACCCAAACCCAGCAAATATATGTACATACTAGGTGATCAATAAATACTGGTTGAGTAAATAGATGAGAAGCAATCATTTATTAGCTCTATTTTACTTAAATAGAAATTGGAACTTAGAAAAGGTTACAAAAAAAGAAAAACCTTTCCAAAGGACACTGCTACTTGTGGGAGAGCCAAAATTAGAACTCAGTTATATTTTGGCTCATAACTTTTATTATATCACTACATTTAACTGGACTAGCATTATAATTTTAAATAAAAAAATCCAAAAAAAATGTATATGTATTTCAAACTTGCTAATGTTGTGCCCATAATACGATTATTATTACAGTTTCCATGGAAATGAGTGATTTTGGTGATATTCCTCTGGAGAGATTCCAAACAGTCTAATTTACACTGAATAATCCAAAGAGCATAATAAAAAGTGTAGAAAAACTCAAAATACACTGGAATGAAACAAATGTATAGGTTTCTGAAGAAGAAGCAATTCATCTCTTTGGGAAACCAGTTGTGAACAAAGAGGAGATGCCCACAATCAGAGACTCTTCCAAAACACAGGTGTGAAGACATGGAAAGGTCATTTCATAGGTGCACAGCGATGCTGTGTACATACAAGGCAGGGCGTGAGCATGCACAACCATAAGAGTAAATGGGAAAAGGTGAGTGGGATGATCCTTGCTGTGCTTGAGTTGATGGTAGAAGTAAAGGTCTAGAATGTAAGTTGTATAACTTTGATAAAACAGGAAGAAATTGCAAGGAGGTTAATTGCTGTTGCAGACAACGAAGTGTTTTTTTTTTTCTTTTTTCAAATGAAAGCAAGAGATAGTAGTGCAGAGAAGCAAATGAAGATATGCTGTTTCTGGTTGAAACATGTTTCTACTGTATAGTTCACTTCCACATCAGGATCCATCTGGTGGCACATACATACACACACACACACACACACAAGTTCCTGGCAAGGACATTATGTAGATTTGTGCACGTATGTTGGTGAGATGAGGAGGGCTGATCAATTTTCAGGTCATCTGGTTTTCTCCTGAGAGGCTTATTAGCCTGAGGATACTTATAGCAATAAAAGGACTTTTTCTTTTTATAGGACATATTTCTGCCAAAGAATTATTCATTCTTTATTTGAAATCCAAATTTAACTAGCTGTCCTGTTTGCTGAAATTGCAAGTATATATTGGGGTGACCTCAATGGATCATATTAATGCCTCGGCTTTAGCAACACCAGGAGGTTAAACTCCCAGGAGCTGCCGCAGGAAAGGTTTATATTGAAATGAGACTGACCAATTTTTGGCTAGATATTGCAAAAAAACAAAACAAAACAAAAAAAACAACAAACCTGCAGCTTAGGAGTGCTGCCATTCTTAGTAGAGCCTGGAGAACTGGATGCATCACTTGCCCATTATGATAACAGGTCACATTTTGATTGGACTGTCAAGACCAGTGACCAAAGCACTATTTCATGGGACTAGGAACTGTTAAATTGCTAAGTTAATGAAAGGATGAGATCTGTGGTCTTTGCTTTGTGTATTAGTTAGGTTTGATCAGCTACTGCAACACGAGCTGCAACAATAATTCAGTGGCTTATGAGACTTAGAAATGTATTTCTCACCTAATGTTCTGGGGAATATATTGAGGGCTGGTAAGGAGAAATAGGAGAAGGTGGTTCTCTTACATAATTATTTAAGGACTGAGACTGACAGTGGCTCTACTAACTTTAATGGCTGGCTCCTAAGGTCACTTTGTTCTTAATTCCAGCCAGCACAAACAGAAAATCAAAGAGCATGGCAAAGCAAATGTGCATAACTTCAGCTAATAGTAATGCAAGATTCTTTTTAAAGATACCCAACAAGTTGTTAAGGCTGTATTACTAGAAGTAAAACCAATTCTAAAAGTATTACTAGAAGCATTATATGCCCGCCCAATTGGCAAAGTCTAATAATATCAAGTGTCAATGAAACTGGAGTAATAAGAACTGAAAACTCTGCTGGTGGGAGTGTGTATACGTATTTGCTAATGTCTTCCACCCTGGACAGGCTATGTCTGGGGATTAGCTTTTGTCTTTCCTGGTACAGAGAGGAGGAGGGTGTTTTTACAAAGTATGTCCTGCTTTTAAACAAATAGGGGCAGAGCAGGTAGCTTTTCATGTTTCTGCTTCTCAATTGCCTTCAGCTCAAAATAATTCTAATGCCAAACTGGCATATTTGGGGATGGCATATAATGCTACCCTTTCCATATCTTACTTCCAAAATGATAGTATTCATCTACGTAAGTGTGGGGTTTTTTCTTTATTATGCTAGCACTTGAAAATTCCTTTTTAAAATAAAAACTGATAGGGAAGCTCACTATGTAAAATGAATAAAAGCTCGGCCTGAAAATAGAAAGGGGAAAATGAGAAGGTGAAAGCCCAAAGTCATGAGACTTGTGGAACTAGAGAAAATCTCCAGGAATGGGAAGAGGAAACCCTATCAGCTGGAGACAGTTGGAAGAAATGGAGATATTCATCCTGGGGTACTGAGTCAACTTGGTGACCGATCTTGAGTATTTATGGAATGGGCTTTGGGGTGGGAGAGGACAATATATTCTGTGTTGCTGCTCAGGATGAAACTAGAACCAAGGAAAGGGTGCTACAGGGAGGAAGGCATCTCGAGGAAAGGCAGAACAACTTAGTGATGGGCATGTCAAACTAAGGGCTCTCAAAAGGCAGGGAGCTTACCACTGCTGGGGGCATTCGAAGACTGGTTGGCCATATCCTTATGAAGGATAACATTGATGGAGTGCCTGCATTTGAAGACATTAGGAGAGAGGATTTGTAGGTCTCTTCCCTCCTATGTAGGTTAATGGGATGCTGATATTTATGGTCAAATCGATGTAAGAGTACACCATGGTACCATTGGCCACACTGGTACAAAACAGAAGCCAATACCAGCTTCAGCCACCCCTCAATCCACCTCTTTACCTCTTTTAGCTTCACTTTTTCTTCTAAATGCAATTGCTCTTAAGTTCAATTTCTCACTAAGTCTGCTGCTCTTAAATGCTATTTCTCACTGAGTCTGCTGCCCTTTCTTTTTCTTTAAATCTTTCACTTTAAGGTAAACAAAAGGGAAAAATGCTGACAAGATAAGCAAGGGTTGAGTGGTATGAAAATCTCATCTACTAATATTGGCAATTGATTACAGTCATTCTTAGAATTATTAGTCCCTCAAGCCTCTTCATTAATCAGCTCTCAATTATTCATTCTTCCCACATCTTGTAGCTCAAATTTGTAGACATCATATAGTGTTGAAAGGAGAACCTCAAAAGCCATCTTTAGAACATTAGTCCTGCAGCTGGTTTAATGAAATATCTCTTCACCCGCGCTGTACTACATTGATTAATTTTTAAAGGAATAGCTAAATGAAGATATTAATTATTTGTATGTGGTGCATATGCTCTCATGCACACAAGTATATTTTAATTTACTTTTTAACGAGTAAGCCAATATGATTTTAAAATTATTTCCCATCTGGCATGCATGCTAATAAAGAAAAGAGATCTACTCATTTGTGCCATATTGAATTTAACCTTTTTTTGTACTTCCTAATTAAATAGTTCTCAAGGAAATAAAACTAGAAAAAATGGGTTTAACCTTTCTGATTTTTAGTCCACATACATAGCCATTTAGTGTGGGAGAGAGAGGAAGCACTGATTTTTAGAGGTCCTTAACAATATGAAAACAGAACATGCATACTATTTGTCTATTATTTGTCTTGAATTTAATTATGTTTTTGTAAAACTGAAATACAAGACAAAATGATTATCCTTCAAAACCATTAAGTGGCACCTGAATCATCATATAATTCAATTCTGCTTCATTTGGGTGGGGTATATTATGATCAATTTTTTTAAAATTCTATAAATCGTATAAAGAATGGGTGATAATATTCTTTCTGATTCAAACTCTGTATATACTTCTGGACAGTTGCACACATTAATAAGTGAAATTAATAAAATCACACATAAAAATTTGGATATGAGTACACTTTTATGTACTTCTCAACATAAAAGCTGAAAAATATCATACTTAGATCTTCCATATGCCTCAAAATGAAAACTATACTGCTGCCTTTCAGGTAAATTGTGGATTGTCTGCAGGAGACCACATTCTTGCTGTAACATTTTAATGAGTTCCTGATTTAATTTGCCAAAAATACAAAATCTCATGGGAAATGAGACAACCATGGGGAGGAACAGCTGTCCCAATATTCTCGAGGCTCCACTTTGCCCCCATGATTCTCACATGTGGGACATCATATCTGACAGCTCTTTGCTTTCTCATCACAATCATTTTATCCTATGCTCCCTTCACTCTTAAAGAAGAACTTGTACTAGTCACCTCTGCCCTTCCATTTAAGGGAATATTTACAAACATGGAGTTCTGTTTCTAGACACCACATCCGTTTCAGTAGAGAGAAAGCAGAGAGAATTCTCAGTGATCCCTAGACAAAAAGTTAGTTCTCTTATTTCCAGAATCAAAAACAGTTCATTTCCTCACATTCAATTCTGTGACTCTGATTTAAATTTTTTTTTTAACCTGGGGGTACTGATGCTGAATTTGATCTAAGAGCTACATTCAGGACTGCATTTTCCTACACCAACCTATTGTTATTCCCTCTAAAATATACTTAAGATAATGATAAGAAAATGGGACCGAGTATCTAAAAATGCTCTGTCTCTTTGTTGCTCATGACTTTAAAAATGTAAAATCTCCTTCATAAATTTAAGAAGATTTCTTTAAATCTCCTGAGTCATTGGTAAAATGACAGTAATAGTATTATACATGAGAGAGTTGGCATGGGAACCACACTAAGAAATGTGAAAAGTTTTATAAATCACAATACACTAGAACTTTCTATGCTTATCATGTGACATAACTAGGTTTTTTAGAAATTAGTGTTCAAAAATAATACTAATCATTTGATAACCTATAGTCTTTGCACACAATAGTACCATAACCCTGAAAATGTTAGAATATAATATATATCTAGGTTCCCCCCCCAAAAAAAAACCTAAAGTATTTACATATTTCAAAAATAGATTTATATCCATAGATTTTTTAAATAGATTTTAAAAATAGTTTTTATTCTTTTATGATTATCACTATTTGTGTATAAGTCTTTTAATGACTTCTTCTGAAACCTAAAATTAGCATATCTTCATTCAACCAATTAACTCAAATGAATAACAAATTATTTTTTTAAGTTTTCTAAACTTTGTAATGATTCATTCAAGAATACATTTTATTTACTTAGAAGTCTGCACTTCCCTTTTACTTTATAGTAAATCACATGATTAACCACATAGCTTTATAAATGTTTGCAGCACCCATCAACCAAAGGGCAGTCAATTCATTCATTCCTCCACTTAGGGAGTGCCTCAAATATGTTAATGGTGGCAGTGGGTTTTCTGTGAAATGTGTGGTAGAACTGGTGATCAGTTAATAAATATGCAAGAAATGTATCCCTTCAATTTTATAATGAATTTCTAAACTTACCTTAGCTTCTGTTTTAGAAACCAAAGCTTGGTAAACAACATTTGGATCGCTCACTCCTAAGATGAAAACCTAAATGCCTAACCTGAGCTTTCTTTTGGAAAACATTAAGTTGAAATCTCTGCTTGATTTCTACAGCTGGTGGTCTGACTTGTTAAATTGCTTTGCTAATGCAGAGTCTAGAAAGTTAAAGGGAAAGAAAAAAAAGTTCATGTGCTACCATAACAACCCTTTAGTCATATACTGCAACATGATCATGGCTGCATATCTCCTCATGCTCACAGGTTTCACCCTCACTCAAGGAAAAAGATAATATGAGGGTGAGGATCCTGGAAGGTCATCTTGGAATTCTGTCTATCACAAACAGTGAAAAGTAAAAATTATATACATAAAGTGCACACTATTGTATGATTTATCCTTGTCATCATCATGCTCATGATATCAACAAATTTCTAACCTCATACAACACTATTCCTCTTATGTTTAATGGTTTAAATTAGCTATAATGAGTACTTCAGTTCATCTAACACATAACTCAGAACTTAGCATTTGCTTCATAATGTCTGGAATGTATTAAATGCTCAGAAAATACTACTATTTTTACCCTTCTTAATACATGTTTGTTAAGTTGTACTGCATCTGCCAAGATTATTTTGGATGTTATCAATCTGAAATATGCTAAGAGGTAACCATTTGTCTAACTTTACTTAATTTTATACAATTTTCTTTCTTCCTCCCTTCCTCCATGCCTGTCTCCCTTTTGTCCTTCCACTGTTCCCCTTTGTCTTTCCTTATTTTCTCTCTCTTCCTTCCTCTTCTTCTCTATCATTTTTTCCCAAGCAGATATTATTTTAAATTTCCGAACAACCTATGTCAGCAAGTCTGGCCAAGTTATCTTTGAAGCAAGATCAATTTGCATCCACTATGTCACAACTTGGTTCATCATTGATTTAATCGCTGCTCTGCCTTTTGATCTCCTGTATGCTTTCAACGTCACAGTGGTGAGTAAGGAAAGACCTCCCTTGTACATGATCTGGAAGACTGGTTTACCCCTGTGTTTGTTTTTCACATGTTCAAGTTTTAAACATTTGTGGCAATTTGGCAACCAAGATTTTATGTCCTTGTTAATAAAGATGCCAAGGTGCCTAATGATATGCAGGTCAGATTCTCCACTTGAGGAAGAATCTCCTCTTGAAATTTGCATTACCTGTTTCTAGTTATTTAAATACCAAGAACAAGGATATACAAAATGTCTAAATTTATCAGCAATACAGAATCACTAAACAAACCCTTTGATAAGGAAGCCATCTATAAAACTATAGCATAACTTTATCTTGCTTGGGCAGATATTTGCCTCTAGAGATTAGTGGAGAGTTTGAAGATTTCTTTTACTTTTATGACCTTTATTCTTACTTCTTGAGTATTTTATTATTCATTGGCAAAACAAACAGAAGACCAATCAAGATAGAGAAAAACGCTAAAATTAAAATAAGAAAATTCAACTTCTTTTTGGAAGTCTTTGTAAAAATGTTGCATGAGGCAGCAACCTAAATGACACAATGACCGACTTGAGCTCTCTTTAATTGTTATTAATATAGGGTGTCTCAAAATAATGTGTACACAATTTGGATAATTCTTAATTCCAATGGGTTAAATCTGAAAAGAAACATCAATTGAGCTATCAGCTATCAAGTGTGTATACATTTTGGGGGGACACTCTGTATTTGTAACGTCTCTTTCTTCATCAAAAGCCTTTATCCTTATGTCTCCTCACAGGGAGAAATGTATTTCCTACTTGTAGTAATAGCAATTTTTACTATTTAATGATTGATATCCTTACGAGATTAAGTGCTGTCTTATAAATAGAATTTTGGGGAGGTATAATAGCATTTTTGGACCAGTAATGCAATTTGGTGCTAGCATAAACAATTTTAACTGGAAAAAAATTATTAAACATTAATTCTAATTAAACATATTTCCTATGCAGTTAGCAACCTCCTGTAGAAATATTTCCTATCAAGAATGTAAAAGCATAGTTTTCAATATTAAACAAAGTGATCAATATTTCAAATACAATTGTTATCAACTTCAGAATAAAGATTGAACTGTAATCGTGACTATTTAGTACATACTTGTCATTTATTAATTTCATGTACAATAGTATTTTTTTCTTTTTCTTTTCGTAAGTTGGGAAGTGAGGGTGTCAACATCTTTAAGAGGTTTATGACTCAATTGAAATAAAGCTCTGGGGGGAATTTAGTGTGTAATATCAATCAGTGCTACATTCACTGAGTTGTTATCCAGGCTTCTTAAAGTGCTTTTTAAGGTTGAATTTGACTAGATAAGTGTACTATAATGAAAGTATATCAGGTGTACCAGTTAATAATGCGGATTTTTTTCAATAGATGGAGTTACACATATGTTGATGTATATGTGATTTGATATGTATGCTATTTTGTTGTATTAACAGCAAGCTTCAAAACTTCATATGTCAAATTTGCTGAAAGTGTTAACATCATAGATATTTTTACACTTAAAAATGTCAAATTTTGTGCCAAAAAAAGAGCATTTGTGGGAAGTTTTAATTCATTACTTTATTTTGAAGAAAAGTGCTGCTGAAAGTTATCGTATACTTCGGGAAGCTTATGGTGAACATGCTCCATCTCAAGATACTTGTGAACGCTGGTTTAAATGCTTTAAAAGTGATGATTTCAATATGAAAGACAAAGAATATCCAGGTCAACCAAAAAAGTTTGAAGACCAACAATTACAAGTATTATTGGATGAAGATGTGTGTCAAACTCAAAAACAACTTAAGATTAACCGTTGCTCAGCAAACAATTTCCGACTGTTTACAAGCAATGGGAAAGATTTTAAAGGAAGGAAAATGGGTGCCACATCAACTGAACAAAAGACAAATGGAAAACCGAAAAGTCATCAGTAAAATGTTGCTTCAACGGCAAGAAAGAAAGTCTTTTTTGCATCGAATTGTGACTGGCGATGAAAAGTGGATTTATTTTGAGAATCCCAAAGGCACAAAATTATGATCCAGGTCAACCATCAACATCGACTGCAAGGCCAAATCGCTTCAGAAAGACAATGCTCTGCGTTTGGTGGGATCAGGAAGCTGTGGTATTATGAGCTTCTAAAACCAGGTGAAACCATTAATACTGATCACTACCAACAACAAATAATCAATTTGAACCACGCTTTGATTGTGAAACGACAAGAATGGGCCAGAAGATGTGGCCAAGTAATTTTGCTTCATGATGATGCACCATCACACACTTCAAAACAGTTAAAGACTCGTTAAAAGATCTTGCCTGGGAAGTATTAACCCACCCGCTGTATTCACCAGACCTTGCTCCTTCAGATTACCACTTGTTCCAATCGATGGGACACACAGTTTCTGAGTAGCACTTCAAAACATAAGAAGAAGTGGAAAATTGGGTCTCTGAATGGTTTGCCTCAAAACAAGAAAAGTTCTATTGGGACAGTATCCACAAATTACCTGAAAGATGGGGGAATGTGTAGCTAGTGATGGACATTACTTTGAATAAAGCTTGATGTGTCTTTCACATTACTTTTGATGTTTCTCTTGAAATTATCGTGTTTTCTTTGATTACAAAATCCGAATTATCAACTGGTTAACAGTTAATCTGAATTTTTAACCAGTTAGTAGTTAATCCGCATTTTTAACCGGTTAAGAGTTAATCCACATTAATAATGAGTAAAACCAGGCTTTTGCTATACTGAAAAAAAGAATATACAAAGGAGTATATGATTCACAAAATGCTAATAAAATGTTTCCAAATTCTCCTGAAAGATTGTTAAATAAATGGTGTTTAATAGACTGTACTGTATATTAACTTGCTTCTTTATACTAATAATATTTTTATATTCCATTTCTCTTTGGACACTGGACAAATAGGACAATTTTAAATATATAATATAAAATAGAAATATATAACATATTTACATATCAACATCCTTGTTGCCTAATATTAACAGAAATAAAAGATTTATGAAAAAATTTAAATCTCTTGATGAATTTTAAATACCTGTACACTTTCACTGCACTCCTGTACTCTTCTGTTACTCATTCTGACTTGTTAAATCTGGTATGAATGCTTTAGAAAGAATGCAAGTTGTAGATTAACATCTGTGTCAGAAAGAAAAAGAGGAAAGAATGAAGAAATCTTTCTTATCAGTGATAATTTTTTTTTGCTTTTCACAAGTGTAAGGATATGATTATTTAACAAATTGGTACATAAATTTAATATTCCCCCAAATAAATTAATCAGGTTGAAATATTCTAGTTTGAATAAGCTGTTCAACATATTATATTTACTTCCCAGGAAACATAAATTATGATCTGCCATTGTTATACTGCACAGCCATATAAAAAGAAAGGAAGAAACAGACAAAGGTGTTGTCTTCCAGATCTAAAATGTGTCCAGTTAATGTATCTCTATAGATGACACTGAAAAATACAATACAGCCATCAAAAATATGTTTTAGATTTGGCTCTGCCTACAATTGCTAATGGCAAATGTTTTATATATAGATCACATATTTATTTATTAAAACTTACTATATACAAGCCCTATGAAAGGCACTATGAGAGATAAAGTTATGAATGAGACATAGAAGTATGATAGAGTGAAAAAAGGCAAAAGTACACATCCTAGTTTATCACTTATCATATGAATTACTTCCTTGGGAAAGTTATCAAAATAGGTCTAAAATAAGCATAAAAATCCCTTCAGGGTTTTTGAGCAGCCTAAAAAGGCAACATTTCTATAAAATTAGAAAGACCTCAGTGTATGTTAACTAGCTCTTCCTTTCTCTCTCTCTCTCTCTCTCTCTCTCTCTCTCTCTCTCTCTCTCTCTCTCTCTCTCTCTCTCTCTCTCCGCCCCTCTTCCTCCCTACTCCCTCCCTCTCTCCTCCTTTCTTTTTCTTCTCCCTAGTTGATAGCCAGGAGATAGTCATATCTACTTGTAATAGAGGGAGTTGTCATTTAATAGGGGGTTTTGATGAATGAATGAGTCTTGCACCTGTCTACAAGTAGCTTATAATTCTCATCAGTGAAAAATTCAGTACGGCATCCCAATAGTAAAAAGAATCCTTTCCTTTTTTCAGATTATATATTTCCATTTATATCAAATGTGCTTCTTTTTTTCTGTCATTTGTTGGAGCCAAAATTCACATTTATAGCAGAAAGCTGTTCACTCTGAAAGGAATAAGTGTAATTTTTTTAAGTGCCAGCAAAATCATTGGGGCTGCCTACCCTGGACACCCAGGCTAGACCATGTTCCTTATCTTTGCAAATGACTATTGTTCTCATGTAAGGACAGTTCCATGTTATTCCTCAAACACCCCCATTCTGATCAGAGAAAACAGAAGATTGCCTGCATCAATACTGTGTTCAAATGGTGTCTTAGCCTGCTCAGGCTGCTATAACAAAATATTATAAACTCAGTAGCTTAAACAACATAAATTTATTTCTCACAGTTCTGAAGGCTAGAAAGCCTAAGCTCAATGTCCCGGCCAATTTGGTTCTGGGTAAGGGCTCTCTTTCTGGCTTATAGACAGCTGTCTTCTTACTGTGCCCTCGTGGTGAAGGAAAGGAAGGAGAGAAGATGACAAGAGAGGGGAAGAGAAAGAGAGCACTCTCTGGTCTCTTCCCATAAGGGCACTAACCCCATCAATAGGACCCCACCTTCATGAACTCATTTAACCCAAATTACCTTCTAAAGGCTCCATCTCCAAATACCATCACATTGAGGGTTAGGACTTGAACATAGGATATTTGGAGGGCACAGTTCTGTACATAGCAGGTGGCTTCCTCCATTAGGGACTTGTGTTCCAGGTTTCATTTTAGTTACAAAAATGTCATCTATCTATCAAATTTATCTATAAAATAAACTCCACCCCTAGTAATTTCTCTAAGCTACAAAGTAAGCAGTGCAAAGTCCTAGCATATAATCATCTGATTTATAATCAGCTGGAGAAGTAATAGGTTAGAACTTGGCTGTGAAGGAGAAAAAAGTAATATGACAAGAAATAAAAGAGCATAGCTAGCTGGCAAGGTCCTCATTGACCTTATGATTTTGTTATATTTTATAAGATTACAACTGAAAACACTTTTAGTGAATATACATTATTATACTAATTTTGGAGTATTTGTATCTTAGTAACTAATCCACTCACTTAAATATTTATTGAGTACATACTATGTGTTAGGCCTTGATCTAGGTATGTTTTTCTTAGAGATAAGGGAAGATGGCTAGTTGGAAGAAGCTAGAAGTTGATTGACTCCAGCTACTTACAAAGGCAAACTTCTAAAAGATTCTGCCCTTGTTTATGATTTTGTCTGTAAAGGAAAAATTGTTATTTGGTATAGTCATACAAACCAATTCCTTCTCCCCGATTTATCGCCCCCCACCTCCAAAAAGCTAGATGAGGTAAAAAAAAAAAAAATTGTCAAACTCCATTTGCATGAGTTAATATTTTATTTACCTTTTTTATTTTAGGAGGCTCTTTGAAGGTGTGAAGGGAGTATATATTACTGCATCACCAATGTTGTTAATAGTGACAGGGACCATTCTGGTGAACGCCAATGGTACACATTTTTCAGTTGGGCCCTAAAGTCAGGAAAATAACCTTTAGCTCCAAGTCTAATGCTTTCGTGCATGCAAAGGCAAAACCTAGAAGATTTTTTAAACTGTTTTGTTCGCTTTGATTTTGGTTCACTGGATATATCTGAGAATTGTAGATGCTCAAACAAATGTTTTCTTTCTTGATATTGTTAGAAGGAAGAAGGTATAGCACATAAAGTGGGAGGTACTACTCTACTTGTGAGCAGAACTTAGTCAAGTCTTACAGTTCTAATTACTTTTCAAAATCCTAAGTTACTTTTATCACCACTTTACAGGCTTTTACTTCAGTCTATATGAATTATTGTTATAAAGAATTCCCTTCCACAGAGGAGGGAATGTGGAATTGAAAGAAAATGTATGTAAAGATATGAGATGTCTAGTGTACAATCCTGATAGCATACTGTGTTTCAGTTGTGTATCAGAATAAATAAAATTATATTCAATCAAACAGGTAGAGAAAAAGAAAGAAATCTTAATTAAGGAAGATAAGTATTTACTCAAAGAAAAAAAATCATCCTTCTTCCTCTTTTCACTTCCTAATACATGTCAAGAGATGATATAGAAATGGTCGTACAAATGGAATCATGATTATACTTAATTTCAAGAACTTTCCAGAATGCTTGTAAGTTCAAGAACTTGTCTCGGCATGAGGTGAACCCCTGAGCCAAGCTGTGTTGCCCTGTCTCCCACCACAGGTTTCTCTTGTGCATCTCCTGAAGACGGTTCGGCTGCTGCGTCTTTTGCGTCTCCTGCAGAAGTTGGACCGTTATTCCCAACATAGCACAATCGTCCTGACTCTGCTCATGTCCATGTTTGCGCTCCTTGCACACTGGATGGCGTGTATCTGGTATGTCATTGGAAAAATGGAGAGGGAAGACAACAGCCTTCTGAAGTGGGAAGTTGGTAAGGGTTTACCTTTGTCGCATTTTCCATTTTTAAGTGAAAAGGAAGATTGTCTAGAACTTGGAGGAAGTGAAAGATGAGTCTATAATATATGTCCTCTGTCAATTTGTCACATCTTTTTACAAGTTAATTTCTTTTGAGAAAGTTTTCTAGAACAACTTTTTTTTTTTCTGGAGTTTTGGATTAAGCTTTCAATTGATTTGGTGATTTAAATGACCAGCAAGTATGTAGAAGTGTTTAGGTAAGTAATGTGTGATCTTATCTTGACATACCCAATGCAGGGCTGGTAATAGCAGGTCACTAGGCAACTGGCCTATGGCCAATCATTACAATATTTTACATCATAAGAAAATGATCATTTGTATTTTAGGTGGCAAGTTAATAGAAAAAAATCTTCCCATTTTTTTCCTTTAAGAAAGAGAGAAAAAGCTATCATAATGAAAAACTTTCCACATTTAGTATACCTTGAGAATTTGTGATATTTATTCTGGATAAATACAAATATAATTTACAAGGACTGGGTATTTACAAATATCATTTGTAAAATTTTGTGTCCCCATCATACATGGGAGTTTAAGGGAAATTTTCCAAGTGTTATATAATTCTGCATAAATGAATTTGAAATGTTGACACATAAACACATTTTTTAATTTATGTCATCTATAACAATTTTCAAAAATGAAAATTTGTGAAGACCATAACCCTGTATCCTAAAATACCTGCATTCTTCTCACAGTCATTTCCTGAGCTGTCTGGTTGTTAAGATTAGGGACATTAAATCAATAAAGAAATTTAAAAAAAAATAAAAGATTAGGGACATTAATATGTTTCTGGCTCAGGGAGTGCCAAGTGCTACTGTTCTTAAATGAGTTCAAGTTGGAGACATATCTCACACAGAAAGCACTAATTTTAGGGTGGCCCAAAGGTAATGTGAGCATCCAAAAGAAAAGAGGTTCACTTTTGGTGATCAGAGGGAGGAGCTAACCTTACACATGTATGTATATAAGTATGTAGATAGGTAGGTAGGTAGGTATTCATGTTTTAAATGCCTTCCTCGTTTTCCAGTATCATTTATCCTGTATTCCATTTATTACCACTAATTAAATATGGCATTTTAATCATAATTATTATGCATCCTGATGACTGTTACTAGGTTTCATTTCTCTTCACTGACAGTCTAATATTATGCCAATGTTGCAGAATTTTAATTATTGTACTGTTTCGATTTTGGTACAGAAAGCAGAGCAGGCCATTCTGGCCATTTACGCAGATCAATATAAGAAAAACTACACCCCTTCCCCAAATCTAAATGGCTTTTTAATTGCAGTTCATTTCAGAAATTAACTTTGGGAAATTAATGCTTTTATCTCACAAAGCTATTTTTATCATCCAAAGTTATAATATTTGATCTCCGTATTTAAATTTAAAAAAATATAATTAAGATTAATTATATCGTTTTCTTCACATGGGTTGCACATATTTCTTAATAAGTTTATTTCTAAGTACTATACATTTTTGTGCCTATGGATTTCTATCCATTTTTCATTAACTGTGTTCCAGTTATTGGTATAAGAAAATCTGGTGACTTGAAAATAATATTTTATAGAAATCTCAAATGTGTCTAATAAATTTTAATTAATTTGAGTTTTTAAGAAGATAATCATATAATCTAAAGTACTAATAAATTTCTCCTGACTTATCTAAGTCTATGCTATTTTTTTGGCTACTGGTTTGAGAAAATTATTTTATTAAATATTTACTCTAACTTCATTAGAAGATTTTACTGAAAATATATTTTATAAATCACTAACAGACATTATTTTTTATTCTTGGTACTCCACAGAGTCAAACCAAACTTTAAATCATAACCCTCAAAAATATTTTTCATAAAAGAACATGGTGTAATAGAGAAATTCTTAGCTAGAAAGTTAGGAACCTCTATTCTAACCACAGTCCTAATACTAATTAGCTGTATTGCCTAGGAAATTTTATCAAGCCATATCTGTCCCAATTATCTCTTTGAAATGAGATACTTGACTGATTCTTAGTGAGTCTCAATCCTTCTTGAGTCACAGCCCTTTTGGAAAATGAATGGGAGCTGTAGATCTCTCATGATAAATCCATATACCCACATACAAATAGTTTGCATAAAATTACGGATTGTGTATTCCATGATGTTCTTTCCTGGACTCCTTGTAAGGAAAACATCTTAGCGCTAAGATGTCTCTAAGATTGTTTTCAACTTGGAGAGGATTTAGCTAACAATTCCTTTAAGAAAACTGTCTTACTCCTGAAGCATAGGTATGCTGAAGAAATAATATTTGAGTCTGTTGACATGTCTTTCATAATAAGTTAAAACTGGGTCAGAGCTGCCCTAACTCAAAAGTAGAACATGTTTTAATAATATACATTCCATGAAATCCCTTTTGTTTAATCCACTTCATCCTAAAATTCTTAACCATTGGAGGATTTTAGTCACAGCCATTACACTTCCAATTTTATGATGCAAACAAGCTCAATAAATAATTTCACTTCAAATGTAACTTTTAAGAAATGTAATGATTTTTTAAATTGAGAAAAAGCAATACCACTCTTTAGATGGGAGGTAGAAAATGTGATTAAAATGTTCAAAATTTTATTTCTGATTCAGTTTCTTATTTTTATATGAAGAAGGGGGAAACAAAGACTTTTTATTTTATTCTAAGGTATTTCTGAACATAGCTATTTCTGAAGAGAGTTCTTTTACTCTAAGGTATTTCTTCATAAAAATGCACAGTTCTACTTCCAAAAATATGCAAACTGGTTTTTGTGGCTTCTGGCCCCTGTTTTAAAGAGTGAGTAGAGGTGACCTGATATGTCTTTTTAAAAATTACTTTTTAGTTTATATATTTCTTTCCATAAATCCAAACATAAAGTTTTTAATTCCCCATGCTGATGAGTAAACATTTTAAAGAAATAATAGAAAATAAAATGTGAGTTTCAGGGAAAACCATCAGAATGTCAGTATTTTTAAGTTAGTTACCTTTCTTTACCTATTTCCCTCCCTCACTAAATTTAAGAATATTGGATCCAGATAAAAATGTTTTTAATAACAACCCTTAATGAAGCCTCTTCCATCTACCCAATAACTTTCATATGAAGGGCAAGATAAAGACATAATGTTACATCTTAACCTTCACTGAAAATTAGGACCAACCATTTATTTATCATTACAAGAAATGAAAGCACTAAAAGACCGGTAAATAGAATTGGATTTTTAAATATAATTAACAGACAACTTGAGTTTTTAAGAGAACCACTCTAATGGAAGCCCTTTATCCCATACTCACACTGTGTCCTTTGATTCAGAGAGATTAGGTATCTGAGAAAATGGAACAATTTTTTTCTACTGCACAGACATTGCTTTAAAACAGAATGGTAGTCCCCTCAGGCCCATTAGCTGTTTTTATTCCAACCAAGAATATCAGAGTCTTTAAATTGTACAAAATTTCCCACCTTGGAGATGAAGGTAGGGAAAGGAGGTATATATGCATAACCCATGGACACAGACAACAATGTCGTGATGGCCAGAGGGGGCAGGTGCTGACTGGAGATGGGCAAAGCGGGGAGGAGAAATGGGGGTATCTGTAATAGTATCAACAATAAAAATAAAGTTATAAAAAAAGACAAAAGGGTAACATAGTTGTAATTTTTAAAAATCTTCTTGGATTTATTTTAGTTCTATATATCATTAAAGATTTTTTCAAGGTTGTTTAAAAAATTTTTAATGAATAAAATGGTAGAGGAAACGATCAATATTGACTAATAACTAGAAAACTATAAGTTAAATGGGCTTTTTAAAATTTAAATGACACCATCAAATTGTAAAGTAGCACATATACCTTATAAATCACACCAACTATGAAGCACAGAGAAAAGGACAGGAAAGGGTTTGCTAAAAACCACAAATGTAAGAAATAATAGATCATTAAGCATCATGACTATTTAATGACATGGGCGAAAGTTCAGGCTATTTCAAGTGAAGAACTGAGGATGCATATTTCCATATATTACTTGATTCCTACATAGGACAAAAAGGAAAATACAGAGAGAGAGAGAGAGAGAGTGGAAATAAATTCAATGAGAAGTGGAATTATTTGTAAAGTTATTTTTCTTTACATTTTTAAAAATAATTTATACCAAATAAATATTTAGATTAACATTTATTAAGCACAAACTACATGGATGGTGCAACACTTAATATATTTGTGTGCCTTATCTCAGCTGATCTTTTTTTTAAATATGTTTTTTATTTATTTCAGAGAGGAAGGGAGAGGGAAAGATAGAAACATTGATTGGCTGCCTCCTGCACGCCACACACTGGGGATCGAGCCCGCAACCCGGGCATGTGCCCTTGACCAGAATCAAACCCAGGACCCTTCAGTTCGCAGGCCGACGCTCTATCCACTGAGCCAAACCAGCTAGGGCTCAGCTGATCTTCATTGAAAAATTGAGGCAGATACTTTCAACCCCGTTTTACAAAAAAGGGAACTAAGTTTGGAAAGTTTATTCCCTGGAGACTTGTTTTATAAATTAATAAATACTTTTAATATATAAAAATGTTTAGATTGAATATAATAGTCACCCTTGGGAAATTATATCTTTTTAAACATTTTGCTATATTTGCTTAATTTCTATTTTCAAGTCAATGCAATATTACAGATAAAGTCAAAGTCCCACTAAATATAATCCCCACCTGCACCTTCCTCCTTACTATTCTTAGATGCTTTTACTATATAAATGTATTAGTAAAACAACTTGCTATTATTTTTTAATATATTTTATTGATTTTTTTTACAGAGAGAAAGGGAAAGGGATAGAGAGTTAGCCTCCTGCACACCCCCTACTGGGGAGGTGCCCACAACCAAGGTACATGCCCTTGACCGGAATCGAACCTGGGACCTTTCAGTCCGCAGGTTGATGCTCTATCCACTGAGCCAAACCGATTTCGGCACAACTTGCTATTATTGTGTCCCTTTAACCTCCACATAAATCACTACAAATGGGAGTAGTAGTAGTAGTAATACTGATGATAATAGTAGGCATGCACAGGGCTTTTTCTTAGTACCAGACCCTGTTCTAGGTACATTACATGAATTAATTCATTTAATCCTGCTATAATTCTATGAGCCCAAAACAATTAGCACAATACTCAGAAAACTTAGGCATATGATTAAATAACTTGTCCTAGATCACACAAATAGTTTATACCAGGGCTGGGATTTCTTGCTTTCTTTGTAACTTTTTACATTCTACAGAGCTTAAAAAAAAAAAAAAAAGACTATAATAATAGATGTAAATCCTATATATTTATTTTTAACGATTTAATAGAATTCTATTTGACAATAAGCCAGTTTGCTCATCCTTTAGGTTTATTTATCTATTCCCCTACTGAGCTGTTTTGCACCTCTCACTATTACAATTGGTAAGCAATCAGCAATCAAATACAAGTTTTGTTGTGCACATATGCAAGAGTTTCTCTGGATAAGATACATAGAAGTACGCCTGCTCAAAGGGCATGTGTATCTGCAGCTGTAGTAATTTATTATTTGGCAGTATTATATGCATTCTTGCCCCAGATTTTCACCAGCAATCGTTACCGGTGTCTTAAAACTTGTGAAAATTGGGTGTGGGGAGGGGAGTGGAGGGTATGAAATAGTGTCTAATTTTTATTTTCATTTCCACTTTCCTAAGTAAGATAGAACACACTTTCATAGTTTTGGGGGCACTCTAGTTTCCTCTTTGGTAAATTAGACACTTAGCTCACTAATTTGCAATTCTCTTCATTCATAAATAATCTATTTAATGTTGTATATTTTTAAATGTTGAAGTCTTTTAAAAATTGTTATTCAGATTATATGGGACTTTTAAAGTTAACTCTTCATTATTGATTTCTAATTATATTCTTGCTTGTCACAGAATTTAGTCTATATAATACTGATTCTTTTGTGCTTGTTAAGGCTCGATTTGGAATACATTCTTTGTATGTTTGAACAGAATAATTTCTTGCATATTATCTTTAGTTCAAGGTTTTACATACGTAAATTAGATCAAAATGCTGAAGTTAATTATACACATATTATAGATCTTTATTAACTATTAGAGGCCCGGTGCATGAAAATTCATGCACTGGAGGGTGAGTCCCTCAGCCCGGCCTGCCCCCTCTCACAGTCTGGGAGTCCTCAGGGGCAGGAGGCGACCTGGCAATCAGGGGAAGGCGACGCCCCATCACACCTCTGCTGCTGCCACTGCCGGCAGTGCAAGCCTCGGCTGGCCCTGGTTACCTGAGCCTAGGGCGGCCCTTGGTGGATGGGCGGCTTCCATCCGAGGCTTGCCTGCACCTTGGGCTGGCCCTGGGTGGCTGGGCAGTCACCATCTGAGGCTTGCCTGTGCCTCGGGCTGGCCCTGGGTGGCTGGGGGGGCTGAGGGGACTGGGGAATTCTGGAGGCAGGCGTGCGGAGCCTTGCCACACCTGCTGCCCCAGCAGGGCTGAGGGGACGGGGCGCCGCCATCTTGTGGTTATGGGCGCTGCCATCTTTGAGGGCGGGGCAGTAAATTAGCATATTCCCTCCTTATTGGCTGTGGGCACTGCCATCTTTGCAACAGCATGAGGGTCAATTAGCATATTCCCTCTTTATTAGATAGGATTTTATATCAAACATATATAGAAATTTTATTTGGTGCTTTTTTAGATCTCTATTCATTTTCCATAGTGTTTAATTTCCTTTTTATAATTCCAGTTCCTTATTTTTTTTGTCTATTAGATCAAATTTCTGAATTGAATTTAAATATTTTAAATATACTCTTAATGTATTTCCATTTTATTTATTAATGTAAGTTCATCATGTACTAATTTTCTGTTCATCTAACTCTTGCAAAAGGTAAGCTATTTTCTCATGTATTTTGTAATATTTTTTAAATTTTTGTCATGAACTCCTCTTCAATGGACCTTTTAAAAAAATTCTGTGCGGATTGAAGTATGAGAATAGCCAGAATTTTTTAGTTGTTTGGTTTCTTCCTGTTGTCAAGTACAGTAGACATCCCTTGCCTGAGGGATCAAATTTTTTTCATTTCTTAGCTTCAGGTTTCTTGTGCCTCATGAATAGTGTACCTTCAGACACCAATGCATACAAGGCACAAGTTTGAAATTTAAAAACTCTCAAGAGACTACTTTATTCAAACTCAAATTTCCTTGTCATCTTGTAAGGTTTGGGGCAATTATTTTCTACCCTTCTTCCTGCAGGTACCACACTTTCACTATCCCCGTTGTATACAGGTGTCAATTCCAGGTATTTGTAGGATTTAACTGTTCTCTCTTGTGCATATACAGGCAGGAAAACAAGCCCACAGACATTATCACTCTAATGAGCTGCCCATCCTTGTCTCCCAACCAACAGCGCACCAGCACCACCAGCACCACCAGCACCACCAACACTACCACCACCACCACCACCACGACGGTCTCAGCTAACAAACTTGCCACTTCTCAGTTTTACATATTTCCAGGTGTTTATGTCAGAGAAGCTTGCACATTATCTAAGTTCAAAATCTTGCCAGAACCGCATTAAAAATTTCTGGTGCCCTTCTCCACGCCCCCCCCCCCAAAAAAAAAACATAGCCTAAATTCCAGTGTGATTTTGTTATATGTTTTGTTTGAAATATAAGAATAATTGTAATTCAACCCATAAAAGGCCAATTGAATATGAGTTAATTACTCAAGACCTTATTTGCACTTGGAATGTCTGAGGGAACATCATTTAGACTTAAGACTTCCAATCTCTAACTCTTCAAACAAAATTGTCCAATTACTAGGAAAATAAATTATGCTGCTGTCTTAAGAAGACATCACTAAATGTGCTTAATATACAATTATTTCTTTCTAGTTACTATATTAATCATAGTAACTCTTTTAAAAGAGGTGACAATTTAATGAACTACAGATTATTTTCCTAAGAGTTTATAGATATAGAGAAAAATAGAAGAGAAAAAGAAGTCTTTGAGGTTGTTTCATTTAAACCCTACAAAGTTTCCAATATTTACTATCAAATAAATACTTGTTGAGGCCTTTAAGTAGGACAAGGTTATGAGCAATAGAAAGAATTATAAATTAGAGTCTGCCTTTTAGAAGTGTACTGTGCTGTTAGAGGTGGTTAGAGCATCAGCCTAAGCACCGAAGGATCGCAGGTTCGGTTCATGGTCAGAGGAATTGTACCTGGGTTGCAGGTTCGATCTCAGCCCTGGTCAGAGCAAATGTGGGAGGTAACCAATGTGTCTCTCTCACATCGATGTTTCTCTTTCTCTCTCTTTCTCTCACATCAGTGTTTCTCGTTCTCCCTCTCGCCCTCCTCTTCCTCCTTCCCTTCCACTCTCTCTAAAAGTCAATGGAAAAAAATATCCTCCGGTGAAGATTAACAACAACAACAAAAAAAAGTCATGAGGTGGACACAGAAATTATTTTTTTTAAATACTAGAAAATAGAAGTGATTCAAACTGAATCTCTGTGAAGATAGTATTTGAACTGGGTTTCAAAATGTCAGTACTATTTTGGGGGGAGATTCATCAGAGAGCATTTAGGTAAGGGGTACAGTGTGAACAAATGCATGGAAGTAGAAAATTTCACAATGTACTTGAGGATCAGTGAGTGGATGAGATGCATTTGTTTAGAGTAGAAAATTCTTGAACAGCCAGGGTCACAAACTAAAAAGTCCAAAGGAGAAAGAGGAGAGCATATGGGGTGAAGTGGGACAGGTATTAAAGTAAAGGTTAGTGAAGTTAGGTTCTGAAGGAAGTGGAGAACCTAAGTCCCATCTGCGGGAACCAGCCATGACTTGACTCTGGCACCAACATTGATAAAATGTGACCATCTGCTTTTTCTAGAGAATTTGGGAATCAGAACTTTTTGGTCAATTGAGATTTCTTTGGTAAATACTTCTGACATTTAAAGATTGACAAATAATTCAGAACTTGAAAAGCATAGTATAAACCAAACAAAATACCTGTGGGCCTGACTAAGCCCACATACATAGGTTGCCTATTTGCCATCCCAGAGGTAGACTAAAGAGAGGGATAAAACCAAAATAATGGGTTGGAAGCCTGGTTTAGATGTGCTGACGTAATCCCCAAGACAACAGAGGCCAGAGAAGGCATGGCCTCATTCATATAGAATTTGGCGAATTTTATTACAAACTCAAAGGGGAGAAACACAGAAAATATTTTTCATGATATCTGCCACATGCTTTAGTCCTCACGAAAAGGAGTACACGTGCTATTTGTAGGAAATTGGTCTCACAAACTATAGACTTGCACTAATGAAAAGTTTTCCTGTTTATTATCCTGATTATGTGAATTATAAAGGGGTACCAAATTTATAAAAAATTTTCACTAGGATACTTTCCCATTTGAGATTTTCATAAACATGAATATAACTCAGAGATACATAATAGGAAATACAAGATAATTAAACATTTCATTAAACGAATTAGATATATCTGGCCTAAAAAATTTCAGTATCTCTTCTCTCCTCTTTTGTCATGTGTGAATATGTGGGTGTTTGCTTTGTATTTGTTATTTCTACAACTAGACACAAACAGAAGAAATAATTAGGATGTGTTTCATAGTCTAAGACCCCACGGAGGCTATTGACAAAATCTCTTTGTTGATAAATCTCCTTTAAATGGACAGAAGAGTCATTTTGGTTTTGTTTTTTGCCATTGAGACTAGTCAGAAAAGACAAAGACAAAACCTAATTTTATTTCCTCAGAAACTGAGAGCCCATAACTCCATTCCAGATAAAAATGATTAATGAAGGCCCTCTTTTTAAAAACAGTTGGATTTGTATCCATCCCAGTATATGTGTCAATGCCCCTGCTCCCTACACCAAAATTAAACAGACTGGCATTGGATACCAGAAAATTCATTCCATTGAAATATTAAAGACAGAAATCAAAGTTAATGTAGCTTTTGAACTCTATGTCCATTCTCTCTTACGAAGGTATTGGAAATTAGCCTTTAGCTTGACAGCTCCCTGTGAACCCGTATTTGGTCTCACAGGATACGATATTATGTGCCAGTTCTAAAGAATGTGAGTTCTAGGTTCAGTCTTCAAAGTCTGCCTCCTCTACTTTGCATCTGTCAGTTTATGTGTATTAATTACCTCTCTAAGGTGCTATCTCCTTGTCTGCAAAAGACAGATAGGATTAGGTACTTCATAGGGTCGTTATGTGAATTAAATATGAAGGCTCCGTACATGTCAACTGTTACTGATGCCACTGCTCCTGTTGTTTTAGCTGTCATTATTGTTGTTATTGGCGTGCAATGGGCTGTTAAAATCTTTACGACAGCAGCTGATTTTATTGCCAAGAGTCTGTATTTACAGTATTGAAGCCAGTGCCCAAACTGCCTGCAGTCTTTACTGAAAACCTGTTACTGATGGTCAGGGATTACAGGCTTATTTTTAGCAATCTTTCTAGTTTAAAATGGAATTCTGTCAAGGTTGGCTTTTTTGAATGTGATGCACAAAAGGAGGGCAGTATTTCTAATTTTATCATCTGCCCATAAAATCATGTTTTAGTGCTGGGCTAATTCCATTCATTTAAAAAATGTACCGGCTTAGGTATATAGGTTGCAAAGCTATTCAGTGGCTGAAATGGTATATTTGGGAATAAGCAGTGACTCTTTCTGACCCACTCAGGAGTAACCTATAAAATGATTTCAAAGAGAGTCGATTAGCATGTGATTTATATTAGAGTATATCATAAGTGAGGGTAATGATTCCTGTCTCCATAACAGTGTTTTATATGTTTCATAAAAAAATGTTTGTTTAGCACTAGCCAGTTTGGCTCAGTGTATAGAGCACCGGCCTGTGGACTGAAGGGTCTCGGGTTCAATTCTTGTCAAGGGCACATGCCCAGTGGGGTGCATACAGGAGGTAGCCAATTAATGATTTTCATCATTGATGTTTCTGTCTCTCTCTTCCTCTCCCTTCCTCTCTGAAATCAATAACAATACATTAAAAAATTTTTCTTCATAACAATGCAAATATATTTTCAAAAATCCAAAAAATAATACCATGGTGTAATAGGATCCTGAAGAGTTAGATATTTTTTAATGAATAACCAAGCATTATTTTGTTGACAACTGAGCATATGTAACTCTGTGATTTCTCTATCAACCACATACCTGGTGAATGGTGTAAGCAAGCCATGTTATGGTAGTCATGACTTACAAATGTTATGGCCAGATTGAGTGTGTACAAGAGAGAGAGAGAGAGAGAGAGAGAGAGAGAGAGAGAGAGAGAGAGAGAGAGAGGGGGAAATTCATTGCCACTGCCAAATTTTAGAATTTAGTATTCTTTCAAATTAGTAATCAAACACTTTTTATTCTTTAGAGGGGAAGAATTCCATCTTTGAGTGGAATTATTTTAGTAAAATTTTCTATGAATCAATAATTATATTCAGAAATAGCAATCTATTGAAAATCTTTATTTGACCAAATATTGAACTGGTTTTGATAAGTAGAAGATGTTCTGATCCTACCATTTTGAACCTAAAGAAATTTCCATTGTATGTTCAGTAATTTGGACATTCTCATTGGAATGATAGCAACATTTCTGAGTTCTCAGCTAGAAGGTGCTTGCTAGAACTTCATTATACTAATACTAGAGGCCCGGTGCACGACATTCGTGAATTGGGGGGTTGCGAGGTAGGGGGCGGCCCTCAGCCTGGCCTGCGCCCTTTTGCAGCCCAGGAGCCGGCAGTGGGACATCCTTAGTGCTGCCGTGGAGGCGGGAGAGGCTCCCACCACTGCCACTGGCGCAGCCGTCAGCCGGGCTTCTGGTTGAGCAGCGCTCCCCCTGTGGGAGCACACTGACCACCAGGGGGTAGCTCCTGCAATGAGTTACCCCCTGGTGGTCAGTGCATGTCATAGCAACGGTTCGTTCTATGGTCAGTGCGTGTTCATTGCTATGGTCAGTGTGTGTCATTGCTATGGTCAGTGCGTGTCAACGGTTCATTGCTATGGTCAGTGCGTGTCATAGCAACGGTTCATTCTGCCGTTAGGTCGATTTGCATGTTACCCTTTTATTATATAGAATAATTTTTGGATCAAATACATATACAGCAGGTTAAAACAATTATTTTGCATTGCCTTTTCAAATTTCTATTAGAATTATTTTTATCAAGACAAGTTCTTTTCTACATAAATGTTACACCTAAGGTTTAATTCATCAATCTTTTTTTTTTTTTAAATCCCGAATCTGAAAAGATGTGTTCTTTTATAACAACATTTCTACCAAGTCCAATTTTCTCAGTTTAAGGTTTCAAGATCTAATTTTTCAAGATTTAGGCCTCCATCATTTTTTGGTCAGCAACAAATTTTACTTTGTGCAATTTGAGGTATTATGATTATTTCTGTGTCGAATTTTTCCCCAATCAATGTTTCCTGTTTTCAGTGTTTCTAAAGAATGTTTATTTTCAATCAGGTTGTTTTTGGAACTAACCAATTTTAACATGCTCTGTTTTAAACATTGTCAACTGTATTTACCTCATATTTCTACAAATCATGTTTTATTGATTGGACAAAATAATTTAAATATGTGTTTATTTCTTTGAACAAGAAGCCAAGAGTATGAGATAAAACAAAAGATGGTACCCAGATTGGGGGAGGGGGGGTCCAAATGGCATTGCAGTCACAATAGTGAGTCAAAATATCCTCCTTCAAATTTTTAGACACCTCGGTGGAATCACTCAGGAGACATGATTATGCTAAGTGATAGTGATACCTTTGAGATATTCAATATATTTCATCCTCTGTCTACATTCAAGGATCACTTTATTCTAACAACTAAATTTCCTCACTGACATGTCCATTTTTGGTTATATAAATGATATATGATGAAAATTGTCAACTTATCTTCTAAGTTAGAAAGCTAATTTATTTTTGAATAATATAGTTATTTATGAGAAGTGATAGAAGATTACAGAAAAGGTGAAAAGAAGGCAGCATTTTAAGCAGTAATCACACCCTAGTCACCATGACAGATGTTTTACACAATTATCTTTTTCAATCCTCTCAACAACAAAAGAGGTATTTTTAATTTCACTGCTTAGTTGAAAAAGTTGGGCTAGCTTACCTGAAGTCAAAAGGTTAAGTATGTGGCTGCAGTTCAAGACATTCTGCAAACCCAAAGCCTGTTTTATATACATGGCAAGAGCATCTATTTAGAAAGATATGCTTTATCACTTAACAAATACACTGAGTGGCCAGATTATGATGATCTCTGAACACATAATAATCTGGCCACTCTGTGTGTGTGTGTGTGTGTGTGTGTGTGTGTGTGTGTGTGTGTGTATTAGAGGCCCGGTGCATGAATTCGTGCATGGGTGGGGTCTGGCCAGCCTGGCCAGGGGGAGGGGACATGGGCGGTTGGCTGGCCTGCCTGCTGGTCAAACTCCTGGTCGAGAGGACAATTTGCATATTAGCCTTTTATTATATAGGATATACACTGAGTGGCCAGATTATTATGCGTTCAGAGATCATAATAATCTGGCCATTCAGTGTATGTATTGAGTGTATGTTCAGTAATTTGGACATTCTCATTGGAATGAGTTGCTATACCCTGAGCTAGGCTTGAGAATCAAGTGTATAAAGAAACCATAATCCCTACTCTCATGAAGAAGCCCGTCTAATGGGAGCTACAGGTAAATAATCAAATGAGATTAAAGTGGGAGATAAAGGAGCAGAGGGCTAAGGGATTGATCAATGAAAATGAAAAAATTGAGCACATGCATACTGAAAAGTGACTGGGGATAAAAAAAATACTCTCTAAATAACTGCAGCTGAGAGAATTTTGCAATATCCTGAAAGATCCTTAAAAATATTTATGTGGTGCATCATAATGTTGATGATTTATAATGATTAAAAATTATTACTATGTTAACAATATTTATAAATATTGGAAATGCTGTCATTTTATGGAGGAAGAGAGTAGAAATAGGTCAAAAGGGTTGAGAACCAGGAAAGGCAGATTAGGCTCAGACTTAGAGAGAGAGAGAGCCAGATCCGTGACTACAGATAAATCATGTGTTCCTGGACCCTCAGCAGTTGGAACTGGGTTCTCCACCAAGACCTGAGCTTATCAGGGCCCTAAGTGCTGAGTTTTTTCCTGAGAGGCCCTACCACTTCCTGGTCATGCTACTCCTGTTTCCATCCATTTTTGCCCAAGATGTTGGTGTTCATGGATTTCCCTGTTCCCATTATTGTGTGCCTCTTGACACCTCTGGTATGCACCCAAAGTTGCTCACCTTTCTCCCTGAATGACACCTACCAAAGCTGTTCCATGGAATTTGAAACATGTTTTCCAGAAACTGGACTAAAGAGGATACCATCTGATAGAAGCCTAAACACATTTTCTTCCCAAATTTTTATGGCAAGGCTTAGGCAAATGTGTAAATAAACTATATCCTGTACATTGATTGCACTGTGAGTTAAACCAGCTTTTGTGTACCTGGCTGGAGACTAAACCATTTTTGCCCTATTTCCATTGGTTCAAATCCATGAAAAGGGCATTATGGTTGCCACGTAATGGATTTGTCAGCCGAGAGTTGGTGTCTATAGGTGAAATTAAAAATCAAATGTCAGTTAGTGGAATGGTTAAAACATGGTTCAGAGTGCTTTAGTTTATCAATATTTTTAAGGTCTAAGAAATTACATAGGAGAGTGGATTCTTGTGAGAAAAACAACAGCTATGGAGTCTTTAATTTCTTCACACCATAGGTCTGACCTATAAAAAGTCTTCTGCAAAGTCCACAAGGGGGTAACCAAAGAGTTCTATTCTTGGAAAACGAAGTGTTGGGATGTTTGTGAGAGTTCAGTCTGTGGTTCCAAAAAGCTCTTATATTACCCAACCCTTTGCATGCACAGACCATTAACACATCAATTTCCCCCAAATACCTTTGCAATCATAACTAGAACTTCTATGAGGGGGTGTGAGGTGGTGATGAAGAACATCACAAAAGCTTTCATGCTCAAAATAAAAATAACACCAAGTCTCCAGACAATGTGTCCTAGATGAAGGTGGTTGTGAGCAGAGGACAATATGGGAAATTTCCACTTGCAGGTGGAGGGAAGAGTAATTACAAGAAAAATCCACTGGGCAGCCATTTCTCTGAAAGAGATGAAGTCTATAAGGAGTGCACTGACCAACAAGAAGGATGAGGAGGTGGCACAGCATGCTAAAAAAGTGGAAAGACTTAACAACTCACACAAACCCAGGTTCAAAAGCTGGTCCTTCTCCTTAACAAATGTCTACTCTTGGTCCTGTTTTGCTTTAATCTAAGCACTAATATTTTAATATCAACCTTTCATATTATAACATTTAGCTTTTAGAGTTATAAGAAATTAAATTATACAATATAGGATTAAATTATATATAAAGTATTCAGCACATTGGGAGGATCAATGTATGGTCTCTAACCACAAATGTACAAATAAGAATATTACAACATACTATCTATATAATAAAAACCTAAGCCACTGTTAAGGCAGAATGACCCGTCACTATAATGTGCACTGACCACCAGAGGGCAGATGCTCCACGCAGGAGCTGCCCCCTGGTGGTCAGTGCACTCCCACAGGGGGAGCACCGCTCAGCCAGAAGCCGGGCTCATGGCTGGCGAGCCACAGCGGGAGCCTCTCCTGACTCCGTGGCAGCACTACCAAGCGGTGGCAGGCGCAGTGGGCCAGGATAAGCGCGAGCGGTGTGGTGCCCCGCCCCGATTCAGGCTCCTCCCTGGTCACCTGCTGCTTGGCGCACTGCTACATCCCCCGAGGGGTCCTGGACTGCAAGAGGGTGCAGGCTGGGCTGAGGGACCCCTCCTCCCTCCCCCCCCCACGACCCCAGTGCATGAATTTTGTGCACCAGTCCTCTAGTTTTTACCATAATGAATCAAGTAACAGCAAAGCAAATTGATGACAGAAACTCTTCTGAGCTTATGTCCTACCCATTTCATGTCTTCAATACCTCATAATGGAAAATGGAATTTGTAAGTAGGAATGATATAAGATCCTTTAATTTCAAGAATGATGTGATTGTGTATTACAGAGATATCCCCTTTGTGGTTTTTTCCCCACTGACCCCTCCATCCTGCACCTGCCCCTCCAAGGCCATCACCACACAATTGTCTGTGCCCATGGGTTATGCATATATGCATATAAATTCTTTGGTTAATCTCTTCCTGCCCACCCCACTTTCCCTCTGACACTTTTCTCTTGTGCATTCTTCCCGTGTTTCTTGTTTCTCTATTTTTTATCTCTCTATACTCTACCTACTTCTCATTTTTAAAAGTTAGGTCTCTCTGGCAAAGCCCATTGCCCTGTGTTTCCTTCAAGTCCAATCACTCAACCACCCGCTGGCTAAAAACTCATTTTGAATGTTCATGCAAACTCCCACTACTTATTATATTTCACACCCCATCAAACCATCAAACAAAGTTAGTTATATGTCTTCAAATGCATTGCTAGACTTAAGAGTCCTACTCAACTCTTCTAAAGGAAAACAAAAGCTGACGCCTCAACGCTGGTGTTTTATTTTGAGACTTGGACATTTCCTAGACATTTGAAGAAAATGCCTTTACAACAGTATCAATAGCAAGTAAATTCCAGAGGACTCTTTAATAGAGTATTTGACTCCAACATTCCAGCATATTCTGCGGTCTAATTTATTTTAGAGTTACTTTTATAATTGAGATGTTAGAAAATGTAGCTCCTCTAACATATTTGGAAGAAATGTAACTGGAACTTTAATTTGAGGTTCTGCAAACCAGAGAAACTTGAGATTTCCTTTTGAATGGCTGTCAATAGCCTGTCCTCAATTAAATGACCTCCAGGCAACTATTAAGAATGGATTGCAAACCTGGGACCTGTCTACCCATTTTTCTTACCTCGGTTTGCACCAACTTCCAATCTTTAAAAGAAAAGAGGACAGAAAGGAAATTGGGTGCAGTTAATGAAAATAAACTTCAGCATACCAATAAAATAATTTGGCTGTAATCAATTATTTTTATCCCATGTTATCTTCCTGAAACAGGTTTTTCTCCTGATGTAGATATAAGACATGAGTGTTGTGGGATTAGAACTTTCTTACTCAGTGACAAAGGTGTCTTTGTAAATGGTACTCTGAGCTCACGCATGAATGTATGTCCCACAAACTCACTATGCCATTAGAGACACCAGAGCACTTATTCATGAAAAATTGCCCATGCTGAGACACAGATCTGAAAGCACTGTGGATTGTATGAGCATTTTATACAGGAAGGTTACGTGCAAATAGTTCATAGTTTATGTTCTTTTAACATAACCATGAGCATAATCTTTGTTAGAATTTTCTCTTTTTTTAGCTAAGATTTGAGAGACATTTGGAAGTTCCCTCATTGGCTGGAAACAGATGGCCTGTTCTGCCTTTTCTTAGGATCAATCAGAGAATCTACAGTAGCTGCTCAACTGTGGTTTTTGGGTCATTTCACATTTCTCATTCTTTCTAGTGTATTTTTGTTTGGGTTTGTTTTTTGTTTTTTTGGGGTGTTTTTTTTTTGGTATGTATGATGATGGCCTAATTTGGCAGTTTGCAATAGTGTATAATCTTTCAATTAATCATTGCTTAAATGAAATGCCATACTTTAGTAATCAATATTCAAGAAGTTTCTATTATATAAACTTCAAATTTAAGTAGACTTTGAAGAACTGGCAAACTCTGGACAGGTTTTTGCAAAAGTGGCACTTTTTTTTCTTGACAGTACTAATAGCACATAATATTTCTTGCTCTGAAAAATTGTTCAGCATTGGAAATAGAGCAGAAGTGATACATGCATCCAAATGTGAAAACCTTCCATCCTTATCCCATCAATATTTGCTGATGGGTCATCACTCAAATAATTAAAAACAAATAAAAGATGAATCCATAGAATCATGGATTATTACACAAACATTTTGCTTTAAAAAACCAACCACTTGTGAAGAAACATTACAGAATCTTATCTCATAAAATAAGATCTGAAGAAGAACCGAGAGATTGCTCAGTCCAATCATGTTTGTTCAAGTCATGCTCAAGTTTGAAAAGTGGAAGACCAAAAAGACTACTTGATGCATAAAGGCTCTACATCTACTTAATGTTAGGACCCCTATTTCCTACTCAAAGTCCAATCTCTACTATTTTATGACTTTTTTTTTTTTGCTTCAGACTTTTACCTCAAAAGTAGGTTATACAATTTCAGAAATGTAAGATACCTCTTAATTTAAGAGAATAAAAGTGTAAGATTAGCAGGAACTTTAACTAATGAAGTTTCTGTCCTCTCACTTCAGATTTACTGATGCCTCCTTCTTGTGAAATCAACAAATCAATATCAAATACCACTACAGCCTTGTGCCCTTCAGCTCTTATCCTTGATCCTATAAAATGGGGACAGGGTGGGAGGTTGAGAGTAAGTTTTGGAATCTAAGTCTCCGAACTTCTCCTTAATTCTATTTCTTAAATTAAAATATAGATAGGTCAGTTTAGATTGTAGTAATGTACCAATGTTTATTTCATAGTTTTGACAGATGTTAAGATATTAACATTAGTGGTGAGTGAGTGAGAGATATACAGGGATTCTCTGTATCTTTGCAATTTTTGCATTAATCTAAATAAACTTAACTCAAAATAAAGTTTATTTAAACAAAAAGCAAAGCAAAACAAAAAACAAGTGGCAGGCACTAGGTGAACCTTAAAAAATGGAGATAAGTATATTACTTAAATGCTATAAAGTGTAGATATTTTAAGAGACAATAGAGACGAAATCTCAAGATCTTTAATATTTTGTTCAGAGTTACAACTCTTTTTGAGTAATAGTAACAGTAAATACAATACCTCACAAATGCTTTGGGTCTTCATTGCCACACCATCACAACCCCCTGCCACACATACACATGAATACGTGCACACACTCACACTTATGACACTTATCTTGAAATCTTTCAATCACTTCTGCAACTGAGCGGTCCACACTTCAGACCCTTGGTACGAAGGCTGAAGAGACCTAAGAAGTTCTCAAGTTGTGCCCCACCCACAGCAATCATTGTCTCCCACTGCCTGGTCAACCTTATGACTCACAAGAATCACAGTGCTTTTCCATGCCTTACCTTAATGAAGCCCAAGAGGATTAAGTAGTTCTTCAGAATTATGGAGAGGAAGAAAATATTAACCATAGTATTTTCTATGCTTTTAGAATTTACATTAGGAATCTCTTCATCATTGTTGAAGTAATATTCACATTCTAAATGTTATCCCATGTCTACATTGTGGATTATGTTTGGGTAGTTCTTCTGTTTTCTCTCATACAATCTATGCTTTGGGGACACATTTCCCCACTGTAAGCAAAAGTGAGCACTGGAAAAGCAAACTTATTTAATAATGGTTTCAACAAGCACAATTAAAATGATAATTTTAAATGATTACCACTTTATAAGCAGTGTAGTATAATAGAAAGATCATGAATGTCTAAGTTAGAGAGTTATGGATTTTCCTCTGAGTTCTAATAGCTTCTAAAAGAAGAGAGAAAATTGCTCAACCTCTCGGTGAGAGTCCATCAGTTAAAACTAAACAAAACAAAATAAATACTGGAGTTATTGCGAGAGTTGGATAAAAATAATGTTATATGAAAGTCTAGCAAAATACTTGGCATTTGGTAAGTTTTGGCTGCTGTTGCAAATGTTGTTGGTACTCCACCATGTCCTCTCAAGTGGTATCATTCCCAGCCTTAAGATCTGTGTCTATGCCTGAGGCATTGTCCCACACTGTGGAGGGCTCCTCTGCTAGCAGGAATTGCACTGGTGGGAAATCAATACTTCCTAGGAGCAGTAGTCAATCATTGATACATATATTCCTCTGCTCCAAAAGGGTGTGTGTTCTCTGCTGGTCCCAGAGGTTCCCAATGGGATAAAGTTCCAATTGCCTATACTGGGAACTTGACTAAGCATACTTCATTGCCTGCCTACCATTTCCTATGTTCTTGCCCCACTCTCTCCTAAAATATTTACTTAAATAAATTACTTATACTTAAAGCCTTATCTCAACATCTGTTTCTGGGTAGCCTTAGCTAAGACTGCATCTTTCTTCACCAAGTATGTATTCCATAATAATAAATGGCACCTCGTTTGCAAAGGCATTTAGTTATACCGCAACACCAGTGACCTGGGGGTCTATTAGCTTAGAATGTGAAGCACTATGATATAGTGGTCAAGAACTTGGGCTCCAACAGCATACAGATCAGGATTAAAATACTGACACTGTTACTGTGAACAAGTCATTCAATCTCTCAGGGATGATAATTTCTAAATTGTTATAATGATTAATGAAATAATGAATTAAAATATGCATGATAATTGTACCTATTCCATAGGGTTAGTACACATAAATGAGATGGAGGATGTGTCATCCTAACAGAGAGTCCGGAACACAGGAAGAACTCAGTAAAGTGTTATCTGTATGCCAACCTAAAAACGAGAAAACCCTAACATGGGCTCCATTCTTGCTTCTAGTTAAACCCTATTACAACTTGGTTCATTCATACCAAATTAAGTAAAACACCATTTTGGATTATAGATGTGATTATGCATCTGCTGATGCTTTCCTTTTTTCTATTCATACAAACACAACTTTTTATACACATATACATCTGATTTAAGAAGCTTTTATTTTACTGGATGGTTTCTCATATTGCTGAAGTATCTTGTATGACCAAAGAGATTCAACCATGGGCTTTCCCTAAATAACCTGCTTCTATTTCTTTCATTAAGCCTAAGATATCTGTTAGTTTACCGGCTGCTTATACAAACTAAATTTTTCAGGGACATATCTGTTGTATAAAGCAGGTCATGCCTGTAGAAACTGCATACACACATATGCACAGTAAAAGTAAGCATATTATTGTAGGAAACCTAACGAGTAAAATAAGAGACTCCCATTTAGAGTTAAAAGTAGATAATTAAGCAAAATACTGAGCCCAGGATAAGTATGCAATGGATTGAATTATCATGCCAAATTACAGGCTCTTCTGGGCATGGTCATTAAGAGTCATTGTATCTTTAAAATTGATATTTATTTCACAAATCTTCTCTATTTTATTCACTTAATCTATTTTAGTAATGATGGGATTATTTTATATCTTTTTTTCAGATGGTAATGTATTCAGTATATTTAGATTCTACTTTATGTTGTGTGTGCTTTTTCCTTCAAAATGTTCTGTAGGGAAAAATTTTTTGAGCAGAAGCAGACAGAGGGATGTTCTAGGACATCCCTTCATTTAGAGATGAGTTTCTTCAGCATAAAAAAAGAGAGCGACTTCCAAATTGGTTAAATTGCTTCTTTTGTACAGTACAGTGACATGTTGTCTTGTGAGAGTGGAACATGTGTTCTCATTTCAGATGAGCTGTTCTGTGAAAAAGTTTTATTTAGCCCACAGAGCCAGGCCCCGGATTTGTGGGTGTTACCTCCTTTCCATGTCACCAGATTTTTTTAGCAGCATTATTGCTCTGCTCTATCAGTTATAACACAGTTTAGTAGCAACCATTCTTAAAAAACAAGATGTTTCTAAAATAGAACAGTTGACTAGAAAGAAAAGAGATATCAACAAAAGTAGGTCTGCTGTTTGCCTATGTTTTGCTCCCTGAATCACTTCTAAGACAGTTTCACAGATATGTAAGTGAACAGGGATGGAGTGAGAATATCATCTATATGTCCTAACACGAACTCTTATCCTATTTTATTAAGGAGATCAAATTATATAAAAACTGATTGGGTTCAAAAAATTCTTAAATGTGTCACTTTTGTCCCAATTGAGGAGTTTAACCAAATGTACTGGTTAAATAATTTTATTATTTAAATGAGAAAAGTTTGGGTTCCAGAAGTAAGAACAATTTAATTCAGCTCAACATCAATAGATGGGTCCAGTTGGTAATTCGTGGTCTAATTGTATAGCTGATTCAGCTGAGAGGAAACAGTGGCTTTATCATGGGGTTTTGTTCCTCTCTATGCATCAACTAAAACAAAAATTAGGTCATGCAATATTTACTCTCTGGGCAAAATAACATTTTTCAGCTGCTCAGACTTCCCACTAATTAGCAGGAATGACCAATATGGGACAAAGGGACAGCTCATCTAATCACTTCTTTGTCTAGCAGAAATGTGACACCCTTTTAGAGCACAACTCAAAAGATACATGAGAAATAGCCAACGCACAGCCACTCGGCATCCCACGGTTGTCCATACTTGACAATGCTTAGGGCAAATGCATATAAGAGCACTGCTCTACAAAAATCTCCGTCCTGAGTATAATGATATATTCAGATGTCACTACTGCTTCTTGATTTTACCTTTGTCTCCACTTTCTTCCCACAGTGCATATATATAATCTATATCTCAGTAATGCTTTTAATGCACACCATTGATTTGCTTTTGTGATCTCTCTTTAATCTTGACTGTTACCTTTATTTCTAAATCTTTTTCCATAAAAAAAATTAAACTAAGTTACCAAATCACACTTTATCACTCCCTCCATCCCCTCACTTAAAATTCTAGAGCAGAGCTTTCTACTCTGGGTCTTTGGACCAGACATTTATGAAAGTACTGCAGGAGGCCTTGAAATGTACACAGAATCATGCATGTGTTCCCGCATGTACTTTGTTCTAAGAAAAAGACGAGGTTTTCTTCAGATTCACCAATGGGTGTAAAACTTTCCAAATTTTAAGAACTGCTGTCACCTGGATTTTCTCCCTTTCATTTCTATTAGTTAGAAATGCTAACTTATATCACATTCTACCCCTAGGTTCTACCAAATACATTACATGTAGTCAGCACCTTCTTTTTCCATTCTAATCCACTGCTAGTCTCATATTTTGTCTTTCTGAAATTTGTGCTTTCTCTGTTCTCATTTAAGTAACAGAAGAAAGGGGGGGGGGGGGAAGAGATATCATGCACTAAACCTCTGCCAGTAACAGTGGTTTAAATAGTAACTCTGATTGTACAAATGAGAAAAATGAAACTAAAAGAAGTTAGTCAGAGGAGAAACCAAGATGGCGGCATAGGTAAACACCTAAACTGCAGCCTCACACAACAATTTCAAAAATACAACTAAAAGACAAAACGGACATCATCCAGAACCACAGGAAAGCTGGCTGACTGGAAACCCTACAACTAGAAGGAAAGAGAAAACCATAAGGAAAATCAGAGGAGCTGTAAAAGACTGAGGTACGGAGACACGGGCGTGAGCGTGCGGAGAGGACGGAGCCGGAGAGGACGGGCGGCTGAATGCCTGGCTGGTGTTCTCTAGCAGGAAGGAAATAAAAGCTCCGGACTGCGCTGAACCCCAGCTCCAACTGCACTGAACCCCAGTTCCGGGCGAGAATCTGGGAATCCAGATTCATTGGGGGAGAGACTAGACTGTTTGGCAGCGGGCGAAAATCAAGGGCCTTTTCTCTCAGAGGTGCTTGCAGGGAGTACCGAGGGACACTGAGACCCAGGAACCTCATAGGGTGGGGCCGATGGGAAGCCAAGGCTGTAGGCTCCACCCTGAAGCTCCACCCTGAAACTCCGCCCCATCCAAGCTGAGCACAGAGGCTTTTACAATTTTGCAAGTCTAGTCGAATAAGGCTGTCTCCCGGCGTAGACACAGCTGATCCTCACAGCCAATTGGCCTGGAGGTCAACCCCTCCCACTGATACCAACAACAATCAAGACTTAACTACAACAAGGCTGTATACACAGTCCAAAAAGGGGTGCACCAAGAGTGTCCACCTCAGGTAACTGGGGAGGCCGAGCCACTGGCCCATATAGGATACCTAGCACACAAAGCTACCCTACCAACTCAGGGAAGCAGTGAAAATGGGGAGACAAAGAAATAGATCACAAACCAAAGAAATGGAGGAAAACAAATGACTGGACATAGAGTTCAAAACCACGGTTATAAGGTTTTTCAAGAATTTCCTAGAAAAGGCCGATAAATTTAGCGAGACCCTCAAGGATATGGAGAGACCCTCGAGGATATGGAAAAGGACCAACTAGAAATTAAACATACACTGACAAATAAAAAATATTATACAGACACCCAACAGCAAACTAAAGGAACGCAAGAATCAAGTCAAAGATCTGAAATACAAAGAAGCAAAAATCACTCAACTGGAAAAGCTAAAAGAAAAAAGAATCAAAAAATTTGAAGATAGTGTAAGAAGCCTCTGGGACAACTTCAAGCGTACCAACATCAGAATTATGGGGGTGCCAGAAGAAGAGAGAGAGCAAGATACTGAAAACCTATTTGAAGAAATAATGACTGAAAACTTCCCCGACCTGGTGAAAGAAATAGACTTACAAGACCAGGAAGTGCAGAGAACCCCAAACAAAAGGAATCCAAAGAGGACCACACCAAGACACATCATAATTAAAATGCCAGGAGCAAAAGACAAAGAGAGAATATTAAAAGCAGCAAGAGAAAAACAGTTAGTTACCTACAAGGGAACACCCATATGATTGTCAGCTGATTTCTCAACAGAAACTATGCAGGCCAGAAGGGAGTGGCAAGAAATAGTCAAAGTGATGAATAGCAAGAACCTACAACCAAGAGTACTCTACCCAGCCAAGCTGACATTCAGAATTGAAGGGCAGCTAAAGAGCTTCACAGATAAGAAAAAGCTAAAGGAGTTCATCAACACCAAACCAGTATTATATGAAATGCTGAAAGGTATTCTCTAAGAAGAGGAAGAAGAAGAAAAAGATAAAGATAAAAATTATGAACAACAAATACATATCTATCAACAAGTGAATCTAAAAACCAAGTGAATTAAAAATATGATGTACAGAATAAACTGGTGAATATAATAGAATCAGGGGCATAGAAAGGGAGTCGACTGACAACTCTCAGGGGTAAAGGGGTGTGAGGGGTGCGGGAAGAGGCTGGACAAAAATCGTACACCTATGGATGAGGACAGTGGGGGGGAGGTAAGGGAAGAGGGTGGGATGGGAACCAGGTGGAGGGGAGCTATGGGGGGAAAAAGAGGAACAACTGTAATAATCTGAACAATAAAGATTTATTAAATAAAAATTAAAAAAGAAGTTAGTCAGTCCTACATCCTATAAATGGAAGTGTCCAGATGTAAACCTGTGTTTGAATCTAGACTTTATCCTTTCACAAAACATTTACAGGCAACATAAATGGTCACGGGTTACTAATGGCATTATCTTTTATAATGCATAACTTAACATTTTATAATTTTTCTCTATCATCCAAACATATAGTCATTATACTTTATGAATAAATCTAGTACAAATTTAAAAATCCACGTGTGTTGCTACATTGCATCAATATTGTCCTGTTACACTATCACAGAGGGCAAGAACCATTTATCCATTCATTAATTCATTCACTTTTTAAAATAACATTTACTAAATTCTACTATTATCAGATGCTTTACTGAGTACTGGAATAGTGGTTCTAAATTCTGTCTTCATGTTAGAGTGTATTGGGGAACTTAAAAAAAAAAACACAAAAAAAACACCTAGGCTAAGCACTGGGAATTTTGATTCAATTAATAGAGGTGGCACTTGAGCAGTGGATTTTTTAAAAGCTGTTCTAGCTGCAGCCAATGCTGAGAACCATTGTTCTAGAGCAGTGGTTTTCGACACGTGATATCCTAAATATGCAAAATCAACATCATATGGGAAATTCTCAGCCCATCTCCCCAGCCTCCCCATGTACTGGACCAGAAACTCCAGGGATGGGACCTGGCTAGCTGGCTATGTTCAACAAGCCCGTTAGATGTTTCTAAGGCAAGATCAAGGCTGAGAAACACTTCTCTCGGGACGAGGATGAATAGGGCACAGTACTTGATACTAAGCATTTCTCCTTGGTCTCAAGGAATTCCTAGTGTTTCAAATTTGCATTTTAATTACCAGTTCCATAATTTCTACCTTTAGCTGATAATGACCACATTATTACTACTGAATAAGTGTAATGACTTCATCTCTTCTTGGGCAGCCATTAAATGAAGGGTTTATAAGAAAGTAGTGGTCAGTGAGTAGCATCCCTTAACAAAAGTCTTATGAATCCTGTAGGTTGCGCTGAATTGTCATAGTGTTTTGTAACATACACACATACAGAGAGAGAAAAGAAGAGTGAGAGTACTTTAAAATATAAAATCTTAAAAGGCAAAATATTTCTAATAAAGGATTATAAAGTGATCTTTGTGTTATGTTTCCATTCTATTATTAATATTACACTTACTGTTTCCCACCTTTATTAATATAGCTTTTTACAGATTTATGACACTATAATTTACATGCAATAAACTGCACATATTTAAATCATTCAATTTGACAAGTTTTGACACATACACCCCAGTTGTAGGGAGGGGCATCCAATACTATTATAGGTGCCTCTTATTTGTGCAGTTTTCCCTCTCTACCCCCAAACAGAATGAAATTGCAGAAAAGGCTTCCTTAGGAAGGTAACATGAGCTAAGACTTGTAAGACAACTACATATCAGCCCAAACAAAAATAAATAAATAAACAAATGGAACTATATAAAACTAAAAAGTTTTTTCACAGCAAATGAAACCATCAACAAAATGAAAAGACACCCACGGAATGGGAGAACATATTCGCCAATGCTACATCTGATAAGGGGATTAATATCTAAAATTTATAAAGAACTTATACAACTCAACACCAAAAAAAAAAAAAAAAAAAAACAATCCAATTTAAAAATGGGCAAAGGACCTGAATAGACACTTCTCCAAAAAGGACAAACAGATGGCCAATAGACATAAGAAAAGATGCTCAATGTCACTAATCATCAAAGAAATGCAAATTAAAAACCACAATGAGATACCACCTCATACCTGTCAGAATGGCTATCACCAATAAATCAACAAACAATAAATATTGGATAAAAGAGAACCCTTGTGTGTTGTTGGTGGGAATACAGATGGCCGCAGCCACTGTGAAAGCAGTATGGAGTTACCTCAAAAATTAAAACTGAAACTGCCTTATGACCCAACAATTTCACTTCTGGGAATACTAGTATATCTGAAGAAGCTCAAACACTGATTAAAAAGAATATATGCACCCCTATGTTCATTGAAACGCTATTTACAATAGCCAAGATTTAGAAGCAGGCCAAGTGCCCATCAGTAGAAGAGTGGATAAAAAAGCTGTGGTACATTTACATAAGGGAATACTACTCAGCCATGAAAAAGAAAATCTTACCTTTTGCAACAGCATGGATGGACCTGGAAACTATTATGCTAAGTGAAATAAGCCAGTCAAAGAAAGACAAATATCATATGGTCTCATTTGCATGTAGAATCTAATCGACAAAATAATTTAAATAAAATAGAAACAGAACAGATTGATGGCTGTCAGAGGGGAGGGCTGGGTGAAAAAATGGTGAAGGGACTAAGCAAAAAATCATAATATTATATATATATATATATATATATATATATATATATATATATATATATATATGACACATAGACAGGGACAAAAGTATGGTGATAGCCAAAGGGAAAGGGGGTGGGGTAGGTGAAAGTGAGCAAAGGGGGAATAAATCGGAACAAAAAGAGACTTGAATTGGGGTGTTGAGCACACGATGCAATATGCAGACAATACGTTATTGAGTTGTACATCTGAAACCTATATGGTTGTATTAACCAATGTCACACCAATAAATTTAATAAAATTTTAAAATTTTGAAAAAACATGTACTTGACCTTCTTGTTTCTTAAAATTCCAATTGATAAATGAGCTTTACCACTAATGAAATATACAACACAGTTACTGAGAGTAGCATTGCTATTTGCAGTCTCCACAGATAGTCTCTTGCATTAAAGTCACCTGTTTAGCTTTGACCATGGATCCACTCTTGAATGCGTATTTCTCTGCTTTGATTATTATATATAACAGTTGCATAAAGTGATGTTTTTGCTGTTATAGCAATGAAATCTAATTCCTTACCTTTAACTTCCTTCTCCTAAGCAAATTCGTGCATCCCCTAAATGTTCATTATCATTAGACCATGTGTTAATACTGAGACTTTACCTTTTGAGTTTCAATTCTCATTCTTTCTTCTATTGCAGGTTGGCTCCATGAGTTGGGAAAGAGACTGGAGTCTCCGTACTACGGCAACAATACCTTGGGGGGCCCGTCGATCCGAAGTGCCTACATTGCAGCCCTGTACTTCACGCTCAGCAGCCTCACCAGCGTTGGGTTTGGGAACGTCTCTGCTAATACCGATGCAGAAAAGATCTTCTCCATCTGCACCATGCTGATTGGTGGTAAGGGAAACTCTTCTTTTAGGCCAAGAGAATCAATGAGTGTCCGCCAAACTGTTGCTCTGTCCTAAAACACAAAGAAATATATTGGTTTACATCGGAAGAGTCTAAAAGCAGTATTTAAGATATCAGTGACAAACATTGTAATACACATAGAGATTAGCCATGAAAGTCTGCGATGTCAAAGAGTTCCATTTTCTGGGCAGATGAAGAAGAAACCATGTACCTGATGGCTGATTTCCAAAGGGCAGGCACTTTGTTTTCTCTCCATGCTGTTTACCCCTAGTGTTTGTGAACGACCTAAGTTTAAATTACAGGGAACTCTATTTTATAGTCCCAAAAAGATCCATCTTATCAAATTTTATTAATACTAATAAAGTTAAGGATGTTTGATAGATAACTAAAAATAAAAACATGAAAAACACCAATATGATAATAATAAATAGTTAACATTTATTGTTTTTATGCTCCATTCTCTGTGCTAAATGCTTCAGCCACAATACGCTAAGTAGTTATTAAGGCAAATCTAAGGGTTGAGCACTATGATTATCCCATTTATGAAATAGACAGTAGGTACAACAGAATGTACTTTCTGTACTCTGCTTTGTATGCTGGGATTTGGACTCAGCAAACTTCATTCTTCTTTGCCAGGCGGTTTTAGTTAGTTCTGCCAATAGGGGGAGCCAGAGGGAGACTGAAAAGCAGGAGGAAGGGAGAAGGGGCCTCCGGATTCTGGATTCTGATGTGTAGGATGAACCTTCGATTGGTGGCAGGCCATCTCAATCAGCAGCGAATGTTTCCAGCCATCCACCTTTTCAAATACTCCCCCACCCCCGTGTCATTGGGCCTTCTCAGAGACCTCTGCATCTGTTGGGAGTGCCCCCACATCCAAAGTCAGAGCCCTGGTTCCTTGTGGCTCCTCACAGCTCTTCCTCTGGGCTTCTGTGTTCCAACAACCCCATTTGTCCCCTTTGTTTACCCAGCTCCGAGGGCAGAAACCCCTTCCTTCAGTTATAGCCATGTTTCCTCTCCACTCTTTTTGCTCATTCAGCCTTCCAACACCAGGGAAAACAACCTCTCTACAGTAAATTCCCTCTGTTGAAGTATTCAGTATCATCCTCTTTTCTGAACCTCCTAACTGATACAGGAGTGATACTCTTATTATCCACAATTTTTCAGATGACAGGCCCAAAGCCTGGAGAAATAAAGTCACTTTCCCAATGCTTTTCAACCAGTAAGTAACTAAGGCAAGGTGTGTGAACCCAGAAGAATACTTATCTGTGTCTTTAAATACATAAATGGAAAATAACTGAATTATAAGTCTGCTGTCACAGAGCAGTAGGAGATGCGGATGTCTATCTAGATGAAGCAAGCAATCCTCTTAGACCAGTGCTCTATTACTATTTATTGTCCCACAGTATTCTCCCCAAAGCCTGTTAATTTATGTTCTCTTACTGGCTTTAATCCCATGTATCACTTTGAGTTTCGAACCTTATAATCAAGGATGGCTCCTACCAGCTTCCTTGCTTTAAACAGAGTGATCCAGCTTATGGTGAAATAAAAAACGCATAAAGCAGACCCTTCCCTCAAGAATCTTATGATCCAGTTTGGAAGAGAGAGGCTGAAATATGTAGAAAGAGTTTTTGTTTTTTAAAAAATATATTTTTATTTATTCAGAGAGGAAGGGAGAGGGAGAAAGAGATAGAAACATCAATGATGAGAAAGAATCATTAATTGGCTGCCTCCTGCGTGCCCCACACTAGGAATCAAGCCCGCAACCCGGGCATGTGCCCTGACCGAGAATTGAACCATGACCTCCTGGTTCATAGGTTGATGCTCAACCACTAAGCCACGCCAACTGGGCTGTGGAAAGAATTTTAAGGATACCAGGCAGTGAATGCTAAGTGCCAAATCACTTAGGAAGTTCAGAAGCAGTGAGAAACGAGGGCCACGGATCAGAAGAATTTCTTGGAAAGGCAGTGCTTATGGCAGAGTTGCTGAAGTAGCATTTTGGGACCGCAGTGATTGTAACAGGCTCTTGGCTGATATGTGGTAGTAAAATAGCCTAGGGAGCAGAGAACAGGAATTCTCATTTTCTGAAGAGCTACCCTGTGCCAGACCCGCTGGCGGCTATTTAATACCCAGTATTACGACATACATAATTGCCATTCTTCATGGCCCATCTTTCAGCCTAGCAAAATGACGATCATTTTTCAAATAAACACAGTCTATATTTATTTAATATTTGCCCATGTTTCTTCTACTCCTGGTGGAAATCTTGGGAAATGCTCAAATGCTTAAGGCTTAACCTACTAATTTGACATTCAAAGAATCTGTTAAATAAAGTTATTCTCTATTGATCCACCTACTATATTGTGAGTGACTTTGAGTCATAAATTGTTAAGGGATAAAGTATTCCTGCTGTTCACTGAAAACAGGCGCTATGCTGGCCACAAGGCCTAAAGATATGGGGAATAATTGGATAACCTCACTTTGTCACTAGTTAAACGCTTATTGAACAAATTATCTGGGTGCAAAACCAGTGCTCCCTTGTAAGTGGCAAAACTAATAGTTATACAATAAAATTTTAAAGGATTATAAAAAATCAAAGTAGGAATAAATGCTTAAAATGTGCAATACTACCTACATAGGAAACTACAAAACATTAGTGAGAAAATTTACAAATGGTTTAAAATAATGGAAGCATATGCAATGGTGATGGTTTTAAGACTCACTATTAAAAAGATACTAGTTGTACGCAATTAATCTAAAGATTCACTGCAATCCCAATAAAAATCTCAGGAAATGTGTGTTTATATATATGTGTGTTTGTGTGTGTGTGTGGTGTGTGTGTGTGAACAGTGACAAGCTGTTCCTAAAAATCAGTAGAAATGCAGAGCTAAAATTAGTCAACGCAATCATAAAGAACAAACTGGGAGATCTGTGCTACAGATATCAAGATCTATTAGGAAGTTACAGTAATAAACAAAGTATAGGGTTGGCTCAGGAATCGACAAATAGGCCAGTGGAATACAAGACAGTGCAGAAACAGACCCACGCTTTCTTTATAGCACAGGTGACGCTGCAATGGAAAGAGGAAATGATGATACTCTCAACGAATGTTACTGGGTCAAATTTACATGAAACTCTAAAAACTGTACTTTAAAATTAAGTCCAGATAAGTTTTTATCTAAATGTGAAAGAGAAGACAATAAGGTTTCTTAAAGGTAATTTAAGAGAATATTTTTATGACTTTGGATTTGACAAAGGTTTCTTAAACATGATACAAAAAGCCCTAATCATAAAAGAAAGATTGCTAAATTGAACTTCTGTTTATCAAAACATATTAGTAAGAGTGTGAAGAGGCAAACCACTGGATGGAAGATATTTGCAAACATCTGACAGGAATCTTATATCTTCGCTATCATAGAGAACTTTTACAAGTCAACAAGAAAAGAACAGACAACCCAAAAATGCATAAAAATTTTAAAAGCAGTTTTAAAATAGAACTCCACTTGTGTAGCTATCTAGAAGAGGATTTATAAAATTTATTAATTGAAATTACATAAATATCTAAAGAGAAACTGGGATGGCAGAGAATATTCATCACCTCTTTGGAGGTCTTGGTTGGCAGCAAAATATTAATCTATTAAGGAGATTTTTGTTTTTGTTCTATAAAATGACATCTAGGATTTTGTTTGTAGTACTCTGAAACTTTACCAAGGGTCAATCTGAATCAAACTGAAGTGAACAAAACTAATTTGCAAAAATTCAAGAGGAGCTCATATACTTTAAGTTGAAAAACAGAGAATTTTAATAGGGGAGAAAAACATCCTAATGAGTATTTTTTAATATATCCACACTGAAAAAGAATTGAATGTTTGCTAAGACAACTGAAATGGAATTACAAAATACTTGTGAACCCACTCACTATTTCCCTATTCTTAAATTGAAGCAGTTGATGAATTTCCTGGAGAAAAATAAAAATACGCTGTTCAAAAATGAATCAAAAATTTTTAATTAGAAAAATTATATTATAGAAAAAATAATTTTTAATTGAGCAAAGAGGGAAAAAATTACTTATAATCTGTGATCAGAACATTGGTAAGATTTTGGTATGTACTTTCCTAGCTTAAAAAAATTCACACACAGATGAGCATAATTATGTCCATTCACATTTATATATTCAAAGTATAACTTTCAATTAAAGTTTTCTGAGGGCAAAAAATATATTCCATATCCAAATTGATAGGAACCATATAAAAAGGTGCTCTACACATTCATGAGGGACATGCAAGTTAAGATCAAAATTAGATAACATTGACATTCACCACAATTGTAACTTACAGACACTGACACCCTAAGTGACTGAGAAGATATAGAACGTCTTAACTTCTATACTGTTAATGGGTATGGAAGTTTTGTCAATATCTACCACAGCTGAACATACCTGTTTTCTGTGACTCAGCAATTCCACTTCTGAGTGTATATCCAACAAAAATGCATATACATATATAGACATATATGTAGATACCTATAAAAGCATTATTATAAGACTCTCAAACTGAAAATGTCCATTCTTAAGGGAATAAGTAAATTATGAAATAATTATTTAATAGAGTACTATAGAGCAGTGATTTTCAACTTTTTTCATCTCATGGCACACATAAACTAATTACTAAAATTCTGCCGCACGCCAAAAAATATACTTTTTGCCAATCTGACACACACAAGAAAAACAGATATAATTTTGATTAATTCACACCAGACAGCTACTATTGTGTTGGTTGTCACTTTTTAATTTGACAATCTAAGGAAAAAGAGGTCAGTCCCCTGACTAAATAGTCAGGGATTGTATGTTTTAAAAATTCTTGCAGCACACTGGTTGAAAATCTGTGCTATACAGAAATGAGAATGAGTGAACTATTACATCTGCAACCACATGGACAAATCTTACAAATTCAATGCTGACCAGAGAAGCCAAAAACAAAAATGTACATACTGTGTGATTTTGTTTAGAGAAAGTTCAAGAGTAAGCAAAGCTTATTGATTGCAATACTGGTATAATCCATAACTGTGTCTATCTTTCATGATGGAGACTGATTAGTGGCTGTGAAAAGGACACAAAGGAGGCCCAAGGTGCTGACAATATCCTGTTTACTCATGGGGGGTAGGTTACTCTATAGGTCTGTTCACTTTGAGAAATCTCAATGAGATGTACATTTAGAACTTGCCAAATTTTCTCATGTGCATCTTTGATATTAATTTCACCTTGTAAAATCATGACAGGTGAGCTAATAATATAACTATCAAGTGTGGGATGAGAAGGTATGTAGCAGTGAGCTGAGTTCTCACCTTTCATATCAGGTTGTTTTTCGGTGTTGTCTAAAAATAACAAGTCAAGCAATAGAAGCAAAACCATATTGTCTAAATTACTGGTGATAACCATAATAAGATTAAAATAAATAATTGTAAAAGACTGCTTTTGCAGAGTGGGATGAAGGCGAAGGGATGGGCTTAGGGCCAAACCACTCATCATCAATTTTCTAAGCTATTGCTTACAATTATAAAACTTCTTAAAGAAATTACCAAACTACCAGAAATTCACTTCAGTTTCATAAATATTTATGACACACTTAAATTATGCCAGGTACTGTGCTGGGGAAACAAAGATGACTAACACATGATACTTTCCTTCTAGGAGTTCACAGTTTAGTCATGGAAATAGACGTTTAGGCAGACAATGTTCTTGCTTTTTCCATTTTAGTTCTCCCTTTTAAAATGTACATGTTTAAAAGACTAGAAAATACACACACACACAAACAAAACTGCATATAATCCCATGACCAAAAGATAGTCTTTTCAGTCTTTTTATACAAATACTAGAGGCCCAGTGCATGAAATTCGTGCACTCAGAGAGGGGGAGTCCCTCAGCCTGGACTGCACCCTCTCATAGTCTGGGAGCCCTCAGGGGATGTCTTACTGATGGCTTAGGCCCACTCTCCATAGCACTGCTGCAGAGGCGGGAGAGGCTCCCACCACTGCTGCTGCACTAGCCAGCCATGAGCACGGCTTCTGGCTGAGCGGCGCTCCCCCTGTGGGAGCACACTGACTACCAGGGGACAGCTCCTGTATTGAGCATCTGCCCCCTGGTGGTCAGTGTGTTTCATAGCAACCGGTCGTTCTGCTGTTTGGTCGATTTGCATATTAGCCTTTTATTATATAGGATAATGTGTTATTATGGGCAAGGCCTCTAATTCAATTTTTTTTAGGTAGTTAAAGGGAGGGGCAGCATTTTCACTTGAGCCTGAAGCTAAAATTGCCCTTAGCTCAAAAATCTGCATACCACTGAGACACATCTTGGTGAGGCTCATTCTGAACCCCCACACTGTTCTATTATGTGTAATAGTATTGGGTACCCATCTTATCTCTTTAGTGAAAGGAACCTTGTGTTATGTGACAATGACTAACTTTATCTCATGAGTTGTGTTTTGGCTTCAAGCCTGTATCCAATATTCATGCAGCAACTTCAGCTCTTCTGTTCAGTATTTACCTGGCATGTCTTTTATTTTATTTTCTCTAAATCTTTCTAGATTTTTATGTATTATATAGGAATAGCCCATGGACACAGACAATAGTCTGGCAAAGGCCTGGAAGGGGTGGGTGCAGGGTGGAGGAGATCAATGGGCGGGGGGGGGGGGGGGGGGGACTAAAACAAAGGGACATCTGTAATACTTTCAACAATAAAGATACATTTTAGCCGAAACCGGTTTGGCTCAGTGGATAGAGCGTCGGTCTGCTGTTGCAGGCACGTCCCATGTTTCTCTCTCATCAACGTTTCTAACTCTCTATCCCTCTCCCTTTCTCTCTGTAAAAAAATCAATAAAATATATTTCAAAAAAAAACCCAAAAAAATAAAAAATAAAGATACATTTTAAATAAAGGAAAATATCTTAGTTGAAAAGAGTTTTATGTGAAATAATATAATTTCTCTACACTGTACTTTATATTCTCAACTCCTCTCAAAGAGATATTAATTGACCCTATGTTCACTTAATGTTAATTGACCCTGTGTTCATTGACTGCAGGACTGACTTCTGCCACGCCAACCCAGCACTGACTACTATGGGGCTGCGATCAGACCCTGCTTTTCTCTCCCAGCCTCTGTCTGGGCCTGATCACAGCCCCCTCAGCAGTCAGTACTGGGTCGCCTCGGCTGAGGTGCCCACAGCGCTGCAGTCAGTGCTGGGTCACCACGGCAACCCAGGGCTGACTGCAGGACTGACTTCCGGTTGGTCGGGCCTCCGGTTGTTGTGGATGTGATGGACCCAGGGTTTTTACATATTAGGATGCCTCTATTTTCTCAAACATTTATCTCAATTATACATGTTTGCCACCAAACAAAATATATGGAGAACATTTTTCCATGCCTTTAAAAGTCCTTTCATTATACTTAGTAATGGTTGCCTAATAGTCACAAAATAAGTTAGCCCCAGTCAATGGGACCATCTACTCAACCTCTGAGGTTAGATAAAGCTTCTTAGTGAAGATGACACATCACTGAGGACTTGTCCAGTTGAGATGAGGCATTGTTGCCATGAATAAAGTAGAGGGAAACACTTAAGTCAAGGCTTTCCTCAAGTCGGCTCATCCTATATATGCTCATCCTGACATCATTTTATGGGGCCCATATGGGCTATGGTGTTCACAAACTCAGGTTGTTGTTAAGATGTCTTTACACTGCCATTTAAATTCATCACTTAGGAAATTGTTCTCACTCTGTTTTCTCTCCCATCTGCCACCCATAACCCAGTGTACTTGTAGCAAAGAGTGGAAAATTCAAGGGCAATGAGTAGGTGGGAGAGAAAAGGAGGGGAGCTAAGATTACCCAAAGGCTGAACTCTGGTCTCTTTTTAACAGCAGAAAACAAGTCCCTATGTCGAATCTGAAGACACTGCCAAGTATTTGGCTAAAAAAATCAGCAATAAGGGCCATACATCATTTGCCAACTCCTGAACTATTCTATAGGGTACATATTCAAATTTCACCAGTTGTTTTAATCATGTCCTTTAGAGCTATCCTCTCACCTCCAATCCAATCCAGTTTTCTGCACTGCATTGAATTATCATGTATCTTTAATCTAGAAAATCAATTCCTTAGTCTTTCCCTGACTTCCATGACCTGGACACTTTTGAAGATTACAAACTAGTTCTTTTGTAGAAGGTCCTTCAATTTGGGTTTGTCTAATGGTTTCTCATAAATAAATCCAGGTTATGCATTTCTATCAGGATACCAGAGAATTGATGTTGTGTCCTTTTCAATGAGTAATATGAAGATAATATGTTTGTCTGATTACTGGTGATGTTGACTTAGACCAGTGGTCGGCAAACTCATTAGTCAACAGAGCCAAATATCAACAGTACAACGATTGAAATTTCTTTTGAGAGCCAAATTTTTTAAACCTAAACTTCTTCTAATGCCACTTCTTCAAAATAGACTCGCCCAGGCCGTGGTATTTTGTGGAAGAGCCACACTCAAGGGGCCAAAGAGCCGCATGTGGCTCACGAGCCAGTTTGCCGACCACGGACTTAGACCATTTGTCTGTCAGGCTTTTCCCACTGTAAAGTTACCTTTCTCTGCTTCAGTAAAGAATTTGTGAAGAGGGGAAAAAATAAAAAGAAATCAGCAATGACATTATACCTCAGGAAATCAATATTGCCCCAAATATTGATTTGAAAGAAGGGAGGGAGAAGAAAGGAACAAATGGGGGAAGGGAGAGCAGGAGGGAGAAGGGAACAGAGAAAGAGAGAGAAGAATCTTCTAGATCCCAATTAATGGGGTTCCTTCAAAGACCTGCTATTAAGATGAGATTTTACAAAATGCATTTTATGTGAAACTCCTACAAAAAGAAAAAGAGCCTCCCACAGACTCAGCAGCAGGCCTAGCATCCTACTTAAAGCATCATATGCATCAACTCTGCCAGGAGTAAAAGGAAAATCTTTCCCAAACTGACCTGGATAGAGAAGTTAGTTCGAGTCAAACTTTCATAGCAGATGGAATGATTTGGCCTGACACTTTCACACACTCTTTGCCAATGTGAAAATTATAACCAGTGACAAAGAGGCAATAATAACTTTGGAAACTGAAAAACTGTGAGAGCTAGGGTTTTCTTTTTTAACTACTTAAATTAGAAGCATTTTTCTACGTTGAAATGAGACTTTGAAATTATGGTGACTCAGACGAGTACTTACCAACAACACTTATGAATGCTACAATTAATCCAGTAATTCATTTTATTGATAGTGTACAATTAAGATGCTAAATGATCTGAACATATTACTTCTTTTACTTTAAGTGCTTTACACACATTATAATTAAGCAAAGCAAAGTTAAAATCATACACATAATTAAGGAAAGCAGTGTTAAAATAAATGAAATAAAATTGTTCTCAGTATTCAGTTTAATCTCCATAAAAGACAATTACATATTTTTACAGATGGCAGGGCTTCCAAACCCTGAGCTCATAAGTATTAACAGAGCCTGAAATCGGTGTTTGATTTCTTCGACTTGGAACAGAATCAGTTCTTTTCTTTACTGAGTATCATAAATAGGAGTCTCTTCTTCCAAATAAAATATTTAAGCATCAAAACTCTTGTGTTTCTAAAACCATATGGAAGAATAAAACTCCATTTAGGATTCACTAAGAACCATTCCACAGTAAACTGTTAAGTGATAAAACATTTTTCTTGGGACATTTTTTGGCCTGTTGGAAGGCATTCCATTTTTTGAAAATTTAGAAAGATTATTATAATAGACTTATTTTTTAAATGTATTTGTTATTTTAATAAAAAACTATTAAACTATAACTTTAAGGCTAATTTTATGAATTATTAAACTTTCATCATAGTTCTTAAACTATACATAACTATTTAAATAATACAGATGTGAATCAAGTACAAAATAAAAATATGTCATAGCCAGAATGGCAGAAAACAGATGAAGTGTGGGTCAAAGGGGCTTTTCATATTACTACTTTTTAATATTTTTAGTCTGATCAAGCCATATGGAATCAAAATGACTGCATCAGGATGCACCTCGTGACCAATATGTTTGTATCAAAAGAGCTGTATCAATGTGGCCACATAAGCAAACTCTGCTCTAATATAGGATATACAGACTGTAAAAACAGACTTAACCTTTTGCACTCAGATGCCGAGTGTGACTCGACATGGTTAGCATCGGTAGCAGCTCTTTTTATACTCTTTGAATGTATCAATAATTTGAAATATAAAAAAATCCAAATAAGTTTGTATGAAAAGAAACTCCAGATTTTTATTCTACTGCCGCGCTTTGTAAAATCTGGGGTATTTAAAAAATTAAATCCCGAGTAGAATAAAGGAATCGAAAAAAAAGCAAGCGAGTGCAAAGGGTTAAGGGATGAGCTCCTCCATCATATTTATCTCCCATTCTGTGTGGCATTTTTCTCTTCAGCCTTGATGCATGCCTTGGTGTTTGGAAATGTGACGGCGATCATACAGAGGATGTACTCCAGATGGTCCCTCTATCACACTAGAACTAAGGATCTGAAGGACTTCATACGTGTCCATCACCTGCCCCAGCAGCTCAAGCAGAGGATGCTCGAATATTTCCAAACAACCTGGTCAGTCAACAATGGAATAGATTCCAATGAGGTAATGTTCATTTCTCATGTTGACATTTTCAGGCAGAAGGTAAAGGCAAAGTTCTCTCGTTTAGGTCTCAGAAGTAAAGGACACGCCTACCAACTTCTTTATCTCTTTATTTTTTAAATCCTCTAAAAACCCAATCCATCTTCTTCCATCTGCCTTGGCTTATGTTTCCACGATGCCATTTTAGATTGACCAATGACTTATATTAATTTGCTAGTTTAGTCCATAAGGTGGACTTATTTTCATTGTCTTTAACCTGCTTTGAAAGGAACCAATTATTACGGCAGTTGAATTGTGTAATTTGGAATACAGGGTGGGGCAAAAGTAGGTTTGAAGTTGTTTATATAAAAAGTAATACAATAATTAATAAATAGTAACATAATAAACTTTGTATTTTATATACTCCCAACTGTAAACCTATTCCACCCTGTATTAGATTAATTAAGTGAATGTTTGCATTTAAAACCAACAAAGTAAAAAAAAAAACAACAACATGCTTTTCAGCAAAGGTGTTAGCTGTGGACTTCCAAAAATACCCAGACCACCACTGTAAAAAAAAAAAAATTATCATATAAATTAAGCAAACATTCCACCAACTACCCACCACCACCACCACCACCACACCAGTAATCAACATTTTTCATGTGATTATTTGATTTCTCCTCTCTTCCTATAATCGTGACCATATTCCATAACTTCTGCCTGGAGTTGAGTCTTTGTGAGAAGCAAGTCACAATGAGCTATATGATTTCATTCTGGAATCTTTTATTTATTAGTTTATTCTGTTTCTCTAGTCTTCTTATCAGCTTGTTATTCAGTAGCACATAACTGGGGTCACAGTCATTGAAAAATCTCTCCAGGACTATACATATCGATATTTCCTCTTCTGTACTCTGGTTGGTCAAACAATGGGAAGAACAACCCAAATGTCTTGCAAAGTAAATAAGTTAGACTTACCCCAACTTGATTTTCTCTTTCATCTTTTTTGACAGCTTCTGAAAGACTTTCCAGATGAGCTGCGTTCTGACATCACTATGCACTTGAACAAGGAAATCTTACAGTTGTCCCTTTTTGAGTGTGCCAGCCGGGGCTGTCTCAGGTCTCTGTCTCTACACATTAAAACCTCTTTCTGTGCTCCGGGCGAGTATCTGCTGCGTCAAGGAGATGCTCTGCAGGCCATCTACTTTGTATGCTCGGGCTCCATGGAAGTTCTTAAAGACAGCATGGTGCTCGCTATTCTTGGTAGGTCCGAGTTGAAAGTTCCATAAAATTCTACTCTGAATCATAAGTTAGAGATGAAATGGGGGCGAGGGGAGGGATTGCCATAGATTAAGAAAATTGTGGCTGCATATGTAGACTCAGGATCTTTCTTCATATGGGTTTAAACCACATATTGAGTTTATACTGTTAAGTGTTATATCCAACATATTATTTGATTCTTGTTAAAAATCCAGCTGTATAACTATTACTCCCATTTACAAATGAATAATTAGTACTTTAGTATCACAGATAGTAAATAGTCCCCCTTATCCAATGGGTTATGTTCTAAGACCCCCAATGGATGCCTATAGAAATATACATATATTTCTATTCATGTCTTTCCCCACAAATTGAATGCCTTTTTCATCTTAACTAAGCATTTATCATGCTCTGTGGCCATAACTTTTGCAGTTTGATGTGTAACAGCAAAACTAGCACAAATTTCTTTTTCCTCCTTTACAATTCCATGGACAGAAGATTCCTTCTTACCAAAGAGTTTAGCAACATTAGCATATGATTTTCCCCGCCTTGTTGAGTGGAGAACTTCTGCTGTTTCACTTTACGGCTTGTCTTTGGCGTATCCAAATTGCCAGCATCACTACTGTTGCACATTGGGGTCATTATTAAGTAAAATAAGGGTTACTTGAACACAAGCACTGGGAAACAGTGACAGTCAATCTAATCATGAAGACAGCCATAATTTACTAACAGGCAGGGAGCGTATACAGTGTGGATATGCTGGACAGAGGGATGATTCACATCCTGGGTGGGAGAGAATGAGACTTCATCATGCTACTCAGACCGGTGCACAGTTTAAAGCTTAATGACAGCTTATTTCTGGAATTTTCCATTTAATTTTTTCAGACCACAGTTGATTGCGTGTAACTGCAACTGCACGAGGCAAAACCTCAAATAAGGGGGGGGAGGGGAGGCACGGGACAGGGATACTGTCATAAGAAAAAGAATATAATTCTTTCTGATTCCTGAAGCCAGGTTATTAATCATGATGTATACTGCCCCTTGGTAAAAAGGCTGGTCAGTTTTTAGAGGCCATTCAAGTATCTTTGTGGAGAAACAATTCAGAGAAGAACATGAACATTAAGTTTTATCTGTGCTAGAAGTAGCGCAAAAGTGATTATGCATTAAGAATAAGCTCTCAGACCTTAGTTCTCTTTCCCATCTTGCAAGATGACGGGTGAAAAGAAAACTGAGAAGCCGGATATTAAGGAGAAGAAGCCTGAAGCCAAGAAGGCTGATGCTGGCGGCAAGGTTAAGTCGCCTAAGAAGGGGAAGCCCCGCTGCAGCCAAAATCCCGTCCTCGGCAGAGGAATTGGCAGATATTCCCGGTCAGCTATGTGTTCCCGAAAGGCCATGTACAAGAGGAAGTATTCGGCAACTAAATCCAATATTGAAAAGAAAAAGGAGTAAGTTCTCGCTACTGTCACAAAACCAGTTTGTGGTGACAAGAATGATGGTACCCGAGTGGTTAAACTCCGCAAAATGCCTAGATGTTATCCTACTGAAGATGTGCCTCGAAAGCTGTTGAGCCATGGCAAGAAACCCTTCAGTCAGCATGTGAGGAAACTGCAGGCCAGCATCCCTCCTGGGACCATTCTGATCATCCTCACTGGGCGCCACAGAGGCAAGAAGGTGGTTTCCTGAAGCAGCTGAGCAGTGGCTTGCTACTTGTGGCTGGAACTCTGTCCCTCAATTGAGTTCCTCTGTGTAGAACACACCAGAAATCTGTCATCGCCACCTCCACCAAAATTGATATCAGTGGTGTGAAAATCCCCAACCATCTCACTGATGCTTACTTCAAGAAGAAGAAGCTGCGCAAACCCAGACAACAGGAGGGTGAGATCTTCGACACAGCGAAAGAGAAATACGAGATTACAGAACAGCGCAAGGTTGACCAGAAAGCTGTGGATTCATAAATTCTGCCAAAAATCAAAGCTGTTCCTCAGCTCTGGGACTACTTCTGCTCTTTGTTTGTTCTCACCGATGGGCTTTATCTTCACAAACTGGTGTTCTGAATTTCTTATAAGAACCCGATTAAATAACATCAACAACAAAAAAGAATAAGCTCTCATTGCCCGGCCGGTGTAGTTCAGAGGTTGAGCACTAACTTATGAACCAAGAGGTCACAGTTTGATTCTCAGTCAGGGACATGCCTGGGTGGTGGGCTCAATCACGGGTAGAGGGCTCAGCCAGTCGATGTTTCAATCTCCCTCTCCCTTCCTCTCTCTATAAAAAAATCAATTAAAAAAATTTTTTTAAAGAATAAGCCCTGCCCTAACTGGTTTGGCTCAGTGGATAGAGCGTCGGCCTGTGGACTGAAGGTTCCCAGGGTGGATTCTGGTCAAGGGCATGTACCTTGGTTGCAGGCACATCCCCAGTAGGGAGTGTGCAGGAGGCAGCTGATCGATATTTCTAACCCTCTATCCCTCTCCCTTCCTCTCTGTAAAAAATCAATAAAACATATATATTTTTAAAAAGAATAAGCCCTCATAAAAGTTATTATGCTTGGTTTTTCTACCTCTAACTAATGCCTGTTTTTCTCTACAATCATTGTAAACCTGCAGACTCTGGATTCTAGCCAGTAAGCTTCAAGGCAGATTAGAATTTGGAAGGAAGAAAAATAATATTTATTTAATCCCTAATGTGAGCTGGGTGTTTTATGTCCATTACCCAATTTAAACCTTGCAACCCTCTTAGGTTGGTGTGATTCTCCCCAGTTAGGTGAAGAGATGGAGGCTAGTGAATGGTGAATACCCATGTGTTTCTTACAGCCTCCTGTTAACTTCAGTTTACCTCTTAACAGAAGAAAGGTAGGGCTTGCCTTTCAGAGTTCTGGCTCAATTCTTGACTCACAATGTTTTATTCCTTAATACAAAGACATGGAATAGCAACTCAAAGAGTTGATTACCAGCCTGGCCAGTTCATTATCAGCGTTAGAGTGAGGCTCAGTATGGGTGTGTTTTTTTAAGAGCAAATTTAACACTTTTCCTGCCCACTTCTCAACTTTGTGAAGTTAAAGGCCAGTCATTCTATCATTCTTTGAGTCTAAATAAAAGGTGACAGTTATTTTTAAATTTGCTTTAAACACTTAACTTTAATCATAAAATACTTTTCCCTGTACTTCCTTAGTACCACTATAACTTTTATAGCCTGCCTGTTGATGCAGCCTGCTTTGAAAAGGGTCTATATAGGGTGGGACAAAAGTAGGTTTACAGTTGTTCGTATGAAAAATAATACAATAAATAACAAGTAATATAAGAATAAACTCTGTTTCGCATACTCAGCACTGTAAATCTACTTTTGCCCCACCCTGTGTTTTTCCAGAACCTATGGTTTGCTATGCATGTAAGCAAAAATGATACACCATTTTAAAACATATATGTGGACTTCTTCCATGATTGCAGTGATTTTTTTAATTTGGTAACTAGCAACAATTCTAGTAATGGAATATGAATGTATCATCCATAACATTAGGGCACAATAGCACAGATTGATGGCTTCTATATAATCATCATCATTCATAAGACATAATTCAATTGAATTTTCTTATTTTTTTAAAAATCTACTTACAGCTAAAAGACTTAATCCACTGTCTCTTCCTTCTGGCCCCAATTTGTTCCATAAATTGTTTTTCATGATTAACATTTTCACATATTTGCTTCTATATGTGAAACTATCAAAAGTGTTTCAAATGCAAATTGCCACATGATCATTCTAAACACTAGTATGTGATACTGGAACTAAACCCAAACAAAGACAATAAGTGATCAACATTCTGTGTGATTAACATTATTTCACTAGAGGTTAACTCTTTTACTTTACCTATGGTAATATTGTCTTACAGAGCCAATTCAAATCAATACTGACTTTGATAAACTTAGGCACAGGACTTGACATTTGATCTGTCAACATTTAATACATGTTCACTCTGCCAACAAAATGAATTAATATATAATGTAGGGAAGAAGTATCACCAAACAGCTGTCAAGCCATAACTTATTCAAACAACTCACTGTCCAAACAATACACAAAGGCATTTCTTAATCTGAAGCCTGGGAGGCAGCTGACACAGAGGCAGGGATTTGTTACGGGGATAGAATTTGTTTGCCTTGTACACCTTCATTTCATGTCCTGTTAATTGTGTTTTCCCACCAATTTCTTCATTGTTGTTTAAAAGAAAATAACAAAGCACTGACAAATGTGCTCTTCACAGATGGCATTAGTCTGCCTAATTATAATTAAACACAAGTTACCGCTCTTACCTGGATGGTTTGCAAATGCATCTCATCAACTTCTTTTTCCCCAATGAAGGAATAACTGATTAGCAAACATCAATAATGAAATTCTGAAAAATGTAGACTGTAATGGACCATCAACATCTTTCTCTTCTTTTAGAAATAAGGATACCAAAACCCAGAGTAATTAAGAAACTTAGATCTGGGTCCTGAATCTAGACAGTAAGAAATCCACAAGACATTAAACTTATTGAGAGTGAGGATCGTGTTGTCAATTACCAGTGCCTATGTGCCAGGGCTCAACCTGAGGTCCCACACATATGTCAATCCTACATAATAAAATGGTAATATGTAAATTACCATCACTCCGCTACGCCCACGATTGGGCCAGCAGGAGGCGCAGGGGGCGGGACTCAGGGTGGCCAGGGTAGCTGATTGGGCCAGCAGGACGCTGAGCTCGCGGCGCCAGTGGCGCCGCGAGCTCAGCGTCTGTGCCATGGCTGCCCCAGAGGCTTTCGGAAGGCCTGGGGCACCGGCGGACAGCCGGCCAGGTCCCCCGCGATCAAAGGCCAAAGCGGGGGACCTGGCCGGCTGTCTGCTCCGGCGCAAGGCCTTTCGAAAGCCTCTGCAGCGCCGGAGGCTTTCGGAAGGCCTGGGGCATCGGCGGACAGCCAGCCCGCTGGTGCACCAGGTGCATGATTAAATCATGCACTGGGCCTCTAGTTATTTCATAAATATTGAGTGACTAAATAAACTGGAATCTTTCTTAGACTGCCAAGTTAGGCAAGATGGTGGTATTGTTTTTATAACTGGCCATTGTGGCTGAAAGAGTCATACTGTGGTAGCTCAAGGTATGAAAGTATGATGACCCTAAAGATACTATAGATAACAATTGCTTAAAAGAACATGTCAATGCTCATTGTAGCAAGATAGTATATCATGATCAATTTTCCTTATAGGTTCAGAACTTAAATTGTTGCTGTATTCAAGGAATCCTGGCTTTATTTATATCTGGTATCAGTACCCAACGTTGAGTTTTTAGATTTCTAACAAAATGTGAAAGAAACAAAATTTCCAAGTTTAGCAGTATTGGTGATGGCAATGAATCAAACTGGAATTCTTCAGCACCATGTGGCTGTTCATTCCCTTACTGTCTATAAACAGAGATTTTAGTCTTTTTTCTTCTGCCAGGTAATCTCAATTTCAAGGTTTAAATCTAACATTAATTTGAAGATAATACTTAAATGTAATTCAATTATTTTAAAATGCTCAACTTTTCACTGCTGTAAATATTTTTTTATTATCTTAGGTATTCATGGTTAATTTTGCATTGTTTCCTTTTACTGTCAAATTCTGTAAAACAGACTTTTGTTGAAGCAAGCCTACTACCTTCCAGGGACATGGCTTCGAGAATTTCTGAACACAATAAAAATTAAAATTTTAAAGTTAAAAAATTAATTGAATGGGAGACAGATGGGGACAGTTTGTGCCATGACATTCTGAAGGTGTTATTTGTTTGGTGGTTTTTGGTTGGTCAGTTGTTGGTTATTGTTTCCATATGAAATGGAGAAGCAAAGTGACCACAAAAAAGTGAAAGTTAAAGTCTAGGCATGATGCTACGTGAGGACAAAGCAAAGATGCAGAAACTCCTAAGTTGCAGCCATGAACTTAATACCACTATCCTCTGTGAACATGGTCATATCACCTCAGCTTTTAGCCTAAGTTTGTCTGAGAACTGAATGGATTTTCTTTCCTATTTCTCATGTGGATGCCGAGTGAATGAATAGCTATCTAAAAGATATCTGAAGTGGTAATCAGTTTTTTGTTAGCACTTACAGCCATGCTCACCTTCCTGCTAAATTAAACTGAGTCAAACCAAGCCAAAGATTTTAAAGGTTCAAATAAATTGCTCAGCATACTAGTATCTAATCAACAAACTCAAGGAAGCAAGCTAGTTCTAGGCAGGTAAATTCTGATAGGCTGAGGTATTTTCGGCAAAATAGCAAAGGTTGGTGGGGGGGTGGGGGGGAGAGAGCACAGATAACTTGGGAAAATTGCATTAGATCCTCCCTCTCTGCAGTGGCACTAATGAGGAGCTTCTTTTTTTGATGACGAAAATTGAGTTTATACACTGCCACAGAGCATTAGAACTAAGCATTGTGTTTTACATTTCTATGCAGTAAGTTTCATTGTCTACAATGTCCAATGGTTATCTTGCCTCCCAACTCTGAGAAGCGGGATGGAGGGCTCATCCTCCAACATCACCTGTCTGGTAGACACATTTATAGATAAATAAAATAAACTGAATATGTTAGAAAGCTGATGGTAATGCTTATATTATTTTCCAAAGTGCTGGAATCAAAATTACTAATACACCTCTTGATAGCCTACCTCAGAATCACAGAGACTTTTTACACTCAGAAAAATCTCAGCTATTATTATTCCCTTTGAACGGTTAAAGCAACTGTGACCAAAATGTCAAATGGTTTGTCTAAAGTCATTTACTGAATCCTGTGAGGGGCCTGTCTGAAGCCCATCTATGACCTACAATTCCTAACTCTTGGTCTCCTGGCCTTTATCCTCTGCAACAGCAATCTCAACTAGAACCAGTTTTGCCCACCAGGGGACATTTGTCCATGTCTGAAGATATCTTGGTTTGTCACCACTGGGGATGGGGAATGTGAAGTGTTGCTAAACATTCTACTATGTACAGAATACCACCCCCAACAAAAAATTATCAGACCCCAAGTCCCAACACTACTGAGGCTGAGAAATCCCACACCAGATAAAGGTTCCACTTCTCCTTTTTGTGTAATCTCAGAGAAATGAAGTTACTAGTCTGAAGCTTATTTTCTTTAAAGTGATATGTCTCTTTTTTCACTGTTTCAAGGGAAAGGGGATTTAATTGGAGCAAATCTATCAATTAAGGACCAAGTGATCAAGACCAATGCAGATGTGAAGGCTTTAACCTACTGTGATCTCCAGTGTATCATCCTCAAAGGACTCTTTGAAGTGCTAGACCTTTACCCAGAATATGCTCACAAATTCGTGGAAGACATTCAGCATGACCTCACATACAACCTTCGAGAAGGTCATGAGAGTGATGTAAGTCTCACTTCTAATTAATGCTGAGACCTAGTAACATGGGCCCTGGGTCAGTTACAACAGTAAAGGCACATGTCAGGATAAAGTCTCTGAATGTATAAGGTATGACTAGTTAGCCACTGGTTGAGCAATTAAATAATGAGCTACAAGTCCAACCTTGCATTCTAGAAAGCACAATGACTTCTCTTTAACTCAGTTTCTTTCTTATTTTCATGTGCTTATAACTAGGATCTATTTCAATAATATAATATTGAGCTATAAATGTGTGATTTCTGAAGTTTCGGATAGAGTATATGGAAATTTATCTGAAATAAATGGTTCAGAGTGTGCTGTCTTTGCAATTGTTCAACACTCCACTTGCTAGACATGAATTTTGCCTAAAAAATCGTTATTTTGTTAACCGATACCAAAAGTCTATCTTAAAATGACTAAATATGCATAAAGGGATTCAAGCCAAAGCTTGTCACACTCAAGACATAATGAACTTTTCCTGAAATTATATATTTGAGGCATGTTTCAGTTTATACAAACAGTTTTCCTGTCCAAATGTGTACTATACTACATCCTGTGATTAATCTGATCATGAACATGACTTCATTAGATGTGTGTGAGAGAGAGAAATGATTTAATAGCAATGATTGTTGAAAGGCAAGCTGGAGCATGCATAGCATTCTGTAACAACAAAGCCCTTGATCTGATGTCTTGAGCTTTGTCCCAGATATTGGCAATACTCAATTGCTTTCCTAAAGGCTTAAGAAGCTATTGTTTTGACTAACCTCTATTGTGTAGACATTTTGTTAGTCATTAATATCTTCCACTTTGAAAAGTAGAGAAAAAATCCAAATTGTGTATTAGTTCATCTGGGTTAAGGATGTCCAGTGACAATCAATACACTGAAGTTCAAGATTACCTGTTTTGAATGTGTGCTTCTCTCCACTGATGATAGCAAACAGCAAAGGAGGCATCATATTTATTGGGAACCTATGTATGCTAAGCCCTCTGCCTGCCTCGAGCATCTCATTTAGGGCTTAAAATTACTTTTTAAGGTAAGAGTTAATCCATTTTTATGGAACAGAAAACTGATGCAGAATGGTTAATAACTGGTATGTAATCACAGAAATTTGTAGGTGGCAGGGACAGTGTATTAGCACAGTATCTGTCATTTTAAAATCTGTACACTTTCTACTAGTTATGTTGTCTCTCCTTCTTGAAGATACTTTTCATCTCTTCCCATTCAATAGATCCAATTTTAAAGTTACAGGTTCCTTTTGTGCTCTCCATAACAGCCTAATGTGAAAACTATTTTTGAAGAGTGGAGGTGAGCTAGGGGATAGAAGCAGCCAAATGGGGAAGAAGAAATGAGAGAAGAGGGAAATAGCCAACACTCCTCAGCTTAGACAAATGTGACATTGGATCTCAGCACCTACTTTCTTTTTATTGGATTACTTTTGAAGGATCCTTACCTTTGATCAAATTTTTTTATCCTTTTTTCCTATTTGCTGAGACATTAATCACAGTGATTTTAAAACTTTAATATCTGAATCGCTTATGGGACTATTTTCATTATCTGTTACTTTTCTTGGATTTTGTTGTTGTTGTTGTTTTGTCATTTGATCCCTTTTTATTGGCAGATGCCATAACTTTGTTTAACTGTAGATGTGGCTTATGAAAGAATGTGTATGTTATTTTCCGCCAAATAGGGTAGGTTTTCTTTTGACAGGCAGATAGTGTACCAGCAAATCACTCTCATTCTGTTCATAGTTTCTCTTCCTCTTTGTTAGGCTCTTCAGTTTTGCTCCTATTCCCTGGGGGTAGCCCTCACTCCCAAATCATGGTTTTTCCAGGATGTCAGCTAAGAGCCTGGGATGTTTACCAAGGTCGTTCCTTGGCACCGCATGACTGCTGAAATCTCTGCTCTGCCTCCCAGTGGCTGTTCCCTTCTCCGTTTCTCGGAGCACTGCCCTGTGCACGCTTAACTCAGGAGCTGGCTAATGCCTCATGGACCACATTGATGTAGCTGCCTCCTCTTTGGGATTTTAGTCCTCAAATTCCCAGATGCTTTGGTATACCTGAACTTCATCCTCTGTCTCCTCTACCACTAAGATTGCTCCTTTCTATTCTACTCTGTTCCACTTCACAATGAAATAGCAAATTCCCTCAGAAAAAATGCCTGGGTAGATATGGTGCTCATATTAGTGCTTCTCTTTCTCAGGGATCACAGTTCTTCCAGTCTTACCTAGATGCTTAGGGTTAGGGTTAGGGTTAGGGTTAGGGTAGGGTTAGCACTGCTCTCCAGTGCTTTCCAACAGTTATTTTATATACTTCATCCAGCTTTATAATTATTTTTTTCCTGAAGGGTTAGTTCAATGTAAGTTACTTCAATATGGGTGGAACCAAAAGTTTAGCTTCTTTTCAGAGGGCTCCTATGAGCTACATTTTTAATGGAACTGAAACTTATCTCTTTATTGTTTTGCATTTCCTAATCTTTTATCACTTGAAATTTCCATGTACATGGAAGTGTCCCAAAAAGATATATACACACTTTGAATAGTTATAAAATCAGTGTCTATAAACATACAGCTCATTTTCAAAATTTAAAGGAATCTACAGAAATGAATAATTTTTTTGGTCAATGCCTGTTTTCATACTGATGAACGTTTTGGTCCAGGCACAGCTGATAATGCAAAGCAATGGAATCGCAAACATCAAGAATCATTTCGTTGGTTATTTGTGCGCCCTCAATTCATTGACTACTGCCAGTTTTGTACTGTAAACTTCATTTTTTATGTATCTCCATAAAAAAAAAGTCTAGTGGCACTTTAGGATAAAAGTGCATACACCACACTGGGGATCGAGCCCACAATCCGGACATGTGCCCTTGACCAGGAATCAAACAGTGACTGCCTCATTCATAGCTTGACATTAAACCACTGAGCCAGGCCAGCCGGGCTCTTTTGGCTTTATAATTTTGCCTTCTAGATGTCACCTTTTACCCCAAGTAGCGTATCAACTACCAGGTGACATAAAGAATTACCAGAATATTTTGGGTAAAAAGAAGATTGATAGTCCACCCATTTTGAAATAAATATCAAAAAGCATTTTAAGAAATAAGTCAAAACTAAAATATGCATGAAACAGTGAGATATGACAACTAGAACTGTGATAAATGACATAACATTAGAATGACAGCTCATCGAATTCTCATAGGAAAAATCATTAAAATGCATAAAATATTTTCTAAGTTTGTGAAAAGTCCAGCTAACACTGCTTTGACCTCATGCTAATTATGCATATTGTGCACCCAGTGTATTTTCTATAGTTGCCCTGATTTATATCTCCTGAATGGCCAATAATGACAGAATAATTTTGCATCTCTCTATGCAATTTATGAGAAATATGTTTCACTGCTTCTCATGGTAAACCCTTTAAAAATGATTTTAGCAAAATGTTGATTGTAAAATTTTGTTTTCCTTAACACAAGAATTTTTAATTTGTGATAAGCAAATAAAATGATTCAAGTGTATGTAAAATATGTGTTGTAAAAATTAATAACACTAATACACTGGTGATCAGATATTGATATGGCTGCACATAAACATCTTATGTGCTTTGCACATGATAGACGCTGACTTAATGGTGGGGTGGTGGTTGTGGAGCAATGAATGGCAATCGTTGTTGGAAAAAAAAGATAAAGTTTTCCAGTTTTACCTTACTGAGGGGTTTCTCAGTGATGAAAGCCATTTATATTTTAACTGTGTTGACTTCCTTGTTTTTTTTTTCTCAATTTTCCATTATTGTCATATAATCTGATCAGCATAAGAAAATAAAGTCTCCTTCCTCAGTCTCCCCTCCTCTTTAGTATATGGAGGAATATTTCTTCACTTTCCTGAGGGTCAGTGAACTCTAAGTGAAGGTCTTTGAACTCCCATCTCCGAATATAGCACAAGAGGTTACACTGAAGTTCAGAGGAGGTGTGTGAAGCAGAGACAAGGGAGTCCCTGAGGACCATCCACTTTCAGCAACTTTTCTTCACGCTTGACATATGTGATGGATGGTACTCAAGTGGTTTATGGTGCCAACCCCAAAGCAGCTCAAAACCCCAATATTTATTATAATATTCCAATCCCCTCCCATCAACAACTTACTCTCTCTATATATACCAAGCACCATGCTTAAAGTGTAGTTAAAAAAAATTACATCCTTCAGTCTTGACCCTCAAGTTAAACAAGTGCATGCATAAGCATAATTAATTGCCAAAGCTCTGGAGTGGTCCTATGCATTAGTTAAGACATAAATAAATAAGCATAACTGAATGTAAAACTTAAATATGAATGATGCTTGAATAAATAAATGAAAGAGTCAACTTGCCCTCACCAGCCCATGAGAATTGCGTGTGTGTGTGTGTGTGTGTGTGTGTGTGTGTGTGGTAGGTGTCATGGTCTCTCTGACCATAACAAGTGAGAAGTGATATAACGCTTCTCTTTGCCTCTATTCTTATTCCCTTGTTACCCACTTTCCTCAAGGCTAAGGAGCCCTCTTTCCAAAAACATAAATTGGATCATGTCATTCTGTTACTTCAAATATTCCAATGGATCCCCCATGGATTGTTAAAATCCACACATCTTACCATAACTTTCAAGATCCTATGCATCCCACCCCTGCCTGCCTTTCAAACTCCTCTGATGCCATCCAGTGCCCAGCACCACACTCCAGAAAACTCACCTGCTTTCCCTTCCTTACGCATGCCAGGCTCCCATCTGCCTCTCCTGCCTTACGGCCTTTGAATTGCTCTTCTTTCTTCCAGCAATGCTACTCCCCTGTCCTTACCTCTCCCGGTTAGCCCCTGTCATATCACCTTATTTATCTTTTCCATAGCATTTAGCGAAATCTGAAGTTATTTTATATGTATATTTTCTTGTTTGTGGTCAGTTTCTCCTACCAGAATGTCTATTGTATAAAGGCTTTGTCATGTTCCATTTTATATCCTCCATGCCTAAGTCAACTCCTAGTGCAGAATTAATCTTTAATACATATTTGATGCTTGGATAAATAAATGTCAAAAAGTTTACTTGGCCTTGGTACCTATATGAAATTTTGAGAAAATGAATAAAGTCTTCAAGGCAGCAGCCTAGAATGCCAGTAAATAGAGTCTAAAATGAAAAGCTAAGGGAATTTAGAATTATATTTCTTAGACGTAACAAAGCCAAAAGAGTGTCAATAGAAGAATTTGAAAGAACAAATTGAAAGAACAGCTAAATTGAAAAACAGCCATTTTTTTTTACTTCCCCTAAGTTCAGGACAAGGGTTTTCAAAAGACACAGGACAAATTTAAGCTGAATAATAGGGGGAAAGCTTTACAATATAGATAGTGTAATTATGACAAATAGTTTGATATAGTAGGATGTGTTCAGATGAAAAAGATTCTACTTTCAAACCTAAGCTAACACTCATTTTTGGTAGAAATAGATGAACTATTACAACACTAATAACCCCAGAAAGTAGAGAATCAATACTGTCAACCATTGAATTGGGTTGAAGGCAAAAAAGCCAGCCTGAAAATCCTGGTAAGTTTTGGAGCAATTTGGAATGAGGACATTAACTGTAGGCAATAGAAATCCAACTCAGAGATTAGAGGCAAAGATTTCTTATCAGAATTCCAAGTATCTCAGCAACACTTTCTTAGAAACCAAATGCACACACACACACATACACACAAAGGGAGGGAGGGAGGGAGAGAACACAAAAAGCATTGAGCACCATGAATGAGCTCAGGTTTCATCTCTGGATTCTCCTCTGTGTAACCTTTTGTCTATCAAATAACATGATGTATGCATTGCAAAGAGGTCAGCCACATTTTGGTGACATCAGGGCATTTCAGCTTGTGTTTGCAAGTTGAACAGTGAGCAGTTAGATTTTTAACTAACTTTTAACTCTCCTTGTGGGGAGAGGGGAGTTAGCTGAGTTGGGAAAGTCAAAGGATAAAAGGCTACCTGCCACCCAATAAACAAGACAAAAAGTCTCCCTATTTCCCTGGTTGCTTCCACCCTGCTGGGAACAGATGTTCAGCCTGAAATGAGAAGTGTCGGATTTGCATATGCAGATGCATACACACAAATAGACAGGACTCAATTAAATGTCCACTCCTTGAGAATACAAAACTACCGAGGCTACATCTACCAGAAATCCTCAAACCTGCCCCACTATTACTTGGAGGAAAACCCAGAACCCTCCATTCCACACTGCATTCTCTTTTTTTTAATAATGCTTTTATTATTTCAGAGAGGAGGGGAGAGGGAGCAATAGAAACATCAATGAAGAGAGAATATTATTGATCTGCTGCCTCCCACACACCCACATTGGGGATTGAGCCTGCAACCTGAGCATGTGCCCTGACTAGGAATTAAACCATGACCTCCTGGTTCATAGGTCAAAGCTCAACCACTGAGCTACCTCGGCCAGGCCACACCGCCTTCTTGATGGTTGTTTAAGCCTTAAAAGGGCAGAGCTTGCCCTTGTTTAAGTTCTCCTATAGACTGGGTGACAGAGCTCTGCCCTTTTGACAAAGGCTCTATGAAATGAAGATGATGTTCATGCTGCTGATGGTATATGAGCCAAACTGTATGCTCAGCAATTTATAAACATGAACTTATTTGATTCTCACAACAACTTGGAGATAAGTTGTTAAGTTCATGTACTAGATAAGGCTAGTTAAGGATGTGAGAGGTAAAAAAAAAATTGGTCTGGAGTCCCTAAGCAAGAAAGCAAGGAAGGCTGTGAAGCGCAATTTCAGTCCCAAACCACCTCACTCTAAAACCCAACTGAAACTTAATGTTTATCCATCAAAAAAAGCTATAAATTCTTGCTTTGCCCCTTAATCTCATGAGCGCTGAACAGCAGATACATTATAGGTTAATGGAAGCATTCACACAAAAAAACAAACATGTTTCCATGGGAAAATAAGCTTCACATGCCAAATATATGTTAAAAAATGACCACAGAACTTTTTGATAATTCATCAAGCTGTATTCTTTTGATTTCTGCACTTTCTCCCTGTGTATTATACTTTAATGCAAAGATTTTTTTAATGAATTATAAAAATTCAACTAAGTTATAAGTGGAGAATTCAGTTATCCTATATAATAAAAGGCTAATAGGCAAATCGACCGAACAGTGGAACAACAGGTCGCTATGACATGCACTGACCACCAGGGGGCAGACACTCAACGCAGGAGCTGCCCCTGGTGGTCAGTGCGCTCCCACAGGGGGAGCACCACTCAGCCAGAAGCTGGGCTCATGGCTGGCAAGCACAACAGCGGTGGCGGGAGCCTCTCCCACCTCCTAGGCAGCACTAAGGACCCCCCAGGGGGAGCGGGCCTAAGCCGGCAATCAGACATCCCCCTAGGGGTCCCGGACTGCAAGAGGGTGCAAGCCAGGCTGAGGGACATTTCCCCCCCCCCCCCCCCCCAGTGCACGAATGTCATGCACCGCACCTCTAGTATACATATAAGTTCCTTGAAAACAGTAACTATAGTTTATTCGTGTTTGTAATGCTTTTGCTAGTGAAATTGGTGGCAGATAGTATGTGCCTGATGAACCCATATTGGAATTTAATTCATTTACTCATATATATTTTTATATTCACAGAATAATAGAACTTTACAACTAGAAGGAACCATATGTACCATCCAATAAAACTCAACTTTTCTTTTGATTACAAAGTGTCTTAAGGGGAGAAGAAAGAAAATTTATTCACTCACAGAACTAAAAATCCAACCATTGATTAGTTACATAACGTAAGAAAATTATATGCCTAAAAGAGGCAGACTATTCCCTGTGCACAGTCAAAACAGACTTTCACTTTTGGATAACATCTTCCATCAACCACACCAAGCATATGTTTCAAATAAGATTCAATCAAAAACATCAACATGTATCTCATCGAGTTTTAATTTCTCTTGTCAACTAAATAGTAGCATATCTACTGGCTAAAGTTTATTAAGTATGATTATGAACAAGGCAATTTACTTATATTACCTCATTTAATTTAAATTTTAATTCTTGCATCATCCTCAGAGATTGGATTATGTCTTTTATTTACAAATGAAAAAACTGGGGTGTACTGCGTGTCTTAGCAGTCCACTGCCTTAGATTACAGAATTGGTAAAAGAATCAAACAGTATAAAATTGAGACAAACTTGCTCTGGCCAGGTGGCTCAGTTGGTTGGAGCATTGTCCTGTACACCAAAAGGTTGTGGGGTTCGATTCCCAGTCAGGACACATACCTAGGTTGCAGGTTCAATCCCCAGTTGGGGCATATACAGAGAGGCATCTCTCTCTCTCTCTCTCTCTCTCTCTCTCTCTCTCTCTCTCTCTCATAAATTAAAAAAAAGAAGAAGCCTGTCCTCAGGTAAGGATGGGAAAAATAAATAAATAGAGTCCAACTCTGGTATTCTGAATCCCAGCCTAGCACATTTGTCCACTAAAGCACTGTGCCACAAATGAGAACATGACTCTCCTAATACAGGCTGGGTTCCCCAGGCATTCGGATTCACAGCAGAAGCTAGACTGAATCCTCAGAATCACACTGACTTTAATCTTATTAACCTTAACACTATTACTTGTCATGTCTCATCAAAAACCCACGGTGCCTAACTACCATTTCAGGAAAGATATTTCATTAAACAAGACGACAATTCAGACAACAGAACTATTGTAGTTTGGCCATTCAACTTATCCTCTGCCCAGTATTAGTGTTTTTATTTGCTCATAAATCCATCCATTTATTAAATAACCCTGTGGTCATGGACTAACTCAGGGAGAATTTCTTCCCCTTTAAGTATGTGCTTTTTAGTCTGCTATACACATCATTGCTCTTCATCCTTCCCTTGCTCCATGTTTAAGAGTAAATTTGTGAAATCTCCACTCCATCATGATTTCAAGTGTACAAAACAGTATTTCTTTCCAGACTCAGTTTCATCCTTGTAAGAAACTGAAGATCTTCTTACTTATTGAAATAAAAATCTCTTTAGAATATTGATATATAACATTTGCCAACAAATAAATTCCCAGTACTTCTTGTATGTACACACAACACACTCATACACAGACATATAGTTATGTAGAGGAGTAAAGAATATAAGTGGAAGAATCAATATTTTTAACTTAGAGTTTTGTTCACATTGCTCAGTCAATCTGAAAATACTTCATCTGTGAATATGTTTCAGAAAAGTTTAAATATACTTTTTATACTCTGTTACTTTTTTGTTCAAAAATTTGATTTCCTGGGACTTGTTGGAATAATCCTGAACATTTTACTGCAGAAAACATTTCACTGTTTGGGTTCTGCTAGTCTGATAATGTTTCACAGGTCATCCTTGGGCATGTGGGACATTCCTTCAGTTAGCCCTCTAATCCCCAATACAGACTCAACTGTTACAGTATAGACTCAATGGGTAGCATAATTAAAAGCTATTGTAAAGGAGCAAAGTTGGTGAAAATTAAATTAAAAATTTTTTTTAAATTACAAAATCCCAGGATAAACATCTTTAATAGTGCTTTTCCCGTGAAATTCCCCAAAAGGGTATAGACAGCAACGAGGGTGACATATGGCGGCGACAGTCTGCTTACACCGCAAGCACAGACTGTGCTCGGCAGGCAGATCTGGAGGCCTCCACTCTCATCAGATTCGAAGCATCTTTTGGTTCAGCATTTAAACCCCCCTTTCCAAGACACCAAAAGAGCTGCGGTTTTGACAGGAGGAAATAGCCAGGCAGTCAGAAATCTGAAGCCAAGAAGATGCCAAGTTTCGGGGATAACTGAAGTACTACCTCCAAACTGTAAATTGGCAGGCCCGCGTGCGGGGAGAATGATGACTCTATACGGGTGGAGGGACCCAGGGAGCCGCATCTCTGGCCAGTGAGTTGGGATTTAAAGGATTTGGTTTCCATGTCATTGAGGAAAATGATTGAGGAAGATTCTGAGATGAACATCTGCAAGATGCTAAGCTTTTAGCGATGTGGTAATCCCACTTACATTTTTCTACCCTGAAGATTAAGGTCTTTAAAAACAGAGCATATGGTGACCGATCTGTGTCACTGCCTCTTGCCAGCATTCATAAACAGTCTCAAGTCTGACGAGTGCTAAGGAAGCATATTTATATTCCAGATTATACAGTTTATATATTTCCTTGAGGCTATTAGTCACCCTTCCATCTTGAAAGTACCAAATGTTAGCATCCAACATGGAAAAACAAAAACGGGATTCTGCCAAAAAGAGCAATGAATGCTAGGTATCAGACTCACCACACATACAAGTTGAACGGCTTGGAACAAGTTGCTTTCCTTCAGTGGGCCTCCAGTTTCTCATCTCTAACCTAGGTGATCGCTAAAGAATTTATCAGTTGGGTCAGGCAACCCCAAGTTTCAGTGACTTATTTTGGAAGGATATTTGTTACAAAAAAATGTGGTGTGCCTACACAGTTCAACTAAGGCCAGATATATTCCTTCAAAGCATCCAACATCATCAGTTTCCTGCAATCCCCAAAGAAACAAACTTATCAAGCAAAGTTCAATCCAGTAAATTGGAAACATGAAGGGCCAGAATTGGTTGGCACAAATACATGTAAAAAGTTATGAAAGCATCATCCTTCGAATAGAGTCACTCATGCATATTTGTGATCTTAGAAATAAATTGGAGAGAAAAGTTTGTACTGAATAGAATTATGTGTATACATTTCATGTATATAACTAATAAAAGAACTATGTCTTTATATGAATCTATAAATGAGTTAGATAGACAGTTCTGTAAATTTAGAATGACCCCATTCTAAATGGATATGCGCCTTATTCACTATTTAATGTTCATGAAGAAGAGTTCCTCAATGAATATCATTGTGATTTTCTTTTTTCTTAAAATATTTTATTGATTTCATGGAGGAAAGGAGAGGGAGAGAGAGAGATAGAAACATCAATGACAAAGGAGAATCATTGGTTGGCTGCCTCCTGCATGCCCCCCACTGGAGATCAAGCTCACAACTCAGGCATGTGCCCTGACTGGGAATCGAACTGTGACCTCCCAGTTCATAGGTCAACACTCAATCACTGAGCCAGCCAGGCCATCACTGTGATTTTTCCCCAAACTTGGGAACAGCCACTTTGTGACTAGGTTGCCACGTGAAAACTGTAAAAGCTTAGCCACATGGTGTAATTTCAGGAAAGGGGTCATTGCTTTCCTCTCCCCACAAATCTCTCCCCTAAATTTTTAAAGGATATGGAAAAGTGTATTCTATGATAAAAGCTCCAACTCAAAATAGAAATTTAAGAAAACAAATAGAAAATACACACACTGTATAAATAAGTAGAGAATGAGCCCCCCAGACACACACACACCCATCGAAGCAGGCTTTAGGTGAGAACATTATTAGGAGAGAGACCCAGACAAGGAAATGAGATATATCAGACATATCTTATCTGTGACAATATTTGTTCTGGGAACTTCTTATAGCACCACTGAGGCAGCAAATATGCCAAATCAGACACATTTCTTCCTAAATTTCAATGGCTTGTAATCCCATTGTGAATTCTCACAAAGACTTGTTTTTTGTCAATATATAATTAGTCAATAGGATCTTCCTTACAGTGTTCCACACCTCACCTTTTAATACAACAAAGCTAACATAAGAAGCTTGGTCTCACATCTACTAACTGTGAGACAGTCTTCCTCACCTAGAAATCATTGAATAGTTGGTAAAAGTATGAATATTATGATGAATAATATTCTTTATGTTAAAGTTTCAAAGGTTTTTCAATTTTAAGAAAAAAAACATTCATTTGGTGGCATAGAAGCTGCCTGTGACTCCATTATTGTGGTCCCATATCAGGCCTCTTATGTCTGGGGCAGCGTGAGCATAACGGAGGCACTGTGGTTCAAAAAAGAGAAGTAGCTCGCTCGTTACATTATGCCGGTTCAAACACTGCCTTTGACATAGAGGGCTGTCCAGCTTTTTTGTTACAGTGTATTATCCACAATGGACTTCCTAGACTGCAAATTAGGCATTTCACATTATCTTTAAAAGTGGCATCAGGAGTTGTGATGCACAAACTTCTCACACCAAATTAAGCATCTTTCTTCACCCGCCTGCTTTGGAACCAAAGCACTCAGCGTGTATTCTGAAGGTCTTATGAAACCAGCTATTGTGTTTCCTTACAATTACAGAGTAGCTGATTCTACAGGCTAACCAGGAGCTATTGTCCCCTAATCAGAAGTGGGTCATTGAGGGGCATGGGATCCCAGCTCAATATAATGAGTGTACACTGTGCAAATTCTTTTAGCATGATTACCTGCTGACCTCCCAAATCATTGATTTGGTACATCGCTCCTTAAGCCTGAAATCTGTAAACTGTATGTCACTGCCAAGAGACTTCTGGTTAGTTTGCTTCACATGATAGTGTTTTTCTTTCTAGATTGATAGGAACCACATATTAGTAAGTAACTCTCTCTTCTCTCTAAGTCATCCTGCATTTTTCAAGTGTTTAAGTATTAAGTGACTGTTTTGGGTTTTCTTTTCATTCCAAAGCCTTAATATTCATGCCTTTGAATTCAGAATAGGAAGTTATAATTGTGCTTGAGTGCATTTGTATATATTGTCAATGTCTTAGTGGCTGTATTCATACCCATGGACAATTTAAAAATGTCTTATTTAAGAGAAGTAGATAAAGGGGTTGAGAGAGAAAAGAACAGAATGTCAAATGATGACTTTATAAAGTATTCCACCTACTATTGTGCAAAGAAAATTGTGTTTCTGTGGCCCTTCTGCTAGGAGAGAAGTTTGAGGGAAACTGGTGTTTCAGAAGTTTATGGCCTCTTTGTTAAAAGTCCTATGCATCTTTTAGTTTCAAGTTGTACAAACACATTTTTATGAATGTTTAGATATTCATGACCTAGCTAAGAATGCCCTATTCCCCACTAAGTCAATTCAAAGAAAACTTTTCTCTGTAATCAAGATAACAATAATAACATAATTACCACTTATTAAGATGAATTACCCTTTATGCCTGACACTGGAATTAACAAATGCAATAATGTGAGGACTAGACGCAAAGCACCGGGCCTACCGTGGGAGCTCCAGAGAGGCCACGAATTCCATGTGGAAGTATCTTTGAGCTCACTTGGACACCATGAGCAAAGCTCACCCTCCCGAGTTAAAAAAAAATTATGGACAAGAAGTTATCATTGAAATTAAATGGTGGCAGACATGTCCAAGGAATATTGCAGGGATTTGATCCCTTTATGAATCTTGTGATAGATGAATGTGTGCAGATGGCACTGGTGGGCAACAGAACATTATTGGAATGGTGGTAATACGAGGAAATAGTGTCATCGTGTTAGAAGCCTTGGAATGAGTATAAAGAGTGGCTGTAGTTGCCAGAGAAATCAACTGCTTCCGCAAGTCCCCTCTCCACAGCACAGTTTACTACAATATAAAAATCGAGTCCTGTCCATTTTCACATTGAACTTTTGTTAAATAAACTTTTGCATTGCTCAAAAAATAATAGTAATAATAATAATGTGAGGACTTTTTTCACTATAAATTCTATGTGAGAATTCTGGATAGAGAATTAACTTGAAGTGATGGGACACGCTGCCCAGCAGCAGGCTCCAAGTGCCTTCTCTCCCAGGAGAAACAAGACAGTCCCGGAAGTCATGGCACCACCTAGTGGTTACCTCTGGCAGAAGTGTCCAGCTTTATGGCCAGATGGAAGCAGGAAGATATGTGTGAACAGAAGGGATGGGGACAGTTTCAATGAGAGAATTGAGAGACAGGGACCTTTATTACTGATAATAAAATTAAAAAGGATGGGTAATTTTTGAAAAGTGTTACTATGTGTTATTAAATGTATTGCTTTTAAGGTTCTTGAGAGACAGACAAAAAGATAAATATTTGTAATGCTTTTGATTGCTACATTGCATTACTGTTAATGTGACACAATGCCAAATGTGGCCAACTGAGTCTCCAAGATTTGTTCAGTTTGCACACGTATATCTAATTTAATCCTCAAAATAACTCTAGATCTTAACATCATTATTAAGAGGAAGAAAGGTAACTCACAGAATTTTGATTGACAGTAACCAGGACACTGGTTCCAGCTAATAGAACAGCTAAGGTAGTCACATGACCAATGTACCTTCCCCATACTCTCTCCCATGCTGCCAACAGGAGGATGCCAGGACAAACCTGAGCCATATGATGGCAGGACCACAAAATAGAAGAAGCCTGTGTCCCTGAATCACTACTTAGAGGAGAATTGCTTGACACACATCAAACTGTACATGAATGAGAAATAAAATTTGTATTAAGCCAAGGAAATTAACAAGCACATTACTTGTTACCTCAGTATTATCTATCCTATCCTGAATAATAGGCCTCCCAAGTTTACATAGCTAATAAGTGATAGAACCAGGAAAATCCCAACTCCTAAACACTATGCCATCCCCCAGCACACAGGCCTTTTATTATAATACACATGGATGAAGAGAGTTTGTGGTGATTCCTACACTATAGCTCAGTAGCTGATTCTGCAGCTCTAATAGTAAATGTTAAATTCAGGACTCAACTACTTGACTGGTGCTTTCTACATCAGAGTGATAGTATTTACCTGGAGGGAAGAAAATTCTCCTCTAAGTCTTAATAGTTTGTCTTGACCTCAAGGCTCAGTGTGAAATTGGGAAATGTCCAATTCATCAGTTTTTTTCATTAAAGTCTCATTTCAGTTTCTAAGTTATATAACCAACAGAGGAAACAACAGAAACTATATCACCCACGTAGGGTTTCTGATCAGTTTCAAAAAAAATCTCCTCTTTAGATTAGATGGTGGTGAACCCTCAGACTTGTTTAGTGGAAAATGAATGTCCCCTATTCAAAGCCTAGCCTTTTCCCAGAGGTTTCTAGTTACTCCTTCCATCTGCCACCTGCCGTTGGTGTTGTTCACTACTTACTGGCACCTTCACTTGAGTCTACAAGATAAAGAAGTAGATCAGAAACGAAAAATGAGACCTGTTCATTTTCTACTTGCCTGTATTAGATGCCAATTACGTATGATTTTTATAAGAGTGGACATTTTAACTATGTGAGTTATGGGGTTATGTGTGAGTATCCTTCATTCATATTCTCTTTATCCCAAACAGCCACCAATACTGCTTATGTTGCTGTCCAGTGAACAAGATAAAATATGTGCTGATCCCCTTTTTCTCAATGAGGACATATATTCCTTCGGTCTGCTTTGTGACTGCATCAATGTGGCATTATTAACAAAGCAGAGGATACCATGAATCAGCCAGAAAGAAGAGCCTTGTAATTCCCATCTCATTTCCCAACTGAGCAATCAGCTATAGATAACATGCCTACTAGAGCCCTTTAGTGTCTTATGAGAGTCCACAGTTGAGAGGACATTTGCAGACTCACACAGAGACTATAATTCTGACCTGTGGGGCAAGCAAAAAATGAAAATAGATTTCCTCCCTTCATGTGGGTGGGACTCAAAATTGGATAAGATTGCCTTCCTAAAAACTTTGAGTCTTATTCTAGTTGCTGGAACAAGAAACTACAATTGATAAACATATTCCATCCTAAGATTATATCCAGAACTGCCCACTCACCCCCTGCCTGGGGAGAGAATGCCTAGAATTCATCAGATTTCCTAAAAGACCTGGGACTCAGAGAAGGTTAAAGAGGTGGTTGGGTAACTTAGTGGTTGGGTCTGCTTTGTAGCAATCATCAAACCCTGTGCCAGAGTAAAATCCACAGTACATCAAGCATTTAATCTTTCAGCCCAAGTAACAGCCATTAACTGCTGGAGAAGGTACCTGAGAAAACCTATGATTCTAAGATTCACTGAGAGTCAGGATACATGACTTCTGGTACAGGTTCTGCCACTAACATGATGCATGAGTTAGGCAAGTTATCTCATCTTCCTGGGCTGCAGTTTCCACATCTCTAATTAGGGAGTTGGACTAACTCAATGGTTATAAATCTGACCTGGAGACCTGGACCCCACCCACCACCAACTGAAAGACTTGCTGGAGTTGGTGCTCTGGAATCTGATTTTTTTTAAGAACGCGTCTCAAAACATTCTGTTATCTGTCAGGTGTGCAAAGCACTGTAGCAGACATTCCTTATGGTCACTTCTGGCTTTAAAAATTAAACTCATATTCTCTGCACTTGGCAGACTCTGAATCAGCATGAAGTATTAGTCAACAGAATGAATACATTACAGTATTCTTAAGTGCAAATGGTTAATACTATATGTAAATGAAATAATTTATTCAGAGAACCTATCACAATAGTGCTCACTAAACAATGCATACTTACCTCACAGAATTGCAATGAAAATAAATGGACATAATGGCCAGGAAGCATTTGTCAAGGTGCTTATCCCATAATGAAAACTTTATGTATCATATGCACATAATAATTGTAGTAATGATCATGATTCCCACTCATATCTAACTTCACAATTTACAAAGGTTTGTTAATAAATCATGTATTTAAGGTGAAAAGAAAACTTAATGAATTGATAGATAATAGGATGATGATGACAGTGACATTGGTTAGAGAACTTGTTACTCAAAGTGTGCCCCATGGGCCAGCAGCATCAGTCTTACCTGGGAGCTCATTAGAAATGCAGAGTCTCGGGCCCCATCCTAAACCTCCCCAATCAGAACCTGCACTTTAATGAGAGCCAATGTGATTTGTATTACACATATAAGTTTGAGAAGAACTGATACAGAAAAAAAAAAACAACCTTGGGATTCAACAACGTGATAGAACTCATACCAAACAGAACTCAAACCAAGGAGCTGGGAGTTACACCAAATCAGAAGATGCTAAGGCCAGTGCCTTACACCTCAGGGAGCATCTCTGACCTGCAGCTGTTCAGGATCCTGCATCCACTGGGATGCTCTTTTTCTCATCTGAGCTGTAACCCAAAGCCTTTCGTGTCTACCACAGTAGCAACAGCACCAGAACTTTGTTTTATTTTCACTTCTTTAATTATTCAGCTGTTGTAAATGTCACCATTTGGTGCATTATTACAAACCTTATGTCTATAATACTTCTGATCAATGACTATTTAGGCACCTAAGCAGATATAGATTGGTTGACTGTTTTGGTAACATTCAACATTGATGAAACATATATTTTCACAACAATAATGGTTCCAGCATTTGTATAAATAACAACAGATCTATTTCCCTAATCATCTAGGAAAATAAAAGCAACAGTGAGAGGGTGACAGAAATACCAAATAAGTCTCACTTACTAGGTGGATCATTTTCGAGTGCAAAGATTTTTGTCTTCATGTGAATAAAATTATAGTATCTAATACCACTTTAAAATGAAAAAGTCTATTTGAGCACGAAACAACGTGGATGAGACCTGAAGCATGTTTTCAGATTATGTCATAATTTCCAGAGTTTTTTTATACATCATGAATGGTGCATTTTTTTTAATGTACTCCTCCACAGACAGCTTGGTTTTATATGTGTCCTGAGATCCAAGCTTAAGTGATTCTACATTACACATTTGTTTTCACATTTTAGTATCTTTGAAATCAAGATCTGTCTTACAATTGATGGCATGTCACTGTGATTGGCAGCATTTTTTTTTTACCTTTTATAATCAATGTGATATTTTTCTTTCTTTTCAGTAAATTAATTGGGGTGGCATTGGTTAATAAGATTATACAGGTTTTGAGTGTACATTTCTATGCTCCATGATCTTCCATTTCATTGTGTCTGTTTTAATCTCTTTTAATAGTGTTTTGTAGTTTTCAGTATATAGGTCTTTCACATCCTTTTTAAGTTTATTCCTATACACTTTATACTTTTTGGTACAATTGCAAAAGGAATTTTTTCTTTCATTTCTTTCTCTGAAATCTCATTGTTAGTATATAGGAATGCAGTGGGTTCAATGGGATCTTAAATTCAATTAAATAAGGGATTTGGATCCCCAGTAAACCTTATCCTAGTTTACAAGGAGCAGCATAATGAGTAAAACAAATGGGACAGAAAGAAGACATGACTCCCACCTGTATTCACATAAGAAGGAGAGATGGTTAAACAAAAAGAAATGAGATTGAATAAGTTTCCATGGGTTTCTGTTTTCACAGAGCCAGAGGAAAAAATCATGGAAGATGAAAGAATTTAGCAAAAGGGTAGCAAAGTGGAATAAGAGAGATGGAAAACAAAGGAGAGTGAATGAAGTATCAAGATGGAAAATGTAGGCAATAAGCCCACGATTCTGATCATTATTCCCTAGGTGCAGTGCCCTATACCAGACATGCAGTTTTCTGCTCCCCATCTCCCTTTTTTTTTTTTTAGTAACACACACTGGTCAATAGAGCTCCTCGAGTGTGGATTGTAGGAGGTGTTTTCAGCATCTTTCAAGATGTATTTTCTGTTCTCTGGCCTACACAGGTGGATCAATCACCCCCAACACACTCTGAACCCCCATCTCTTTCCCCTCCTCCTACATTTCACCCAGTCCCTAACCACCTGCTAAGGTTTAAATCAGCAATTTTCACCCAATGTGCCACAATAATTTATAAAACATGCAATTCCTGACTATTTAGTCAGCAGCACTGACCTCTTTTCCCTTAGATTGTCCAATTAAAAAAAAAAATGACAACAGCCAACACAATGATAGCCAATGGTGTGAATGAGTAAAAATTATACCTATTTTTTTGGTCAGATCAGCAAAAAATATATATTTCATGGTGTGCTGAAGAATTTTAGTTTATGTGTGCCATGAGATGAAAAATGTTGAAAATCATTGGTTTAAGTGATTGTTACAACTTCTATTTTGTTTGTTTGTTGTTTCAGGTGATATCAAGATTATCAAACAAATCTACAGTCTCACAGGTATGGCTTTTGCCAAAGAGAAAAATATGTATGTAAGATCTATAGGATTCCCAATAAACCTGTTCCCTAATACACTTCTCAATGTGAGATGTGGTGAGTGACTTTCTTCAGTTTGCAAATAGAGAAGCACTGAAACTCATCTCTCTATTTAAGGGTTTTATTGCTATTGTTGAAAAGTAGATTGTCACCAAAACCTGACAAAAGTAGCAAAGTCCTGAGGTAGTGATCTTAGAGACACTTTCATTGTGTTTGAAATTAGTAGCCAAATGTTTTCTTGTAAACATCCCACTGAGGGCACAATGTGATTACCCATAATGTAAAAATTATGGTTCAGAGATATTTTGGAAGTAGTCTCACTTGGTCTCTTAAGACATTCCTAACTTTTAAGAATCCTCTAATTTAAAAGAAAACTTCCCCAAGAAATAGTGATTTGCCAGATCTATTATCTAATAGAAATAGAACCATAGATACAAAGAACAAACTGATGATGGTTAACCGAGGGGAGAGGGTGATAGGACTGAGTGAAAAAGGTAAAGAGATTGAGAAGTACACATTGGCAGTTACAAAACAGTCACGGGGATGTAGAGTACAGCATAGGGAATACAGTCAATAATACTTTAATAACTATGCATGGTGCCAGGTGGGTCCTGGAAATATTAGGGGGATTGCTTCATAGAGTATATGACTGTCTAGCCACTATGCTGTACACCTGAAACTAATACAAAATCATATTGAATGTAAGCTGTAATTGAAAAAAATTGAATAATCCTTTGACAACAACCCTATAGACAGCTTGTTATCTTGTTCTGTCCTCTCCTTGAAACAGAACCCAAATTTCACACACTTGCATACACACATAGACACACAGAGGCACACAAATACATCCAATCACAGAATACATCACATTTTTTCTTTCTATTTCATCATCCTCAATGTATGGCTTCATTCTTTAAGATGTCCTCATTTTCTAAAATGACCACTGGTGAGCCATTCATTTCATCAATATCTTCCAGTCTAGAAACTAAAGATATGTGAAAGAGCAGGATAGAAGCTCCCCTCTTTCTAGACCCCACCAGGATAGGCCAGAAGATGCGGCAAAGTAATTTTGCTTCATGATGACACACCATCACACACTTCAAAACCCATTAAAGACACGTTAAAAGATCTTGCCTGGGAAGTATTAACCCACCCGCTGTATTCACCAGACCTTGCTCCTTCAGATTACCACTTGTTCCGATCGATGTCACACACACTTTCTGGGCAGCACTTCAAAACGTACAAAGAAGTGGAAAATTGGGTCTCTGAATGGTTTGCCTCAAAACAAGAAAAGTTCTATTGGGACGGTATCCACAAATTACCTGAAAGATTGGGGAAATGTGTAGCTAGCGATGGACATTACTTTGAATAAAGCACTTTTGATGTTTCTCTTGAAATTATCGTGTTTTCTTTGATTACAAAATCCGCGTTATTAACCGGTACACCTGGTAGATAGATTCTGAAGAAAGTAACTGGTATTCCTGCAGAGAGATTGCATGTGGCTCTGGGTATCTAAAAACCTAATAAGTGTGGGTCCTGTCTGCAATGATGGTAGTTGGGAGAATTAACTCTTGATATAAGTAATGTCAGTCGCCTTGTTCACAAGAGTCAGTATCTAAGCAACTTTTTCAAGGCATCAAGCCTCTGTGACAAAATGGAAGAATGAAATTTAAACAGCCTTGTAGAAGAACAAACACTATAGGTTATTAGTCAGACAATTCTAGTATAGCCACTAGAGCCTCCTGGAAACAAAGGAATAATTAAATTGCCAGCGCAAATGTAAACAGAAGTCCAATTAGAGAATGCACTCATTGTTTTGCATTTCTTTGATAAGTTTGCCCTGTTGTGTCTTTAGCTGGGTGAGCTAGTTTTTCTATTCTATAATACTAGTATACAAATGTTCACCTGCAATTCATGTGGAGCTTTTGTTAAAAGCACAGCATTTTTTAATGCTGTGAAAACAAACAAATAAAAGCAATACCATGGCTATTCCAATAAATAACTTATGGCTTCACCATCTAATTAAAGTAACCATATGTAGTTGGAAAGATGAGTCTAATAATACCATATCCTTAGAAATTTTGAGCCACTAAGAATAAAATACAAAAAAATATATATATATGAGTAAACTGACCATTTATTTCCCTTAGCACTTAAACTGAATGGGCTATTGCCTTTAAGGTTCAAATTCATTCTTTTATTATATCTATTGTTATAAGATAGTAAAATCTATATACATCAATAAACCAACTACTTATTAAAATGAAGTAATAACAACGAGAACTCATGAGATTTAAATAGTACTAGTAGGTCTTTTCAGTTTATTTCATTTTTATTGAAAATTATTGATGGGCAGGTATACTAGTAAGTGATTGTATCTTCAAAAGAAACCAAGGCACAGAAAAATGAATTGAGCTTTTGGGGCAAGAAAGCCATGTCTTGGGGCAGAGCAAGAAATATTTACAGTTGACTCTGCCCAGGGCCACTAGTTTAGCCTTTGCCCTCTCTACCCTGACCCTCCATCGTCACCTCAATTGTCCTTTCCCATTCTCTCCCTTACTTCTTCTTAGCCTGTAAGGTTTAATGACCCCAGTCAAGAGCCCAGTGGTCCTAGGATGAGGCTTGGCAAGGCTTTCTCCTTCCTTTCCCAAGACTCTTCAAGGGAGCAGATGGAATGGTTTTCTCCATTTCCTACCAACCGACTCGAACAAAAGGAAAGCAGGAAACAGTAGCTGCGGACACTGCTGATCTTCTTTCATCTATGTGACCCAAATAGGAAAGATTTTCATTCTCAAGGATATTTTAATTTTGCTAGTTGATCTCCACATAAAGTTCTACTGAAGACCTTGTAAATTTAAAATAACAAAGGCCAAGAAATTCCAGTAAAATTAAAAACGTCTTTATTCTTAAGAGCATGCCATTATATACTATTACAAGTGGCAGGTTGATTAAAACCTAGATGCGAACTTTGGTGAAATACACCTTTCACACAGCTCTCCAACAAGAGAGTTTAAAAGACCAAAAGAAGGGTTGGTGGGCTAATACCAGGAAAGCAGAGAGGGTAAGCTGGGAAAGATCATAAATGGAGAGACTTTTTTTTTTCCTAGCACCATTTATCAATGGGGAAACTTTTAACACCTGAATAACTTATAGCAAAATCTTGAAAGTCTTTCGTTTTGATAAGAAGTAAGTCTCTAAGAGATTGGACTCTGTTCTGACAGAACCTCCAATATAAATGATATACCTCTCAAGAGGTCTTTGCAATTAATACTAATCTATATTATCCACTGATTTAGTCAGAGCCCAAGGGAAATGGCAGCATCAACAGGAGACTCCCATCCATTGTGGAAGATGAGGAAGATGAGGAGGAGGAAGAAGAGGAGACCGCCTCCCTCTCTCCTATCTACACGAGGGGCTCCTCCTCAACACGGAACAAGAAGGTCGGAAGCAATAAAAGCTATCTAGGTTTAAGCTTGAAGCAGCTGGCCTCGGGAACAGTCCCATTTCACTCACCTATCAGAGTCTCCAGTTCAAATTCCCCAAAAACCAAACAGGAATCTGACCCGCCTAATCACAGTAAAAGGAAAGAGAAGAACTTGAAATTGCAGCTTTCAACGTTGAATAGTGCTGCACCCCCAGACCTCAGTCCAAGGTAAGAGTTCACATCATCTAATTCTTTCCCAGGTGAAAATGGCTGCCTTTTATTCAGACCAGAACCTGGCTAGTCAATTATTCAGCCTTCTGGGTCTTTCTAGTGCATAAGATCCTAGCCTGGATGCTTCAGCTTTCCTGAGTTTTTTGGGTAATTTTTGCTCTATGTGGACGTATGTGCAGATATGAGAAAAAATAAGAATTTTGGTAGTTTTTTTGTTTTAGAATAAATAGTTTTAATCATATTCTCAAAAGGATTCAATACAATACAATCTGAACTAAAAGTGTGAACCAGCCGAAACCGGTTTGGCTCAGTGGATAGAGCCTCGGTCTGCGGACTGAAGTGTCCCAGGTTCGATTCCGGTCAGGGGCATGTACCTTGGTTGCGGGCACATCCCCAGTAGGGGGTATGCAGGAGGCAGCTGGTCGATGTTTCTCTCTCATCGATGTTTCTAGCTCTCTGTCCCTCCCCCTTTCTCTCTGTAAAAAATTAATAAAATATTTTTTTTTTAAAGTGTGAACCAAATAATTTTACATTCTCTAGTGGCCATATTTTTTAAAGTAAAAAAAAAAAAAAACAAGTGAAATTAACTTTAATAATATATTTTACTTAAATCAATATGCCCCAAATATATGGTCATTTCAAATGTAAGCAATATAAAAAAATTACCAATAAAATAATTTACTTTTTTTACTAAAATCTTCAAAATCCCATGTGTATTTTATATATACAGCATATCTCAATTTGCACTAGCCACATTTAAGGTGCTCAATACTCTTATAAAGCTAATGGCTGCCATATTGAATAGCATAGCTCTAGAATATCTAGAATTTAGAAATTTAACACAATATTTTTAAGTCTTTTAGAAACTTTGGAACCCATGAATATAAATTCACAATTAATCAATTTCCTTTATTTTAAACAGGATTGTTGATGGAATTGAAGATGGAAACAGCAGTGAAGAAAGCCAGACTTTTGACTTTGGCTCTGAACGAATCAGGCCAGAACCCAGAATTTCTCCTCCTCTTGGAGGTAACGATATTTAGCCTTCTCTCAAGGGGAAATATTTCTTTTTAACTTCTAATGTTTGGCATTAGAAGTTAAAAAGTATATTTTCCATGTGATAGGACTGACCAATGCCATGGAATAATTTGACTTGAGTCTGTGTTATCTCCAAGTTATTAAGATACCATTTGTAATTGCTCCTCTGTCCAGGTTAGATGTCCTGACATTTACCAGCCAAGGTAACTGGTGTGTTAGGAGACTCAAATTTCTGAGTCTCCTAACACACCATCAGAGGGTGACCATGTTTTCCTATTATAAATGTAGACTAATCCACAAAAACACTACCCAGAGGCAATGCTGTGTTGGTTGTGCACTGTAGGAACATTGGTTATATTTAACCAATTTACTTGGTGAGAGGTTATGTACTTGCATTTTGTCAGAGGATAAACAACTTCAGAAGTATGTAAAAATTTTGGAAATGATGGAAAACTATATGAAGTACTACCCTCTAGTGATGGTGTATTAATGTAAGGGGTAGCCCCAAACCTAGCTCAGGCTCCTCTCTCTCCCTTTCCTTCTTGAGTTCGTTGGCCATAAAAAATGAATCTAACAACATGAAAGAGGCCAGAAATGACAAATAAATTATAAAGAAGACACCCCTATAGTTAAGAAAGAATAATAAAGAAGTATTAAATAGGCATAAACTATCTACAACAATTACCAGCAAACTACCAGATGCAAGGCCAGCAATCCCCTGCCAACCCTGTCCTCTCCTTCATGCCCAGCTCTGATATCCCCTCCTGCTAATTAGTAAATCCCTCCATGAACAAAGCCAAGCGTAAGAAGGACTTTTGAATGTACAGTTCTGAGGGTGTGTTTTTGTTGGTAGAATACCAGTATTCCATTTCAATCAACAGTTCTTTTACCCAACACTCATCATCTTTTAGGGAAATGGGAGGGTCCTTGTAAGACTCACTGATTGGGAGGGGAGGGGGGAGGAGGAGTGCAGATGTCAGTCAACAATCCTGATTAATGTATTCTTTCGACTTACATGTGCTGATATTACTTTGCTTAGAGCAAGAGGCACAGAAATCATAGTTATAGTCAAATTGGTGCATTTGCCATAAAAGCTAGTTGTGGGGCTCATTTGGAAGTTTTCTTTGTTGGCTCACCTGGGTCTGGAGATGCTGCACAGAACCTTACCATGTCCATCCACCTATTCCCACTACCTTCTTAGCTTCCTCTTCTCCCTTTTCCCAACTTTGATCCCTACACTCATTCATTCAAGCAACACGTTTTCTGGATTCTATCTCCTACATCTCTCTCAGTTGTAGGACTTTCTATCCTTACTGCCTCCACCCTTTTCCTTGCCACATTCATCTCTTGCCTGCATTGCTACCAAAGTCTCTTCTCTTATCTCATACTTTTCTCCATATAGAGTAAACATTTTTTAAAATATAAATTGATTCCTATTACTCCCTGTTTCCTTAGTATGAAATTCAAACCTATTGCATAATTACTTTTCAAATGTCTCTTTTCCCTGCTAGATTCTAAGCTTCATGAAGGTCAATTATATTTTATTTATTCATTGCTATCATCTCTAAAGGAGGCCTAGCCTGTGGTATATGATCTCTCATCATTCATTCATTTGCATAGCTTTGCAAAATATCTCTGCAAAATGAGTTCTTACTACTCTTCCACTTCTGATTGTTTTGAATGAAATTTTCTCCCACAAACAAGTTTTCTACCCATAATTGACCAGAATTAGAATATTAGAATGATCGTATCATAATATGCATATATCCTTTCTACTGCAGCCAGCAATGATTCATCTGTACTTTTGTCCCTGACAGAAATAAATGCATTTGGAAGATTAAGGTAGAGAAAATAGAGATGAGAGAACCAGGAAATTGGAGAAATTATCTTTTAGCACGACATGGGAGGAGACAGAAAACCTGCAGTGGAGATTAGAAATAGAGGTGGGAAGAAAATACTCACATGGGCACAGAAATCAATATTTAGGGGGGAAAATAGAGAGGAAAAAAAGAGCATCCCTTTTCTAGGGCTTGGGCATTGGCTGTAATATATACTTAGAGAACTGTTAAAGAAGAGAAAATGTGACCTCTTGCAACATAGTGGTGATTATATTCAGACAAAAGGGAGGATTGCCATGTTCACATTCAGTCACTATAGTCACAGTCACCACCCTGATGTGTGCCTGGTTCCAAAGAGTGTATCATGTACCATCCAGAGGAGTACTAGACGCTTGCCCAATCCCAGGGGACAGAAACTACATTGCACAGACATCAGAAATCTCTAAAGGCAGTAACTCAGGCTTCTTTCCCTAATACTATTGACCCAACTCTCAAATATGATATTTATTCCTAAAGGACTCATTCTCTGTGTGTGTATGTGTGTCACTTTTCAGACCCAGAGATTGGGGCTGCTGTTCTCTTCATCAAGGCAGAGGAGACCAAGCAGCAGATAAAGAAACTCAACAGTGAGGTATGGAGCTTTCTCTTCCTTTAGTCATGCTGGAATGGTAAGAGGAGAAACGTTATAATATTGTCATTACAAGTATGGGCTCTGCTGTCAGACCACCATGGATGAACTCCCACTAAGGCTCATATGAGTTATGTGACCTTTGATAAATCACTTACCCACTCTCAAGCTCTGATTCCCCATGAGTAGAAGGGGGTAATAATTATGCTTACCTTGTAATGCACTGTGAAATGGAGATGATCTAGGTAAATCATCTTATATATTAAAAGCCTAATATGCAAATAGACTGAATGGAGGTACTACCGGTCACTATGATGTGACTGACCACCAGGGGGCAGACACTCAATGCAGGAGCTGCCCACAGCCCACAGGCCCCAGGCCAGCCAAGGCGGGTGCCAGCGGGGGCCCTCCTGATCGCCCCACCAGTCGCCCCGCAGAGGGAGACAACCGGCAGCAGCGGGGGTGGGGCCAGTGAGCAGGTGGCGCCAAGCAGCGCTAGGCCCGCCAAGGTGGCTGCTAGTGGGGGGGCCCCCAATCGCCCCAATGGTCGCCCCACAGATCGGCCCTGATTGCCGGTCAGGCCTAGGGACCCTACCCATGCACGAATTTCATGCACCAGGCCTCTAGTTTAGCATAAAGTAAGCACACAATAAGTGATAATTATTATAATTAGCATATTAAATATATTGATATTTGGTTTAATTGGTGCATTTTCACTTCTTTCATGTACTTCAATTTTTAATGGGTTAAAGCAAGATCATTAGTCCCCAGATGAATCAGAAGTAATGAGTCAGAGCAATCAAATGTCCTGAAACTCTGTTCCTTTCTCTGACACATATTTGCTGTGCGACTCTGAACAATTTACCTCTGTGAATCTTATCATCTATCCATGTAAAATAAGGTAACTTTTTTAAACAACCCTAGTGAGGTATATTTCACATAACATAAAATTCGCCCATTTCAAGTGTACAATTCAATGATTTTTAGTATCTTTATTGAGTGGTTCAACCTACACCATAAATTAGTTTTAGAATATTTTTACCTTCTCAACAAGATCTCTCATACTCATTTATAATTAATCCTGTTCCTACATCCAGCTCTAGAAAACCATTTATCTACTTTCTGGACCTTCTGTATAAATAGAGAAGGTAATTTCTGAATTGCTGTCTTCATTTATGCTACCCATTCTCCAATATAATAAAATTTGGAGGAGGGGAAAAAACGGATTTTGAGATAATGATTTGGATGCAAATAGTTTATTTGGGATGTAATTCAGGAAGCAAGATGAAGGAGTAGAGAAGCAAGGCAGAAAAGAAATGAAAGCAAAATTATATGCGTGTGTTAATGAGATAATTAACTCTGTGGGCAACTGGGGCTCAATCCTGCTGAGAACCACTGAAAGATTGTAGGACAACTCAAAAGTGTACCACCATGAGGCAAGGAAAAGTGGAGTTGAGGGTGGTTCCTGGGGGATTAACTCTCCAGGCCTAACTGCAGAGAACACTGGAAAGACTCCTCAGACAGGAATATATGGTGACCTTCAGGGTGGACCTAGGGTAAGGACATGTGGGCAGGCACAGAGAGTATAACAGAATCCCTTTCAAGGACTCAAGTTTTTTATTACATGATGAAATTTTAGCAGAAAATGTAACCAGTTGATGATCTTGATGAGATTTGAGAGAAATTAAATTCACATCATTATAATCATTTTCCAATTATCTGTAATAATGGAAGGCTGGGTAGCTTGTCATAAAGTTCAAAGGTTTTTTCTTAAACCTGTATTTCTTCAGCTTAGTAAAAGTTTATGTTTTACTGCCATCTCCCCTTCTGAACCTATATTTTCTGTAAGTGAGACTGTCACTAACAAGAAGTTAGATGACCCAAGGGCAGATTAACAAAACAGGCACAGAAAAACTAACTAGTGGGGAGGATGGGGGGGTGGCAATGAGGGGGATAAGGACACATATGTAATACCTTAATCAATAAAGAAATTAAAAAAAAACTAACTAGAATGAAAGTTCTTCAATCACAAGGGCTTGGTCAAACACTGAATCACCCAAAAAAAAAAACCTCTGGCTAAAAACGCACCCCCAAAAGAACCCAAAACTAAACAAACTAAACACCCTGTTGGAAAATTGGTCATTAACCTTCTATCCAACAATTTCTTTTCAGATATTGTTCTTGACTAAAACCACCCATTAATACCATTTGAATTCTTTGCCCTCACATTTGAGAAGATCATTTGATGGTTTTAAGAACTGATTGACCCAAATCTTAGCTCAAGTATTGGACTTAGTGATTATTCTGGAGGGGAGGGAGGGAGTGTTTATATCTTCACCTGTTGGAATGTAGGTAATTTTCCCAATTACAGCTGTAAATCTAAGTGCTACATGATTTTCCTTTGATAATGTCAGCCAGTGGTAGGTGTGTTAACTTGAAAAACAAAATATTTCCCCAATGTGATTTTGTATTCATGATTGCTTTTCCAATGAGATGGAATAAATCTTTTTATCTTGTCATATATTGAAATAAAAAGAGCAAGATAAAATACCAATGATCCAATTTTCCTTCCCTAGGGAATTAGTTTTTCTTTATAGGAAAATATCTGATTTCATCATGGCTGAAACTTAAGTTTAAAAAAATCTTATCCTTTACACATAATTTAATTTATACACAGTCTTGACCCTTTGGGTAGTGCATTAAAACCCACTAAGACAGGCAGAATGAAAATACAAATTGCCTTCCCTTTGTAAAATTATTCTCCTTATTACAACTCCCTACTTGTTTTTTCTTCCTATCTCTTACAAAGTAATGTTTACATAGCAAAAAAGTCCAAGCCTAATTTTTCCATTTCACCTATTGTCTACTGCACACATGTGTGATCATTTAATTGCTCTGTTTTTTTGTTTATTCTATTCTTTTAGGAGTAAGCAAGAGAAGAAATGATAATAAATGTGGGATGTACTGCATGACAATAACTGCAGCCAAAAGGTCAATCCCCAATATCTGTGAGGCATGCTGAGCATTGTGTACAGCTGAGAGCACTGCAGAAACCCCACTTTGATATTTGCTAAACAGCTAAGACGTAACACAATTGTTCACTGACACGCAGATTTCAAAATCGCTGGTTAAACATTGAACAAAAATCAGAAAAGAAATACTATTGGTAATAACCTACTTTCCCAGAACAGTTAAGACAGTTTAAAAGATGTAGGGCAGCTGCTAATATTAGAACACTTTTGAAAACATTACCATTATTTTACAGCAGAGGAAAAAAAATAGTGCAATTCTTAGAGAATTGTTTAAGAATAACAACAAAACATCACTGTGGGGGCCATGGGCTGTGTAGGTCAAATGCTCCATTTCTGAAAGGGTTTGTAGGGAAGGGTTAGAGTGCTTTCTCACTTCTGAAACCTGGCTGGTCCAGAAAGACACTGTGGCAAAGCCTGCCAAGGGAACCTGCACGCTCTGCTACAGCAGGCACAAGGCATAAAACACACCAGTAGAAGAGAATAAGCTTTGGGGACAGACAGATACTTAGGTCCCTGTGACTTCAGCAAAGTGTTCACCTTTCCCAAGATTCCTCCTCTATGAAATGGTAATAATAAAATCTGTAATGGAGGATTGTTATGAGAGCTTAACACCAAATTCAGAAAGTTATTTCAGTCTTACCCTTTACAACTCCATATATTGTAAATTAACTTATTTTTAGCCTGCATTGACTAAATGCATTTTCTTTTCTTTTTTTTAATGTTTTTATTGATTTCAGAGAGAAAGGGATAGGGAGAGAGAGAGAGAGAGAGAGAGAGAGAGAGAGAGAGAGAGAGAGAGAGAGAGAGAGAAACATCAACGATGAGAGAGAATCATTGATCGGCTACCTCCTGCATGCACCCTACTGGGGACTGAGCTTGTAATCTGGGCATGTGCCCTGACTGAGAATTGAACCGTGGCTTCCTGATTCATAGATCGACACTCAATTGCTGAGCCACACTGGCCCGAGCTAAATGCATTTTCTTATGGATCACTTTAATGATAAAACAGATATTAACATTTTGTTTACCATTAGCATAGTGTGGAACCATATGGAAAGGACTGGGCACCTTTCAGATGTTGTCTAAATCCTTATCTTCCTTTTTTGGTTTATGCTACTCTGAATCACTGCTTGGTTTTTCCCCAGTTTATATATCAGGAATTTATTCACTTTCTTATTTCACGTTCCTTCTTGATATTCTCACAAAATTCTTGATTTTTGCTTTTACAACTGCTTAAAATTTACTTCAAGTACAAGGAATTGGCTCAAACAATTATAGAGGCTAAGGAGTTGCAAGATCTGCATTTGGCAAGCTGGAGACTCAGGAGGGACAGGGGTGTAGTTCCAGTTCAAATCCAAAAGTCTGAGAACCAGGAGAGCCAGTAGTAGAATTCCAGCCCAAAAGTCAGTAGGCTCCAAACCAAAGAACAGCTGGTGCTTCGGTCTGAATCAGAAAGCTGGAGACCATGTCCCAGCTTAACAATCAGGCAGGAGGAATTCCCTCAGCCTTTTCGTGCTATTCAGGCCTTCCATTGATTGGATGAGCCCGCCCGCATTACAGAGGGAACTGCTTTATTCAGTGTACTGATTCAAATGTTAACCTCATCCAGAAACAGCCTCACCAGCACACCCAGAATAATGTCCCGTCACCCCATGACCCAGTCAAGTTGACAAGCTGGCGAATACAATTAACCATCACATCCATCAAATGCCTTCAGTTTGTCAGTCCAGTGGCTTTCTTTCCAGGTTAACTGGCCTGTTAACAATGTTCAAACTGCTTTGGTAGAAATAATCCTTTCCAGATTTGACTTAATTTTTTTTAAGAAATAGATTCCTCTGTGGCAAAGATGTCATGGTTCTTTTTGTGGGACAAAATAAAACATTTTTTTCCAAACTCCAGAATTCACAAAGTTATTTCAGTCTTACCCTTTATACCTTCGTATATTGTAAGTTATATGTTTGCGTGATGAGAACCAAAATTTGGAAGAGCCCTATTCTATTTTGATACCCATTACTTTGCTGAAAGTCTCATTAAGTGATCTGAAGCCCTTTGTTTCATATGACACATGAGCACATTGTTAACTTAAGAGATATGAAAAATCTATTCTTATCAACTTGGCCTCTGGTGTTTTAAAGGCCAAATTCTTGTTGCTATTGAGACCAATAGAAAAACATCTGTTTTTCAGAGATGACTGTGTTTGCACTACACTTCATAATTTGATCATGCCCTTTAAAAATAGCTATGCCACTCATCAATCTTTTTCTAGGGCTTTAAATGATCATTTTATATCGTCACTAAGACTACAAGCCAAATTTCAAATTTTGTTTTGTACCATCAACATCTTTTAACTTTTCTTTCCTCATTATCAACCTCCATAAAAAAGTCTAGAGAATGTTTATGAAATATTAAAGAGTCCCACCTTTCAGATAGGCATGGTCATAGGATAAATTATACTGATGTAACAAACTCTGAATCTCATTGCTTAGCATTTATTTCTTGTTCAAGCAAAATGCCTAGCACTGGTCAGCACAAGGGGGCACCACCACCGAAACTGTTACTGATGGGCTATGTTGGCAATCATTTGGCTCAAAAGATATACACATAACCAGAACTAATTTCATGGGTACAATTAATTTCAAGAATCAAGAAAGTATAATCTTCTGTGACCCCAGAAGAAATGAAAAACTGGAAATTGGCAAACACTAGTAACAGATACAGCAGCATTCAAAAATTAACAGGGAAACAATCTCTTTTCATTTTGCTCAAAGTTGTATGCCAAAATATCCCCAATTAAATGTATCAGACAATATCCAAGCAAACAGATACAGATAATGAAAAGCCTTCTGCTCAAAAACAGAGAGTGAGAATCTGTTGTCAAGATTATACTTAAGAAAGTAGTAAATAAGTTTTATATTTGTATCACTAGATCAGATCAATGAAGCCACCTTGAGTCAAAGAAATTAAATAGTAATAACAGGTTTTTCTTTAATTAAGAATTGCTTTACTACTTTTCTAAATAGCTATGAAATACCAGGGTTCTATCACTTCACATAAGGAAATCTGCATAAGTAACAGCTTATGGTAAAGTTCATTCCTTGGTTCTCTGATTAGTGTTATCACTGTACATTTTCTTGACAAATAGTTAAACTGAAGCACACTAATAGAATTGCCAGACCACCTCAAGATCTGAATATATAGTCTCTTTTCTTCCTCATCATGGTCATACATAGATCTTGACCATCAATTCTCAAAAGCAAAATATAAACAAAGGCTATACGTTCACTTTTTGACATAGAAAAACAAAATCAATTTAATTGCTGGAAAACCATTCTGCTTTTTTCATTTTAATACATATACATTATTGATGTTAAAGGCTATATTTTGTGGACATGGGTTTCTAAACTGGAATATATCACTCTAATTTATGATTTGTAGGATGCTTTTTGGTGATTTTCCAGTTCTCAAGCCTCTATGCATAGGCAGATTTGTAGCTCTCATGGAGGGTTTCACTGATAATAAATAAATAAATAAATAAATAAATAAATAAATAAATAAGAGAATCTCTCAAAAGAAAAGAAAAAAAATGACCGGCCCAATAACCATAAATATCTCTATGCCTATATTATGGTCTTGAAATACAACTTCCCACTAAAATATACCAGAGTTTCTTGGATAAGTGACAGCCACTTATGAGGTCTGAAATATACATGATGAGTCTGGTGAACACCCTGGTATACCAGATAGCAATAAAGCTATCAAACACACTAGGATGATGTCAAAAGGACTCAGGAGCCAATATGGAGAGTCTTCCATTGGCCAAACTTGGGATAATTTGAGATTCAGTAAGGATAATAAATACAGTGGATTAAAATACATAAAACAGTAACAAATACTCCAAGATGGCAACTGAGGAAGCTCCTGGATTTCCCTCCTCTGATGGATACACAGAGCAATTCCCTCTGAAATACAGAAACTGGCCGAGTGATGCCTGACATTAGGCAAATGAGAAAATAACCACATGGAAACAGGAAAGGCTGAGACAAACTCTTGCCATAAACCCCACCCCTGGCACATTGCCATACAATCAGGAGGGAACCCCCAACGCCCAGCTTCTCCCTAAGAGTGAAGGATATGGACGACATATAGAGTGCCCCCAATTTTTAAGGCTCCTGAGGGGTGGGCCCCCAAAATACCTAGCTTTAAAAGCCAAAGGTGCTTACAGGTTCACAGGACTATAGCAAAAAATAAATGGTTTTTAAATGGGTGCAGTTAGCACCCCTGTGGCTGTATACCCAGGCTCAGCACAGAAGGAGCAAGCAAAAATGCCTAACTCCCAGTTTCTTCTTGGTAGGGTTTGACTGCATACTTTCCCACCCGCTGCAAGCTTACATGTAGGTACTTGCTGAGATCCTACCTTTTTGGACAAAGATGGGTGCTGGCACACCCTCAAATACTGGGAGCCACCAAGAACAAAGACAGCAGCTTTGACAATCACAAACACCATAAATCCTCAAGACTCTACACAAGAAAAGAAAAAAAAGCAAAACCTCAGAATTAATTCTGTGAAGTTGCAGGATACAAAATCAATATAGAAAATCAGTTGTATTTCTAAACGCTAACAATGAAAGACAAATTAAGAAAACAATTCCATTTACAATAGCATCAAAAAGAATAAAATGTTTAGGAATAAATTTAACCAAGGAGGCACAAGACTTGTATACTGAAACTACACAAATATTGCTGAAAGAAATTAAAGAAAATCAAAACAGATGGGAAAATTCAACTATAGACTTGCCAAAGGACTTGAAAAAAGCTGGTTACACTCAACTTGAAACTCTTACTGAAGGGTCAGTACAGGAAGACTTAACCAAAGGGACTAGATCCATAAGAATAAGAATTAATCACGTGACCCCATCGAGTGCAGACCGGCAGCATTGGCACCTACTGGGAACTCACTCGTTAGAAATGCAAAATCTCAGGCTCCACCCCACACCTACTGAATCTGAATATATACGTGTGTCAAGATCCCCAGGTGATCCCTATATACACTAAATCCCTATATACACTAAACAAGCACTGTCCTACACAGTTGGTATTCAAAAGGAGATGGACTTTGTTTGGTGCTCACTGATAGCAGTGAGCCAGACAGTAATTTGGATACTAATCAAACTTTATCACAGGAAGCAGGAAAATAGATGAGAAAAGCAATCAAAGAGTTGATAAATAATGGATTACCATAGTACAGCTCAAGTAATAAAGTTGTGTGTCCAAAGGCCTGGGCTTGCAGAAATTCAGTGAAAACACTGGAGTAATCACTTTCAAGACTCTAATTGGTCATTTTGTATTGGTAATGCTAGACTTGTAATTCTTCTCTTGTTATAATTTAAGAGGCATCAGATGCACCTGCAAAAGTAAAACCCTGGGTATACTATTCCTGTGTGACCTTAGATAAGCCGCTTCACCTCCCAACATTCTAGTCTCTCCAGCTGTAGACAAGATTTACAACTTTCGTTAGTAATGGGATTGACATCCCTCATCTGGATAAAATTTATGCAAGCGCCGACTATAATTATTATTTTAGCTGACAGATAAGAAGACTGTCACTTGTGTTTGAATGCTTTGTGAAGCAAAAGACACAAGGATGAAATTATGCCGATCATCCTTTTTGTTTTGCCTGCTTATGGAGTTTGATTGAACTTGTCTGAATCCTATGATAAATATGCAACATAACAAAGGATTGAATGAAATACCATTTAATTACCTTGTGAAAATGTATATGTGTTCATGGCAGGGGGAGAGAGTTGGTGTAATTAGCACCCCTGAATTTAGGAAAATTGTGTCTAGCAGAAAAATGTGTACATGTTTGGCAAAAACTGAGTGACGGGTCAAGAACTCTTCAAGCTAAGAAGATTATATTAACAGATGCATTCCCCATCTGCTCGCTGAATGCACAAAAATGGAAATCACATTTTCTTCCCTATCAACACAAGTTCCAGTTATACTCAGAGTTCATGATTCATACCATACCAATAGGCAAGACTGAGAAGTGTAAAACATGAATAATATAATATGAAAGGAAGCTATTTTCTATGTGAAATGAAAGGTACTGTCAAAGACACATCCTGGTCTTCTTTATGAAACTCACACTCCTATTTCCAAAAGGCACAATCTAAACAGAACAGCAAATTGGTGTTTGCGCCTAATGCACACAATCTCCCTCCTAAAAGCTGGCAGTGCAGTGTTATTGAGACAATAGGTCACCAGCACCACAGATGGATTCTTTACACCATGTACTAACATAATGTTTTCCAATCTCTCCCCGTTTGAAGTGGTGGCGACTCCCATAAGACACCGAGCTCATGTGAAATTACCTGCTAGAGTTACAGAGACCCTTACTTCGGTGTCTTGCAGTGTGTCTTGGAGTGCTATTTAGGGGAGACTGGCAAAAGTTAACATCAAATGAAAATAACAGAAACTCATACTAAGAAATTAACCAAGCAAGTTACTATTCATTAAATTATTCACGTGTCAACAAAGATATATAGATGGCAGGATTTGTGCAGAGCCTTGGGCTATTTATAAAGAACAATGAAGGCCAGTCATACCTGCCCCCAGCCCAGATCCACATTGGTCCTTATTCAATTCTTATCAACACCAAACTGCACATTGTTGTATTTTGGCTCAGACGTCCTTTATCTACAATTCTCAGTTCATCTGACTGCAATTACTCAAACCTTGGATTGTAAATACAAGATCTTAATCACATTTTTCAAAGGCTCTGGTTATTGCTATTACTATAGGGTGTCCCCCCAAAAAAGTATGCACACATTTTGAATAATTATAAAGTGTTTATTAATATACATTTCATTTTCAAAACTGAGCTATCAGCTGTTATAAGTGAGTATACATTTTGGGGGGACACCCTGTATTTACTACTTCAAAGATCCATGCAAGACAATGCTAAAACTCGGCGACTGTTTCTTCTAATATATTTATGTTGAAGTGTTAACAGGGATGGGTTTACCTCTCCGTGCTGAGGCTAAAGAGGAGTTGTACAGATAACTGCCTTTTATTTTCTTTGATCTAAATTTTTCCTAGGTTAGCATTTCCTACCAGGACAAAGCTTTCAACTAAGCTTAGCACCTGTGTTACCTTATCAAATTAAGACACCTGGAATTCTGACATAATACCAGTTATATGGGGACTACACTTTATCATCCATTATATTATTTCATTCTCAACAAAGCCCTTGTGGAAATATGACTCAGAGGAGGGTGAGAAGTAAATCACATCAATGGAGCAAATTAAACACAAGAGGAGAAAACCAGATACTCTGGAACCATAGCAACAATGACTACTTCTAAGCCAACGGAAGTTCTGAGGAACCTGCTGGCAGTTTAGTGATTCCCTTCTTAGAGGTAGGGAGCAATCGGTGTGTGAGTTATTATGGACAGTTGATAAGTCTGTGGTCACATGGGTGCTTCTAGTCATGACAGGAGGTGGTGGTCAATAAGAGCAAGTGCACTGCCTGGAAACCTGCTACATGCCTAACGATTTGTATGGTTAAGTACATGATGCTGGGAGAACAGACAAGAATCCTTAGGTACTCCAAAGTGTTGGATAGAAAACTGAACCTCTTGGAAGCACAGATGGTGTTTTCGTCACTTCTTTCTAACAGTTGGGACATTGGAAGGGATAGAGAAATCTTGGATGTGAACACTTGGCTATGCAGATGGTGATGGTAAACTGGTTTGGCCAACAGTTCCAGACTGATGGATTCTTATCCACAGAAGAATGAGAAGGAGGAAGAGAAGAAAGAGAAAGAGGAAAAAATAGATTTTAAAAAATGCAACTTAATACACAAGTATGAGAACAGTGTGTTATGTTCTGGTTTCTTTATCTATTATCTTTATAAATAATCAGAAGATGTAAATAGCCATTCAGGACAGCAAACAAGGATGTAAAAAGTTTGCCAAATTTGGAACTGGTAAAACAATTCTGACAATTAATTGAATTTGTTGCTTGATACTCATATTGTAGTCATGAGATAATGAGTCAACTTTAATAGGGGGGAAATTCCAGGGAATTTAAACTACCCATGAAAATCAAGTTTATGCTAGGACAAAGTGTCAAAGCAGTAAGATAAATGAAGTCTAGCGGAGGTCTTGGTCAAAGGAGATCTATTTCCACAATTATGAAAGAAACACAATAAAAGGGATTCTTAACAGTGGGAATGCTACCTGCTCCTAAAATCTAGAGGATACTCAAGGATTTGGGTTAGGAAATTTATATTAAAAAACTTAATAGTCATAATACATACTCTTAATATATTTACTTAGAAGAAAGGTCAATGACAGATCTCCCAATATAATTTTGTAGTAGTCAGCTTTCCCCTAGGATATTTATGGTAAAATCATGAGATAAACTAAGAACAAAATCAAAGGCCATATGAGGACCAGGTATTCAAAGTGGCAGAAATAGCATTAATTTATACATTTGAGAGTTACTGGGTGCATGACTAGGCATTGCTCAGCATCCAGGAGATCCTGAGATAAGTAACAATTTATCTTCAAAAAACTCAAAGCCTCAGTAGGGACACATAGTCCTATATGATGCTCAAACTGCTCTGTATCAATGAGCTGCCAGGAAAAAGCTCTGCAGAGAAGATGAGAGATTAAAAGTTTGGAGAGAGAGCCCTAACTGGTTTGGCTCAATGGATAGAGTGTCAGCCTGTGGACTGAAGGGCCACATGTTCGATTCCGGTCAAGGGCACATGCCTGCGTTGCGGGCTTGATCCCCAGTGGGGGACATGCAGGAGGCAGCCAATAAATGGTTCTCTATCATTATTGATGTTTCTATCTCTCTTTCCCTCTCCCTTCTTCTCTGAAATAAATATATATTTTTTTAAAAAGAAGTTTGGAGAGAGAGAAAAAACTTACCCAACAGAAAGGGGCCAAAAGCAAGCACCCAGTCAGAGAGAACAGCACATACAAGAACAGGGAGCTGAGATTCCCACTGTAGTCATTCTGATGGCAAAATGTAGGAAATGGGGCCCCTAAAAAATGAGGTGGGGCTTGCGAAGGGCCTTATAATGCCTGCTAAGAAAAATTGTATTTTCTAATATGAGTGACAGAAAACATTTATAGATTTAAGGAACTGTTAAGTGGGAAAACTTTGGTTCATTTGATCTGAATGATGTTTGTGTGTGTGTGTGTGTGTGTGTGTGTGTGTGTGTGTGTGTGTGTGTGTATGTGTGTGTTTTAATATATTTTTAAGGGGTTTAGAGAGAAAGGAAGAAGGCAAGAGAGAGAGAAACATCAATGATGAGAGAATCATTGATTGGCTGCCTCCTGCACACCTCACACTGGGGATCGAGCCCACAACCGGGCACATGCCCTGACCAGGAATCGAACCTTGACTTCCTGGTTCATAGGTCGACATTCAACCACTGAGCTATACCAGCTGGACTGTTTGTTTTTATTGAACTAACTCTGCAGTACTATGGCTTTAAGTTGTATTATGAAGACATTTCTCCTTGAGTGGATGGAGTCTTGTTCACAAAGTAGCCTCAACAACCTTTTTTAGCAAACGTGTATCTTCTGACTGTGCTGTGAAAAAGCAGTGAGCCTCCCCAGCACACATACAAAGGAGAGATGCTGCCTTCTTGGTTTTCTATATTTGATTACGACCAAGGTCTTTTCTGTTTCAGAATGAATTTTGTTAGCAAGCCTGGCAGGAAGCAGTAAACAAAAGTACAGTGAAACTTCACAGCAATTTCGGTGGCAGTATGTTGTCACCTTGAGTGTCACTGGAGTCTCCACCTCCAGGAGATGCCATCTCTCCTGTGACAGCTGGCTTTGTCCTGGGGAGGGAGAGAACCCTTAGCTAACAGGGATTCATTTCCTCATGTAACTTTAACAAGGGCAGGGGTGGGTCCCCAGTGACACAGCAACAGGAATCTTCACTAACATAAATGATCGCTACCCTCCTAAGCTAAAGAAAGCTCCGTTTCCTTGGGTTCTTGGCTTCTTTTAGTTCCAGCTAAAATAGCAATTTTGTTTTCTGAAAATGTTAATGCTTATTTACATTCCGGGAGCCAGTTAAGACTCTGGATTCCCATGCAAAGTTCATGGCCTCAAAGTTGTGGCAAAGGCACAGTAAAAGTTAGATATCAAGAACATGGCCATGCAAAGGTATATCAACCATAGGGAAATATGTGGGCATTTTAGATGCTTGAAATATAGTTCATCAAAAATATATCTGGCCCAGTCAGTGTGGCTCAGTGGTTGAGCATCGACCTATGAACCAAGGAGTCACCAGTTCGATCCCTAGTCAGGCCACATGCCCAGGTTGCAGGCTTAATCCCCAGTAGGAGATGTGCAGGAGGCAGCTAATATATAATGTTCCTCTCTCATCGATGTTTCTCTCTATTCCTTGCCCTTCCTCTCTCTCTCAAGATCAATAAAAGCATATTTTTTTTAAAAAAAGGAAAAATGTTTGTTAACCTATTGTTTGGTTTAAGATTTTTCTTTATTACAAACCCCTTTTGTTGTTGTTGCATTCATATAATTTGCTGTGAAGAGGTTTTACTGTTCAGATGCCTAGGGTTTTTAGAGATGACACTACCTACTTACTTGATGTTGAATTACCATTTCAGGCAGCTTTTACACATGGGGCTACTTTTTGTATCATCTATGCTCTTCACAAATTCTGACCACATTGTCTTTTCCACGTATAATCCTATATAATAAAGAGGTAATATGCAAATTGACTATCACTCCAACACACAAGATGGCCACCCTCATGTGGACACAAAATGGCCACCACAAGATGGCTGGCTGAGGAGGGCAGTTGGGGGGTCCAGACCTGCAGGGGAGGGCAGTTGGGAGGGACCAGGCCTGCAGGGGAGGGCAGTTAGGGGTGAGCAGGCTGGCAAGGGAGGGCAGTTAGGGGTGACCGGGCCAGCAGGGGAGGGCAGCTGGGGGTGACCAGGCCTGCAGGGGAGGATAGTTAGGGGCAACCAGGCCGGCAGGGGAGGGCAGTTAGGGGCAATCAGGCTGGCAGGGGAGCAGTTAGACATCGATCAGGCTGGCAGGGAAGTGGTTAGGGGGTGATCAGGCTGGCAGGCAGGGGAGCGGTTGGGAGCCAGCAGTCCTGGATTGAAGAGGGTGCAGGCTGGGCTGAGGGACACACACCCCTCCCATGCATGAATTTCGTGCACCGGGCTTCTAGTGTACTATAACAGAAAGAGAACCAAACTTACATGGAATGAATTCTAAACCAAAGACTGTCACTCAAGCAATAAAGGACCTTAAAAAATGACATTTAACCTCTGGGTCTTAGTGTCCCCATCTCACAAGTGGGATAATAATAATGTACCCCTATCTACTGTTGGTAGATCCGACAGGGAAAATGTACCTGAAAGCACATTGTATTATAAATTTACTCAAACATTTATTAAACAACATAATCATTGATGTATCTAAAATGCAAATTGTTCTTCAAAGACTGTGTCTTTATTCAATCTACATAAAAGGCTAGTCAAAAGCATTTTTATTGGGGTCTGAGCTTATACAGCCCCAGTGAATGTGGTACAGGAATTAAACTTAGCCTACAGGAAAAGATGGTTATTATGTCCCTTCCAACATCTCATTGAGTGTCAGTCTTTTTCCTCTGAAATGTTGATAGAAGAGCTAATCAATTCAGGATAGAACCCAAGGCAGCAAGTCTACAGTGCTGAGATCCAGACACTGATTTAAGCCTGGTCCATACACTTTAGGACTGAGAATTGGCCAGGTATGAAATTGACCACCTGCAGTGGACATTTCAAAACACATAGAATTGTTCTCACATTCACTGTCTCACTGCTTAACTGTGAGGCTCAGAGGTAACTCTTCGTTGCCAGAAGTTTTAGATCCGCTGAAAAGCCTGGACAAGTGTTCCATTGGGTCCCTCGAGTTCCATGCCAGCAGCAAGGCAGAAATAGTTTTGGCCTGGCAATTTCAAGGCAGGTGTTGCCAGTGGGTTGCCTGAACCATGGAAGAACCTCCGTCTGGCCTTTTTTAAATGCCTGCTCTGAGAGGCACTACCTCCTGATGGGCCTGCCAGGGAGAATTAGTTTCAGAATTCATTCAGAGGAAGTGGACTGAATTAAGTTACCGGATAAACTAGGAATGTCTACTTAAAAAGTCTGCCCAAAACAATCTTGGTTTTGGCATCATTGAAATTGAACTGCTCAATTTGTTTATTTTGTTTTCCAATGGTACTTATCCAGCGGGTTCAGTTGCTTACATTGGAGTTTTGTGTTTCGTGATAGTAAAATCAAGTCAGAGAGAAAATACTTTATAAAAGGTGTTAATGTTGTGAATCTAACCACAGACTAGAAAATATATATATCCATGCCCTGCTTTCTGAAATACAGGTCCTCCACATTGTGGAATATAAACTCTACAGAAAAGCTGAATGTAAGTCCAATTCGAACTTCTGGTGGTCTTCACGTTTAAAAAAGTCATGTGGTTGTTAGAAAAATAACAGTGAATTTTATTATTGCTTTTAAGTGTAAAATGAATAATGAAGACACTTCAGTGGTTCTTAAGTGTTTAAAGGTCATGTGTCCTTTCAAACTCTTCATAAAAGCTGGATGTCTAACCTAGAAAAGTGAATTTAAGCCCATACCACACAATTTGGGTTGTAATTTCACGAGATCCCGGGCTCACTGATGGATCCCAGCACACACAGGTTCCCCACAGTGGTTATCTGTACTCACCTACCTTGAAGGTCTTTTTCTTTCTCTCTCTCATTTTGCAGCTTTCCCTTTTTCCACAGACTCCCTCCCTCGCACATCTGGTTGGGTTCTTGCTCACTGCCCACATCATCACTGAAGGCAGTTTGTCACTGGATCTATCGTGAGCATAGATCCTGACCAGAAAGGACCCAAGTGAGCGCTCATTCACTGTCTGTCTGCTCTGGAAGGTGGTGTGCAGAGTGCTTTACATGCAATGCCCCCTCACTCAACATGTTGTGAGGTGTCTGAGGAAATTTGTGTGAACCTCTGTGCACCCAGTAACTCAGAGAAGGTACAAGATACTATCAGTATCTAAGAGATACAGGTGCAGCTGGTGGGGCTCGGTGGTGGAGCGTCGACCCATGAACCAGGAGGTCACGGTTCGATTCCTGGCCCGGGCACATGCCCAGGTTACAGGCTCAACTCCCAGTAGGGGGCGTGCAAGAGGCAGCCGATTGATCATTCTCTCTAATGTTTCTATCTCTCCCTGCCTCTCCCTGAAATCAATAAAAACATTTTTTTTTAAATAAGAGATACAGGAGATGATGGGCCCACACTTCAGATATTTTTCAAGAACCCCAGAAACATGGCTTAAGTATGCCAGGCTATGTCTCTCTAAGTACCCTCAGAATGAGGATGGCTTTAGGTCAGGTTCCCAGTTTCCCCTTCACCCGTTGGACTTGACTGGCCTGGAGGCCGAGCAGCCTTTCAGACCTTCTTATTAGAGGTCTCACTTCCCTGCCTCACTGCTCTGAAATCACTGCCATGCACTTCTCACTATTGCCTTTGCGTTGCTTTATCCAAACAGGTAACAACACTGGCTCAGGAGGTCTCCCAGTTAGGTAAAGACATGAGGAGTGTGATGCAACTTCTAGAAAACATTCTGCCACCCCGGCAGCCGGCACGGTTTTGTTCTCTGCACACCACCTCTGCGCATCCCTCCAGGGACGCCTTCCGGAGCAGGAGGACCTGGAGTGCACACCAACCTTGCCTCCACTTGCAAGCAGGCGGAGCTGCCTCTACCCAAGCACAACTTTGTCACGGTAATGTCACCTCGGACATTTGGAGTGTGGATCCCTCCTCTGTGGAGACCAGCCCCCAGCGAACTGGAGCTCCAGAGCCAAACCCTGCCGGCAGTGAACTCGATCATTCTCCAAACCTTGATTTTTCACCCGCCCACTACCCGGTTGTCCAGGAAGGTCATTTGCAATTTCTAAGGTGCGTCTCCCCGCAGTCGGATACGACGCTGACGCCCCTGCAGTCCATTTCAGCGACTCTCTCGTCCTCTGTCTGCTCCTCCTCAGAAACATCCTTGCACCTGGTTCTCCCAAGCAGGTCAGAGGCGGGCAGCTTCGGCCAGGGAGCCGTGAGCTCCTTCAGTCTGGAAAACCTGCCAGGATCCTGGGACCGGGAAGGACTGGCATCCATCTCTACTGAACCCTTGGAGAACTTTCCACTGCAAGTTGTCACAAGCACAGCCGACGTGAAAGATAACAAAGCCATCAACGTATGATGTTAGTGCACGGGAGGCAGCTGCCAATTTCAAACCCGCCAGTGCATGGCCGCTTTGGCTGCCTTTTGTGCCTCTGGCAGACGTGAGGACCGAGCAGAGCGGGGAGTCCTGCCGGAGAGAGAGCCAGCCGAGGAGCCAGGGCAAGGCACAGGCACCACCATACCGCCGCAGACGCTTTCTAGAGCCTAGACACACAAGAGGATCACTTTTCCTGTACAGCTATTAACTTACTGGTCTGTTTGACGGACTTTGGTAAAAATGCAAAAGACCCTGAGCAGCTAGAAGTCCCAGACAAAGAATGTGTGGACTCGTTTTGTCCCAGGTGACTTTTGTGAAGGGCAGCAAAGGTTTCTCCCGAGTGTCTGTCTGTCATCCTTGGACAATATCCGTAGCACTGTTGGCCTGGAGCGCGCGCAGCTCCTGCTGACCTATTTTTCTTTTTGTGAAGAAGGCAAAGGGACAAACATCACTGCATGTCATCTCCTAGACAATCAGTCAAGTAGAGCTGGTGGCCAGTGGTTAGCTATTGCACGTTATTTGCCATGTAAATGATGATGTCTTTATTTATCAAAAAAAAAAGAGAGCCTATTTTTATATCCTTGGTATGAAATATGTATTTAAACTATTTAAAATATTTATAAAGAAATGAATGTTTTCATTTTGGTAAAAAAAAAAAAAAGCTTGCCATTTTAACAAGAAATGCACTACTGCTATGTATAGTAGATCAAAAATTATTTATTATTAAGAGGATGTAGTTTCAAAAGGCACCCCCCCCCCCTTTTATCTGCATGCAGTTTGCCACAAATGTATCCTCACGCTTCTGGATGATGAGAGAAAAGCGAGGTCAGACCTTCTCATTAGAGAGCTCACTTCCCTGGCTCACTGCTCTCAGATCACTACCATGCACTTGATGGAATGAAATGAAAGCATGGACTCAGTGTCAAGTACACAAGCTCCAGCACATGGTAGGGGCTCCACCTACTCTGCTGACTCGCGGCTGCTCTCGGTGCCAGCATAAATGCCCCTTCTCTGGGCATCACACTTCGTTGTGCAGGAACCCAAAAGCAGTCTGTGGGATATGAAATCACAACTACATGGAGCCGTTTTGGCCTCAGAATGAGGGAGGAAATCTTGGGTGTCTCCCTGCGCTGTCCCTTCAGGAGAGGTTGTAGACTAGTGAAAATTCCAAAATTGAGCCAAGACTTCCGATTTATGATTTGTGAGAGAAATGCCAACTTGCATGGGATCAGCACTTTAATTTTTTTTTAAAGCTCTCAACAACGCTCTAAGTGAAGTGGAGCAGGTGTTTTCCTTCTCATTTTAGAGAGAGGGGGAAAAAAAGTCCCAGAGATTACACAGCAAGGAGGCTGGAGAAGGTCTGGAACGTATAATGCTTCCCGCACCCCCCAACCACCTCCCCTACATCTCAACCAGCACGCACATTCAGATGCTGGCTTGGTAAGGATTTAAACGCCTTCTTTTAAATTTTATTTTATGTTTAAGAACATTTAGGACCTAATCATCCCAGACGTTCTTAGAAAACCTATTGAATTCACATTCTGGAGTCCCCCTGTTCTTATTTCCCACCACAGAGAATCAACAATCTGAGAAGTGTATCATTAAAAACATCTAAACAAGCAAGACTTCTGATGTGTGAATCTTATAACCTAAAATAGGCTAGAATAACAGAAAGAAAAGAAACCTTCTCTAAGAAAATGTGGAAACAGAACATGTTTATGAGGCAGGTCACTCAAAAATCAATGCCTTCTCCTCTCCCACTTCCATATTGAATCTCTCCCTACTTAAGTGAATGGGAAAATTGAGGCAAAGGAAACAGTCTAATGCAGTGGTCGGCAAACTCATTAGTCAACAGACCCAAATATCAACAGTACAACGATTGAAATTTCTTTTGAGAGCCAAATTTTTTAAACTTAAACTTCTTCTAACACCACTTCTTCAAAATAGACTCGCCCAGGCCGTGGTATTTTGTAGAAGAGCCACACTCTAGGGGCCAAGAGCCACATGTGGCTCGCGAGCCGCAGTTTGCCGACCATGGGTCTAATGTAATCATTCATATTCCCTATTTTGCTCCCTGACCCATGTCATCATTTGAAGCACCATTCAGAAAGAACTCACACTGGTGTTGGTTGGTAAAATAGCCTTCTGGAAAACTAGCACTACAATAATAATGCTACTAATAATGACTGACATTCTGTTTTTTGAATACTGACAGTGTACCAAATGTTTAGGAACTCACACGCTTCCACATATAATCATCAAGCCATGCTAAAAGCTACTTGTTATTATCATCTCTATTTGGTAAATGAATAATTGGGACATGGATTTTTAAACTTGCCCCATCACATTGTTTTAAATGACAGACCCAATACCCGAATGGCCATTCTGGGTACTCCTCCCTCCTCATTCTTGCTGACTTTTGAAATTAATTTCTTCTGAAATCTGCAAATAAAATATTTGCTTTTTTTTATGTAAGCATACAAATGGGGTAAATCAGTGCAGCTCTGAGGATTTGGGGGAGTCCAGTGAGATACCTAGAAACATGCCCACATTTTTCCGGCCAGTCACCTTCGCTGTATCTATTCCACACGACTGATGTTAGCGGTGTAAGAACCAGCTCCCTACCCTGGGTCCATCTGCAACGGGATGAGAATGAGCGAGCCCCTGGGAGAAAGGTTCCCACAGATTCCTTACAGGAGGGCTCCTGCCTCCTCTGAATCAGCCACGCCTCCTCCTCCTTAGTCTTTTCTCTCATCATTATTCTGATAAACGGGACTCTCCCTTATCGTAGGCAGCTTAGAATGACATGTTTTGGGTTTCTGTTTGTTTTTGCATGTTGTGATATTATTCTAGGAAATGAGAATTCCAAGTTGTTCTAGATGTTTGGTTTTCTAACCAATGTTGCTATGCAAGGCCCTTGTCTTCTGATCAGGGATGCGTTTCCAGAGCCCTGTGCTTTCCTTTTCCTCTTCTACCCCTCCTCAGCTGAAGGAGCCAAGCAGGGGTCATCCCAGAGGGAACAGAAGCACTTAGTGTATTTTTTTGGTCAAGTATATTTTCTTAAAAATAATATTGGGGACTAAAGTCGTCTGTGTAGCTCTAATTAAGAGTACCAGACTAACGTTATATAAGACTTTATTTTAAGTCAACATAGGAAGAAGTTTCTGGCAATTAAAGCTACTTATAAATGGAGTTGATTGCCTTGAGAGTTGGGAAGATCACTAACAAGGTGTCCTTTCAGAGATGAATAACTCTTTGAGAGGAATATTGTTTTCCAGAGGGGCTTTGTATCAGGTGTTAGCAGAATACCTGCATCAGAATCACATGGGGTACCTGTTTAAACTATGGGAAATCTGGCAACAACCTAGCCCCTTTGGGTGGGGCCTGGGTCTCTCCCATGTACTACACTCCTGGGGTGACTCAGATACACTCAAGATCAGGAAATGTTGGTCTACAATCTATAGTAGGACAAGACTGAGTCCTAGCTAATTTACACATAAATGGACTAGCATCTAAATTCTATTAAAGACAGCCCTGGGCCTATAATTATATTAATAGTTAGGCCTGGTTAACCCCTGTATCAGTAGTCTCAAGCTCTAGTTTGAATAACGTATTTCCAGGGGATCTTAATGAAATAGAGATTTCAGGGTCCTGACCCCCATGATGTGAGCTGGGTCCCAAGTGGTTCTGATATGGATGTTACAGGAAACAAACCCCAGAAACACTGTCCTAAGTGGTGTAATCATCCCTTCGATAATGTAATCATCCCTTAGTTGGTTCTGTGGGAGGGAGGCCCACTAGAATCAAACCAATTCAAACTGACAATTGTGTGCAATTCTACTTCTTTACAGTTCCTAACACATCAATGATTTTTTCATAAAAATTATCGGTCACTTTCTCCAAGAAACCTTCCAACATTTATTCATTATTTCCACTAATAATGGTCAAGTAGCTACTGTGTGCCCTCCCCTAGTACCTCTTGTTTATCGTAGGTCTCTGTCTTCTTGTTTTATTCGGATTTTCTAGAAGGAAAAAAAGTGCCTGCTGAAGTCTCATAATCTGATCAGTGCTTCATAGATAGGAAGGAATCCTATTTGGATGTGAAGCAAGCCAACTATTTGGTTAAAAAATAACAATTGCCCCCCTATTGTCTGTGTTGAAAGCCCGGGCTGGGAGGGGGCAATGGGGGGGAAAGGGGACATATGTAATACTTTCAAAAATAAAGATTTTTTTTAAAAAAAGTACAAAAAAAAATGACAATTGCTGTGGAAGGGCCTTGTGTGGACCAGAACTGCTAATGTCAAGATTATGACATTAATCTTCTCATGAAGTATGTAAGTTAGATCATCCTTTTGAGACAGGCCTTTACTATAGAATTCTCTGATACTCCAAACATAGCCCACCCTAGATCACCGTCAGCAATGAAGACAGCACCTCAGCACGTGTGTCCCTCAATTAAAGGCTATTCCAAAACGCTGTCCGTTGCTTCTTTCTTTCAGGTTACCCAAAGGCAAATACTTCAAATAAACATGATACTGAGAAAGAAGAAGTTTTAGGGGGACACCTAGGAGTGTTTGTTTCCAACCATTTTTCTTTGCTCTGTGACCCCAGACGAGTTAACACTTCTGAGTCTCAATTTCTTCATCTAAAAATTGGAGATTGAAAGGTATCTAACTTGCAGAATTTTGTGAAGGTTGAGTGAAGTAATTTATGTGAAAGCACACTGCCTGGCATCTAATGAATGCTAAGCAAATGTCACTCGTCTCCCCTGACTCTCTCCTGCTTCCTTGTCCTCCTCCCCTCCTTCCCCCGACCTCCTCTTCCCAACTTCCTCCCTCGCTCTCCCTTCCCCCCTTTCTCCTTTCCCCTCCAGCTTCTCTGTGCCCTTCTCTCCCTTCTGCTCCCTCCTTCTTCCCCCTCCCCTACCTGTCCCAGGCTAACTTTTGGAAAATGAGTCCCTTTGACATCTCTGCACAGGTCCAAATCTACTTATATACTATGTCCCCAACCGTCTATTCGTCACAGTGTTAATAATCAAGTCAACATTAACCTTCAAAAAAAAAAAAAAAGTCCTTGACGAGGCACTAGGGTAAAAATGGGCTGTCTCTGCTCCCAGCTATCTTAGCCCCAACCCATGTGGCTTCTGATTCATCTTTATCCAAATTTTGTTAATTGATCTACAATCTATAGTAGGACAAGACTGAGTCCTAGCTAATTTATACATAAATGGACTAGCATCTAAATTTTATTAAAGACAGCCCTGGGCCTATAATTATATTAATAGTTAGGCCTCGTTAACCCCTGTATCAGTAGTCTCAAGCTCTAGTTTGAATAACGTATTTCCAGGGGATCTTAATGAAATAGAGATTTCAGGGCCCAGGAAATGTAGTCACTAACATGAATATACTGCATAAACATACATATATATATATATATATATATATATATATATATATATATATATCTGCAAATTTTCTCTATGGAAATTTGCTATTCAGAAATGACACACGTGGTGTGGGCTACGCCCACCACCACAAGCCACAGACCTGAGCTAGTTGGCCAACAGCCTCAGAACTTTCCCTGTGGGGAGTGGCTTGCCCTCCTGCCCACAGCTCCTCTGGCTGGAGGCAGCCCTGAAGAAATGCCTGCTACTTCTCAGGAATGCGGGCAGAGCTTCCCCTTGGGATCCCTCCCATCCAGAGAACAGGTCCCACCAGAGGAAGCAGCTGAAATGTCACTCCCTGCAGCGTGTGTCCTCAAAGAATCTGTGTCCTTGGGTTGTGTCATTTAACAGAGCCCCGAGGACAGCCAGGGAGGCAGAGACCAGCGCATCGTACCTCTTGTTCCAGGAAATTAAATAAGCTGTACATTCCAGGAAAAAAATAAACAAAAACAGCTGGGTGGACAACACCACGCCTTCTCAGACGCTTTCCTCCTGGCTGAGGTTTCTCCCCTGCGGAGATGAGAAGCTGGGAATGGGATGGAATTGAATCCTGGGTCTAAGGCGCTGTTTTGAGGTTTTCGTGGGGGGTTTTTACAGTTGGCTTGATAAAAATAAAACATGCATATGTGATATGATTGAGGACAACAGAGAATAAAACTGGAGGAAGTGAGACTTAACAGTGTGTCTGGGCTTTTCATTTTTGTAAGAATCCAGTATACTAACTCGAGGGGACTACGCTCAATTAAGCATTCCCTCTGGGGTAAAGAGTACCCCATCCGTTTGGCATTCTTGCTTTTAGTAGTAAATTTTATACCATCACTGAGGCTCCTGCGCTCCAGCTGGCAGTTTATTGTTCACTACGGGTTATTTGTCCTGAGGAAGAGTTATTTCTGAACTCAGCATGCGGGTCAATGTTAACTGCTGCTGAGGAAGAGGCTTGAACTGGGCTGCATCCCTCAGGGAACACAGCCCTCTGAGTGGCAGCAGCCACATGGCTAAGCCTCTGAGTGTCGTTCGGGTCCCTTGCCATGATTGGCAGTGATGTCCAGGAGCCCTCAGGTTGAACGCATATTTCTGAAAGTTGCCATGGTAACCCACAACCCAAAATGAGTCATGATTGCTCCTCCTACTCTAATCAGGCAACCCGCAGAGCAAAATCAAATTGTCATCTCTGGCTTCTGGTATCCATGAGATATTTGAGCCCTAGACCTGAATCACTTAATATGTCTCTGGTTTAATTTATAGCAAAACCACATGCAGAGAAAAAGGAGACTCTATCCTTGTTTTCTGACTCTTGATTCTCAAAGTGTGGCCCATGGAACAGCAGCAGCTTCATGTGGGAGCTTCCTAAAAATGCAAAATCTTGGATCCCATCCCAGAGCTACTGAATCAGTCTGCATTTAACAAGTTCCTCACATGTACATGTTATAGTTTGGTTTTGATTTATTTGTTTTGTTAATATATTTTTGTTTATTTCAGAGAGGAAGGGAGAGGGAGAGAGTGATAGAAACATCAATGATGAGAAAGAATCATCTATCAGCTGCCTCCTTCATGCCCCCTACTGGGGATCAAGCCTGCAACCCAGGCATGTGCTTTTGACCAGAATCAAACTCCAGACCCTTCAGTCCACAGGCCGACACTCTATCCACTGAACCAATCCAGCCAGGACTGTATTGGGGTGGGTTTTTTTGTTTGTTTTTTTGGTGTTTTGTGTTTTTTTAATAAACACTGGGATAAACACTGGTCTTGACTCTGGCCACCCTTGAGAATCATCTTTTAAAAACCAGACTCCTGGCCCTGCCCTCAAAGATTCTGAGTTAGTTTATCTGAGTGACACACAAGTATCGGTGATGTTTAAAACTCCCCAGGGACTCCAGTAGGCGCCCAGGGTTGAAAAAGCACTGCAGTTCTAGAACAGCAATTCTCAAAATGTGGTTCCCTGACCAGCAGCATCAGCATCACCAGAAACTCATCCAAAATGCAAATTCTCAGGCCCGGGCCGAGACCTACATGTCAGAACCTCTGGGGATGACCCCAGTAATCTGTGGTGATACCTACTCCTGATAACATTTGAGACAGCTGCCCTAGTCTGGGCAGCAAAGGAACCAGCATGGGCTGAAGTAGGTCTTCAGAAGAAAGGAGTTTAATATAGTAATATTATTATTATTAGACTAGAGGCCTGATGCACGAAGATTCATGCAAGAATGGGCCTTCCTTCCCTGGCTGCCGGGACCGCCTTCACTCTGGCTGGAGCTGCCTTTCTGCCTTCCCATGCTGCCCAGAGCAGCTGGGGTGGTGCAGAACAACTGTGTCATCACCATGGCGACAATGCAAGTGTTCCACCACTGGCCATCTTTGTTGGGTTAATTTGCATATTCACTCCTGATTGGCTGGTGGGCATCATGAAGGTATGGTCAATTTGCATCTTACTCTTTTATTAGTGTAGTTGTTTAATAAGATAATTAACATCAAACTTCTTCCATCTAGTTTGAATAGTCCTCGATGTTTTAAAACCATACTGACACAAAAACACATCACTTTCTATTTAGGACAGGCTCCTTTGCCATCTTTTCTATTTCTACCTTTTAGCCTAATGATACATCCTTGTGAGAAATTTTATTCCTAAAATAGCATTGGTGCATCTCAGATTCATGAGGCCTGGCTTTGGAAAAGAATGGTGTTGGTTACAACAGCGAGTCAAAATTATAGGATTAGTGCACCATGGCTGAGGAGAGAAGTTTCTCCCTGAGACCACAGATAATGTGTCCCAAGAAAAACCTAGTGTCAGTTCATATATTGTTCTTATGTTGAAAAATCTGGGCTTTATATTTCAACACAGCAACAACTGCGTATATAAGCCATAGGAGCAACTTTATGGCATTTTGATCACATTCATAGAAAATAACTAATACCCTATAATATGACTGTGGGAAGGTGGTACCTACTGACAAACTATCATACACAAGTGATGAGAAGAGAAAGTTTTCTGTTATCAGAACCGTTTTGTATTCTAATGATGCCCATGTAAATTCTATAACAAACCTTTATGGAGATTTACTTTTAAACAAACCAATTTTGTTTTATATATGGGACACCTATTTTGTAGACTCTGTATATTTAGACTAGTCTAAGGTCTGAATTTATCTAATACATAGTTAAAATTGTCTTCATAGAGGTATTTGCAGAAATAAACATAAATAATGAGATTTGGGCCGAGATGAAGTGAGTTTTTAACTCCACAATTTGATTTTTCAACTTTGAACAAAACAACTGAATTCTCAGACTCTTAATTCCCTTGTCTCTGAGATGGGATGTACTAATTTGAGTTCCCTAGAAGCCTATTCTGAGATAAATATTTTAATGAAATAGTTTATTTGGTGGATGACTTTAGGAAACACTGGTAGGGGGATGAGGAAATAAGGCAAGGAGGAGAATAAAGCCCATAAAATATGTATTACTGAGAAGATAATCACTATGAGCATTTTGAGCTCAATGGCCCTAAAAATCTCTCAGAAACACTGTAGAACATGACCATGAGTTGCCCCACCTGAGGAAGAAGTTGGCATATTCATTCTCCAACTCTCATCTGTCCATGACTGAGGAATGCCCCCAGAGCTATTAACTCCACATTGTGCCTGGCCTGCCTCATGCAAAAGCAAAGACAAAGCCTTAGCATAGAGCAGTGATGGCGAACCTATGACACGCGTGTCAGCACTGACACGCGTAGCCATTTCTGATGACACGCGGCCGCATGCAGAGGATGAAACATTTGCAACTAGAGTCTTGGAGTTAGTTTTTTCCTCAAAGTGACACACTACCCGAGTTATGCTCCATTTTTTGGCGAAGTTTGACACACCAAGCTCAAAAGGTTGCCCATCACTGGCATAGAGTCACAGGTGCATGCAGTGGGATGCCTGAGCATGGAGAGGATCAGGGTGTGCATAGCAGATATGGGCAGGGCACCCGGAGCATCTGCTACCTGAGGTATGTGTCAGGTCCAATCAAAAGACAGAAACCACACTGTAATTTGATCAGCACAAATTATTATTTATGGAGGATGAGCTTCTAAAAATAGATGAAAAAGAATGCTAAAGAATACCCTGTGGTAGAGGGAGACTCCCCAAAGAAGAAATAAATTTGGGAAAAGTGTTCCCAAAACTAGGATCCAGACTATGGTGGAGAAGTGTAGATGTAGCCCAATGAACAGCAGAGAAGTTGTCTGGGATTCCTGGAGCAGAAATGTCCAGTCACTGGACTGAGGCTGGAGGGCAGGGAAATGCAGGCAGGGCAGAGAGAAAACCCCCTGCTGGGCTGAAGGTGGACAAAAGCTGGCTCCAGAACTGGCAAACTGATGGTGAGCATCACTGAGTGTCCAGCACACACACACATGACTGCTCAAGGTGTATAGCAGAAGCCAACCGAGAGGGCAGCCCAAGGAAACCGGAAGACCCTTTTTTCTGTGGTGTCTCTCCAGCACCCTCTACTGGCAAAGGGGAAATATTTACAAGTTCCAGTCCAGTATCTGCATGGCAATGAAGCAGGGCAATGAAGGGTGGATTTCCAAGTGAAAAGGCTATAAACTTATCTATTTAAATAAGATAGTTTACTATATGAAGTAAATGGAATGTGTCAAAATTACTTCTTAAACTGTAAAGTTCTTGATAGTATTTTAAATGAGTATTTTTATTCAAAGACATCATCAGAATTACTGCTTATAATAAAAATGTGTTTTTCACTGATACTACTTATTACTTTTTTCTTTTAAAAAAATCTTTAGCATATGGACTTCTTAGCAGAATTTGTATTTTTTGCAAGAATGTTATGAATTGACTCCTGTATCCAAAGATATTTTCTTTTGTTGCCTAAAATTCCTTTAATGGGAACCAAGTCTTTCTTCTACAAATAACAAGTGCAATAGATACATTTTAATCCATGGAATAGAAGGGCTCTAGCATATCTTTATTTCTTTTACTGAAAATGTTGGCAAACAGCGGTGAGAGTAAGGAGTAGGCTGGGTACAAGGTGAATAAGCTATCACTGAGCATCTGGATTGCCTCCTCTCAAAGACCCTCAGGAAACCACATCTCCTGTCACCCTGGTTAGTGCAGAGTCAAAGTACAACCCCAAACACCAAGTTTAAATCCTCTGATACAGCACACTTTTCTCTCTCAGCCTCCTCACTGGTGATCTGACTGTCAATTACAATATCACCTTGAGATGTCTTTAACACACACACATCCAATTAATTAGCCTTTCCACTAAATGAATTAATCTTCTGGCCCATCAATATGCTTCCAGATATTAATTCATTGTTTCCTTTCAATTACCATTAATGTTCTTAAAAATAGAAAAACAATCTGTTTTAGGGTCTGCTGGTAGGTCAGAGCATCCACTTCCTTCCTCCTTCCCCTCCTTCTCCTCCTCCTCCTGCTCCTTCCTCATGAAGTTTCAACCACCATCAAAGGGATACATTCCCATTACAGCACAACTCACAGGACAGAAACAAAAAGGCAAGAGATGACCATAGATGCATCAATTCATTTTGTCCTAATCCTATCAGGTAGTTACTGCTATTATCTTTATTTCATAGCTGAGGGAACCAAGGATAAAATGAGTTAAATAATATATCCAAAGTCACACTCCTAGTAAGTGGCTGAACTAGGATTTAAACCTATCCATATTGGTCCCAGAATCCAGTTTTGGGCGTGTCTACTTCAGGTTGTAAGGTGTCCCAATACAGCTTTTTTTTTTTTTTTTTTTTTTTTTTAGCAGCCTGTCTCTTTCAGTAGATTTATTATTTCCTGCACAGCAGTCAAGATGGAGCCTGGCACACGTGCTGCTGTGAAAATGTGACTAGAAGGCCTTATTATCCAGACAATTATCATTATTTGCATGGGAATTAATAAAAGGCTGGTCATTATAAGGCTTCACATGACACTTTTGGCATTCAAAGCAAATAATTGAAATGACATTTAAATTAGCCACTCTAAAAGACCTACTCCCGTGCTTCCAGATCTCCCATCAACTGTGCCGCAAAGGTGGGAATTAAACAGAATTTAACATAATGTACTATCTGTATTGCCAACTGGAACCCAGAGATGGGCAGGATCTCCAGTGAGCACATTCCATGCAATCTTCTTAACCATCCATGTAGCTCTCTTTGAAGAACCTTGTGAGGAGTATCAATTATCCAGCAAATAATTAACCTAAGTACTTCCACAAAATATGGAGATCAAAGGAAATGGTTTTTTTTTTTTTTTTTTTAGGGCTTAGGATTTCTGAATTTCCCAAGTGGATACTGCTGGTAGTAAAAAGAACAGAAGTACACAAAAGGTTTTTATTCCTTTCTCCAAACCAAAATGGCAAGGCATTCACATACAAAATTCAAAATAGGCAGACGCCTTTCTCCTCAGTCTCTCATTAAAACAGGCACCATGTGACTCTTGTTGTCCACTTGAACTGTTTTGAGTTAAACATGAACTCTTTATGGAGACCCCCCAAATTCTTATGTTTGCTGCTAGAGCCTTTTTTTTAAAACCAAACCTTTTTTATTTATAAAGCTTTAAAAAATTGCTTCGCTATATCTGCCCTTCTTCCTTTCCCCTCTGCACATCCCTTCCTTGATGCCCTCCCTCCCGCCTCCCCTTAATTCATCCCCAGACGGTAAGTTGAAATATCAACACGAGAGAGTTGGTTTAAATGTGAGATAAAATATTTCCATCATCTGCTCAGAGACCTCTGCCAAATGTCACGGTTATTGACCCACATGGAGTGTAAATATACTTTGAAAACCGTCTGTCAAGGGACCTCGGCTTACATTATTCACTCGGTCCTGCTCGGAAGTAAGCTGCTCAAAAACAGGGCTCTGCTGGAGAACACAGTAAGAGCAAGCCCACAGGGTGGTGGCTTTTTTATTGCCCTAACTAATATCAGCGGTGATGATTCACTTGCTGTGATTCACTTATTAAAAAACAAACAAGCTACTTTTTGTTTCATTTACAGGGAGGAGATTTGACAGAGTAAAGAGGACTTCTGCTTTTTTTCTAAGAAATCATCTCTATTAGTTTGCAGTGATCATGATGGGCCCCTATCTTTGCTATAATTTGTAGATAGCTAAGGATGGTAGGAAGCGTCTGACATGACTCTCAATGGTCCCTACTCCTAGTGTTAATGTCCTGGTGTGATCCCCTCCCCTTGAGTGTGAGCTGGACTGGATGACTTTCTTTGTATAAATAGAATACAGCAAAAGTAATGTGATCACTCCCATCGTTAGGTAACAAAAGAGCGTGACCTCTCTCCTGCTAGCCTTTTGTCTCTCTGGGTTCTTCTTACTGTGATGGAACATGATAGAAAGTGCCACAAAGCAAGGGACTGAGGACCAACCTCTGGCCAACACCCAGCTAGGACCTGAGCCCTTCAACCCAACAACCCACAGAGAACCGAATCTTGCCAATTCCTACTGAGTGAGCTTAGAAGTGAATCCTGCCCCAGTGGAACTTTGAGTTGAACCTTGCAGCCTCTGATCTTAACTTGATTACAGCCTTGTAATCAGCGGAGAACTCAGCTAAGCCATGCTCAGAATCTTGACCCACACTACCGGAGATAATTTGCTATACATCAATAGATGATCAATACAAAAAGAATGGGGTAATAATCTCTTAAATTGAGCAGAAGCCCTAAAATCCCTTCTCAGTATAAAAGTCGCTATAAAAAAAAAAAAGACTTCAAACACTTCAAGGTCATAGGGTTGCTTGGTGAGCATGACATAAGGTAAAAAAAACTTCATTGGTTTTCAAAGCTTTTTCACCCAGAGTTGAACAGCTCTAAAAGCTAAAAATTAAGTCATCTCCTTTGTACAGGGTAGGAAAGCACTCATGATTTTTGTGTTCTTTCATTCCACACAGCCCTTCTCCAGACTGTCTGGTTACAAGACAGTTGATTGGGTTTCTGTGGTTATCTCAAAATCCACAACCTTCTGACCACACTGATTGGCGTGCCTGGTTTCCAAGTCTCCTGCAGCTGGTTCTACCATCCATCTTCTGCTGACTGTTACCAGCTTCCATCTCAGTCTTCCCTAATAATTACAGTACTTAGCTCCATCTATGAATAAGGCAATCTGAGAGGGGTCACATGACATGTAAGTGAAAGACCCACCCAAGGATAGAATTCAGTCTCAATGGCCCATCCAAGTTCTCAATGCCATTCCTTCTTGATGACTTGTGGGAATATAAAATGAATTCTATGAGCCTACACACTGACTAGTGCTATTAGCTGCCAGTTCTACCCACTTTGGTGCTACCATCCTGTACTTGATACCATCCTCTTGACTTCCTGAGTTACACAGGCCTTCCTCCAGTTTTGTGCTTTCAAAAGTTCATTCTGATCTCTTCCCTAAAGTCTTAGAATCCAGAATCTTAGAATCTTTCCCAAATATTCTCTCCTGCCTTCTTGAAAGGCCAAGAAAAGGCATGAATTTTGTATTCCTGGGTTTCAATTCTTGTTCTACCATTTATTAGATGTGTGACTTTTAAGGAAGTTGCATAATATCTCTGGTCCTGTTTCCTAATAGTTTCTGAAAATATAGAAATTATCATGTGTGTTTTAATAATTATATGAGATGCTACATATAAAACTTTAGCACAGTGTCTACCACATTATAGGTGCTCAACAACTCTTAATTCTCTTCTGTTACTTTCTTTTCTATTATCTCCTCCATAATCTTTCCTATATTAATGAAAGGAAATAGACTATTTTTCTTGCTAACCAATTTCTGCCCTACCTTGGCAAAACCTAACATCAATGGAGTATGTAATAAAAATTTTTTAAATATATGCATTCCTTCAGGGGTTGATTCTTTCTGTTGTGTTGTATCTTGATTAGTGTTCAAGTTTCAATATCACCATACAATAATATTACACAGTATGTTAGATATCAAGTATCATTTCAAGACTGTTGGGATGGGAAGACAATGGTGATGATGACATTAAATCTCAAGTAAATGTGAGCATTAGCCCAGATAGATTTGAAAACAATCCCATGAGTTCATTTGCCTTTAGCAGCTATCGTAACCCCTGACCAAATCCCCAAGTAAGTTTAAACATGACTTTCAATGTCAGATCTCAAGTCAGATAATATGTGACAAACTTTGTCTCTTGGTGTGTGACTTCTTCTGTGTCCAGTCCTTCCCAGTCAGATTTTACATTATTTTGAATCAGAAAGACATCTCACAGATCTGCTTTTATCTCAGTCCTTCTACTCTAAGCTGTGTAATAATCACCCTATGTTTACTTCCCTAAAACAATTTGTCCTTGATTGTATTTACTCATTTTTCTGATTAGTTCCTGCTTTTTCTCTAGGGAAAAAAGATCTTCAGTTTTTGTATGAAATTATGTTCTGAGCATTAAAGTTTGCATGTCTTCCCACTTTACTGATGCCTTTAGACTAGGGCAGTGGTCGGCAAACTCATTAGTCAACAGAGCCAAATATCAACAGTACAACGATTGAAATTCGAGAGCCAACATTTTTAAACTTAAACTTCTTCTAACGCCACTTCTTCAAAATAGACTCGCCCAGGCCGTGGTATTTTGTGGAAGAGCCACACTCAAGGGGCCAAAGAGCCGCATGTGGCTCAAGAGCCGCAGTTTGCTGACCACGGGACTAGGACATATGACAGGTGCTAGGCTTGTTTGAAAACCTAGGGGAGCCTGGTAGGGAGTCTATTGATGATTTACCACCCAACCCATCAGCCTTTATTTTCAAGATCTCCAGATTCCTTTTCAAAGGAATTGACATCAATTGATACCAGATGATATAAATGTCTTTCTTAGATTCAAGTTCTACGGCACTTTTTTTTTTTTTTAATCCTCACCCAGGAATATTTTTCCATTGACTTTTAGGGAGAGTGGAAGACAGAGGGAAAGACAGAGAGAAACATTGATGTGAGAGAAACACATCAATTGGTTGCCTCCTGTATGAGCCCCAACTAGGGCCTGCACCCAGGAAGGAGCCTGCAACCAAGGTACGTGCCCTTGATCAGAATTGAACCTGGGACCCTTTGGTCCGCAGGCCAATGCTCTATCCACTGAGCCAAATGGGCTAGGGTCTAAGGCACTTCTTAAGGGATGTAAGAACTGCTAGGATTCCCTCTTTAAAAAGTTTATGTGTGAAAAGGTAAGCAGTGTCATCCTTCTTTAGTCTCTTCCCCATGAAATCATTATTTTTTACAACCTGTCTGCAGAGGCTGGACTAGGTTCTACTACAACTTTAATATAAAAGTGGAAATTTCAATGAGATACATGTGACAATTTAACCTTTAGTTCCCAGCTCAGATGTCATTTTTTGGTTTACACTCAGAAAACTGAGATTTTCTATGACAGGATATAACTTAAAAATATTGACTACTTATTTGATTAATGTCTCTCTCCTAATCAGACTGTAAACACTTTGGGATAAGGCATCTTGATTATTTTGCTCATTATTATATCCAAAGATAACACAGAAGTTAATAAACATGTTTTAAATGAGTGAATAAATGAGGGAATGAATGCATCCTATATAATAAAAGCCTAACATGCAAATAGACCAAACGGTGGAATGACCAGTTGCTATGACACATACTGACCACCAGGGGGCAGATGCTCAATGCAGGAGCTGCCCTCAGCCCGCAGGCCCCAGGCCAGCCAAGGCAGGTGTGAGCAGGGAGGCGACCAGCAGCAGTGGCGGGGGACAGGGCCAGTGAGCAGGCAGTGCCAGGCCAGCCAAGGCAGGTGCCAGCAGGGGCCCCCTGATCACCCTTCTGGTCACCCTGCAGAGGGAGGTGACCGGCGGCAGTGGCAGGAGGTGGGGCTGGTGAGCAGGTGGCACCAAGCTGGCCAACGTGGGTGTGAGTGGGGGGCCCTGATCACCCCGCCAGTCATCCCACAGATCAGCCCTGATCACCAGCCAGGCCTAGGGACCCTACCCATGCACGAATTTCATGCACCAGGCCTCTAGTAAATGAATAAAGAGCTGGGATCAGGTTTTTTGTGTTATAGAAACTATGTTCTTAAGAAATTTTGTTGACGCCAAGCCAGTTTCTAAGTTTTATTCCCTATATTTGCCATGTTTACCACTTCATAGGGTAGTGGATCTTCCAGTAGAAGAATTTAGGGCTAACATTGAGTTCTGTGAGGCCACCTGAAATCTTTAGCTCTGCTAGGTGCTCTGCTAGATATAATTACACTCAGTCTCTAGCTTCCTTGGACTCCCCAAGTTGTGACTGAGAGAGTAGACTATGGGGCCATTAATCAACATCCATAACTTCTGGGCTTTTTATCTAAAAAGCATGAAATAATGTGCATTGAATCAAAGAGTTTTCCCAAAATTTGAAAGACGTTTCAGACCTAGAATTCAGCCATATTTGAATACAGAGAAAAGAAGTGAAAGAGGAAAAAAAAATGGTAGGAAGTGAAAAGAGAAAGGCAAAAATTGACCCAGAGACACAGAAGCATAGAACAGACTGTTTAATCTCAGAGGGAAGGTGAGGGTGGGTGGGTGGGAAGAGATCAACCAAAGAACTTGTATGTATATATGCAGAACCCATGGACACAGACAATAGGGTGTTGAAGGCCTGGGGCGGGGGGCGGTAGGGACAGGCTATAAGGCGTCAATGGGAGAAAAAAGGGGACATATGTAATACTTTCAACAATAAAGATTCAAAACAGAAAAAAATAGAAGCTAGAAGAGAGCATTGATTTTTTTTTATCCAAACGATTGGAAATAAGGAAAATAATAATCATTATTATTATGTAACTAGTTATATCATTACACAATTACCAAGGAATTATAGCATATTTCTCAAAGCCTTGGTTTTGAAAATTAATAGATTGTTGAGAAAGTGGTATTATCTCCTACAGTTCAATATGTTGCTATTGAGAGCAGAGTAAACTACCCGGTGTTTATATTTAATATAAGTTTCTATCTTTTATCTATCAGGGGAAATTGAATAAGGACACTGTGGTTTAGAATAACTCAAAATGCCTCAGCTGTACCTTGGTATGCAGATATAATTAGAGGTGGGAATGAAAATTCCCTGCACTGAGAATTCTGACTTTATTGCTATTAAATCCTCTGCACAGAGGTTGGGCCAGAAGGTCTTGGAACCACATGTTCCACTCCCCTCCTACCCTGTCCCCATTTCTGCTACTGAGTAGATTTTCTCCAAGAACAAAACCATAAGATGCAAATGGCACTTGTTGCCATAGCAGCTAAAATGTTCAGTTCTACCTCCTTCCTCTCAAGGAGACCTTAATGCATCCAGTTCTTTTCTTGGGGTTAGAACATTAGTTAGAAACTAGGCCAGGTTTGGTCTGATATTCTCTCAACCACTGGGATAAAGCATCTGTGCGAATTCAGTGATATTCCAAACATCATCAAATCATTTGCAGCATGAAAAAAGAATCAACCATAGGATTGATTGATGATTCCGTATTAACACCATCTGTCTACAGGCTCTTCTAAGAGTCCTATGGCAAGGGAGAACAAGGAAAACTAATTGAGCCTGAACTTTCTGTAGCTTACAAAGTTGGTTACATCTCAAGTTAGATTCCCATGTTTGACTCCCTGCAGTTTAATTTAGCAAGCAATACCCCGTTACGGTTGGGCCTCTCTCTGATTGTCAGATAATTACTTGCTTATACTACTCCCCAACTCTCACATCCCTTCCAATTTCTTTTGGTTTTGCAATAGCAATAGCAATACTGTTGGTTTCTTTTGGTCTGCTAAGTTAGTTGAAAGGATGAAATCCTAACTGAAAGAGAAGTGAGATTCTTTGAAGTAACTGCTCTCTGTGTCTCCGTAATAGAAACAGAAAAGGCAGGGAGTCCTACAAACACATTTATGCTAAGTGTGTCCGTATTTGTCCTTTTCAAGACATGGCTCTCTGAAGCTGTGGCAAATCAAACAGAAAGATTCTTTGGAAGGAAAACAAGAACAAATAGGCAAGCATATGTATACACAAAGACATACACAAATGTTCACAGCAGCTTCACTCATAACAGTTTCAAACTAGACCCAACCCAAATGTCTGTCAACAGGAGATGAGCAAAAGGCTACTCAGCAATAAAAAGGAATGATCTCTGATATGTAAAAAAAAAAATGGATGAATCTCAAAAGCATTATGCTGAATGGAAGAAGCATACTGTATGGTTATATTTATATGAAACTCTAGGAAAGACAAATCAAATCTATAATGACTTAATGGAAAGAATACAAGGGACATTTGTGGGATGATAAAAACGTTCTGCATATTGATTGCAGGTGTGGTTATATGAGAAAGTAAATATATAAATTAATGAAAACTCATTAGAACACTTACTATAATTTACATTTTTATATATATTTATATATATTCTTCACTTCTACCAAACCCTTGGCAACACAGACACTGACTTTAACTTGACTTTGCTTTCAAATAGAGAAACAGATTCGACATAAAAAGTGTTGTTTCATTGCATTAGGTCCTATATATCAGTAGTAGGCTGGATCATATTCCCACAGATATCAAGTGTTAACCCATGGAGACTGTAAATGGAAAAAGGATATTTGCAGATTTGCTTAAGTTAAGGATCTTGTCCTAGACCAGTGATGGCGAACCTATGACACACGTGTCAGCACTGACACGCGTAGCCATTTCTGATGACACGTGGCCGCTGAGGCGGCCGCATGCCGAGGACGAAACATTTGCTGCTCCTGAGGATGAAACATTTGCGAAATAACGTTTTTTCCTCAAAGTGACACACTACCCGAGTTATGCTCAGTTTTTTGGCGAAGTTTGACACACCAAGCTCAAAAGGTTGCCCATCACTGTGACTATCTAAGTAGGATCTCAAATGCTATCAAGAGTTTTTAAGAGAGAGCGGCAAAGGGAGATTGCCTCTGTGTGAGAAGGCAATGTGAAGACAGAGGCAGATGTTGGAGTAAAGGAGCTCCACACCAAGGAATGCCAGCAGCCACTAGGAGCTGGAAGAGATAAGCAACAGATTTTCCCCTAACGTTTCCAGAAAAAGCGTGTTGTAGTGATACCGATTTCAGACTTCTGGCTTCCAACACAGTGAGAGAATAATTTCTTTTTGTTTTAAGCCACCCCAAGTTTGTGGTAATTGACTACAGCAGACACAGAAAACTAATACAATGCTTTTTATAAAATCCCAAACATTTAGAAGTTTTTAAATGCCATTCAATCAGGAAAACACTTATTGAGTATCCTATATAATAAAAGGCTAATATGCAAATTGTCTCCTTGACCAGGAGTTGGACCAGGGGGCAGGGTAGGCCAGCCAACCACCCACGGCCCCTCCCCCTGAGCCGGCCAGACCCCACTCGTGCACGAATTCGTGCACCGGGCCTCTAGTTATAAATAAGATCTCCGAAAGAACCGAGCTCAAGTCACTTACAATCAAAGGGAGATGCTGGAATACAGGGCAGAAAAGACAAGAACTGTAACAGACTTCCTGGATGATGAGAAAACAAAGAAGAGAATAATGATATCTGACCAAAGAAATGGAGAATGCTTTTGCAACAAGTTGCCTTCAAAGTTGGCCTTGAAAATGTATAAGACTTCAGCAAAAGTTGACAGGAAACTTAAATGTAGTTGAGAGTCACTTGTACAAGTTCACTCATTATTAAGCTTCCTTGGGACTCTTGATATCATAGACACAGCTAGCTTGCAGTTCACATACTCTGTGAAATCTTAGTACTACACTGACTCACTACAGAAAATATATAATTTTTATGCCATTCTTATATGCTGACATAGCTCTGTGCAGGCATTCTAAGTATTTTGATCTCTGTAGGAAAAGCCTTGATGCTCAGACAAATGCGAAAAATACAGTTCTCTTGGTTGGCACTAGCCTTTTAAAACTGTGTTCATGAACAGGGGTCTGAGGCTTTGTAGTTGATAACAGTCCCAACATTTCAGAAACTCATTTCTCCAAAAGGCATAATCCACACACGAAGTTGTGATAACAAACGAAAAAATGCAACAATGCCTAAAGTGTGCTATCACAAAAGATGTTAAGGAACTAATGACCAACAGCAGCATTTTCAAAAATAAAAACTAGGTTCCAGTACTTATAGCTTAATAAATTATAAAATTCTTCTCAATTTTCACCAAGTCCCCACCCTCTTCCTCCATATACACACATATGTAAGCACATTACAGTAATCAGAATATCTTGGTGCTGGAGATGGAATATAGAGCTCAATGATAAAAAAAAAAAAGGAAGACCAGAATTATACGCAAATATGATAAAAGTGTGGTATATGATATTATATCAATGGGCAATTCATGATACTAAAAAAAACTAGCATTAAAAAATAAGCTGGAATCACCCCTTGCAATAAGACATAAATCCCAGAGGATCAAACTTTTAGGTATTTTAAAAATGAAGTAATAAAAGTACCAGAAGAATACACACATATACACACACACACTCAAAAATCTTTGAGTACAGATTTTCTTTCCTATCAAGACACAAATCCTAGTACCAAAAAAAAAAGAAAATTTAAAAACATAAATTTAAAAGATTGGTAAATCTGAGTACATAAAAATAAAAAGTTCTGTACCAGAAAAAGAAATTATAAACCAAGTGAATAATCTGGAAAAAAAAATACACAACCAAGGGTAGTGCTAATTTTCTTAGTATTAAAAAAAAATTATGTGGGTGGATAGGTGGAAAGAGATTAACCAAAGAACTTACAGTATATGCATATATGAATAACCCATGGACACAGACAATAGTGTGGTGAAGGCTACAAGGGTTCAATGGGAAAAAAACGGATACATCTGTATTACTTTAAACAATAAAGATAAATTTTTAAAAATTATAAATATTGCCCTAACTGGTTTGGCTCAGTGGATAGAGCGTCGGCCTAAAGACTGAAAGGTCCCAGGTTTGATTCTGGTCAAGGGCAGATGTCCAGTTTGCGGGCTGGCTCCCCAGTAGATGGAGTGCAGGAGGCAGTCAGTCAATGATTCTTTCTCATCATTGATGTTTCTATCACTCTCTCCCTCTCCCTTTCTCTCTAAAATCAATAAAAATATTTTAAAAAATTATAAATAGTAATTAAAATAAAACTAGTCATCCATGGCAGAATTGACAAAAGACAATGATAAATGGTTCACATGGCTAATAAAACATCAGTTGATGGATGTTAAATTGGTATCACCTTCTTAAAGGGTAACACCTGTCAAATTTTAAAGTGCATATACCATTTGATGGAATTTCCACTGGTAGAAAATTATTCTGTAAATATTCTTAATGAAGTAAGTGCCCAAGGCTATTTATGTACAGGCTGTTTTACATGTGGCATTGTGACACTGCAACATCCTTTTATTTTTTTTTTTTAATTATTTCAGGGAGAGGGAGAGACAGAAGCATCAAAAATGAGAGAGAATCATTAGTTGGCTGCCTCCTGCACGCTCCCCACTGAAGATTGAGCCCACAACCTGGGCATGTGCCCTGACCAGGAATTGAACCATGACCTCCTGGTTCGTAGATCAACGCTCAACCACTGAGACACACCAGCAGGGCGCAACAACCTATAAAATCAGTTCATCAAATTTGTCCATTAGATGAGAGACTTTACTGTTTATAAGGGATACGTATCACTATCACTCTATGGAAAGAGGTGTACATTTGTTGAGATTTTTATTGGAGAAAAGGCACCAAGAGTGTGAAGAGTGTGTTAGGAGGAAGCAGCCTATAGCTACAAAGTAATTTTCTATCATTTTATTGACGAAAGAAGGGCAAAGAATTTTAGAAAATGAATGAAACTTAGAGTACAGATATCTTCTAGGATTATACCTACATAGAACCCCATTAAAATCAGTTGTTCTTATTTCCTAAGGGTTCCAGTTAATCACTCTAGAAGTCTCTCACTGTTTTACTAAATAAGTGAGAGAGTCATGTAGCAGAAGTTGTTTAGGTGAGGGCTCTTTTCCAAATGATAATTTTAGCCAGTCATAATGGAACACACGTCTTCCAAGTTATTAACAACAAAGGAGATCATGAGTAGGCTAACTTGAGATGAAGGCAAATAATAGAGGGAATATTTCATAATTCACTAGAAAGAGATGTCACTCTCAAATGTCAAAGAAAAAGCTTTTATAAATGCTTGAAATTAAAAATATGTGATAGGGAGGTAAGACAAAGGACTTGTATGCATGTATATAAGCATAACCAATGTACACAGACACTAGGCGGGTAGGGGCATGTGCTGGGGGGTCAGGGTGGCTGGGGAGAGGTCAATTGGGGGGAAAAGGAGACATATGTAATACTATATGTAATACTTTAAACAATAAAGAATTTTTTTTAAAAAAGTGATAGATTCCAGACGAGAAGCTTCTTCAGACCCAAACCTTTTACTCGAGTTTTTCTAAGCATGCAGAATCACCCAGGGAAGGCTACAGGAAAGGGAAAAAAAGTCTTTGATTAACTTTCACTTGTGGTCTAACCATTGGTAATTTAGAGTTTGATAGCTCGCTATGACGTTCAGTCCCCATCAGCAAGACCATAGCAGCAAGCTAACCTACTTGTCAGAGTGTCTCGCCCCTGCTGGTCAGTGCACGTCATAGCGAGTGGTTGAGCAGTCTTAGCATATCATTAGCATATTACACTTTGATTAATTGAACAGACAACTGGACGGCCGGACACTTAGCATATTAGGCTTTTATTATATAGGATTGTTATTTTGTCCAGCTTTTGTAAATGTTAGAAGCATAATAATTTCCCACAGTAACTCAATGCACCATATTAATTATAAGTTTCCCAAATTTTAAAAAAGTATATTTTATGATATTTCCATAGAAATCTCAAAAGGACTTCAAAAAATTTAGTAAAAACTTCTTACCATTTGAAAAATGAACAGGTAAAAAAATCAAGACAAGTGTCTTAAAGAACAGCAATAGTGAGGTAAATACCTATAGATATTAAAATGTACAATAAAGCGATCGAACTCCCGGTCTCCCGGTGAAACTCCCAAGGGGACACTTTGTATATTAGCCTTTTATATATAAACTAGAGGCCCGATGCACCAAGATTCGTGCAAGAATGGGCCTTCCTTCCCCTGGCTGCGGGCACCGCCTTTGCTCTGGCCCGGATCCACCTTTCCACTCCAGCCTGGAGCTGCCTTTCTGCCTTCCCATGCTGCCCAGAGGCCCTGAGCAGCTGGGGTGGTGCAGAAAACCCCCGGCCACTTGGCACCTGTGTATGCAAATTAACCCACCATCTTTGTTAGGTGAATTTGCATACTCACTCCTGATTGGCTGGTGGGTGTCACAAAGATATGGTCAATTAGCGTGTTACTCTTTTATTAGTGTAGATACTCCTAATTAAATAAATTGAACTGATACTTATAAAAATACTAGTTATTATTTAGACTAAATTAATAAATCTTTCCACTAGGTTTACACATAATATATTATATGGAATATTCTGCCATCAAATTTGTATCCTGCCATCAAATTCAATTCTATATTAAAATACTTCTCATTGGCCTGCAATCATAAGAACTCTTACCTCCACCATGGTTCGGTGAAATGCATTATGCCATTCACTGTGTTTCCACAGCCCTAGGACCTAGCAGATAATTGGATACTGGAGAAAAAAAAAAAAAAAAACAGTATCGCCCTGGCTGGTTTTGCCCAGTGGATAGAGCGTGGGCCTGCGGACTGAAGGGTCCCGGGTTAGATTCTGGCCAAGGGCACATGCCCAGGTTGCGGGTTTGATCCCCAGTAGGGGACATGCAGGAGGCGGCCAATCAATGATTCTCTCTTATCATTGATGTTTCTATCTCTCTCTCCCTCTCCCTTCTTCTCCATTTGAAATCAATAAAGATATTTTTTTAAAAAAAAGTTTTAGTTTCTAGGTTTCTCATCTACCATGCACAAAGATTAGCAGTCCCAATTCCAACACCGAGGGATCACACACAGTCTGAAATTTCAAATGCATCAGAGTGGCTGTGTCTCTGGTGGTTGGAAACTGTCATTGACATTCTGACAGACAGTCACCTTTTAAGAATTTCCTTTCTTTTCTTTATTCCTTACTTTCAATATAACTGCCATTGCTCAAAGGAACTAGGAAAAGAAAAAGTATGAGGCTAAAGAATGACAGCATGTAGCAAAAATGTGAGCCAAGCAATCAGAGCATGACTTTACATGGTGTCTGAAAGGTTATAATGCAGCCATCTTCCAGAATTATTTTCTGTATATAACAAATTGACTGCATGTCATTGAGTAGAGGTTTCATCTATTTTATATTTTTTCTCAAGCTGCTTACATGAATTCATTATTTCACATTCATCATGGAACTTAGAGAGACTTTCATGTGTCAGAAATAGTACAAGGAATGAAGAAGGGTAAAGATTCAGAGACAAAGAAAGAAGAAACCAAACTTAGGATGCATGGAATTTGGACAGTGCCAACCAATATTGAGGAGGGTGTGGCGGTGGCTGGGACATTAAGCACTGGAACCCAATCTGAGACAAAACTTCATCCTGTGCTTTCAGGGAATCAAAATCCAATCTGTCAGTTGTGTTATTGAAATGGGTTAAATGCCTTGTTTAAACAGGATGGAAGTGACTCATTCGAGTGAGGAAGGCAAAGCAGAGAATGATATGCAGAATCTTGGTGTCCACTGCCTCTAGGATGATGTCATGGCTGTGAAATAAAATTTATTGTGATCCTGTTTCTATTGGATTAAGGAGTCAAGAGTGAGTTCAGAGCTCCCTCTAGCCTGCTGCATTTGTGTGTAACACAGCCCTGGGAGTCATGAAATTTCAAGCGCTAGAGATGTCACGTTGGATGTGAGCATCAAAGGTTTCTGTGGGTTACATTAGTGTTGAATGGATGGACACATCCCTTTGGGTGGCAGTGACAAAGCTATAGCAATGAAGGAAGAAGTCCTTCCATACATGTCTTCTAAGGTCATCTCTCTATATATAATGTCTCTGAATCTCAGCATTTTTATCACAGTTCCTACAGAAATACTCAAACCAGAGGTCCACATGAGGATATATTTACCAAGTAACCCTAGCAGGAGATCTGTAGTATAACCTCGTATAGATGTAAGCTTCTTTTTTTTTAATATATTTTATTGATTTTTTACAGAGAGGAAGTGAGAGGGACAGAGAGTCAGAAACATCGATGAGAGAGAAACATCGATCAGCTGCCTCCTGCACAGCCCCCACTGGGGATGTGCCCACAACCAAGGTACATGCCCTTGACCGGAATCGAACCTGGGACCTTTCAGTCTGCAGGCCAACGCTCTATCCACTGAGCCAAACCAGTTAGGGCTAGATGTAAGCTTTGATGGCCCTCCTTCTATCACAAGCTGAACTTAGTTGGTACAATACCCTGCAAACCTACAGAAATGGTTCCAGGTTGGGGAACAGTGGCATTGCAGGATGAGCCCTACACTAGACTAGTTCTTCTCTACTTGTAGATTTGGGTGGATTTTCCTATCTCTTGAGCCATGCAACCTGCCTGATCACAAATTGCATATGGGTGGTCTCCTTGTATTTGCCATCATGAACAATGGGCCTATTTCATAGGTGCCAACATGGTGGAAAAACAAGTACATTCAATGGGAAGGAAGTTAAAGTTTGGGGAAAGAATCTATAAAGCACCACTTAATTATAAGGGGTAGAGGCTACTATTTTTACCTCACCTTTCCACTTTGCTGATTTTTCAAATTTACTAAATTTAGAAGTACTGTCTTATAATGGAAAATGTTGGAGCCATTCATAATATTTTAAACAATAAAATAGGTTATTAAGAATTTTTAATTAGTTCTATCAGATACACCAAAGCCCATAGTCTTAAACGTGTTCAGGAAATACACGTACACACATTTTACATTCACATGAGAAAGATTGTTCTCTGATTTTGCAAGTTTCTCTAGTTGTCTTCTGAATATCCATTTTCTCTTCTCCCTTACTAACCAAAACTCTGATTTTGGCATGGTGTTGGTTATTTCAACTGAAAATCTTGGTTTCCCAGCCATTCTTGCAACTATGGGTGATCCTGCCACCCAGTTCTGGCCTAATTGGGAATGAGATCTAATTGGAATGTGGTCAAATTTTCTGATGAGTGATTCTCTCTCCTAATATAGGTGCTGCCACTTCCCCTTTCCTGCTCTCGTTTCCAGGCTAGGAGATGGACTTTATACTTGGAGGTGCAGAAGCCATCCAGTGACAATGAGAGGGAACCCACACCCTGAGGATGGTAGAGTGGGAAGATGGAAGAAACATGAGTCCCTGGAGGCATCACAGTCCTGCTGAAGGACTTCTGGACTTTGTGTGGGGGAAAAAATTCTTTGTTTGTTGAAGCCATTGATTGGTAAATTTTCTTCTACCTTCATCAGAGTACATATAAATATTAATGAACACCGATTTTATATATCATAGTTCACATTTAGTGAATTAAAAACTCTTCTTTCCTAACTCTTATTGTAATAAGGTCTTCCCTGGTAGTAGGCACTTCTAGACTCACACACTATTCCTCCTAAACTTTAAACTTTTTGCATATGCCTCTCATCATGGTAAAAAGCAAAAAATACCACGTCCCAAGCACATTCCAGCTTTGGTGCTGCAACCTAATTAGTCAAACTAAATTACTGGGGGAATAAATATTGTGATAGCACTGCTGCTCTCCAGCCAATTTGCATATTTATCTAGAATTATTATAGATGTTATCACCCACATACCTGCTGCTGTGTAGGCAGGAAAACAAGCCAAAAGCAAGTGAAGAAACAAAACATAGCAAGTTTTTTAAAAATGGGTATAATTCTTAAGCATAGGATAAAATCAGACCTTCAAACATGAGAGCTAGTATGCCTGGTTACTAACCAGTCTCTAACTACTCTAAATGTCCAAGTCCAGATAAGGAGAAAAATAAACGAGGTAATTTCTATGTTTGCTCTTCTTTTCATTTATGCTTTCTATAAAATGGGGGGGAGGGGGGAGCGAGGAATACTTCAGAGGGTATCTCTGTTCCTCTTTTTTTTTCTTTCCAAAGAGGAAGGAGAGGGAGAGATTGAAACATCAATGATGAGAGAGAACCATTGATCGGCTGCCTCCTGCATGCCCCCTACTGAGGATCAAGCCCACAACCCGGGCATGACCAGAATTGAACGGGATTCTTCAGTCCACGGGCCAACGCACTATCCACTGAGCCAAATAGGCTAGGGATTTCCTCTTTTTTTAGCAAACTCAGCTGTGACTTCACTTAGATCAACATTTTTTGCCCAAAATATCTTTTAAGTTTCTTTACTCAAAAATCACACAGATAGCCAGCTGGTGTGGGTTAGTGGTTGAGTGTTGACCCATGAACCAGGAGGTTATGGTTCGATTCCTGGTCAGGGCACATGCCCATGCTACAGGTTCAATCCCACCACAGGCCCCTCGCTCAAGCCGCCCCACGCCCCAAGGGAACCCCCACCTGATCCAGGACACCCTTCAGGGCAAACCAGCTGGCCCCCACCCCTGTATCAGGCCTCTATCCTATCTAATAAAAGAGTAATATACAGATTGATCATTACTGCAACACACAATATAGCTGCCCCCATGTGGTCAAAGATCCTGCCCCCATGTGGACACAAGATGGCCACCACAAGATGGCCAGCAGGAGAGGGCAGTTGGGAGGCACCCGGCCTGCAAAGGAGGGCAGTTGAGAAGGACCAGGCCTGCAAGGGAGGGCAGTTGGAGGTGATCAACCCTGCAGGAGAGGGCAGTTAGGGGTAACCAGGCCAGCAAAGGAGGGAAGTTGGGGGCAAACAGGCTGGCAGCAGAGTGGTTAGGGGGTGATCAGGCTGGCAGGCAGAAGTGGTTAGGGGCAATCAGGAAGGCAGGCAGGCAAGCAGTTGGGAGCCAGCAGTCCTGGATTGTGAGAGGGATGTCTGACTGCCCGTTTAGCCTAAATGGGCAGTCGGACATCCCTCGAGGGGTCCCAGATTGGAGAGGGTACAGGCTGGGCTGAGGGACAACCCCCCTCCATGCACGAATTTCATGCACTGGGCTTCTAGTACAATATAAATTTAAAGGAAAAAAACTGTGAAAATACCAAGATTACATAGTTGCATTAATCTATTCATAATAAAAAACAACTTTTTTACATAATTATCATATTCCCAAAGGATAGTAGTATTATCTTTAGAAATTATGTCAAGGTTATAATTACTTTGCTAGGAAGTGAATAACTTAAAGGAAATGCTCAACGTTTCATTTATTTTAAGGACCACAATTAGACAGGGTGACCCTGTTAGTTTATCTCATTCTGGGACATCATGCATTATCTTGATATACAATGGTGGCAGATCAAAGTGTTCATGTTGCTTTCACATTGGCCATGATTGACATAGGTAGAATAGCCCTAGACAACAGTGAGGTCATCTGGGTAACTGGAGGATAATGAAAATACCTTGTGTCTGACTCAGAAACCATGTCATTGACAAAATACTTATTACTATTAACATTTCATGGAAGGGAGTGTTATAGGGAAGGCATTTTAATGAGCTCAGACACTTCTGTTTTTCTAACTTCAAAGAAGACAACATATTTCTACTGAAAAATATGGACTCAGAACTAGTGGACCTGAATCCTGACTCCATAAATTATCAGGACATTGACCCCAATAAAGTCACTGTGCTGTGGATGATATGAAATACAATGATTGCACTTCTTTTGTTAATGGAGGTTTTGTGCAAGAACATGTGGAAAATAATTGTATTAGTCAGGGTCCAATCAGAGAAGCAAAACCCCTGGGAGATATAGACAAAAGATTTATTGTAGGAATCTGACCTTGCATAATCATGAGGCTGTTTAAGCAGTCTATTTAAAGCATTCATTCTGTGTCTGGTTCTAGAAACTGAAGCATATAGGGAGGACAATCAGAAACAGAAAATAGACCGCAGCCAATATCATGCTTAATGGGCAAAAACTAAAAGTGTTTCCCTTAAGATCAGGAATAAGACAAGGATATCTGCTTTCACCACTCTTATTCAACATAGTACAGGAAGTCCTTGCCACAGCAATCAGAGAAGAAGGAGGAATAAAAGGCATTCAAATTGGAAATAAAGAAGTAAAACTGTCATTATTTGCAGTTGAGATGATACTGTATATAGGGAACCCTAAAATTTCCACCAAAAAAAAAAAAAATACTGGAACTGATAAATGAATTCAGTAAACTAGGATACAAAATAAATACCCAGTACACAGTTGCAATTCTATATACCAATAATGAGCTATCAAAAAGGGAAACTAAGAAAACAATCCCATTTATAATTACATCAAAAAATAAAATACTTAGGAATAAATTTAACCAAACATGTAAAAGACCTGTAACTCAAAAAATCATGACACTGAAGAAAGAAACAGAAGAAGATACAAATAAGTGGAAGCATATACCATGTTCATGAACAGGAAGAATTAATATCATTAAAATGTCCATACTATCCAATGCAATTTACACAATTCCTATCAAGATACCAATGGCATATTTCATAGAACCAGAACAAATATTCCAAAAATTTATATGGAAGCAAAAAGACCCCAAATAGCAACAGCAATCTTGACAAAGAAGAACAAAGTTGGAGAAATCACACTGCCTCATATCAAACTATACTACAAGGCCATAGTAATCAAAACAGTATGGTACTGGCATAAAAACAGACATATAGATCAATTAAACCAAATAGAGAGCCCAGAAATAAAGCCATGCCTTTATGGTCAATTAGTATTTTACAAAGGAGGCAAGAATATACAAGGGGGTAAAGACAGTCTATTCAATAAATGGTTTGGGGATGTAAAGTATGAGAAACCATAGAGAATATATATATTTAGAACTCCTACAATTCAGCAACAACAACAAAACACAACCTGATTCAACAATGGGAAAAGGTCTTGAAGAGACTTTTTTAAAAATATATTTTTATTGATTTCAGAGAAGGAGAGGGAGAGAGAGAGAGAAACATCAATGATGAGAGAGAACCACTGGTTGGCTGCCTCCTGTACAGCTCCTACTGGGGATTAAGCCCACAACCTGGGCATGTGCCCCGACTGGGAATCAAACCGTGACCTTCTGGTTCATAGGTTGATGCTCAACCACTGAGAAACACTGGCCAGGCTATCTATTATAATTTACTGCACTAACAAATTAACCAAAACTACACACTAATCAACTCAATACAGACATAAAATGCATTTAATAAAATATAACACTCAATTATCGTAACATTTAGCAAATGTTGTTTAAATTTAAACTCTACTTCAAACATCTTACTGAATGATAAAATTTTAAAACAATTCCCATTAAGTCAGCATTCATAGGAGGATATGAGATATCACTGGCACTATTTAACATGGTAGCTGAGTCTCTGCCCAATATGATAGGCAAAATAATAAGTATAAAGATAAAGAAGATAGGGTTAAAGGGAGTTATTGGTCTTTTTCTTACATTTTTATAATGAGGATGTATTATATACTTTGCATAATTAATTTCAATAATCACCATTATTTTTTAAATTTAAATAACTCAATTTTTAAAAAATATTTATGGGATCAATTTAATGTTCAGTGATCATTTGTTGAGCTTTTACTCTATGCCAAGGTGGCAGAAGTATATATTAAAATAAAATAAATGTAATTTTTGTTCTTCATTCTAGGATTGCACCCAAGCCTCAGTGGAAGTTTGTATTATCGAGCAGAAAGCAGAAGTTGATACCATGAAATATTCACTAAAAATTGTACTTTATGATTCCTATGTTGTGGTGTTAGGTGAGGTGAAAAGTAGAAAGGTCATGACTAAGAAATCCTTAACGTTAGCCTACAGAGAGAACAGAGTGGCCCATGAACTAAATCCACATCCAGGTTATATTTTGCATTACAAAGATATAAACAAGCAACTGTAGAAATACAAGAAGAAAAAGAGATAACATTAAAAACTGATGATATGCATAACCCATGGATATAAACAATAGGGTGGTGGAAGCCTGGGGCAGGGGCAGGGGCAGGCTATAAGGGGTCAATGGGAGAAAAAAGGGGTCATATGTAATACTTTCAACAATAGAAATTTTAAAAATCTATATATATATAAAAAGCCAGCAACCAGAACGCTGGAACAACCAGAACAACCGGTCGCTATGACACCCACTGCAGCCAACGAACCACCCGATCAGAGGGTGGGACCAGTCAGCCAACCTCCCGTGGCCCCTCCCCGCAGCCAGCCCCACCCCTGATCAGCCTCTCCCACCCCCATTGAGGGCAGGGCAGCCAGCCAACCCCCCTCACAGCCCTTCCCCCTGGCCAACCCCGGCCCTGATCGCCCACGCACCCCAATAGGGGGTGGGGCTGGCCAGCCAACCTCCTGCAGCCCCTCCCCCCAGCCGGCCCACCCTCGATGGGCCCCCACCACCCATATCAGCCTACAGACCCTCCCCCCAGCCAGCTCTGCCCCCGATCAGCCCCCCACTCCAATCAGGGGCAGGGCTGTCCAGCCAACCACCTATGGCCCCTCCCCAAGGCCACTGGCTTCCAATCGCCCCACCCCACCCCATTCGAGGGCTGGGCCAGCCAGCCCACCACCCACAGCCCCTCCCCATGGCCAGTCTGGCCCTGATCGGCCCCGATCGGGGCGGGCCAGCCAGCCAACCTCCCACTGTCTCCTCCTCCTGACAGGCTCGGCCCCTATCTGCCCCAATTGGGGCCAGGCCAGCCGGACCCCACCCATGCACAAATTCGTGCACTGGGCCTCTAGTAAATAAATAAAAAATTATAATAAAGAAATAAAATAAAGATATGACATTTATCAGAAGATAGGTAAGATTTCAATTCATAGTTAAGGGGGAGAGAAAAAGAGTTTCAAAACACACAGTAAATATGGGTCATATTATATCCCTGTTCATGTTCTCCACATAGGTATTTCCTCAAACAAGATTAAAGTAGAGAGTCTCTATTTAGACTACTTGAGTTCTAATCATGACTGTAATTTAGTGACTTTGTGCTTCTGGGCCTTTAATAAACTGCTTCTTTACCTCTAAAGAGGATACAACAATAGTACAAATGTCATAGTGTTCATTGAGAGAATTGAAACAGTATCTGTAAAATGCTTAGAGTAGTACCTTGCATATAAAGCAAGCACTCAATCAATGCCACTTCATCGTTATTAATTTGTAGCTGTACAATAATTGCAAGTTGAGACTTATAACTTATAAGGAAGTCTCAGTATGTAGTACTTGACTTAATCCTATATAATAAAAGCCTAATATGCTAAGTGTCCAGTCACCCAGTTGGCCGTTCAACCAATCAAAGCATAATATGCTAATGATATGCTAAGGTCGCTCAACCCCTCGCTATGATGTGCACTGACCACCAAGGGGGAGACAGTCAACTGGTCAACCAGTCGCTATGATATGCACTGACCATAGGGGGCAGATGCTCCAACAGGTAGGTTAGCTTGCTGCTGGGGTCTGGACAATCGGGACTGAGCGAGATGGGCCAGACATGCCCTGGAACCCTCCTGTGGTCCCTCCTCAGCTGGCCAACCTCCTGAATCCTTCCCCGGCCCCCATCATGCACCCGTGGGGTCCCTCGGCCTGGCCTGCATCCTCTTGCAATCCAGGACCCCTTGGGGGATGTCAGAGAACCGGTTTTGGCCCAATGATGGAATGACTGGTTGCTATGATGTGCACTGACCACCAGGGGGCAGATACTCAATGCAGGAGCTGCCCCCTGGTGGTCAGTGCGCTCCTGCAGTGGGAGCGTCACTCAGCCAGAAGCCGGGCTCATGGCTGGCGAGCGCAGCGGCGGTGGCAGGAGCCTCTCCCATCTCCCCGGCAGTGCTAAGGATGTCAGACTGCAAGACGGCGCAGGCCAGGCTGAGGGAACCCCCCACAAGTGCACAAATTTCATGCACCAGGCCTCTAGTTAAAAATAAATGTGATAGAATGTTAACTATAAGCACACACCTTTACCACACTTAATTCATTACTATGACTTTTAGCCAGTCATGAACACTAATCATATTTGTGAGTATTCAAATAGTTTCTCAAGAGAAAGACATTACATTTCCTCAATAATGTGTCATTCAATTAAATTTCTAATATGTGAGAAATCATTTCAATTGCCAGAAAAGCCATTCTGAGCAGCTTCATTTTAAAATCGTTGTCAGTTAAAGACACGGTAGAGTTTGCATTTTACTCTTACATGTAGATCACTTTGCTCGGAAAAGACATATCTAAAGAAAGCTGCCTGTGAATCTAATTATTTTAAATCAAATAGTATTACCCCCTAGACTTTCATTATCATTTTAGAAACATAAAACCATTTTTATGGCTAATTAATTGACTCTTCTCTACTTAACGATTGAGCCTAAGCAAACATTTATCTGCCTAGAGAAAACTATGTATAAATGGAAATCAGTGTGCATTCATTTTAAATTTGGGTCTTTCTAAATACAGTCATCTCTTAATAATTCAAGATTCAGTTTTCATCTAATTTTTTTTTCTCAGTGTAACACACTTATACCCTATTTTTAGGCTTTGTTTTCCATTTCCAGGTTGGTAATGGCTCCCACAGCAGGGTTCCGATGTAGGGATCATTTCACACCACACGGAAAGCAGCCACTGGAACCACTATTTCACTTCCAAGAGAGGCTGAAGAATTTTCAATTGCACAAGCTGTCCTTTTTCCCAATGGGGATTTAGTCAGGGCAGTGAAGTTCATGGATTTGGAGAAACCTTACTGAAGCTTTAACAGTGATCAAGATCTCAACTGTAGCATCTTATATTAAGACCAGAAACAAGGTCAAGAAAAGGCTGGATCATGGCAAATAGTCATCTCTAAAAAGGAGATCTTGATAGAATTGCCATTTTGTAGCCGCAGTGTATTCTTAACTGCTTTACACTTAGAAGTATTGAGGAAATCAAAAAATGTTTACTTTTGTGGGTACATCTATCAATTTTTACAGTATTAGAAATTAAAATTAAGATATATTAGAATTATTTAAATAAATATTTAAAATAAGCTTATTACGTGTTAGCATAAACATATTTTATGAAAAATAACTGTTTTCCAAAACAAACAAAAAATAGAGAATTATTAATTTTATTCTTTTTTATATCTTTTTATTGATTTCAGGGAGGAAGGGAGAGGGAGAGAGAGAGATAGAAACATCAATGATGAGAGAGACTCATTGACCGGCTGCCTCCTCCACGCCCCCCACTGGGTATTGAGCCCTCAACATGGGCATGTGCCCTTGATTGGAATTGAACATGGGACTCTTCAGTCCACTGGCCAATGCTCTATCCACTGAGGCAAACCGGCTTAGGTGAGAATTATTATTTTACATTTTTGCAAATCCCTTTAATGTGCAGCTCCATAAGAGATAGCTGAAGCTCATATTAGCTTTGGCATTCAGTGAAATGCTATTTATTTTTTGGATTAAAGTATATTGTAAAGAGAGGAGTATTATAATAGCCTTTTCAGATATTCATGAATTTTCTTCTTTGATGCTATGTCGAACTCAACAAGTAGTAGTTTCTTAAAGGTGAGTTGAAATAAGAAATCTGAAATAAGCTCAGTGAACTGCGCATATTCTGTGACATTAAAATATATCAATCTTTCTTGCACTCTGAGTGGATTTTTTTTAACATGAATGATTTTTGTAACCATGAGATGGTCATTTGGAAAATATGGGTTCACTGAGTTATGCAGATCTTCAAAATGCTCACACATTTATTATACAATATCAAAAAATAATATTTGTTACTATTACCACTGATCTCATCAGAAAAGTCTTTTGGAAAATGTCAAGATCATGTATCAGATGCAAGTTTTCTAAAAGTCTAATTTTCACTGGAAAACTTGAGTGAAAGCTTACTCTATTTATTTTTGAGAAAATATATGCCCAATACCCAAGTCTAGATAACCGAAATTTCTCTGTCAATAGACGTTTCAAGTAAAAATGGAACTTCCAAGTGTCATAAAAACAGATTTAAACTCAAAGCACACAAGTGCTTTATGAATACATTATGTGACATTCCCATTATACCACTCAGAATATTTAAAAAGTGTACTCTAGGGTGATTTAATATGATTAATAATTTTACTGTTTCATAAAGGGCATTCTTAAGTAAAATTGACATTTGTGAGTCTGTAGCAGTGAAGAAAGCAATGACTACTAATACAGTTTGGTGGAGCTGCTTTGATTTATACTTAGGCACAAGTAGTTTACACACCATGGGCACAAGTAGCTTTTGCACCATGGGCACAAATGTCAACACAACGCAAAAAGCAAGTATTGTATTATTATACAAACATTTTTTAAACTCACAGACTTTTTGAAAAGTAGTTTCAAGTCCCGCCAGTACCCAAGGGACCTATGGACCATTATCTTGAGAATTGCTGTGTGCATCTAAAGTTTGTTGCATTGATTGAGGTTCTTTTTAAAGGTAGCATTCTTCTTTCATATTACCTGTTTTCATAAATTCTGGTCTTTTGATTTTAAAACTCTTGTATTGTTATAAATGTGCAAATTTTAATATTTGGTCACGTAGGACTATAATGAGTAATTTTATTAATTTTGCCTGTAGTTAGCAAATGGTCCCTTCTTATTATTATTGGTTGTATTCCTACATAACCAGATTAATGGTACATTCCAGAAAATGGGGATATATTTAATGTGTTCTCCCACACTCCTCTGATAAAATAGTTTATTCACGCATTAACATGGAAGTCAATTTTGCTCTCATTCACAAAGGTAAAAGCAAAATCTGAGGCGACATTGGTGGTTCCTCCCAGGTGGAATTTCTTTCCCTTTAATTTATCCCAATTTTAAACTCCATTCTCCTAAAAGAGTTTATATTGTCAAAGCAATGGAATAAGAAGTTGGGAGTCAGTACAGCTGTAAATAACCATGCACAGTGCTGGCATCTGTGAAAACTATTAAAAAAATAAGATTTCTGCTACAGAATTATGAACTTGATCTGAAATCATTCATTTTGTAATCTCTACTACATTGATCACTCCCTTCAGACTTCTTCTTTTTCCTGTAGTAAACATTATGTGATTTATTTTTTGCTATGCACTCAGGTTTAAATACAAACTCAGGGAATATAAACGTCCATCAGAAGCCATCCTAGTGAGACTGAGCTGTTTTCATAATGAATAATGATCCCCTACCAGGTGCAGCATGACAACATAAACTCAAGGGAAGCATTCTGATTGCCATAGAGATTAAGAAATACTGATCAAAGATTTCATTCAGTGGGTCTTCTATTCAGACTTGAGATCAGAGTTAGATGCCATATCACTTACTTAACTCTCATTTTTTACTTAACTTTTTTATAATTGTCATAATTCTAAGTATTATCAAACTGGGTTCTTTCCTTTTAAAAAAATGTTTTTATTGATTTGAGAGAGAGAGAGGAATGGAGAAGGATAGAGAGTAATATCGAAGAGTGAAACATCATGTATTGGCTGCCTCCTGCATGCCCCCCTACCGGGAATCCAGCCTGAAACCCAGGCATGTACTCTGACAGGAAATCAAACCAGTGACCCTCAACTACTGAGCCACACTGGCTGGGCCAAACTAGATTATTTTCTACAATGATTCTATCTGTAAGTAATACCATAATAGTTTCAGCTATTGGCAGCAAACCAAATGTGTCTACAACTGTATGTCAAGAGAAGAATACTGAAGCTTCTTTCTTTAAAATCAGCTGAATGGGGAAGGTGGTCAAGGCAGAAAGAGCAAGAAAGAGCATATATATTTACCTTCCCAATCTCCAGTTTTGCTCAATCACATGTAAGTAAAGGCAGAAGTTTTAATTAACTAAGAAAAAAAAAAATCCTTTTGGCTGGTTATAAGGAAGTCAATGAGGCTAACTTGAGGAAAGGGGCTAAAGGAAGACCCTCTTATCAAATTCAGTTCTGACCCATGAACTGGTTCCTTTTGTAATTTGTGGGAAAGCAAAAGACCTTGGTGTACACACCTCCTCCAAACAAACTTTCTTCTGAGTTCAGTTGCTCTGACTGATATCCACCTATTTCACCAAAACAAGGGGACTCTGGGAACTTCTAATTATTGTTGTCTCTGCCAGCCATACCTCTGAGTCCACGAAATATAATTTTGATGCCAGAATGATAGGTGCTTAATGGAAAATGCAGAAAATTGCTTTGAAAAAAATTCCTGTTTCTGGAACAGCTCAAAGAGAAACTTGAGTAAGCCTGTCACTTGAAGGCCTGTGACTGGCCCATGTGGCCCAGTCTAGAATAACTTCAAGCAAAGTAGGCTGCCTCAGGCAGGAGGGCAGCTCTGCTTCTTCAGAGCTGAGCATCTAAAACAAGACTGAAAGCAAGCAAGGCACAGCCAGTTTCCTGTCTGCATTTACACCTCCTTGGCTCCGATGGCCTTCCCTGCTTGTGTTGGTGTGATGTTGGAGCCAGACTCATTTCCCTGAAAGCTGGGCTCACCACTTCTGATCCAAGAAGACTGGACTCTATGGATACTATTTGAAGCAGGACATTTCATCTGATGCTACCAACTTATTTTCTACGATTAAAAAAGAGAGAGCAAGGACAGGAAAGCTGCCGCTGGGCGTCTCCTGCTGCTGAAGGTCAATGGCTTTTGAAGTGGCCTCACCCTGATGAGTTTGAGAAAGATTTTCATATTTGGAAGCTCCTGTCACTCATTCTTCAATCTGGATCTACACATTAGAAAGAGTAAAAGCCCGAAAATGCCTGATAAAGATACAATTGAAAAAAAAAACCAAAAAAAAACAAGATACAATTGGAAAATTAAGGTTGATGTGTGTCCGACCAATTTTGTGGATTCTACAGTCCTGCTTTGGGGGGACACAGACAATCAAACACAGGCAGACAGAGCTAGAAATACTGAGTAGAGTAAGAAGTGAAAGGAAAAAGAAAAATTGAAACAGAGAGAGATGGAAGCAATTCAGAAAGTGGTGAAGAGAGGATATAAGAGAAAGGGTGAGGAGGACAGAGATAGAAAGAGGAAGGCAGAAAGAGGGAGAAAGAGTCTGAGGCAAACAGGGACAGTGAGAGACAAAGACAGACAGGAATTGAGAAGAAGAAAAAAAACAGAGCTAGAAATGAAAAGGACATCTGTAGTCGGCAAGAGGGGAAAAAAGACAAAGGATATTCCTTCAACAAGAATCTATTGAGGAGATTCTATGTGAGGTTTCTGTGTTAGCAGGCATTGAGACTGTACAGATAAATCAATTAAATAAGGCATTGCAATGAAGAGCAATGATATGCAAAATAGCATGTTCTCTGAGAAGAATATAGCAGGAATACCCAATTATGTAAGTGATCTGGCACCTATTGGGAAAAATACAGATATTTTCTTTCACTAAGTGTGTAAGAAAAAATAGTTCAGTTGTTTACAATAATGGGTTCATTGATACTATTAAACCATTGCTTTTAAGCTGAATTTTATTTGATTTACAGCCTTCCTAAATATTCTCCTTTGAACTCACAACTTAATATAGCTGCCACTAGCCCACAGGGGACCATTAAAAAATATATTTCATTTCTTTGAGGCAATTTACTCCCATCTATTGAAAAACTATCATAATGTGTTGGCTTTCTTAGAACAAAACCCTACTATCTGCCAAAAAATTATCTGAATAAATATGTGCATCCTTCATGTGTGCAATGTCCATGATGACTCATGATATATGTGTTCTTACATGGTGCCCAGTCTATACAACTGTACTCAACAGCCCTACCTTGAATGCTGATATATACCTCTTCCTTAGACCAGAATCTCAGAATTAAAATAAAGGAAAAGTGCTTCGATTTTGTTCAGGGCTTCAAAACTAGGCTGATGTGCCCCATAACTATGCTTGCTTCTATGTGAAATTTTGAAAAATTAGAACAATTAGGATAAAAAACCAAATGTCTAGTTTCTCTTGAAAAATTAGCTCTGATAATACTTTGTTTCCTCATTGCAACAACTGGCTAGAGCAGAGTAACTCTCCCCCCTGTAGCAAAGTCATACCCTCGGAAGAACACCCCTTCTCCCATTCTCCACTCCTCCTTATCAATCTCTGAACGCTGCGGTGCAGGAGTCAATGTCACTCATTACTGTCCTTCCACTGCTGTCCTGTTTGTATTTTGATCTGCTTCTCATATTTATGTGTCCTGCCTGGCCCCTGTAGGCAACTGATTTTGAAAACTTTGATCTAAAGCTGTGTTGTCCACACTAGTCACATGTGACTATTTAAATTTAAATAAATTTATTTTTTTAATATATTTTATTGATTTTTTTTTACAGAGTGGAAGGGAGAGGGATAAAGAGTTAAAAACATCAATGAAAGAGAAACATCAATCAGCTGCCTCCTGCACACCCCCTATTGGGGATGTGCCCGCAACCAAGGTACATGCCCTTGCCCGGAACCAAACCTGGGACCCTTCAGTCTCAGGCAGATGCTCTATCCACTGAGCCAAACCGGTTAGGGCAAATTTAAATGAACTTAAAGGAAATAAAATTTCAACTTTAATTCCTCAGTTGCATCAGCCACAATTCAGTGCTCAGTAGTTACCTGTGGGTAGTGGTGACCATATTGGACAGCACAGAACAAAACATTTCCATCACTGAAGAAAGTACGGTTGGACCATGCTAATCTGAGAAAGAAGAACGAAGACCAGCAGTCCCCCGAGGCTGTTGTTCCCCCACAGAACACAAGATCCAGATGATATTAGTAGGTGGTTTGTGGTCATATAGCATTGGGAAACACTGTGTATATTAGTGTTTTATGGCTGCTGTAACAACTCACTACAAACTTAGTGGCTTAAAACAACTTTTGTTATTTTATAGTTTGGGTGGCCAGAAGTCCAAAGTGGATTTTTCTGGGTTAAAATCAAGGTGTTGGTAGGCTGTTTCTTTGGGAGGACCTAAGGAGGAATTATTTTCTGGCCTTTTCCAGCTCTAGAAGCTGCCCTTCCATCTTCAAAGCCAGCCATGCCCATTCAAGTCTTTCTCTGATTCTAAAAGTGACTCTTCTGCTTCCCTCTTCCGTGTTTTAAAGAAATTGATATTACAAACTGAAACACTCAATCAAAAGCATTTTTTTTAAATGTGAGCTACAATTTTGGAGTTAAAACTATTGGATGATATCTATAATAGTAAAATCATAATATGCTAATTAGACCGGAGAGCTAAACAACCTTCCGGACGTCCTTCCGAATGACCTTCTGGACGAAGACAGTGCTGCAAGGGCCGAGCCCTTTGCACAAATTTCGTGCATCGGGCCTCTAGTATTAACATAAGAATAAACTACTTTGGGTGCCTTTGAATATTTCTGATTTTCCAAAGATTTGGGGAGCATGAGATAGTTGGTATCTGAGATATACACACAAAGGAGAGGTGAAAAAGATTCTAATTCAGTAGATGTTTTAGATGCTGTTGGGACCACTGCCTAACACATTTACTGGGTCCCAGGTACTGTGAGTGTTAGCTACGAAGAGCTCAAAATGCCCCTTTCTCAAGAAAACTGACCTTTGTTGATGGGAGCTAATGGCTGGAAACATTCACCAACCCCAGATAGCCTATAGTCAATCACTAATTAATATGATGGTACAAGAGACTGGGCCCCTTGTCTCATGAGAGGAAAGCTTTGTGGTGTCACTGATGCTCTAGAGATACCCAACCCACCATCAGGGAATCGGGCTAAGATTTTTCCTAAGTTAACCTCATTCTTTCTTCTTTGCTGTCCTGCCTCTCTCACTCACAGGTTCTCTTAAGAGCATCTCCACCATAAATCAAGTGCACCTGAATCCTGCCCTTAGTCTCTGCTTTTAAGAAACCCAATCTAAGATATCAGGGAGTAGCAAGACATCATGGAGGAGATGACCTTTTAGCTGAACCTTGTTATGTGCATGGGCATTTAATGTTCCATGGGTGGGAAAAGATTTTTGCATTTCATGTGGACAGAATGAGTACCTTATTGGGTGCCTCCTTGAGGCTAATGTATAAAAAACTTAGAAGGTTAGGGAAAGTCATAATCCTTAGACATAAGAAGAACTTTAAAGGACCCGTTAGGAAGCCAGGACAGTAGCCTCATTTAGAGCTAGACTTCAGCCATAACAGCCAGAATCCACTCACAACACTTCAATAATTGACACTAAGTCTTGGAAAATTATATAGGTTATGAAGTAAACACAGTCTAAATGTGGCTAAATATGTTTTCGGTATGGCACAGAAAGAGACTGCTGGCTCAGATTTCAATTTAAAACATTCTAACCTGCAGTAAAACCACACTATTCATTACTGGAACTTAACCAAATGACGAGTCAAGAAGACAAAGCATAAAATGAAAGTAAAGGAAGGAGAAGAACCTGCCAACAAGACTTGACAGGTGTTCAAAAATTTAGGTTAATTAATTGACCACATGGTTGATGAATTAAGACAGTTTCCTTGTTTGGAACTACACAGGCTATCCAATCTGGTGGGGGTAGGGAGGGCATAGAGAAGGAGAAACAGGGGAGACATCATTGAAGTTGAGATAAAAAGTAATGAAACACATTAAAAAGAGGGATTGAAGACAGTAATAAATAAATAGGAAGTGCAGCAATTTAGAAAACCATCCCACAACAGAATAAAATATGGATCTAAGAACTAGATGCTTTATAAAGCTGGCAAAAATGGCATGACCTTCAAGTCTTTTAAGAGAACTACTTGAAAATGATGATGAAAGCTGGAAGCTAATGGACTAAAGATATATTTACCACCTGCCACACCCTAAGCAAGTACTCAGAGAAACTACCTAAAGAAGCTAAAAATATTCACTTCCAAGGAAAGGTTATTACTTTAATAGCACAAATACCCTGTAATAGGCTTACTGAAACACTATGATAATGGGTAGCAGAACACAGAGAGGAGCATTTAGCTCAGGAAACATGGGACACGGGAAATCTGACTTGCTTTGAACATCTTGCACTTCTTTAGTCTCTCTGGCTTAGCAAAATAGAAACAATTCAACCATTTCAGTTTTCCCAAAGGTAAGACAGTGTCAGAGAAAGTACACCATCTTGAGCCTGGGTCTTCACTTTATTTTCATCACTAATTAGCTTTGGGACCTTGCAAAAAATCAGAGCCTTTCTGGACCTCAGTTCTCTTATCTGTCAAATGAAAGGGGCTGCACAAGAAGTTAAATCCAACTCTAAAACCCTATTCTTCTATTGTGAAGCCTGCAGCAATCATAGACACTAAAGTGACAAAGAAGGATGGTTCAGTGTATACCTCATAGCAATCCGCTCTAATGATGGCTGTGTCAACTGGCTTGACTTGAAAGTATTTCATATAAACGTGGTTTCTATTACTACTGAGAACTACTTATTTCCTTCTGGATCTGACTTGGCACTAGTCCTCCTACTGTGGGATCATTAGATTTTTTTTGTGTGTGCAAGTATTAAGTAATCATTTAACCTCTAAGGTTATGTAATCTAGTGGAAAGAATACGGCATTGTGGGACAGAGGTCCTGAAATCTAATTCCTGCCATATTGCTATTGGATTTCATGGACATTGGGAAAGTCATTTAACTCTAAATAAAAAGCAACCACAATTGATTTGTCTTCATAGTATTATCAGGGTCACATGACATGTAAGACAATAAAGAGTGCTGTATGTTGGTAAACCTGAATCTCAGGTCACAATTTGCCAACATATAATTTTATTTCTATGACTGAATTTAATTTCTATTCTGAGCTCCCGTTCTTCTAGATGTGGAAAATTAACTCAGTTGATTCAGATCCTTTCCCCCTTCTGCTGCATTTGTGCCCATAGTCCTAGAAGAGCTACACAGTGCCAAGGCATTGGAGCGGTCTTCATTTGTCACTTGTCCCTACTGACATCAGTCATGACTGCCACCCACCAACCCCAACTGGTCTCTGGTTGTCAGAACCTCCAGATCACTGCTGCATTCTCCCCTTAACTGCAAACCTGCTCCAGGTCTGGCAATACTTGCAAAGGAGAAAGAAAATAAAAGCAGCCAGAGAGGTAAAAGAACTAACATCAAGATGAGTTATAGGCCCTGGGCAGGTAGCTCAGTTGGTTAGAGCATCATCCTGATATGCCAAGGTTGAGGGTTTGATTCCCCAGTCAGGGCACATACAAGAATCAATGAATGAATGCATCAATAAGTGCAACAACAAGTCAATGTTTCTCTCTCTCTCCCTTCCTCTCTATCTCTCTCTCTCTCTAGTCAAATTTTTTAAAAAGATTAGTTGTAGCAGCTAAGGGAGAAGAAAATGCCAAAAACAATGGTTGCCTGAGGCATTAAGTAACTCAGAGAAGTCTACGAGTAAAGAAAGACCAACATGGAGCCAAAACCGGTTTGGCTCAGTGGATCGAGCGTCGGCGTTCGATTCCGGTCAAGGGCATGTACCTTGGTTGCGGGCACATCCCCAGTAGGGGGTGTGCAGAAGGCAGCTGATCGATGTTTCTAACTCTCTATCCCTCTCCCTTCCTTTCTGTAAAAAATCAATAAAATATATATTAAATAAAAAAAGACCAACATGGAGCTACAGATAACTTTTCCAAGAACAATTTCTTTTAATTGGTAGATATACCACTCTAATTGCAGAGGTAGAGAAGGAATCCACTGACATATGACAATTTAAAATTTTTCTTTTTCTTAAAAAATATGATTGCAATTATCTTTACTTTGAAAAGGGGTGAGAGTCATATTCAAAGTTTTAACTTAGAATGCCAACAATTTGAGTAAATGAAAGAAGATACTGGTCAGAGAGACCTGACCACAAGCGTAATTCAAATCCAGTATTATCAAATTTTGTGGGTTGAAACTTGATATTCCTAAGTTATTTCTAACTCTTCATTTGTTTCTTCATTGCTTTCCTCTGTATACATCACCTATCATCCTCTCCTGACACATATACACAGGATATAGATACTAATATCACTTTAACTAGTGGCCCAATGCACGAAATTCATGCACATTAAATAGGAATTAATTAGAAGAAATATTTTAATATTGCTCTTTGCCCTTTCTCTATAATAGAAGTGTCAGATGTGAAAGAAAATTAGTAAAATGTATATAAAATCTCCCTCCTGTCAGAGTCTGGGGCACACCACGGGACCTAGAGTCAAGTCCCCACCGAGCACCCGCAGGCACTTCGAAAACACAGGAGACCCAGACCCGGCCGGCTCCAACCCCATCAAGCCCCTCCGGGCGGGGGGCACAGCCTCAGGTGCCCTGGCCTGGCACCGGGTGGGGGAGTGCAGCATCATGTCCCCCAGCCTGGCACCAAGGCAGGGGTGCAGCCTGAGGTCCCCTGTCAAGCCCTGCTGGGTGGGGGGTGCGGCCTGAGGTCTCCCGTCAAGACTTGCTGGGCAGGGAATGCGGCCTGAGGTGCCCTGGCCCGGTGCTGGGGTAGAGGGTACAGCCTGAGGTCCCCTGTCAAGCCCAGCGGGGGCGGAGGGCGTGGCCTAAGGTCTCCTGGCCCGGTGCTGGGGCGGGGGGTGTGGCCTGAGGTCCCCCCCGTCAAGCCCAACGCCCCCCACACACACACACACAGCATCATGTCAGCACTGAACGGGACGCACGCAGGCAGTGTCATGTCCCTAGTCGGGATACAGGCAGGCAGCTTCACCTCAGCGCTGGGTGGACGCGTGGACACACGCAGGCAGCGTGAAATTAGAGCTGGGGGCAGAAGCCCCCACCCCAGTCCCCGCCCTCAGGCTGGTCATGACTGGGACAATGTAATGGACAAATTAGCATATTTCCTCTTTATATGTATAGATTTGTATATTTGGGAATCAAGAAATGCAGAAGCTGTCACAATGCTAAAAAAAAAAAATCTTAAACTCCTTCATTTATAGTTAACAAAAAAAAGAAAATTTAAAAATTAAGATCATTGAACCAATCAAAGAGTTCATTTTAGGCCCCCAAACTGGCCATCAGATTAGGTATGACTAGAATTAAGGAAAAGGTAGGCCAAACACCTGTTCAAACTCCTTAGCAGCTGTGCTTCCCAAGGCCCTACCGACTTCAGGATGACAGAGTCACATCTATAGAAACACTGCACTTTTCTAATTCTTCCCTCACCTACCATGGAATGTCTTCCGGATCCCCTCACACCCTCTCCCAAGCATTCCTGCACGTCCCCGGAGACGTCCCACTGCTATTGCAGAGCAAGGCCTCTCAGCTACCACTTCCCCCTCCTTTGCTCTGGCTTCAGCTCTGGCTCCGTGTGGCAACATCAGCAAGCCCCCAACCTCTGTGAAGCCTGGTGTGTGCAATTTCACTGATGCTGCCTCTGATGACATTTTTTTATCAATGTCGTCTGAAGTCATGCTGTGCTCATGTTGTGCTTTGCTGAAGCTGCCAACTCTCCAATATGGCTGGCACCCTCCCCTGCTGATTGCTCAGTGCCCTCAACAGAGCAGCGGCTTTCTCATGTTCTCTGCTGCAGTGCACAAAACAGACAGCCTCGCTTTTGCTGCTCCCCGCTAAGTCAGTATACCTGTTAGCAGTTCAGAATGCCACAACATGCACAAGATAAATAAGAAATAAAGTACGGATTTATTTATATGGGAATCTCAAAAATGCTGGGCCTTTGGATAAGCATGTTGGAGAGCATAGTTAGGAGGCCAAAGATGAGGAGCGGAGAATGGGAGGTAGCAGGTGTACCTCCCGTTCTCAACCTACATCTTAGAGCCTGTAAGCTCAGGCATGCATCTAGAGACACAGCAGGGGCTGCAAGCCTGACTTACATGAACAGTTCTACCTTCCCCACCCAGTTACACAGAGAACAGAGAGAGCTTGGAGAATGATGAAGGAAAGCCATTCATGATCATGACTGCTGTGTGGAAGCCTTGCCCCAAAGATATAATAAGAAATAAACTAAGAAAGCATATATGGATAATACATCAAAACCATCATTCTAGGTAAACCGACTTGTCCATTTTCCTCCCACCTTGTATTCCTCCAACCTGGAGGATTCTTCACTTTGCATGGGCTGTTGAGACAAACCTTCTTGTACGTTTCCATGAGAAGCGAGAGGCTGCCTCAAAAATCAAGGGAGTGGCCTCCATGCGCACCACCAGATATCCTTAATGCCATGCGCATCCTTTTCATTGCTTGCTCACTGAAACCATAGTAAAGCAAAGCAATCCTAACTTCGGACTAATTAAAGAAATCATCTCTGCTACTCCTAAATCTAGACCTACCTTTGGTGCCTGGTCTAGCTCACATGACCTTCTTCAGATTATGGGCTGTAGGCTAAGTACATGGAGACAGAAACTCCAGGAAGCAGCAGAATGGAGAAGGTATGTCACATGTAGACACCTGCTCACTAGTAAGTAAGTCCCAGTGAAAAAAGTTCTACTCATTAAGATTAGCTCCTCCACCTTCCTTAGCAAGAGAGTAAGAGAAACCAGAAGTGTTTGCACTCCCTAAGGGGGCATAAGGAACAAAAGCCATTCAACCCGCAAGCCCGTTATGTACTACACAGAGGAAAGAGCACAAATGTTTCCCCCTGAAGATTTAAGAAGAGTGAATACCTATGCCTTTCACATCACTCAGAATTTTGGAAAAACTTAAAATTTCAGTTTCTTTGGAAGCCCCCTTTTTCCCCTCTAAAACTCAAGCCAATCCAAGCAGGCTGTAACTGAGAGTGATCTGAAACATGGCATTTGAAATCACCTTTTCCCTGACAATGCTTGGGGGTTGTTATTGTACCAATATACACCCAATGTCTTTTTAGAAAGAATCTTTCCCAAGAGGTCTCCTATCATTCATACAAGTAGATTTCTGGTAGCCCACCCCTCCAGCTTCTAGACAGGCCTCAACACACCTTACTCTAAGGTAAGCACAACTTTGGCTCTGTTGCAAAATCAAGATTCATTACAAACTAATTACTACTGACCTTCGTAGTCACCTATATCAGTGATGGGCAACCTTTTGAGCTTGGTGTGTTAAACTTCGCCAAAAAACTGAGCATAACTCGGGTAGTGTGTCACTTTGAGGAAAAAAACTAACTCCAAGACACTAGTCGCAAATATTTCATCCTCAGGAGCAGCAAATGTTTCATCCTCGGCATGCGGCCGCGTGTCATCAGAAATGGCTACGCGTGTCAGTGCTGACACGCGTGTCATAGGTTCGTCATCACTGACCTATATTTACCTTTTTGACCAGCTTACTACACTATCTACAATGTCCTGGGCATATATGTATGACCTATATATCTGCCAAAAAAGTTGTCTGCCATAAAACAACCAAAGGTTTAGGGCCAAAAACTTCATGAAGATATAAACCTGCACAGTATATGCAACCCCTTGTCCTCTGTCACTAGAAATTAACTCTGGCTACTTTCAGAGGTCACATAACTGTCAGCTAGAGAAATGCCTTTTGAAGACCTACACCTAAGTCTGAACTGCTCCTTTAAAATAATTTTAGTTGTTTTACTTTTTATGATGTATTTAGTAAAACTTAGTGAACACTTAGATGTGTTGCCTTTAGACTGAAATATTTGCAATTGCCTTCAACGTGTCTGTAATTATTGTACTTTTATATTTCTAAAATTACAATGTCTTAATTGTACTTACTAAAGTAAGATCAAAAACAGCAATCATTTTCATTAGGATTCTTGGCAAAGGAGTAAAAATATCCTAGAATTAAAGACATTTACCTGACTTGCTCAAGATGAAGTAGATATACTTTTGAAATACAGTGGGAATCAAACTAAACCAACCCTGGTACATTGCAAAGAAATACTACCATTGGTTTAAATAGAAACTCATTGCTTGCTTTGGCCAATAGAATAGAATGCAAATAATATGATGCCAGTTCCAGCCTAGGCCTTAAAAGGTCTTGAGTTTATGTTTTTTCATTCTTTTGTTTCTGCCGTCTCTATGAGAAGTTCCTACCTGGGCTTGCCTGCTAGTCCCAAGCAAGGAAAAATACCATGTGGAACAAGTCACCCAGCCAAGCTGCTCCGATCAGCCAGACTTATCAACTGACCTCCACAGACACATAAGTGAGTCTAGCCAAGATCAACGAAGCTGGCCAGCCAACCCCAATCTAGATCAGCTGACCCACAGATGAATGAAAAAAAAATAATGCTTATTGCCCTAGCTGGTTTGGCTCATTGGATAGAGTGTTGGCCTACAGACTGAAGGGTCCCAGGTTCTATTCCAGTCAAAGGCACATGCCCAGGTTGCAGGCTGGATCCCCAGTAAGGGGCATGCACGAGGCAGCAGATCAATGATACTTTCTCCTCATTGATGTTTCTATCTCTCGCTCCCTCTCCCTCCCTCTCTGAAATCAATAAAAATAGAGCTTAAAAAAATAATAATGCTTGTTGTTAGAGGCCATTGAGATTTTGTGCTTATTTGTTATTTAACAACAGTTAACCAATATCGTCTAATTAATAAAATGTATAAACTTTAAAAATATTAACTTAAATTCCACTTAGAAATATGTTCCTTTCAAAAAGCTAAATTCTAACTCCTCTTGAAGTTTCCAGATAGAAACAAAACATTGGACTTTCAAACCAAGGCATGATGGAGTGATTAGATGCATTTTTTACTATATAATTTAAAGGCAGGTGAGATGTGAGGACACACACATAAAAAAAAATGTGTAAGTGATCAGACACAGATGAGGCATAAATAGAAATCTAGATATAATGACAATCCATTGATTGTATGTGGAACTCTGAACAATTACCCCCCAACAAAATTGACAGATTTATAACATACCAATAGCCTGGTCCTATTCTACAGATTTTCAAAGGAAGACTGCTGGAGGCTAAGTCCAGCCGGGCATAATAAATGCAAGAAGTTCATCAGAAGGTTTATGGGCATTTTCAGCAGGGCTGAAGATCTGCATTTTATTGCCTGCTGCCAGACAGCTAAGGGCAGTTCCCCCAACCTTATAACCCTTTACTATTTACCAAACCTTACCTTTGATATGTATATCTGCTTTGCTAAAGGGCAAAATGTGTGCATAAAAAGCCCTGGGTCCGGACATTCAGAGAGCCCACTTCACTAGAAAGTGGAGCCTCCCCTAGCTCCCCCATGCCTCCCAAATTTATATTTCATGTCTAGTCTCTTTATTCAATTTATGTGCAGCCCTTCTCCAGATTCCTGAACCCTTGTAGCTGCGGAAAGACCCCAGCAGAAGACTGTTCACCTCACCAACATTCCATAGCATTCCATCTCTATATTATATAATTCGAGTGAATGTTCTAAAGGATATAGATATAGTGATAGGAACTGGACAGCTACTTTTAGCAATTTACATAAGTACCACCTTAATGCATGTGATCACTATCTAAACAAAGATTTAATAAGAAAAAAAGAAGTCAACATCTATATTCCACTTTTTCTAGCTATTTCTATAAACCTGTCATTAGCATTAATCAGTAAGAACTTCCTAGTTAAATCTCTTGAAAGGGCAGAGCTTCATTAATACTAATTTTTCTCTTTTCTTGTTCTTGTCCAGATTGAAATGGCATCAGTCCACAGGTCTCATGCTAACAAATAATGTAACTATATTGATTTAAATTAAATCAAATTATTAGACCTTCATCTACCAACAAGGTGACTTCAATTAATTACTGAGTGTCAAAAACTATTGAAAAGGTGGTATTTCCTTGCTTTGTTTTAAATTAATTATTGTAGATTCAGTGCTGTGTAGCTTTTTTTTAAATATATTTTTGATTTTTTACAGAGAGGAGGGGAGAGGGATAGAGAGTTAGAAACATCGATGAGAGAGAAACATCCATCAGCTGCCTCCTGCACACCCCCTACTGGGGATGTGCCCGCAACCAAGGTACATGCCCTTGACCAGAATTAAACCTGGGACCCTTCAGATCGCAGGCTGATGCTCTATCCACTGAGCCAAACTGGTTAGGGCTGTGTAGCTTTTAAGAAATTAAATCTTTATGAATATAAAATACATTTAGAAGAATAAAAGATGAGAAAGCTATTTTGCATGCCAAGTAGCTGAAAATTTTATATTTAAATTCATTAAAAGTAATCTGAAACATTCTAAACTCTGTATAATGTGACCATTCACTGAATCCTGTTTAAGAGTTAGAATTACATACTGTGGCCTCATTCATTAGACATGATAGGAAGGTATAAGTAAATTTTAATATAAACAAACCTTCAAAAAACCTCTTTGCCCTTAAAAATATGTCTTCGAAACATTCATTCAAAAATACTTATTGAGCACTATATTAGCTTAGGCATCTCAGCAAGAAACAGATAGCATACTCAAATTAGGATGGCCCAGTCGCAGTGGCTGTGGTTGAGCGTCAACCTATGAACCAGGAGATCACGGTTTGATTCCCGGTGAGGGCACATGCCCAGTTTGCAGACTCAATCCCCAGTGGGAGATGTACAGGAGGCAGCAAATCTGTGATTCTCTCTCATCATTGATGTTTCTATCTCTCTCTTCTTCTCCCTTCCTCTTTGAAATCAATAAAAAATATATTTTTAAAAAATTAGAATGTTTTCAGTAGGGACTCATTACAAAAAAGTAGGCAGGCTGAAGGGAAGCCACAAAGAGTGGGACAGTAATACTGACTCAAAGCAACAGATCTGCAGGTTTCCTAAATCCACAGGTACAAAGGGATTAGGTACAGTTATCAGAAGTCAAAAGAAGAGTCCAGTGACAGAGGTCTACATGAAGAGAAGCAGTGACTTTAGAGAACTCAGCTAGCTGGAGGCCACCAGGGGGTGGGAGCCAGCCGCCACAGCAATAAAAGTTCTCTTCCTCCCTCCCACTCGTGGTGGTGAACAAAAGGGACAAAAATTGCTGCCATCATGAATGTGACATTCTAGTCTAGTGAAGCAAACTAAGTGCTATGGAGAAAAATAAAACTAGGTGGAGTCACAGAGACAGCTAGTAGCAGAGGGAGAGGTTGCAATTTAAATAGATGATGAAGGAAGACCGGGTTGAAACAGTGGCATTGAAACAAAGGCATGATATTTAGGGAAGAACATGCCAAGCAGAGAAGAAAGCACAAAGCGGCGGGGGGGGGGGGGGGGGGGGGGGGCGGTGCTTGGCCTGTGTGACGGACAGCCAGAAGACCAGTGTGAAAAGAGCAGAATGAAGCAAGGAGGAGAGGAACTGGAGTGAGGGTCAAAGTGTAAAGGGGAGCCCCAGCCGGTTTGGCTCAGTGGACTGAAAGGTCCCAGGTTTGATTCCAGTCAAGGGCACATGCCAGGGTTGCAGGCTCGATCCCCAGTGATGGGCATGAAGGAGGCAGCCAATCAGTGATTCTCTCATCATTGATGTTTCTATCTTTCTCTCCCTCTCCCTTCCTCTCTGAAATCAATAAAAATATATATTTTTTTAAAAAGTATAAAGGGGAGGTGGTTAGGTAGGACCTTGTAGGACATACAAAGACCTTGATTTTTATTCTGAGAAATAGGAAGTGATTAAAGAGTTTTCAGGTTGAGGAAGGAGATAATCTGATTTCAGCTATCAGCATTCCTCAGGCTGCTAGATCGAGAATAGACTGACGGGGTAGGGTTGGAAGCACAAAGACTTAGGAAGTTGCTGCAACAATCTGGGCAAGAGATTATGGTAGCTGAGACGAGGCAGGGTAGCAGTGGAAGTGATGGAAATGAAATTCATTCACTCATGATGAGTATAGTGGTCATGAGGAAAGCTTAGGCATCAAAATCTTTGCATTTATACCTACCGCTTAACCTGTGTGACTATTTCTCTTCTCTGTACTTTATTTTCCTCATCTGTGAACCTAGCTCATTGGTTTTTTTCCAGGTTTAAATTATATACGGCATAGAAATGATTTAGTAAAATATCTGGGACATATAAAACCCTCGGTAAATACTATGATTTCTATCTGCACTTGAAAAGCATTCTGGGATGCTTTTTAAAACTTACCTCTCATTTATGGATGAAATAAGGACTCCTTCTAAAATTTGCAATAGTATGTTAACTTAAGAAAAATTAACATTAATTTCTTAGTATTACTGAATATCCAATCACTTACTTAGATCTTTCTCTCCACTTTCAGTCTATGCGTTCAAATCAGAATCTAAAAGGTTATTTTAGCCCTAGCCAGTATGGCTCAGATGACAGAGCATCGGCCTGTGGACTAAAAGGTCCTGGGTTCAATTCCGGTTATGGGCATCTGCCCGGGTTGAGGGCTTGATTCCCAGTAGGGGGCATGCAGGAAGCAGCCAATCAATTATTCTCTCTCATCATTGATGTTTCTATCCCTCTCCCTTTCTCTCTTCCTCTCTGAAATTAATAAAAATATATTTTATAAAAAAATAAAAGGCTCATATATTACAATAGGTCAATAATAACTTGCAATGTCCCTTCAGTCTCTTTTAATCTTTTTCACTTTCTCACTCTCCCTTCAATTTATTTATTACAGAAACCAGACTGCTCATCTTGTAGGGTTCCTCCCTATCTACATTTTACTGGTCACAACCTTGTGTTGCCTTATGCCTCTATATTTCTGTAAATTTATATTAATTTCTATATTTCCTATAGATCTAGAAGCCTGACCAGATTCAGGCTTGATTGGGGAGGGGGAGTTCTCTTTTTTTAATATTCAAGGAAAATATTTGGGCTTCAAATGCCATATTACCAGAGAATCATTTTGCTTATTTTTATTATTTTTTTTATTGTCTAAAGTTTTACATATGTCTCCTTTTTCCCCAATTGACCCCCCACCCCAGCCATTCCCACCCCAGGCAAACCCCCACCACCCCAGTGTCTGTGTCCATGGGTTATGCTAATATATTTTGCTTACTTTTAATGTCTGTTCCACCTACAAATTTTCCGAGAGACTGCGGAAAGGACAGACAAACCCTGACTGCCGCAACCTTACCTATTGCTCTGAGGAAAGACTGACCACCTGTCCTAAACTCTGAGCCATCTCTAACTTCAGTTTAACAGCTGGACACATTTATGCCAATCTCAAACTCTCAAAAGTCTTAGCATGGAAATTGGATCTCCATTACAGACACCCTCTTCCCATTACGTATTTTGTTCTACCAAAGGTCTTCAGTATAGATCCTCTTAATCCATTACAGAAGTTCTCATAAAAGGACTGGTCTTGGCCTTGAAACTGGCTCATAAGAGGCTCCATGATCCTAGCACTGTGACCTCCTCCAGCCTTTCATCTATTACAAAGGGGACATACTAACCTTATAATAACACATCTAAGAGGAAACATTACATCCTTCTCAAAACAAAGAAAATTTCCTGGTAAATGATTTGATGTCTCCATCTATATAGTGAAATAGTAGGCAACTCTATTTGATAAGCCCAGCCTCCAACATACAGGATGTAATATAAGTATAATCTTATAGGAGCACAAAATTTCAGGAAAGGAGTCACAGTAAGTCTAGAAAATTTTTCACTAAGGTTACAGGATATAATCCTTAAAGGAACATTGTGAGTTAGCCTCATCACTCTCATCCTACAGGTGAGAAAACTAAGGCTCAGTAAGTTGCCAAGGATCATAAAAATCTCTTTCTATTACAACATACGGTATTTAATCAATATTCAAATTAGCAGTGTCAGACTATGGCATCAAAAAGAACCATATTTCAAAAATCTGCATAGGTCTGGCAACAGGCAATATTCAGTCTAAAACTGGCACAGCATTCTTTTAGAAGGAAAGAAAGAGAAAGGAAAATTCTGCATACTTCTCTAGCCCAGAGATTTGCAGAACACCCTGGGGCATAATCTTCTGTTACTGATGGAGATGCAAAGTGCTGGTGCTAGGCAAAGTATTGGGTTTTTTTTTGGATCCAGACCATAAGCTTGTTCCTTGCTAAGGTATTTATCTACCCTGCAAATGGACAAGAACTCTAGGTTCTTGAGGTCACCTGGCCTCCAAATATCTGCTTCTGGTGCAGATAAAATTTCAATTTATGAATAATTTCTGCATGATCACCATATTGTTACCTTCTTCTAACATTGTAGTGAACCAAACTTGAAACTTGGTCTCCTCTTTTAATTTCTATAAAGGCAAACTCCTCACAAAAAGCATTTGTGTGCAGAGCTGGCTTTATTGAAGGTTTGGAGCAGGAGGGGAAAAGGAGGCATTTAACCATCACACTAATGCCTCTCAAAAATGTTGAAACTGATTATGAGACAAATCTTTCTAAAGTTCTTTTGCTGACTCTGACACAATATCTTGTTCACCATCTACAGTCTAACATAGACTGTCACCATTTTCTTACTACTTCTCTTCTAGTTCTTTCCCTACTCCCTCTTGAAAAGTCCCTAAAGTCTAACAATTTTTTTCACTATTTTTTAGTGTATTCAGTCCTCTCTGCTATTATTTCTAAAAGTTGTGCCAAGCCTACCTTATGTTGAGTGAATCCCAAACTGATTATGTGTTAAACACAGCAAATGGCCTACCTATTCTCTTGACAATACAGAAGACCAGCAGAAACCTAAGGTTTCCTTTACTAGGATTTTCTCTCCTAAAAAATATCAAATTTTAAACAGTGACTTCACCTTGTTGCACAAGTATATAAGAAAGTCACTGGAAAGTGAACCAAATAAAATAAAACCAGGAACAGAGTACACTGTAATGAGGAAATGGTTCTTCAAAGGTTAGAATGGTGACCACAGAGAATATTCAATGGTCTCCTTCATTGAGACTGCCATGAAGAAATTTTTATGCCCTTCCCCAATCTGACCTGCCATTTGAGATGTTGGCATTTTATTGGTCTTCAATACAGAAATATGCTTTCAAGTTCTACTTATACCAGCACAGAGACCTATGACCCTGAACAAACAACATCTTAGAATCTTATGTAAATGTAGAAATTAGTTTCAGCTATGTCACTGGGCTGGTCTGAGGATGGTTTGTGTTGTTGCTTTTTATAAGATTATTTGCAGGGATAGAGTTCCTATTTCTCTGACCTTCCTTTCCTACATTAGCCAACCTGACCAGCTACTTCTCTTTGTTTTCTTCGTTTCCTATAAATGCAAATATCTTCAGTCAAGGTTGATAGCCTGGGGGAGGGGGGGAGGGTGTCATTCAATCTTAGTAAAATGACATCACATATTTTTAAAGGGATTGACTGGGCTACAATCCAAGGTTATTATTTCACTCTCCATGGTCTATATATTATTCCCCTACTTCTAAGTCATTTGAGAAGCACCTCACTGTTATGACTCCCCTTACCTCTCACACAGTTAAAGAAGTATGTTCAAAGAAGGAAATGTCAGCTTGCCTATTATACCACCATCCACTTCCTCTCCAAGGTGGAAATACGCCTACACTTGTCTTGAAAAAAACTGGAGGGACCTCCCTCAGGCACTGAAAAGCAGCCTAAGAATAGTCTTCCCCCCAATATCAGAAAGTCCCTGAGTAATCGCAAGGTATACATCATAAAGACCTCTAGATGCTGGTCTCCAGAGGTTAAAAATAAAGTTTTAAGAAGTATAGATAAAGGAACTAAGCTAAGGTTTTTTAATTCTCCTAGTGCTCTCCTAACTTTGCTCAAGATATTTCAAAATGGCAAAACTTTTAATGAACACTGTAGAAAGAGGAACATAGTGACCAATATACATTTCTGGGTGCTTTCTATATGCCAGTTCTTGTAACAGGTGAGCAAGATTAATTTAGGCCATGGTCATAGCTCAAGGAATTTACATCCAGGGTAGGAGACAGAAGAAATAAACCAACAATTATAATAGAAGATGAAAAGCACTTTTGAAAAGCAAGAATTGTGACTAGGTCTTCTGCTTATCCCAGTGGTCGGCAAACTCATTAGTCAACAGAGCCAAATATCAACAGTACAACGATTGAAATTTCTTTTGAGAGCCAAATTTTTTAAACTTAAACTTCTTCTAACGCCAGGTCTTCAAAATAGATTCGCCCAGGCCATGGTATTTTGTGGAAGAGCCACACTCAAGGGGCCAAAGAGCCGCATGTGGCTTGCGAGCCGCAGTTTGCCAACCACGGGCTTATCCTAACCCCTTGGGAGGGGCTCGACTGTACTCAGGAGCAGCAGGGTATAAAAATACAGTCAAGGCAGTGGTCTCCATTCTTTTTTCCTGTCCTTGGGCTTTCTCTGATCTAGCACAACATAGGCACTGTAAATGCTCAAAATGCTTCTCACCTCGACTAGGTATGTAGCTACAGCACAGGTCCACAACTTTGGCTGAATACTGGTATCACCCAGGGCGCTTTTAAAACTCTCAAAGCCCAGTTCTAAATAAAATCAGAATTTCTGGAAGTGGAACCCAGCAGTAGCTATTTTAAAATCTCCAGGAGACTCCAATGTGCAACCACAACTGAAAACTCCTGAGCTTGTACATCACTATCATCCAAGGTTTGTAACAGAGGTTCTTCATCTTTGGTACACAGAGGCATCATCTAGAGACCTGTTAGTCCCCCAAACCACATGCCTAGTCGCAACTCCTGATTCAGTAGGAGTGGGAAGGATCCCCACTGTTTTTTTAAAAATTCACCAGAGCAAGCATGTCAAACTCACGGCCCACGGGCTGCATGCCTCATTTATTTGGCCTGTGTCAGCCGTTGAGTTTGACATGCTTGCACCAGAGGATTCTACTAGATGCCAAAGTTTGAGCACCACGCCTTTGGAAGGAAAAGTGAGTTCTGACAAATACTCAAGGTCACCTAAAGGCAATGGTTAGAGATGAGTGAAGAACTCTATCTTTTATCCTGAGCCATGATACTATCATTGCCAAGGAGAGACTATGCAGGAATGAAGAGCGAAGATACCACAAGACAAATGATTAAAAACCCCTTTTCATTCAGAGAAATGACATGCTTACCTCTCTAGGCATGTGACTTGTTTCCTGGGAAACACATCAAGAGATGGAGCCACCTATTGGGCTTCATATATAAGCCTAATAGTTGATCATCAGCTTGACTTATCTACATCTGCTCATGGGCAGTAGTACGAATGATTCCCAAGTCCTTCAATGAGGCTTCCAGGCAGTCTTATTCCCACTGAGGCTATATTACAAATCACCTGCTCCTGCTTTACTGACTGTGACTATTGTTCCTTCCTTAATTAATTCCCTTGAGAAAAAGGATCTTTCCAATCAAACAAATCTGGAATGCTCTGCAGAGGTAAGCAGATTAAAGAGAAGAAAAATAGGGTCGGCCAATTATTTGTTAAGGTAGTGGGAAGCAGGGACTCTCGTGTACCTCTTTTTAAAAAAGAGCACAAATCAAGGACGCAAAAAAAAAAAAAACCCCTAAAAGTCATCTGCATTATCTTCTCCACATGCAAAAGATTTTTACAATTTTTTTTTCAAAAACTTTGAAGACAGAATCAATGAGCTTCATTGCAGCACAGAGACAAGAATTTTTTAGATTGTCAAAAAAAGAAAGGAGTCAGCATTCATTAGTATTAAATTGAGCATTTTCTCTTATCAAAGTCACTATGCATTCTCTTGTCGTTATAATACTGCACTTATTATCTTGTCTACTTCGCTGTTATTGACTAAATGGAAGTGCATGCAGACCTAAAAATTGCGTTTTTTTTAATAAAATCTGTTCTCAATTTCTCAGAGAAAATGAGTTGCGGTGTGTTGCACTGCTCTTGTTATTATTTATAACAATGATTAATAAAATTTACCTTTTACAGCTATTTATTCAGTACCTTTAATCAAGCTGCTTTTTGAGTTCTTAGACAGTCTTATGCTCAGAGGTTTTAGCCTGTCCCATATTAGAACATTAATGATTCTGTGATGCCTGTTACTTGCACATATTTTCTCAGAAGAAGGAGCTGTGACTTGCTGACGGCCCTCACAAGCACTTAATGTCTACTTCACATCACTTCTATTTCTAAGGCCAGTAATTCACACTTCCACCATATGTACAGTGCAGTGTTTGGCAGAATGCTTAGTAGCCCTCAGTGTGCTCAGAACATGACATGTGGTACTTTTGTACAGTGTCAACTTAGTGAAGCTCGAATAATGCTTCCCAGAATTCTTTCTCTGTCTGACTCTAGATTAGCATTGGCCACAAAAGAAATTCACACAAGGTTTGGAAGGTAGAAATGAAGCAGTAGTCATTGCACTCTGAAGGTCAGTGTAGAACACCGGCACTGTGGCAGCTCACATACATTGTCATTGACCTCTGACCCATCTGGTTGGTCCCTGGAAGGCATCCAGATCTACATACAGCACAACCAGCTCCCACCAGCACTTCTCCTTCAGCTTCTACAGGTCTGGGCCAAATGCATGTGCAACTCCATAGTGAAGGGCACCAGGTTTTTCTGCAGGTCACCCTCGTTGTCAAGTTTGGAGGTGGTGAGAGCAGACCTGGGGTCTAATTCATCTTCATGGCTTCTCATTTGTCCTTACTGTCATCCCCATTGTCTTCCTTCCTGTACATCTGGCTAAACTATAGACTTCCAACCAAATACCAGATGCAGAGACAATAGCCTGCGCAGCCTGTCCCACCAGCTCTCACAATTATGTAAGTTCTAACCCAATAATAAATCCCTCATTCTATGTCAAAACATGACTGATACATGGTAGTTTTGTGACAAGACGTTAAAATTAAGCTATTTCAGAATCCATTGTACCTAAGTGTACCAAACATCAACCTTCAGAGAATAAATAACATGAGATGTCTGACATACAGGACAGATGACAACGAAAGTGGTTATGTCATTCTTCTACTTACAATCCTTTACAGCTCTTCCATTGCCCTCAAGATAAAGCCTAAACTTGTTTATATAGCATACAAGGACTTTCTTGGTCACAAACATCACTACCCTTGAACTCCTTCAATTCCTCAATTCTTTCTCCTCTTCTCTCTTTATCTACACTTCCCTCTCTCGGTCTCCTTCCATCCCCTCCTCCCCTCCTAGCTCTCTCCCTGCACTCTCTTGCTTCCTCCTTCTCAATCTTCTCATAAGCCAGTGATGGGCAACCTTTTGAGCTTGGTGTGTCAAACTTCGCCAAAAAAACTGAGCATAACTAGGGTAGTGTGTCATTTTGAGGGAAAAACATTATTTCGCAAATGTTTCATCCTCAGGAGCAGCAAATGTTTCATCCTCGGCATGCGGCCGCGTGTCATCAGAAATAGCTACGCGTGTCAGTGCTGACACGCGTGTCCTAGGTTCGCCATCACTGTCATAAGCTCTTCCATCTTTTGCATCCTGCTCTCCCACCACACACACACACACACACATACATACACACACACACATACACACACACACACACACACACACACACACACACACACACACACACACACCCCTCTTTCTCCTTACTAATCTTGGCTTATACCTTACTTCTTTTAGGAGATCTAACCTGTCTCCAAAAATTTTGTTTGGAAGTAGTTTCCTAAGCATTCCTTATTTTCTCACATCCTGGCTTTTCACTCTCTCCCCTTGCCACCACCTCATATTTGTCCCCCTAATTCCCAGTGACCTCTCAAAACTTAGATGCTACTGCTTCCTAAAACTTTCCCTAAACCACATTAAGTTTCCCTCCTATGAGCACTTACTCGTATTATAGTCTTTATCACACAATATTGAAATTGGATCTTTATTTGGCTGTTACCCCCTAGCAGACCATGAACTCTCGGGCTGTCCTTTATGGTAGATGCTGTGATGTGCTGCCCAGATCTCCCTTCAAGAATAAAAGACTTAGTACTGCAGTTTCTGGGAGAACAGCTGGCAGAGTCCTCTGCCATCCGTTACTTTGGAGATTATGGAAAGCTAAAAACTGAAAAGAGCTATCTTGCCCAAAGTTGCACCCCCTTCCAAGGTTGACCAACACCGATGCAGATGTACAAAGGCTCGGCCTTCTTGCCCCAGTGCAGGGCAGCTCGGTAGGGTCCTTCTTCAACACTCTCCCTAGGTAGGCCAGGCCTCTATTAAGACTACATCACAGTTCAACCTCTCCATCTACCCAATCCAGCTTTTTCCTCCCCTTCCACAGGTATTTATTCTAAGAACTCTCCCAAATATACCTCCTGCATTCTAATATCTGTCTCAGAGTCTGGTTGCCAGGGTACCCAATCTGCAGCACCCTGTCACCACCACCCTTAGCACAGGGCCTAGAAGGGGGCACTGTTCAGTAAATATTGGTTGGTTAAATATAAGACATAGATGGTGAAAAAGAGGAATATAAAACTGAGGGACCACTATGCAGTTGCCTGAACTACTTTATGTGATCTCTAAAAGTCTGAAAACTTGCGATTCCAGAGTTACACAGACCATTTACCCACTATAAACCTTCTGGATGTTGCTATATCCCCATCTGGTAGATCCTATGGGGTGATTTAATTATATAAGGGACACACAGCCTGGTTGAAGAAACCAAATTCTGACCTGGTATCTTGTGTCTCTAAGAAATGACTGGCAAATTAACCAAAAATTCTATAAAAGTTTATTCTTAAATGACAACTGGCAAACACATTCTAGGAAGAAAGATGTTGGTGAAGGAAGAACCAAAAAGAAAGCAAAAAAAAAAAAAAAAGTATTTTTTATGGCCAGGAAGCAATAAGAAACTCAAGCTGTCTGGAATTCACAGTAGAAAGTGATGGAGGATGAGGTGGGGGCATAGGCAGGACTGAGTTAAAGATGGAGAAGTTGTGGTTTTTTAATTAGCATTAAAATATCTTAAACATTCATTTGAGTTCATAATGACATTTACTTACAAATCACATGTTACCTTTTAATTTTGATTCCATTTTCCAAAGAATAATTTTCCATTAAAATCATTAAATTCATGTTTCCTATATCACTCCCTCTAAATCTAATCTGCTCCCAAAGATTGAATTATCACATTAGGCTAAGATACTCTTACTTAATTGTCATTTAATGAAAGAAATTATGTCTATTAATAAACAAAAGATATGGAATATGATAGATGGGTAAAGGCAAAGTTCTTTTGTGATCCAAGAAATCAAAATCAAAATGAATTAGTCTGATTCCAAATATTATTTCTGTTGGAAGCAAAATGTTTGAAAAATAATTCTACATCCTTCTAAAACTGTAATGTACAGAGGCTTACATTGAAAATTTCCAGCATCTTGTCCATGTGATTGGATCCAATAAGATAAATGGCATTCATTTGATCTCCACCATAGCAATAACTACAGTCTAACATTATTTTGTGCTTTGGTTATTTATATATCAACTAGAGGCCCGGTGCACGAAATTTGTGCACTGGGGGGGGGTCCCTCAGCTCAGCCTGCACCCTCTCAGAGTCCAGGAGCCCTTGGGGGATGTCCCACTGACAGTGGGGGAGCGGGCCTAAGCTGGCAGTCAGACATCCTTAGCACTTCCGCAGAGGCAGGAGAGGCTCCCGCCACCACCTCTGCGCTCGCCAGCCATGAGCCCGGTTTCTGGCTGAGTGGCGCTTCCCCTATGGGAACACACTGACCACCAGGGGGCAGCTCCTGCATTGAGCATCTGCCCCCTGGTGGTCAGTGCACATCATAGAGACCAGTCATTCTGCCATTCGATTTGCATGTTAGCCTTTTATTATATAGGATCTATCTCCCTACCTGCATAGAATATTAACTCTAAGAAGGCAGAAATGAAGTTTGTTGTTGTTGTTTTCCCATTTTATTTGTATTACCTACTACAGCTCCTTTCTCACAACTAATAATAATTAATTGGAGGATAAGAATGAATGATTGATGAATAATTGTGAACTGAAGAAAAAGTCCTTTTGCTGAACTTTCACTTTATTGCTAGCAACTGTAGAGATGCTGATGAAGCTATGTTGGAACCCTTGAAACTTGGTTTTTAACACTTGATCACTTTTATCAAGTGGACTGATGAAAAATTACATCCATTTAAATCTCACATGCTATTTGTGCTTATAACAAAATTTCATCAGGATAGAGTGAAAGACTGGATGATACATTAAACCATTTTATGAGTCATGATTATTTGTTGGCAAGTGACTAAAACCCAGTGGCTAGCTTAAGCAAAGTAAAGTGGGCTACCAAAATGAAAATAAAATGAAACAAAACAAAAATCAAACCAACAAAATTTCCTATTGGGATTTTGATTGGAATGCATTGAATTTATAGACCAGTTTGAGGAAAGGCAACATACCAACTATATTGAAACTCTTATTTACAAAAATGTGTTATCTCTCTATTTAGAGACCTTTATATTTCAATGCTTTTTAATATTTTTCTTTGTAATGGTATTGCACATCTTTTGTTAGATTTCTAGTTTTGTTTCTACACATATATGCACACATACACACAAGTATGTATTAGCATTTAAGTAATATTATTTAAAAATTACATATCCGCCAAGACCGGTTTGGCTCAGTGGATAGAGCGTCGGCCTGAGGACTCAAGGGTCCCAGGTTCGATTCCGGTCAAGGGCATGTACCTTGGTTGTGGGCACATCCCCAGTAGGGAGTGTGCAAGAGGCAGCTGATCGATGTTTCTCTATCATCGATGTTTCTAACTCTTTATCCCTCTCTCTTCCTCTCTGTAAAAAATCAATAGATATATTTTTTTAAAAAAATTACATATCCTAGCCCAGCTGGTGTGGCTCAATGACTGAGCATCGGCTCATGAACCAGAAGGTCATGGTTTGATTCCCAGTTAGGGCACATGCCCAGATTGCGGTCTCCAGTAGGGGGCGTGCAGGAGGCAGCCGATAGATGTTTCTATCTCTTTATCCCTCTCCCTTCCTCTCTCTAAAATAAATAAAAATATTTTTAAAAAAATTATATATCCTAGTGATCCTTTTCTGTTTACATGAAAATTAAATGAAACAATGTACATTGATTCCGACTACACACTCATAACATACACAGCCAAGGTTCTAGCCAACAGCCAGCACCAACATCCAGACATGTGAGTGAAGATGCCATCTATAGAAATGGATTCTCTCGCTCTGAGCCATTTGAGTTTTCCCAGCAGGAGGCCCAGACATCACAAAGCAACCTACCCCTACTATGCCCTTACTGAATTGCCAACCCAAAGAATTTGGGAACATAATAAAGTGGTTATTATATTTCAAACCACTTTATTTGCAATGGCTCACTACACAGCAATAGGAAGTGAAACAGGGGTTTAACCAAATCTTTCTGTGAGCTCCACTAATTGGGGTGTAGAGCCTTATTTCTAAATCCCACTGCAAAGTGAATCATGTCATAGCAAGACTATGGAGAACGCTAGTATCAAAATCCCAGCCTACTTACTAGTCAAGGTTCAGAGGACTCATTTGTTCTCAGATTGATGCATAATTCAGAATCAGGGCCTCCCACTGGGGTTAGGTCTTCTTTGAGGGTCTATATGTTTCTAATCAAGGTCATCACACCTTTCCATCTACTTTGAAGTACAAGATCAAGGGAGCTCACAGAAAAGACAGCCATGCCCACTGCATCTCTGAAGAATTGACACAAACTTCAGACTGAGACTGCTTGTAGTTTAGCTTTATTTTGTGTTTTCTGAAAATATGCTTTTCTCAGCTGTTTTTGTAAATGTTTTTAACCAGGACAACTTGAAAAAGAAATGCACATGGGGCGGAGGCGAGAGGTTAAAAACACCCGTTGTGCTGAATAATTAATTGCTCCCCAAAATACAATTTAGCTGATACAAGCTGAACTGAACTCAAACCCTCTATGGTCTGCCATGGTCTCATGTTGACTGCTCATTTTCGGCCCCGAAAGCAGCATTTCTCCAACTTTCTTCTCTGACTGCAATAGGGAGAAAAGCATCCACAAGCCTCCCCGTTACATTTTCCTCTGTCAAATGAGACTACCACCCCAGGAAATTCAGGAGATTTTCTTTAGAGTGTTTTTCTTACTTCCAACATGAGTCATTCGCTCAACTATCAAAGCCCAGATCCTCATAAAAAATGATGGTGCGCTAAAAAAGACATTATTTGATTGTAAAAATCTAAAGTTGCTGAGAGGCGTATGGAAGGGAGCCAAATGTATCCTTTGAGGGCAAATGTCTTTTTCATCATTTCCTGAAATTGCTTGTTTTCACTTTGGAAGGAAGATGCAAGTGTTTCAGCTTCGCCGTTTGAGGGACTTTACCCTGGAGGCAGAAACTCTAGCTGTCAGAATCCCAGGATAGCAGCACTAATCAAAAGACCTCTCCTTGGGCATTCCCGTGCCAGGTAAGAGCACCAGTGCCTTGTGCAGCCTGCTAACAACCACATCTGCCTCCTTCCGGAATAAGAGGCCATCCCAGGTTTCCCAGAGGTCTGCTTATTTCTGAAAATCAAACCCAGGTCACTTCTTTTAATGGGAATGTTCCAGCAGCTTACAGCTTTGCTTTCGATGGCTTTCAACCTCACGGATGGATATTCTCAGGTGAGATAATTAGGACAGAAGGAACCATCGCACTGGGAAACTCAGGCCCCATAAAGATGATTCCATGGGACAGCCAGTCTCTGGCGATCTCTGACCCTGTTTGCACACACTACTCCTGAACTCTTATACCATCGTCCAGGGAATCTGTGCTGGATTTTCTATGGCTCTGACCAATTGAATGATGCTACCAAGTAGCATCTGGGTACATCTCAGACCTCTTCATCCCTCAAGGAGCCTGGAACCACCAAGTAAAAAATCTGCTTACCATTGTGGAGAGAAGGATGAGATGCTGAGGGGAGAGAAAAGTCACAAACAGAAGCACTAAGGTGTAAATATTTACTGTTAATCAGCACCATGGCTCATCAAATTATTGAACTTTCCTCTCAATTTCTGAATTTGTACAAAATGAAAATAATACGTATTTCACACTGTTGTGAAAATCAAATAAAATCATTATCTCTTATTTTAAATGTATTGAGCACTTACTATGTGTCAGCCATTGAGGAAACAATAAATAATGAATGTTGCCTTATACAAGATCCCACATTCTAGAAGGCACATGTAAAATTCCTGCGCTTAATTCTGTAGTATGCTTTGAAAAAAAATAATAATAAGATCTAGAGTTTTAGAGGGCACTGAGGGGCTATAAAGACTATAAGTCATAACTCTTATCTTTATGGAGGTTGTAATCTAGTTTAAAATATAGGGATAACACAAAAATAAATTAAGAATACTGACTACAGCCCTGGTCAGTTTGGCTCAGTGGATAGAGCATCGGCCTGTGGACTGAAGGGTCCCGGGTTCAATTCTGGTCAAGGGCACATGCCCTGGTTGTGGGCTCAGTCCCAGTAGGGGGCGTGCAGGAGGCAGCCAGTCAATGATTCTCTCTCATCATTGATGTTTCTATCTCTCTCTCCCTCTCCCTTCCTCTCTGAAATCAATAAAAATATATTTTTTCAAATAGAATACTGACTACATATTATGTTCTAAACTCTACAAATGCTGTCCAATAAATACGAAAACTAGAAAATGCAGTGTGGTGTCATCTTCTAATACATTATGATGAGTCAAGCTTCAATAAGACTAGTAGGTTTTGCAGAGGCAATAATAAGAGAAGTGGATATTCCTGGAAAGAAAACAACTTAAGCAAAGTGATGACGAGAGCAGTATTGTTGATTGAACTTCCTGCCATGGTGCAAATATTCTATATCTGTGCTATCCAATGCCCCTGACCACATGTGACTATGATACATCTGACCAGTATTGATACATGGGAGGAACTGAATTTTTAGATGTATTTAATTTTAACCAATTTAAATAGCCGCTTGTATTATACTAGAGGCCTAGTGCACAAAATTCGTGCATGGGTAGGGTCCCTAGGCCTGACCGGTGATCAGGGCCAATTGGGGCCTTCCGGCTGCCGGCCGGGGCCTCCCTTCCCTGGCTGCCAGCCGGGGCCTTCCTTCATTCCGCACTGCACCCTGGTGGTCAGCGCACGTCATAGCGAGTGATCAAACTCCCAGTGGAACTCTTAAGGGGACAATTTGCATATTAGGTTTTTATATAGAGAAATGGCATATGCCCAAAGGACTTGGGAAAGACCAACCATGATCTTTTTTTATTACTTTTAGTGATGTCATCCAGCCTCAGTTGACATATTAAGATTAATTGCTTGCCACTACTTCACCCTCCTGTCCACTCCAAAGTATAAAACAGACTGTCTGCCCTGGCTAGTGTGGCTCAGCTGGTTGAGCATCGTCCCATGCAGAAAAGGTCACGGGTTCAATTCCTGGTCAGGACACATACCCAGGTTGCGGGTTCAATCACTGGTCAAGATGTGTGCAGGAGGCAACTGATTGATGTATCTCTCTCAATCGATGTTTCTCTCTCTCCCTCTCTCTCCAAAGTCAATAAAAACATATTAAAAAGAAAAAAACAGACTATCAATAGAGTATGTCCCTACAACATAATTCCAGGGCAACTTCATGAGCTGCCAAAGTTTTATTCTATTCGCACATCTGCACTTGTGTTTATCTGAACCAATGGATTCTCCCTTCAAAGGATTGTTGTCTCCTATAAAATACAGAGAATAGTTTTTTAATTCTGCAATTAAGAAAATGGCAGAGGTGCATGTACCAGAAAACTTTTCGTATGTATCAGTTTCCTTGTTTACAGGTAATAGAGAAAGGGGATAGGGACAAAAATACTTGAAGCACAACTGGCTGGAACTAGAGACTAAACAAAAGATTTACAGCTCAGGGTAACATTTAGACCACTAGCAAAGCAAAGTGGAAAAATGAGGCAATTATCCTGGTGGTCAAGATAGAATGAAACCTTTCACCTGGAAACAGCCAGATGATTCCAAATGAGAGGATTTTTATTTTTATTTTTATTTTATTTTTTTTGGATGAGGCTTTCTGATGAGCTGAGCTGATAACTGCCAGGGTTTTATTTTCTAAGTGTACCCTTCGGCATAGCTACAGATAAGACAAGTGCAGAAGGGCCAAGTAGGAGCTGGAGTCTGTCTGCCTGTGATGAATATGATGGAGCCCACCTCCCCTGAGGAACTAAATCAAGGCCAAATAGGAAAGCCAGAAAGGAAATGAGTACACATGAATCCAGAAGCCCTGAGGAATATAAGACGGGATCGTTGTTTGGTTAATGCTCCATATGCAGCTGTCAGCACAGGGTTTAAGAAGGCAGGAGCTGGGAGGTGGGAAGATGTAATTCCAGGAGCAAGAGCAGCAGCTCCGATCCACATTGCTGCTTATGCTTATGTGAGTAGGCACTTGCAGGCTGTTCTGTCATGACATGTTCTATTTCTCTCACAGTAGGCCTAGGAGAAAGTCTCATTAGAGTAAGGGAAACATGCAAATGGATGCCCTGATGCAGGGAAATATCCCCAAAAGTGTATTCGTTAGACTAGCTGGTGAGGGGAGAGAAATAAACCAAAGAAAAAGAAATAAACTTCAGAATCATTTGGATGCATTGACTTGGATTCTAAATGCCTCTCTGCCCAGACCACGCAGATCCAGAAAACCGGAGTAAGTGCTCCCGTATATGATACGAGGGACAGCCCTCGAGTGGTGAATTAGCCCCAGTGCGGGACAGGCAGCTGAGAGACGGGCTTTGTCCTGCAGCAGGTGAAAAGGCTGATCTCGTAGAACAAGGCTCTCTAAGTGCACATTAGCCACAAAAGAAGCCCCCTTGCTGTTCAGCACATTGTGCCAGCCCAGTCATTTCCAGAAATAGACGTCTCAATCCCCTTTATATTTTCCAGAGCCAAACCTGAACTTTCAAGGGGCTCGACTCGGCTTTTATTTTTTTTACTCTTCTTTTCATAGATGATTGAATTTCCTGGTGTTGCTTTCAGATCAGATGTTATTTTGGGCACAACTCAAAGAAAGCCATCCAAATACACTGAGAAGCAGTGGGTGGCAGAAAAGCTCAGCGACGTTCCTGATTAAGCAAAGAGACACATCAGGGGGTACAGGGGGTGGCGGGGTGGGTGGGGGGGGGGAGAGCACGAAAGGCTCCAAGGTCATTGGAAAGTACAAGTATTTGACTACAGAGGATGATACTGGCTGATGCTCAAAGTCTACTAGGTTTTAAGAGGGATCTGCAGTTTTCCAAAATACCAGAGCTATTGTTCACATTTGCTAGCATGACAACGTATTTAATCATATCATCTTAAAATTTTAAATTTTAACAATAAAAACTGTACAAAGTCACAGTGGGAAAATATCAGTTGATACCATAAAAAGAACTGTTGTGGTTAAAATCTGAGTTAACTTCTCCCAATAATATGGTAGCTCTCTAGTCCTAGTCCAGAATCCTCCTTCAATACCTCCTCTCCCTCCCTCTTCCTGACCTCCTCCTTCCCATCCTCTCACCTGCCAGGAGGTGGTGGTTGAGCCGGAGACCCTGAGCAAAAATCATTTGCCTAATTGTCTCATTTCATTTTCATAATCACACTATGAGGGAAAATTGGGGCTCAGGCAGATAAGTAACTTGCCCGAGAATAAACAGATCATAATTGGATCTGATTACAAAATTTACACTCAAAAGCTTTCTGTTTAACCACAAGGAGAGAAGAGACTTTATTTCAAATTCAATTTTTGAAAATGTTGACGTAATGGCCTGAGGAGGAAAGTGCTGGCACTTTCAGTGACTTACCCCCTCGAAGATACCCAAGTCATTATTTTTTCTCCCGATTGGTCCCGAGGTATATTGGAGAAACAATATCATTTTAATTTACTTCTCAGGGACTAAATAACAAAACATATTGGCATCTTCAACCCAATAAAATAGGGTTAAAAACATTTTTTTGGTCATTCTTTCCTTCTTTGGAAGTCTAATTCCTCAGTAACCACCCGGACAGCACCCACACACACTTCAGCATCAGTTCTCAGTTGGGCTCCTCCCCTCCAAGCTCCTAAGTTGAATCTTAGGCAAAGAAAATGTGTTCGTGCTTGGGGAAAAAAATAACAACAGCAACAAGAGGGGGGGAAAAAAACCACACCAGTCCACCTACAAAATCAAATGAGTTGAATGAGAACAAGCTTCATATATTGAGAGACCTCAGAGTTAAAAAAAAAAAAAAAAGAATATCACCTACTTTATACATCCCATTAAAAACATCCAAGGTCTCCATGAAGATGTTTTAAAACAAATGGAAAAGTACGTAAGCCTAAAATATGTATCTCCTTTGTTGTCATGCCCTGTCTTAGGTTCCAGAAAATCTTGTAGAGATAAGAAACTTAAGCCCCACTCTTCTCTTTGACATTTCCCGATAGCAGGGGGGTTGGACTCCAGATTAAAGAAGACAAATTCTCTTGTTCTAAGCCATCCTTAAAAAGATGAAATAAGACATCAAATGCTATTACCAGAAAATGGAGAGAACTTTTGGGATGATCTTTATCATTTTCCCTGATCTCTATTTTTAAATGGTTGCCTTACTTACATTTCTAAAGGTTATCTTTTTCATAAAGGAAAGTTAAAGTTTTTGTGTAAAAAAATAAAAAAAGTCTGATATTCTCCTATAATTTCAGAGATAGCTGGGAAAGAGATTTTTTAAGGCTTTTTGGGGTCTATATAGTTTTCAGGTTCCTTTGCCTTTAGAAATTCATAGCTCGAGCATTAATAGAATGTAGTAGAAATCCCCCTGGAGCGGAAGGCAGACTCTCCGGATCCCAAACCCCAGCAACTCCATGCAGCAGTGAGATGACCTTGGACAGATCATTTAACTTCTCCAGTTCTTGATTCACTTATTAGAAAAAGGAAAGGATACACTGGATACACTCTAAAGACCTCTTACAGTCCTAATTGTGCTCAAAATCCAATGCAATATGCCATATTGAAACTGTAATGAATGCTGCTGCTGGAGGTAATTAGGTATCTTTTGTGATTGCAAGATGGTAAATGGATGCCTGTTTCTCTCAAAGGATATTATTCCCCCATCTGCCAATTCCCTTGAGTCAAGATAATAATCATTAGTCCTTTCCTGAATTTGTTCTTGTCTCTTTTATTGCACATATAGTTTGAAAATGATGTACACTCCCCTATCCCTTGCTGATAACAAAGCACACATTCTTCTCTGTCTTCTCACCATGTCTACAGTCAAATAGTCATCACCCTTAACCTGCTGGAAAACATTGCAAGAACCTAAAAAGAAACCGCAAAAACAGAGTGGTTATGTGGAGTGTCATAAATGCTAGGATAGCAAATACCTGGGGAAGGTAATTTCTACAGGGACTGGCCAAATCAGGCCTCTTTGAGAAAGAGAGGTTTGAGCTGAGATGTGTTAGATTAAAAAAAAAAAAATCAGGCATAAGAAAAGCAAGGAAACAGCTACCCAAAAGGAAGGAACAGTATATACAAAGGTCCTGAGGTGGGAAAGAGATCATCATATTCCAGGGACTCAGAGAAGGCCTGTGTAGTCAACTGGAGAGAAAACTACAGGAAATGAACTTGGAGAGTCAGAAAGGCCTGTTCACACAGTACATAATAGACTGTGCTAAGGTATATTGCTATTTGCAGCAGGAGCCACTGGATAGAGGTATGACATCCTCTGATCTAAGTCTTTGAAAGAAAAGTACTCTAGCTGCTGTATGGGAAATAGATGTTGGGAGTGTGGGGCAGCAGGAACAAAAGTGGGAAGAACGCCCTGGCTGGTTTGGCTCAGTGGATAAGAGCATCGGCCTGAGGACTGAAACATCCCAGGTTCAATTCCGGTCAAGGGCACATAACTCGGTTGCAGGCTCCCTGCCCCAGAGCCACGTGCGGGAGGCAACCAATCCATGTGTCTCTCTCACATGGATGTTTCTCTCTCTCTGTCTGTCCCTCTCCTTTCCACACTCTCTAAAAACCAATGGAAAAATACCCTCAGTTGAGGATTTAATAATAATAATAATGATAATAAAAATGATGAAAAAAGAAAAAAATAGATTTTAAAAAAAGTGGGAAGAGTCCTGCCAAAGTTCAGGGAAGAGTTGCCTGGGCTATGGTGGTGGCACTAGAGATGGGAAAAGTGGATGATGTATTGAGATATACTGTGATGTATCTTGAGTTATATTTGAGAAGTAGAAACAACAGAACTTGTGCATGGATGTGATGGGAGGGGGAGTGGCTGAGAGAAGTGATATCTCAAGTCTGGTTCAAGTGACAAAAGATGGAGAAATGTAATGAGAAAGGAAATACCAGGAAAAAATTGCTTATTTATTTATTATATTTGATTCTTTCCATTAGAATATAAGCACCATGGAGGCAGGGATTTTTTGTCCGTTTCTTGCACTGTAATTTTTATTGTATCTAGGATGGTGCATGATATATGGTAGGTACTCAGTAAATATTGAATGAATAAATGTATGATTAGAATATGAAAGAGAATAATGGAATATTCCTATCAATAATGGTTGTCTTTGGGTGTGGGTTTATGGGGGAGGGGGAGTTAACTTGTAAATGTATGCCTTCTTGTAATGTTTTGTATAATAAATATGCATTACTTTTGTAATGAGACACATTCTATATATATACATATATAAAAAGACTGTATGGAAATATACCAAAAAGTAGCTTTCTTTAAATGATAGACTTTTTAGTCTTTTCTAAATGTGTCGGTTTTACACATAAAAGAGAATAAAAGGGGGAGAAAATATATTTCATTTATGGTGGTGGTGGTGGTGGTTTGAATCAGAATATAGAGAACACAAAAAGAACAATCCCCTTCATACTTATACATCAAAAAAATAGAAAATTAGACAGTAAGGGACTTAATGTATATTTTGTCTGTTAGAGATAATGTGAGCGTTTACATTGAAGAGGCTTAAGTAACTTAGAAGGGAAAACATAAGACATTAGATTTCTTTGGGATTCAAAATGTGTGCTTTATTCTTACTTTGACACTTTGGTACTTAAAGCCTTTGAATCACCAAATGTCTTTAAAAGGTTTGAAATAAGTCCTTGGAAATTCAAGTTTTGATCCCAAATGCCCTACCTAGCAAATGGTGATCAAAAAGAATTCCACACACACACACACACACACACACACACACACACACACACACACACACACACAAAGGAAACCATAGGAGAAGGAGTGTCACAACTTGAAGCAAGAAACCTTTTAATCAAGCGATCAAGATGCCTAATAAATAGAGCTTCTGGTTAAAATTTCATGAAGAATGTAGTTTTCTATTAGGATCATTTCAAACCTGATGAATTTAGCTGTGTGTTTTGCATATCAATTTAGGTTAAAGAAATAATGTTTGGACATTGGTTGTAGCCAATAATTTGGCAGTTGTTCTAACAAGTGAATTCACTGCAAAGTGGGGAAACTTTAAACTCTTTCAGTTAGATGTATTTCTTACTGCCTCAAGAATGATCGTTTTAGATCTCTTAGGTATACCAGAAATATTTTTGTTCATTTTGCTAAGAAAAACTTTAGGAGGCATATAGAAGTTACCTTCTGGGTGATATAGTTATTATTGTCCATCTGAAGAATAAAACAAGACTCATGTCCTATGGGTACTGGGATATAGTTTGGTAGGGATGGATGTTCAAGAAAGAGGATTTCGCCCTAACTGGTTTGGCTTAGTGGATAGAGTGTTGGCCTGCGGACTGAAGAGTCCCAGGTTCAATTCCGGCCGAGGGCATATGCCAGGGTTGCTGGCTCGATCCCCAGTGGGGGAGTGTGCAGGAGGCAGCCAATCAATGATTCTCTTTCATCATTGATGTTTCTATCTCTCCCTCTCCCTTCCTCTCTGAAATCAATAAAGAAATATATTTTTTTTAAAAAAAAGAAAAAGAAAAAGGATTTCATTTGCAGATAACCAGTGAGGAATTACAACATGAACTCTTTTTTTCTTTATATTATTTATTTATTTAATATTGTTATTGATTTCAGAGAGGAAGGAAGAGGGAGAGAGAGGGAGAGAGAGAGAGAGAGAGAGAGAGAGAGAGAGAGAGAGAGAGAGAGAGAGACATGATGACAATCACTGACTGGAACTGGAACAAAAAAAAAATTACCAGAAAAGGTGCCATGAAGCAGAGAAAATTGTGCCTAAATATATTTTTAATGAATTATGAAAAACATAATAAAGTCAAGACTTCTATATATTAAGATCACAAAGTAGAGAAAAAAGAATTTAGGGTAAAGAGGATGAGGAGAGGGAATACAAGCTAGCCCATGAAGAAGAAGAATATAAGATTCTGAAGAGAAACCAACAAATAGTTATCAGTGACTAATACAGTCAGTGAATGACCCTTGGTGTCTGTCTGATGCACAGCCCTTGGCTTCGTTCTTATCTGCATTCATGTCCCCTGTATTTTTTTTCCTTGAGGAAGGAAAGCAGCCCTCAGAAAAGAGTTGGTGTTTCAGACAGTTAAGGAAATGAATTACTTACACCAAAACAACATTTGTTGTGTGTGTTTTTTAAGTTTTGAATTCTAGACCCAGATATTTTCCATTTTTGGTCTCAGAGTTCAAGCTCATGCCCTTCCGCAATGAACAGCTGTTGACTATTTGCATTTGACACTTTGTCTTATGAATCCTATTTTGATTTACTCTTTTCATCATTTGTTCATCTTGGTTGTCATAGAGAGTTGTAAATGATCTCTATTTTCTCTGGATACCTTTTCTTCTACTGTTTTTCAAATTTTCAGCCATTTTTATATTTCTTTAGATGCTTGAATATTGATTATGTAATTAAATTCCAGAAACAAAAATTATTTAAGAAAACTAATGCTCAGCCCAACCGACATGCTCAGTGGTTGGGTGTCGACCTATGAACCAGGAGGTCACGGTCCGATTCCCAGTCAGGGCACATGTCCAGGTTGCGGGTTCAATCCCCAGTGCGGGGTGTGCAGGAGGCAGCCAATCAATGATTCTCTCTCATCATTGATGTTTCTATCTCTCTCTCCCACTCTCTTCTTCTCTAAAATCAATTTTAAAGAATACATATTTTTTAAAAAGCTAATGCTTAAAACAAATCACATTTAATAATTATTTCATATGTGGTATTTTAATTTTAGAATTGCTGACACATGTTCTATGTTATTTATTATAGAACTTCGGAGGTTAATCCAAAGTATTCTAAACTCTTTCCTGTCATACAACACTACTGGAAATGTTCTAATAATTTTCTAGAAATTAAAGTATAGCCCGGCTGGCATAGTTCAGTTGTTGAGCATCGGCCTATGAACCAGGAAGTCACGGTTCAATTCCAGGTTGGGGCACATGCCCAGGTTTCGGGCTTGGTTCCTAGTGTGGGGCATGCAGGAGGCAGCCAATCAGTGATTCTCTCTCATCGTTGATGTTTCTATCTCTCCCTCTCCTTTCCTCTCTGAAATCAATAAAAATATTTTTTAAAAAATTAAAGTAGAGTTGACATAAAATATTATATCATTTGTAAGTTATGTTTGCCATAACAGGTTGGTTTTAAGCATCAACTTTGATAACTCATTGATTTTATTTAATAAATTTGAGTGAGTTCAACTATTTAAAAGCCTCTCTAACTATGTTAACACTGTATACAGCTAGTTGTTTCTTTAATGTTCCCTTTCCTTCCATGAGTTTCATAAGAGCAATGGCTATGACTTCTTCATTATTATGTCCCCAAAGTGCACAGCCCAATGTCTGGCACATGAAGCTGCTTATCAAATATTTGCTGACTCACCAGAAATAAGTTCATAGATTTAAGATGTGTCTCCCAAGAGTTAATCTACTTAATTTTTAGTAACCCCCAAACTTTTCAACTTTCAAAAGAGCTTTCATTCTTCCAAGTCCACATCAATCCAATATTTTGAGAGGCTTATTCCATCACATTACAATTAATAATTTATCTCATTTTTAAACAAAGGTCTATAAATCCCAATCAGCACTTCCAATTGACTTCAGATAACCAATGTTTTCTCATTAAATGCTACAATGCTACCCAAAATTAAGGAGCCATTGTGTTATAATAAGCCTCGATTGCCTAATCACCAAAGAATTTCCTTTAGACTTTTTTGAAACATTGCAAATACTTCAGGACTGCCCAGCAAACTCCTTTTCTCGGCTCAATGTTAATTAATCCTTATGCTTACATGTCTGCTACAATCTTCAAGATTATTGTCAATTCTATTCATATGAAAAAATTATCTCCATGTTTTACAAGAGACAATGAGATAATTTCTACACTGCCTTCTTCCTCACCCCAAGACCTCCTAGTGATAATGCTACCCAAAAGACAAGAAATATTATGTACCATGGTCCTAGTTATAAGGAGATTACTGTTTTTAAGATTATGGCCTTTCCCAATGTGAAAACGATTCCATAACTTCAATTTCTTATGAAACATTAAACTTCATTAACTGTGTTGTGTATCTACTGGCACTGAATGATACTTTTCCTCGTGACATATTTGGCAGAAGGACTCCAGGGGATTCAACTTTTCATAAATCTGAACTCTTCTCAGCCTGGAAGTTAGTTTATTCACAGACTGATCAAATAAATTGTTTTTCCTAAGAAACCAGCTTAAAAGAAAGAAATAAAGCTCTTTCTCTGCTTGAAAAAAAACCTGTTTAAAAATGTAAGTGTTAAGGCTTCTATTTACCAAGATGGTTCTACACTTGAATAGGCAAGAGTCATTTATTTCTGATGCTTTCTGTATTGTGTCTGACATTTAAGAAGAGCTTACTTGTTAAGTGGTGATGTCTCCTTTCAACAGATTCTTCACTTCCATCGTTTGTGCGCTTCCTGGAGCCTCCCCATCACCAGAGCTTCAACTTACTATTCTGTGAGAACTGATTTCTCACCCAGAATTCCAGAAGTGATAGTTTTCCCAGACTGACGGTACAGTGGATACCTAACTCTTAAAGGAATCACATGAGCACCAAGTCTGATGTAGGTTTTTTCTTTTAAGTGTCAATGAATTTTGTGTGGTATTCAGTTGAGTATGATTATAATTTAGGATATAATCTTTTAGAAAGCTATGGGGATATCCATGCAATAAATATACTTTACATCTCTGACATTCTAACCTTTTTGCTGCTCAAACAGTAGTGCAGGAACCAGCAGCATGAACATCACTTAGGAACTTGTTAGAAATGCAGAATTTCAGACCCCATTCTAGTCCTATTGAATCAGCAGCTGCATTTCAACAAGATTCCAAGTGATTCCTGTTCACATTAAATTTTGAGAAGCATTGTTTTAACTGACATAATCCATCAGTGCCAACACTCAGAGCCATTTAATAAATCTGCCAACAACCACCAGCAACAACCTTTTATACAAACATGTGTCCTGTTAGTAAATAATTATGCACATTCTGAAAACCTCTTTTTTTGCATACTGATCTATAATGTTTATAATAAACTTATCCTTGAGTGGAGAGAATTCATATTGTAAAGTACCTCAGAAATAGATTTTTATAAGCAAATGTTTCGGTGTAAGCATATTAATTTCTCCAGAGTTCATTTTTCTTATCAGCAAAAATGGGGATAGAAATAGATTATCTAATGGGTTATTGGGGGATTAAGTGAGATCATATAAATGTCGCAACCTGCATCTCAAGCCTTCTCTTTTCTTGATAGATTGGTCACTTTCTCTGCCACTGAAGATGACTCTATGCAGCCAGGAAAGATGGCAGCAGATTCACAACTCCAGCTGTTCACAGTTCTTGATATACTCAGCCAAAAACTATCAAACATGACACTGATTAGTCTTGAACTGGAGGCTGAGTGAGTATTCTCAAATTCTGGATGACATTTCTAACCACAAAGTGAGACTAGGGAGGGGGTAGAAGAATGGAGTCCTATCATCCAAATTATGATGGAAAGATGGGATGGGGTTGCTTTGCAGAAGAATAACCAACAAGTAACATGCACCTAGCCACTTTCAAGATTCATTGCATTTGAATGGTGTACAACGAAAGGGAGAAAGATGAATTCAGAAGCATGACAGAGTAAGGCAGATGAAGAGATGGGGATGCATTCGTCAGAAGGATCAGAAGATGCAATGGTGCCTAGAGTAAAATCAGCATTAAGAAAAGAGATGTCACTGAGTGGCCAAGGTTGATGGAGCAATGAGAGGTTTCTAAGCAGACTAATTTAAGTATTAAGGGTTTGGCTCTCTGTGCTGCATGTAGAATGGAGCAGCGATTCTCAACTTCAGTTGCACATATAATCACTTGGGGAAATCATTTAAGTCCCCTAATAGCCAGACCACACCCCCAAACCAATTAAATCAGAATTTCTGGGGATGAGACTCAAGTACCAATAGTTTGTGAGTGTGTTTTCAGGTGAACCAATATACAACCAGGTTAAGAAACACTGACCCCTGGATGGGAGAGAGTCGGGCAGGGAATCCAGTTAGGAGAGGGCTGCATTAGTCCACATGAGAGAACATCAAAGCTCTGTTGATAGCAGTGGAAATGAACAGCTTTCAGCAATATTATAGAGAGAAGTCTACAGGAATTGCTAACGACTAGTGTAGAATAGAGATGGTGTATGGGAGAAAGAAGAACCAAGGGTAGTTCCTACATATATATGTGTATGGCAGATATTCCCTGATAAATATATGGAGAAAAACGGGTTGAGCTGGATGAAAAATCAAGAGTTCAGGACTCACCCGGCTGGCGTGGCTCAGTGGTTGAGTGTCAACGATTCCCGGTCAGGGTATATGCCTGGGTTGTAGGCTCAATCCCCAGTGTGGGGCATGCAGGAGGCAGCCGATCAATGATTCTCTCTCATCATTGATGTTTCTCTCTCTCTGTCCTTCTCCCTTTCTCTCTGAAATCAATAAAAATATTTCTTAAGGGAGTTCAGGACTTGCTATATTTGAGATACAAGTGAATCATCCAAGTGGAAATGCCAAGCACATAGTTGAATTTGGGTAAAAGAATTGGACAGAAGACATAAAGCTGGGGATCATCAGAATATAGATGATATTTTGAGCCATGTGAATAGATGAAATACCTCAGTAAAATGTAGGAGGGAAAAGAAGAAGGAAAGTATTACATGCCAACCTAAGAAAAGACACCAATGGCTGACATTGATGTTAATGGTTTCAGATGAGGTAAATCTGTATGTTTTTAGACTCCTAGGTGATTCTGGTCATGAACTAAGCTGGAAACCACAGTTTTATAGCATCTTTTCTAATAAATTCTCCGGCAAAGGCACTTTTCCTATGCTTCAAATAATCCCAGGAAGGCTAGGCAAAGGAATATGCTTCTCAAAATACTCAGTGAAAATTATTACTGGGCGAATTCATGAAAATAAAAATCAGTAAGACAACAGAGAGACACAATAATAGGAGGGAAATATGGTGTGTACCATAACTAGGCTTCTTAAAGAAGGAAAGATGACTAATTGGATAAACAGCAACATCCTGAAAATCATGGTTTCTTGAAACAGTCGTTTGAGACCAGATCATTAAACAAACACTCTTAAGAAGTATATGTACCCAGAAAGAAACTCACTACACACTGATTCATTTGCTTGTCACCATAACCATTATTGCTTGTCTCATTTTCGGTTCTTATAAGAGTATTTCTAATAGCACATGATCTCACTCATCTAGGGGAAATAATGAACAACATAGACTGATGAACAAGAACAGACCCAGAAACAAGGAGGCATGGATTAAACTGTCGGGCCTCGGGGTGAGGGTAGGGAAGGGTGAGGGTAAAGGGGGAGATCAACCAAAGGACTTGTGTGCAGGCATATGAGCCTAACCGGCGGTTAAGGACAACAGGGGGGTGGGGGCATGTGTGGGGAGGGGTGTGGGATGGGAATGGGGGGCCGAGGACAAATATGTGATACCTTAATCAATAAAGAAATTTTAAAAAAAAGAAGTATATGTATTTTTTTTCCAGAAGCTTGTAGCAAACTTCTAAGATCCTGTTAGTATCAGAAGGAGTCACTGAGGGGCAGAGGGAAGCTCTAAAATGGAATAGTAATTATAGTAAACAAGCATAACTATCTATATATATAAAAGCCTAAGTGACCGTTTAAACTGACCAGTTACTATGACAACGCACTAACCACCAGGGGGAAGATGCTCAATGCAGGAGCTTCCCCCTGGTGGTCAGTGCGCTCCCACAGCCAACTTCCCACAGTCCCTCCCCCCAGCTGGCCAGCCCTGATCAGCCCGATCACCAGCCAGGCAGAGGGACCCCACCAGTGCACAAATTCATGCACCGGACCTCTAGCTACTTATAATTATGTGCCTCTCAAGAGTTCTTTTTTCCTTCAAGTTCTAGAGGTCTGGCCCATTCTGAGGTAGAGAAATTGTAAATACTAGGGAAGTAAGACAGATTTAAAGGTTATATGTCGGAGGTGGGGTGGGGGTCACATATACATAAATTTTCATAGCTACATGAAAGGACACTAAAAAGCACAGTGAATGTCAACTTAAGAAATAGGTGCTTAAAGTCAGAATGAATATAAATTTGTTTAAATGTTAAATTTCAGGGCAATAGCTGTAACTTCTAATGGATAATAAAGTAGAATAAAAAGTCGTTTCATTCCAAATAATCTGCTCAAGTTAACAGATATTCATAGAAAAATTTGTCAGCCAGAAAGCAAATAAGAACATTCAGATAGTATTATCAGTTCCACGGGCAGCATAGTTCTAGTTAACCAAATGAGGAGGCAACTCCAGCCACAGATTTCGGGTCTCTCTGTGTCCTCTCCCTTGATAATCTCATCCCACACAGCACTTGTGTTGATGTAGATGACTTCCACATTCAGACTTCTTTCCCAATCTCTAATTTCACATTTTCAGTGACTTGCTGGATATTTTTACCTCAACAATCTCAAACTCACTCTGTTCAAAATTGATCGCATCCTCTTCCTTTGAAAACCTGCACCTCCTCTTGGGGTACCTTTTTTCTGTTTATGTCACCACATTCTTCTTGTCACTTTAGAACTGTAAATCTCAGATCCATCTTTGTCTCCTCTTCTTTGCCTCTAGCAAATGATGTCAATCTGAATATTTTTAGTTTCTCAGTTGCCAAGCCTACACTTACTTCTACAGAGTCTGATGCTTTTCCCTTCTTCCTAATTCCCTCTGCTATTTCCACATCAAGTTCTTGTTATGTTTTGCCAAGACTACTGCTGTTGTTAGCCCTGATCAGGTAGCTGAGTTGGTTACTGCATCATCCCATATACCAAAAGATGGTGGGTGAATTCCCTGTCAGGGCACACACCTAAGTTGCTAGTTCGATCCCCAGTCAGGGCACATACAGGAAACAACAGACTGATCTTTCTTTCTTTCTTTCTTTCTTTCTTTCTTTCTTTCTTTCTTTCTTTCTTTCTTCTTTCTCTCTTCTTTCTCTCTTCTTTCTCTCTTCTTTCTCTCTTCTTCTCTCTCTCTCTCTCTCTCTCTCTCTCTCTCTCTCTCTCTCTCTCTCTTCCTCACTCTCTAAAGATCAATAAAAACCTATTTTTTTTAAATAAAAATAAAGCCCTGGCCAGTTTTTCTCAGTGGATAGAGCACCAGCTTGCGGATCAAAAGGTCCCAGGTTTGATTCTGGTCAAGGGCATGTACCTTGGTTGCAGGCTCCTCCACAGCCCAGGGCCCTAGTCCAGGCTCGTGCAGGAGGCAACCAATCAATGTATTTCTCTCACATCGATGTTTCTCTCTGTCTTTCCCTCTCTCTTCCACTCTCCCTAAAAATCAATGGAAAAATATCCTCAGGTGAGGATTAACAACAACAAAAAAAAATTAATAATAATAATAATAAAGTAAAAATAAAACCATGGCCAGGAGAATAAAGAGCAGCTTTCAGAAGAGTTTGATAAATATCCTCTAATCACTCTCAACCAGGATTCCAGCCAGATTTCTGACACCGCTATAGATTTCCATAATTCCAGCTACTCACTAGGCCATCTTTCCATGTAACAATAGATCACTGACATACCATCCTAACTGAAGTTCTGAGTGTGATGTTTTGATTAAAAACTAAATTGCTAAGCATTGTACAATACAAATCAGGCTGCTATAATTATGGGTTTAAGTACTGAAAGCATCTGAAAGAACAGCCTCTGATCTCTTCTTTCACTGATATAGGCAAGAGGATTAAAGTTGAAAGGCCATCCGGAGATCTGATGTCTGAAAGAATGCTTGGATCAAGTGCATCGTGAAGAGACTATGATCCACCTGAGATCCAGTTTAAGAGTATTGGAAAGCAAAGTCATTAGTACCTAGAGAAGGCTCTTAGCCTCAGCTAAATCTCTAGAGAACTATTGTTCTCCCATAGTAATGAAGTGGAAAAAATTGCATTACCACAATTCCTTTTTCAAGGACAATACTAGCTTTGTTTGGAAACAATGCCTCAACAATGCCCCAACAGTGCCTAGGGAAGACACTAAGGCCTGCACGGAAACTGAGTGTATGTGGCCATGACCTGGAGAGAACTCTTGGTCATTCCAGATGGGGAGTGAACGGGGGAATGAAGAAGAAAGAGGAGAAAAGGGCTATGGCAAACAAGATGGTGTATGTACAGTATATATTATGTGATCCCTTATGTGCCTCCCAAAAAAACTCAGTAAAGGTTGAAAGGTCTTCAAATATATATAAAGATTTGATCAGAACGCTTTTTCCCCTCAGTGGGCAAAAGAATGGGCCTATGCCTACAGCGTATTCTGGAACAATCTAAAAACAGCCCACGTGAGCAAACAGCCCACATGAGCAAAGGAGCAGAGAGAAACTCGAGTCTCAGAGTCAGCAAATAGTTTCTGTAAAAAGTCATACAGTAAAATATCTTAGGCCTTATGGTCCAAACAGTCCCAACTATTCAACCCTGCCATGATAGCATAAAAGCAACTATGGACAATGTTAAAAACGGTTCCAATGAAATTCAACTTATAGACACAAGTTGAAATTTCACATAATTTTTCATGTGTCAAAATAGGTTTCTCTTAATTTTTTGGTCAACTGTTTAAAAATGTAAAAGCCATTCTTAATATGTGGACCATATAGAAATGTACAAGTTGTCCCCCAAGCTGTAGTTTGCCATGCCCTGGCCTGGGATATCCTGTATAATAAAAGCCTAATATGCAAATTGACCGAACGGCGGAACGACTGTTGGAACGACCGGTTGCTATGACATGCACTGACCACCAGGGGGCAGATGCTCAATGCAGGAGCTGCCCACAGGCCCCAGGCCAGCCAAGGGGGGTGCCAGTGGGGGCCCCATGATCACCCTGCCGGTAGCCCCACAGAGAGAGGCAACCAGTGGCAAGGGGCGGGGCCAGAGAGCAGGTGGCACCAGGCCAAGGTGGGTGCCAGTGGGGGGGGTCCCTGATCACCTCACCAGATGCCCCATAGAGGGAGGTGACTGATGGCAGCGGCAGGGGGAGGGGTTGGCAAGCAGGTGGCGCCAGGCTGGCCAAGGCAGGTGCTAGCGGGTCCCCCCCATCACCCTGCTGGTCACCCCACAGATTAGCTCTGATTTCCAGCCAGGCCTAGGGACCCTACCCATGCACAAATTTCATGCACCAGGCCTCTAGTAAGGTATAAGAAGGCAATTAAATTATAGGAAGACTGTCAGACCAGCCCAGGGAGTGGAAATCATGCTAGTCTCTAAAGGTAGAGTTGTACCTGCTGCCATGCCAGTAACTTCTGGCAAAGCTCCCGGTAGCTCTGTAATACAGACATAATGAACTCTAAGTAGCTTCTCAGTTAATTTAGTTCAGTGGTCGGCAAACTCATTAGTCAACAGAGCCAAATATCAACAGTACAACGATTGAAATTTCTTTTGAGAGCCAAATTTTTTAAACTTGAACTTCTTCTAACGCCACTTCTTCAAAATAGACTCGCCCAGGCCGTGGTATTTTGTGGAAGAGCCACACTCAAGGGGCCAAAGAGCCACATGTGGCTCGCGAGCCACAGTTTGCTGACCACGGCCTTAGTTGACCCTCCCTTCTGGTCTCCCTGCTCCTCTTTCTACTCAGTCCAGATGTGTAGGACACTCTTGTGTACTGTTTAAGCAAAATCAGTGGGAGACTTTTTTAGGAACAGGTGGGACAAGGAGAAAAGTTTCACAGGGAATAGAATGAATCATGCAATCGGGTAACACAAGTTTAGTTTTGAGTAACTCAGGATGCAGTTAAATCTCAGGCATAGACTTTCAAAGACTTGAATTGATTATATAATTGAACTAGTATCTCGGGACCCTGAAGATGAAGGCCCTTCTTTCTCTGATTCCTCTGAGCCACACGTTTTCCTCTCCATGCGGAGGTAAGTGGAGAATCAAGCAGTTGATGCTTCCATGGGGTTTACAGGTGATGGTGTGAAAGTTTCTAAGGTAGGGAGAGAAATCCCATGTGTTCCTGAGTCACCCCAAAGAAAAGTATTCAAACACTGGAAGATACATGTTAGAAAAAGGAGCAGATAGAGAGAGAAAACTAGGGGAATGTGGATAGACAGATGAGTACAAGAAAAGAAATAAAGATTAGAGAGTTGACTATTTCACTAGTTTTTTTTTTTTCTTTCCCTTGGCATTTAGAAAGTCAATTGTATTTCTAATGTGAAATTGCCTTATGTTTTAAAAATTTGTGATGCTTGCAAATTATTGCTGTTAAATTTATTAGGCATCCCTGGAACTCAAAGCCTTTCAAAAAATACGTGAAGCACGTTATCTAAATTTAACTATGTATGTACTAACACATCCAAAAGATCAAACAACCTTTTTACCTTTCCTTACACCAGTCACAGTTAAGGACTTAAATTGCTCAGGGATATTCCTGTCTCTGAAATCCGAAAGATGAATGCACTCCCCTCCCTCTAGAAACGTTAAGAGCACTGGCTCCCTTCCATTCTGGTCCTAAGAGCAACCCCTTGATCCAGCCTCATGGTATTCTTCAGTTTTTATTTAGGTTTTAACATCTTACAAATCATTTGGGCCCAGCTGGTGTGACTCAATGGTTGAGCGCCAACCTATGAGCCGGGAGGTCACGGTTCAATTCCCAGTCAGGGTACATGCCTGGGTTTCGGGCTCGATCCCCAGTCGGGGGCATGCAGGAGGCAGCTGACCAATGATTCTCTCCCATCATTGATGTTTGTATCTCTCTCTCCCTCTCCCTTCCTCTCTGAAATCAATAAAAATATTTTTTAAAAAAAAACACAGTATATTAAAAAAAAAAACACAGGACTGAGCACTCCACAAGATAATAGTAAAATATATATACTAGAGGCCTGATGCACGAAATTCATGCAAGAATAGGCCTTCCTTCCCCCGGGTGCTGGCACCAGCTTCCCTCCAGCCACCAGCAGGCACCCGGACCCAGGCTTCCCTCCAGCCCCAGCTTCGTCCGGAAGGACATCCGGAATGATGTCCGGTCTGATTAGCATATTACCCTTTTATTATTATAGATATGATAGACAGATGGATAGATGATAGATTTTACTAAAAAGTTGTAAAGAGAGAAAGAAGAGAGATTTATATTGTTTACATACTTCCATAATACTCAGATTCAAAAACATAGACTAAAATAATCTTTAAATTCTTCCCAGCCAACAAAAGCCTAAAAATGCCACATAAAATACCATCTTTGGGTTGGATTTGTGTGTGTGTGTGTTTAAGTTCACAGGAAAGAAAGGGAAATCACCAAGTACTAAAAAGAAAAAAGTAGCTAAATGTTCAAATAATAAGGGCCTGTTCTGATATTAGACTTCCCTGGGGGATAGGTGTGGATCTTGATAATTAGGAGCTTAGGTTTGTTTTGTTTTTTTATCAATTTATGGATTAATAATTTTACATACAATAAAATATACTCATTTTGCATGTGCCATTCGATGAGTTTTGACAAATTAGACACATATACAACACCTGCACATAGTAACGACTTAATGTATTAACATTCCTTTCCCTTCTTTTGCCCTTCCCACAGTAACACCAGTTCTTGAAGCTAGAAATGTATACTAGATTTATTAATCAATTTTCCCACTTTCACTGATCTCTAGATACCCTGTCATGTATTTCTATTTTCAGCCTATAACTTCTTGTGGATAATATGTTCTGATAGTTTATTACCTTCTATAAGGAATAGTATTTCTACATACAATCACACATCGTTTAGCAATGGGGACACATTCCGAGAACTGTGTCTTTAGGTGATTTCACCATTGTGCAAACATGACAGAGTGCACTTACACAAACCTGCATGCTGGAGCCTCCTATACACGCAGGCTGTAAGGTACAGTCTATTGGTCCTGAGCTACAAACCCGTGCAGCATGTTACTGTACTGAAAATACTCTAGGCAACTGCAACACAATGGTATTTGAGTATCTAAACATACCTATACATAGAAAAGGTACGGTAAAAATACAGCATAAAAGATAGTGTTGTGCACGCGCACGCACGCATAGACGTTGGGGGAGCAGGAGAAGGGCTGTGGATGGAGGTACCCTCGGGGGAAGAATAGACCTCAGGGAGAGAAAGGGAGAAAGGGAAGGAGAAGAAGCGGGGAGAAAGGGCGGGCAGAGATCAAAAGAGACCCAGAGAGATAAAGCTTGACAAAGAGAAATCATAAAAGGGGGTTGGGGGGCTGGTAAAAACAGAGCTAAAGCGAAACAGAAGGTAGGGAAGTGAGTTTGTGCACGCGTTTGTGTGCGTGCTTGTGCACACCTGCCCAAGGGCGGGTGTGGGCGGGCTCCTGGGACCCCTCCTGCCCATTGCTCCTCCCTCGCTCCCTCTCCTCGCCCCTGCACCTGCGGGCTGGCGCTAAACTAGCGGGCAAACAGCTGGGCCTCCTCGTCTGTTTAAACCACACAGAGTTAGCAGGAAATTCAACATCTCGGTGAGGCCCGGCCTTCTCTTTCAACATTGCAAACCAACTTTTTGCTCATAATCCATCATGATCTTACGAAACTGAGTCACGCATCACTTAACAACAGGAATATGTTCTGAGAAATGTGTCGGTAGGTGATTTCACCATTGTGCGAACATCACAGAGGGCACTGACACAATCCTAAGTGGTAGAGCCTGCGACACACCTGGGCTGCACGGTATAGCCATCGCCCCTGGGCTACAACCCTGCACACAGCGTGTTACTGAGCTGAAAACACTGTGGGCAATTGCAACACAATGGTAAGTATTTGTGTACCTAAACATATCCAAACATAGTAAAGGCAGAGTAAAAATATAGTAAAAAATTGAAAATGTACACCTGTATAGGGCACTTACCATGAAATGGAGCTTACGGGACTGGAAGCTGCTCTGGGTGAGTCAGTGAGTGAGCGCGAGTGAACGTGAAGGCCTAAGTAGGGCATTGCCTCACCGTAAAGCATTGCGTTAGTTCGGACTTTACGACAGATTATAGCCTATGACGTCACTCGGCAATGGGAACGTGTCCGCGCCATTACAATCTTTTTTTTTTAATATATATATTTTATTGATTTTTTTACAGAGAGGAAGGGAGAGGGACAGAGAGCTAGAAACATCGATGAGAGAAACATCGACCAGCTGCCTCCTGCACACCCCCTACCGGGGATGTGCCGGCAACCAAGGTACATGCCCTTGACCGGAATCGAACCTGGGACCTTTCAGTCCGCAGGCTGATGCTCTATCCACGGAGCCAAACCGGTTTGGGCGCCATTACAATCTTATGGAACCACTGCGGTACCTGCCCAGCTGGCGGTCGTTGACTGAAACATCTTTATGTGGCACGTGATGTGCTCCGTTTCAGCTTGTCCTGATCCTCTGCCACGACTACATCAGAGATGGACTCGCGAGCTCCTACCACTCCTTCAGATCTCTCAAAGCCAAACAGGTCTCAGCAACACAGGTCTGATTTTTTTTTTTTTAATCAACCACATTTTAGTGATTCTGTATGCAGTGGGAATTTTTTGGCATTGCTGCTTCATTCCTGTTCGAGATGTGCAAGAAGAATTGTCTCTGTATCAGCTTCTGATTACATGAATGCCCCCTGCTCTTAGTCCCAATTATTTTCTCCTAGAGTTACACACCTAGCAATGCTGAGATTGAAAGGGGATCTAGCCCGGCAGGTGTGGCTCAGTGGTTGAGTGTCAACCCAGGAGGTCTCGGTTCCAGTCAGGGCACATGCCCAATTGAGGGCTCTATCCCCAGTGTGGGGCATGCAGGAGGCAGCCAATCAATGATTCTCTCTCATCATTGATGTTTCTCTCTCTCTCTCTCTCTCTCTCTCTCTCTCTCTCTCTCCTTCTTCTTCTTCTTCTCTCTGAAATCAATAAAAAAATTTTTTAAAGAAAGGGGATCTAGAGAGATAAACAGTTGAGGAGTAGGACAAGGAGACTGGGAGTGCTTTCTAGTGGATTTGATTAATTCCCTTATAAGTTGGGATGGGTTTTTGTTTTGTTTTTTTCAAACCCTTACACAGATGATAAATTTGCTGTAAGATACATCATCACCAGCAAACATGCAGGGTAATAAAAGGCAGAAAATACTGTCCTATAGTTATTCTGAACACTAATTTCCTCTTGTGAATTTTCTGACTTGTTTTATGATGTCTTTAACTTACAGCATATTTTAAAATATTTAATATAAATGGACTCTGCAAAGTTCTCATTCAAGGTACCAGCTACTGCCCCGTGCTTGCCCCTATCCAGCAGTTCCTATGACCTGGGTGACTTAGTTTGCCTGGGATACTCCTGGCTTATGTTTCTTATCCAATGTAAGTATTAATCGTACCTCCTTACACACTAAATGTGCCCTGGTTTAGACAATAAACTACGTGGTCATTCTCCTTATGAGCATGCAGTTATGCCTCTGGGTTAGACACTGTGTACTGAGTTACATTTCAGCACAATCTTAGGAGGTAGGTAATGCTTATTATTAACTTCGAGATGAGGAAAATAATGTTCGCAGAGTATGAAGTGGCCACAAGGCCATACAGCTGATGAATGGCTAGGGGTAATAATCAAAGCCATTGCTCTTCCTCCTGTACCAACATTCACCTCTCTGAGATGTGGCAAGTCTGTCACTGCTCCCTACCAAAAAGCAAAGGCACCCGGCATGCATTGGAATGCAAATTTGGTGGCAATCTGTGGGAGATTATCTGCAAAGATGACCAATAGATTTCCGTGGTCCCATGCCACACCGCCTGCCCAGCGGTGGCGTTTAATGCCCCTCCCTTAAATCTGGGTGGTCCTGTGACTGGCTTTGGCTAACACACTATAGCAAAAGTGAGCCCATGCCAGTTGCAGGACTAGACCTTAGAAGCCTGGCAGCTTCTCTTTTGCTTTCTTGCTACTCTGAGTCACCACGTAAAGAACTTCAAGCTATCCTGGTGGAAAACAAGACCACATGAAAACAAAGGCCAGGGGGGGATGATTGGAAGCAATCCTGCTGACAGGCAGCACCGAGGCTCCCAACACGTGAGCGAGGCCATCTTGGCCTCCCTGGCTCTCCCAGGTGAATGTAGCTGCAGGGATAAGCTCTGCCAACAGGTGGGGCAGATAAGCCATTTCTGCTGCGTCCTAGAGGGATTTCCTGACCCACAGAATTGTAAGCAATAAATGGGCATTGTTTTAAGCCACTGAGCTCCAGACAGGTTTGTGATGCAACAATAAATAACTGATAAACCGTATCTTTCCCCACCTAGTTAACTCACCTCATCATCTCTATTACTCAACCATCCTTCAGATCTCCTCTCTCTGATGTCCCAGCAGGAAAGGTTGCCTGGAGCCAAAATGGTCCAGCAGGCTTGTCTCCTCCTCCTGCTGACATTTTCCTAGCTAGATTTGTCCGACTCAGCTTTGCTTGGCCTCAGATAAAATTCTAGGACGTTCCCCATTTGTGCTTTTTTGTCACCCCTCTGCCTTGTAATTCCGAGGCCACTATCATATCCAGTTTGGATCTTCCTTCAGAAACCCTGAAATTACAATATGCTTATGGCTATTTCTGAGCATAAGAGAAATCTGTAAATGTGTTTCTATGTATCTGTATCCAGGTACTTGTTTTCATTTATAGTCCCTAGGTCTCAACAGAGTCAAAATTACGTTTAATTCTATCTATGGTTGTATCATACAACATACATAGATGTCTAATCTCTTTATGCAACTTTCCCAGTGCCAGCTAATAATGTGCCAATTTCTGACAAGAAGTTCCTTTTCAATTTTCTATGAAAGATTCTTTAATCCAGTTTGATTCATTTAGTAATCACAATATGAATATGCTACATTGGCCTGAAGAGCCTATTCAGTGTTTTCAAGAGATCCAAACTGTTTCCAATGGCAACCAGAGAATCAGCTTGACATCTCAGACTGTAAGAACCTTAGAGCCCATCCATATGATGAGCCCAGCAGAGGACTGGGAGGTTTATGACATTTTAATCATTGATAATTTGGGTTGTGCTGATGAGAAGATTTTTTAATACAAGGAATTTGGAGAGGGTTCCAAGGAGAGTTGCCAAGGTAATTAAAACAGCCTTGTAAATTGGCTTGAAGAACACACCAGGCCGTCAGAATCACCATCAGCCTACCTGACCCCCCGCCTCTGGCCATCCCCACCTGTTCATCAGATGTTCTCAGCCTTAATTGAAATTGACAACACAATGAGGACAAATATGCGGCACATCTCGTGCAGCACATACTACTTCATAAACCCCTAAAGAATGTGACACCAAATAACGAGGTAGATCATTTGTACCCTGCCGACTTTCTAAAAGTGTTTGAGGTGCCTCACATTAAAAATGCAGTGAGAATAATGCACAAAAATTAACACAAGGTAATAGCCAAGCTTAGTCATTTAAAAGTGTAAAGGGGAGGAGGTGAAGGACTAGAAATTAAACCCCAAAAAATGCTAAATGAGGAAACCTAGGCTATCTGGATAGAAATATAGCTTTGAGTATCCAGCATTGGGGAAAGGTGGGAAGAAGAGGAGAAAAAAGCATACTCAGTGAGCTGTAGTGAGGAGATGGGAGGAAAAGAAGTGGAGGCAGAGTACCAGCATATCCTGGGTTCCAGTCTCCATAAAGTGCACTGCTCCAGGAGTTGTAAGGAGGAAATTAAGTCACCTGCGCCACAATATGTGCGTGTGTGTGTGTGTGTCTCCACCAATTATCTACAGCTTAAAGTAGACCCTTTAGAGAACACAATATGAGGTCCAAATTCAAAGCTCCCAAGTCTCCCACAGATATCTGACCTGTGCCAAGTTTTCAATATCCCAGCAAATGAGGAAGGATGGTCTTAAAGAATTTTCTAAATATTTTTCCAGCTCATACCACTTTGAGCTACTTTATGCAGTTCTGTGATTAGAATTGTCATTTAAAGTGCAAGAGTATAATTCAAATGCACAGAGTATCACAGTTTTCTGAACAATGCCTGCCATGTCCTCAGGTGCTCACACATGAGGATATGAACTGAGCAGATCAGGAGGTGAAAGCAGAAGGGAGCTGTGGGGAAATCAAAACCCATCCTGGGGCCGCGATGTCCATGTTTTTGGTACTTGAAGCCTTTCTATTTTCTGCAGATTCGAACTTCCCAGAGCTTCCCTCCTCAAACCTGAGTCCCTTGGAAGCAGAGTCCTCTCCTTTGTCAAACACTACACTTTGCACATTCTTCCAAAAAGGGAAGGAAGAGCCCAGTTCTTTCTCCCAGCTTCCCCATTCCATTATAAAACTAAGTGTATTCAGATATTTTACGGACTCCTTCAGATACCATATAATAAGGCAATGCCTGTGGGTATAAAATCCTTTTAATACATTAACACATTTTCTCAAAGTTAACACTTTACTAAAATTTTTAATTTCCCAAAGCATAGAATGGAAAGGATGAAGTTAGGTAATGCTAAGAAGGATTTATTCACTGGTTTTTGCCTCTTGGGATCAAGATGACCACTATTTTATGTCAAATAAAGAAAAGTAAATGGATTTCTTTAAGACAGATTTGGTGACTCAGAAATCATCTAGGATAATAATAATTACTTGTTTAGGACTTACTACATAAGGTATATGCTTTTTAATGAATGAGGAAATCATAGCTTGCAACAGTTAATGTTTGCTCCCAAGGTCATAACTCTACGAAGTGATGGATGTAAAATTTAAATCCAGGTAGTCAGATGCTGCCAATGAAGAAATAGACTTCTAAGCAAAAAATAATGACTGGTTTCTTGCTGCAATGAAAATACATTTCCTTTAAACCTTGAAATAATTCATCTGTCCATAAATACAAGTGATTGTGATATATCTTGGGAGGATATAGCCTTAAAACATAGCTCCTAGCTCCACTTACAGGCTAGAAAATTTTCTGTTGTGCAAGCCCTTGCACAACACTCCCTTAAGCAGTAAGCCCTGAGGAGGACTAGAAATTAAACCCCAAAAATGAGGTTCTGGTCCACCTCAAATAATCTTAGGAACAAAGCCTCAGGTTTGTTGACCAAACACACCCCTGAGCTATACCTCTTGAAATTGTATCTGATCTATTAGGTGGTGGTTCATATAAGTGCTGACTGACACTTGCAGAAGTGACCACAAGATCCTATAACTATGCACCATTAGCCATCTCTATTAATTATGAAATAAAGACATACAAAGAGTTAACATACAGCCCTAGTCGGTTTGGCTCAGTGGATAGAGCATTGGCTTGCGGACTGAAGGGTCCTGGGTTCGATTCCGGTCAAGGGCACATGCCGGGGTTGCGGGCCCGATCCCTAGTAGGAGGCATGCAGGAGGCAGCCAATTGATGATTCTCTCTCATCATTGATGTCTCTATCTCTCTCTCCTTCTCCCTTCATCTCTGAAATCAATAAAAAAATATTTTTTAAAAAAAGAGTTAATATACAAACTAAACTCTCAAACTCATGTTAGTCATTAACTTCATCCTTGTTTACTAAAATTCCTAAATTAGAAAATATATTGCTTTTGGTTTCCCCTGTCTTTCTCTCCACCAAGCTGGAGAGGTACAAGCAAATAGTGACTACAACACTTCTGGTTTCTCTCCAACATGTAGAGAGCTTGGAAGTGAAGCCATCCATCTTTTCAACACGAGAAAGCTGAGCAATCTGAAAAGCAGCTGCTTTTCCTGGGCCCATCAGAGAACTGTGGTTGCAGGGAAAACTGCCACTCCAAAATCTGGAGAGGCAGGCAAAGCTAGAAAATCATAGATAAGATCTGCTTCCCTGGAGCAGAAGCTGCTGGCACTATAAACTGGTAGGAACACCTAGCCATCTATGTATATAAAAGGCTAAGTGACTAACCGTACATACATCCGACTGTCTGACCGACTGGCACATATGACGCGCACTGGCAATTTAAAAATGTTGACTCGTACATGTGCGGTACATACAAAGTTCTCACTGGTGCCAATCGCACGTGTGTTTTAATTTTATAATATATATAATATTTTTGACATGTAATTTTTTGCAGTAACGTAATTACCGCAGGTATCTTTCTTCTAATTAATTTCCTTTCAATGTGCACAAATCCATGCACCGGGCCACTAGTATTCACATAAATCTTCACAAAAGCCCATTTACTTCATTTCCTCTATTATGCAGCACAACATGACTAGCTTTCAACAGAAACTTGCAGTGCATGCCAAGGTAAGAGAAAACACACTCCAAAAGCACAAAGGGAGCATTAGAACCAGATTCAGATATGACACAGCTGTTGGAATATCAGGCAGGTAATTTAAAATATCTATTATTGATATGTTAGAGACACTAAAGGGAAAAGTAGACAACAGGCAAGAACAGGTAATATATGCAGAGAGATGAAAACTCAACAACAGCAACTAATAATCAAAAAGAAATGAGAGAGAGCAAAAGCACCGTAACAGAGATGAGGCCCGCCTTTGATAGGTTCATCAGTAGACTTGCATGGCAGAGGGGGAAAAATCAGTGCTCTTCAAGATAGGCCAACAGAAACTTCCCAAACTAAAATGAAAAGAAAAAGAACAAAACACCCAAGAGCTGAGGAGCAGTTTCCACCTCAAAAATCCAAACATGCACCCAGCTGGCATGGCTCAGAGGTTGAGCATCGACCTATGAACCAGGAGATCACCGTTCTATTCCTGGTCAGGGCACATTCCCGGGTTGCTGGCTCAATCCCCAGTGTGGGGCGTACAGGAGGCAGCTGATCAATGATTTTCTCTCATCATTGATGTTTCTATCTCTCCCTCTCCCTTCCTCTCTGAAATCAATTTAAAAAAACAAAACAGCCAAACATGCATAACTGCATAATATGAATCCCAGGAAGAAAAGGGAAGGAAGAAGGGAGAAAAGGAAGGATGGAGGGAGGGAGGAAAGACATCAATATAAACTCGTTTCGTTTAATGTAGATACAGATGCTTACACATAGAAATATTTGTAAATATGTGTAGATACACATGTTAATATACACATGTATATTTGCTTGCTCCATCAGCTGAGAGGGCCGAGAAGCAAAGACACCCCAGTAGCAACTAGCACACTGCCCACTGTGCTGTACATCTGAAACTAATATTGAATGTCAATTGTAATTAAAAAATAAAATTTTAATCAACAAATCTCAATTGATGGACATTCTACCAAAGACCTGACCAGCATTCCTCAGAACTGTCAAAATCATCAGAGGCGAGTAATGACTGAGAAGCAGTGACAGCCAAGAGTAGCCTAAGGAAATATGACAATTAAATGTAGTGTGGTATCTTGGATAGGATCCTGGGACAGAAAAAGGCTATTAGGTTAAAACTAAGGAAATTCTAATAAAGTATGGACTTCAGTTCATAATAGTGTATGTGTATTGGTTCATTAATTGTAACCAATGCACCTTAGTAATATAAGAAGGCAATAACAGGGGAAACAGGGTGTGTGGGGACTATACTAATTTTTCTATAAACCTAAAACTGTTCTAAAAAGTTTACTTTTAAAAATAAAGTGAATGTTTCCAAAAGAGAACATGTGCAATGAGCAGGAGTACAAGTAGTAAAAGTCCTATAGGGCCCTAGCTGGTTTGGCTCAGTGGATAGAGTGTGGGCCTGCGAACTAAAGGGTCCCGGGTTCGATTCCAGTCAAGGGCACATGGCCGGGTTGCGGGCTCGATCCTCCGTAGGGGGCATGCAGGAGGCAGCCAATCAATGATTCAATGATTCTCTTTCATCATTGATGTTTCTATCTTCCTCTCCTTCTCCCTTCCTCTCTGAAATTAATAAAGCTATATTAAAAGAAAAAAAGAATTAGAGTTGGTCTTCAACATCAACTTAAAAAAAAATTTTTTTTTAAAGTCCTATAGGCACCAGGAGGATGGAGATCTGCAGAAAGTATAGATGCAGAATTGCCAGAAACCTTAAAACTTTGTCACTCCAAGTGTGAACTACAATCAGCAGCATCCCCTTGAAGCTTTAAAAATGCAGAATCCCGGGCCCCACCCTGACCTGCTGAATACAAATCTGCATTTTAACAAGAGGTACTGGTGCTTGCTATGCACATTCAAATTGAAAAGGCACTAGCTTAATGGCTATCAAATATAAATTGCTTAGTCATCCTATCTCCCCAAAGCACCCCACAGCAGAATTCTTCAACCTATAAATCTCAAGAATTCAACTTTTCAAATAGATATATTTACTACAAAAGTTGATGGACTTATCAAGGATTTTAATTGTGAAAGTATTTCTAACAGGACAAAGTATAGGCTGGAGCCCTGCCCAAAGACATTCTTCGTTTTTAATCTAAATTCTGTGCTAGTTAAACACCCCTCTAAAAGCTTAGAGAGTTGGGATGGGGAGTGCCTTTTTTAAAAAATATATATAGTTTTATTGATTTCAGAGAGGAAAGGAGGGGGAGAGAGAGATAGAAACATCAATGATGAGAATCATTGATTTGAGCCCACAGCCTAGGCATGTGCTCTGACTGGGAATCAAACTGTGACCTCAGTGTTCACAAGTCAACGCTCAACCATGCCAGCCGGGCTGGCGGGTGCCTTTTAAAAAAAGATATGTATCAGTTCAAGGTACTGATCTGAGTTCACTCCAACAGAGAGAAAAAAAGGCTCTTCCTCTGCCCAGGTAATGGTGTGTTCACCTCTATCTACAGAGGAAAATCTGGCAGAGTAATTACAGGTGGAATAAGGACTATAAGCTCCAGATTCCTCTCAGGAAACATTTCTAAGTCTAAATGCACTTTTTAATTAGCTCTTCCAATAGCATCATGCTAATTGGCTAATTTGGAATTGATATGAGACCCCATGTGCTTTAAAGAAAATCTGTTTGTTGATACATTTATTTGCACCTGAGACTGTCTTATTGCTGGCAGGACAGATATTATTAAAACAGAATCACCTGCTTGTTTTAACCAGATTTTTTTTTTTTTAATGAACGCACATGAATTGGATTATCCCTAGGGTTTCAGGAGGAAGTATTAACATTTTGAGTGATGAGAAATTGCCACTTGGTTGGGAAATAAATGAGCTTTAAATAGGTCCCATTATTTTTTTACAAGGTTATTATTATAAATGTTTCATAATAGAAGAAATGCCCTCCATGTCTATCCTCATTGTTGGCTTATAATTGGGGTGCTAACCTCTAACTAGCCTCGCTCTTCACACCAAGCCTCGGCGAGTTTTCATAAGTGATTTTTACATAAAATAAAATTACCTTTTATTGGACTACAAATTTCCAACAAGTTTCTCGATTTGTTAGCTATGCTGTGAAGAAAATGTATTAAATTTATTAGCTTGGGTTAGGAAATAGTGGCTTTTTGAAGTTTTTATGTGATTAATATATTTCACTATTAACAAGACTGTCCTGAACACTATAGAAATATGATTTAGGTGAGAGCATGGTGACGTATTTGGATACTTATTTATATCTCACTTGAATATTTCACATTTGCTTTTCTTGTTCCATGGAGATGATACTTTGTAATCCAAGCAAAACTCCCCTCTAGGTTACTATTTAAAGTGTCCCTTTCCAGCCTGATTAGTGCCACTAGATAATAAAAGAAATACTGCCTGGATCACCCTGGATTTCAGAAAGTGCAGTGATAAATTGTCTCCTCCCTCTAATTTAACTTGAGCAGGCTGCAGCTATTCTGCATTGTGGGCTAAGCCTCATTGCTAGGTTTGGAAATGCTGGGGTGCCCCCTACCGTTGTAAATTAGGAGGCACTTCTCTTGGCTGTTCCATTCAGAAAACAGGATTCTTCCCCAAAGGTCACTCACTCACTTAACCAAAGTTCAGGTAAGCAGTGGTTAGTCATAAGGATGGATGAATGGATGGATGCATGCATGCATGCATGTGTTTGCTATAAAGGACATTAGTATGATAGAGGATTATTGGAGAAATCTGAAAAATGTCTGTAGATTAGATAAGAATGCCTTAGCAATAGTAATTTTCTGATTTTGAAAACTGCACTATGGTTGGTAACAGAATATCCTTGTTTACAGGAAATACACAGCAGAGTGTTTACAAGAAAAGTGTGCATGTGTGGATTGGTGGGTAGGTGGGTGGGTAGATGGATGGATGGATGGCGTTAAAGAAAACAGAGCTGGCCCTAGCCGGCCTGGCTCAGTGGATAGCGCTTCGGCCTGTAAAGTGAAGAGTCCCGAGTTCGATTCTGGTCAGGGGCACATGCCTGGGTTGTGGGCAAGATCCCCAGTAGGAAGCATGCAGGAGGCAGCCAATCAATGATTCTCTCTCATCATTGATGTTTCACTCTCTCTCTCCCTTCCCCTTCTCTGAAATTAATAAAAAGTTTTTAAAAATTAAAAAAAGACACCTAAAGAGAAGATTAACAAAATGTGGAAGCAACATTTTGTGAACCTGACATCACAAACCAGAGTTTGAATTTCAGACAACCAACTAAAAAAGAATAAACTTCTTAAGCATATTAAACATTACAAACTTCTAATACCATTCTGAACTACACTTTTGGTGACTTTCCAAGATCTTGCTTGTCAAGTTCTTTGGTGCTTTATAAAAACAATACATTTTTAAATCCAAAATCTAATTTATTAGCAATGCATACAGGCATATGAGTCCTAACACAGTGATTACTGAATTATCATATAATAGCTAAAACCAGAACATACTGAACATTTCAGGTGAACATAGATTTAACAATTCCTTTATTTAAATAAATGAACTCCCAAAATATCACATGGTTGTTTTACACTTAACCCGTTCTGCATGTCGTAGCTCATCTAGAACATTTCTAATGGTCTCCATACAGACTTCTCCTCTGTGATGTTTTTTTGATGCAAGATTCCATACATTTTCAAATTCTTCATCAGAAAGCTTGACACCAATCTTACATAATATCTCTGCAATCTAGAAGAAAACATTATAAGTCAAGCCAAGATTTATATAAATTTGCATTTTTATAATATGTTTGTAATATATAAAACTATGAATATTTATCCAAAAAAAAAAAAAGGTATGTGGGGAGACAGGGGGTAATTTGTGAGAGTGTGTGTGTGTGTGTGTGTGTGTATATTAAAGTCTAAGCAACCGAACAACCGCTCAACCAGTCGCTATGATGCACACTGACCACCACGGGGCAGACACTCAATGCAGGAGCTTCCCCCTGGTGGTCAGTGCACTCCCACAGCAGGAGCGCCGCTCAGCTGACCAACGGGTGCCAGCTACAGCAGCATGAGCCTCTCCTGCCTCCATGGCAGTGCTACCAAGCAGCGGCAGCAGGGACCAAGATGAGGGGTCCCAGATTGCAAGAGGGCACAGCCAGGCTGAGGGACCCCCACTGGTGCACAAATCCATGCACTGGGCCTCTAGTTACATATAATAAGCACACTTTGCTTATTAATCATCTCTCTGAAGTGGTAATTATTAAAAGAGATAAAGGGAGATGAAAAATATGCTGTTCATGTCCCAGAGAAAGTATAAGAAAGGAAAGATATGAACTGGTAGTGAAAAGAAATGTTAGAATGAGGAGAGGGAATAAAAGACTTGAGGGAGGGGAGAAACATTTAGGGGAAAAAAGCAAAGAGGGGAATGAAAGAAAGGTTAAACAGGGAATAGGAAAGCTAAAGAAACAGAAAAGCTGCAGAATATATCTATTAAACAGAATGTGAACAAGAATTAAAAAATCCCCTGGAAATGATGTGCCCTTGTGGGAAATTAACAGTATAATCAAATACACTTGAAACTCAGAACAACAGCTCTGTGGGCCGCTGAGGCATACAGCAAAAACACCTTAAGGTCCCAGAGCACAGCTGCTGTTCCTCCGCACCCAGGGGCAGCTAAAGAATGTCCCTGCAGAGAGACCCGCGAAGTGGGCATCTCAGATCTCCTCTTCGGCCCCTTTCCCACTCCTCCGGAGGCATGCTCCCTCGTTCAGCATCCCATCACGGTGTACTGGTTAATCAATAGGATACTTTTACAGAAGCCCACATCTAGTCCCACGTTAACCCCAACCAGGCCTCTGGTTCTCACTTTTTATCTAGTATTGTGCGATAAAGGATGACTTCCTAGTTAAAAGAATTTTAGGCTACATAAAACAAGCAGGAGATTTTTGTGAGCTTTTTTTTTTGGGGGGGGGGGAGGAAGAGGGGGGTTGCGGAACCTGACTTTTCTATTTCACAGGCCCTTTGGAGTGATTGCAGGAAGTGAAAACACAGACCAGGAATGTCTCCTCTCTAACTCACTGAGGAGGATCCTGGCCTCCTGCTTTGGAACCAGCCAGCAGGCATGGTCCTCTGAGCTTCTCCCTTCCGGTCTCCCCGACCTCAGCAGAAGGAATCGTTGCGATGAATCTGGTATTTAGTATTTAGTCAGGGCTCAAGCCACCAACCCTTCCTGTGAAGTGCCAGGAGGCATCGCCTGTCTATTCTATCACTTCTGCCTCCAGATATGCAGGTCCCGAGGAAGCAGTTACTCACTAGCTCACAAGTACAGCTCTAACCAAGCTGGTCGGACCAAGCCCTGCTATTAATCCTTGGTCCTCTGACGCCCTGGCTACCTGGCTGCTCCTGCTTTATAACCCATCCAGGAAGAAGATCACCTGGGATACGAGGACCATGTTTTCTGAGAGAAAGGAAACAAAAACACACACACACAAAAAAAACAAGATACAGGGGCTGACACACAGTACAGAACAGAGTACTTTCAATCAGCGCCATTGCAGATAATTTGACACGACAGCAGTACATAGGAGGGTGGCAGAGTGGCCTCCCCATGCCGACTATTTGGTTCTGGAGACCCAAGAACTGACACAAGGGAGAGATTGACACTTTTGGCTTTTTTTTTTTTTCAACTAAGAATGCTGTTAAATGTTTTAGGAAAAGATTTTTCTTTTATAATAGGTCATAGTGAATATATGATGTGAAAGTAATGCTTACTATCATAGCGTAAATTCCGCTTCAAGAATCGTACCAAAATGTCACAACCAAATTGAACATTACCCACAAGGACCCTTTATTTGGGGATCCTAATGAGCTCTGATGACTAATATACAAGGTCAGGTTGTATAAAGTCTGATATTAAGTAGTTGTTGTTAAATACACACTCCTATGTTGGTGTATTTATGTAAAGTTGACATTTCTTTCCACCCTTTTGAAATAGTATGCTGTACCTCTTTTTTGGATCTGGTTTGGAAGAAGTCTCTTTCAAACACTCCTTTCTGGCCAAAGATGGAAGGATATAGCAATGAATAGGCATTGCCCTCGTCACCATAATTCTTTTTATCATCGATGCGGCGAATTCGGGGGGCAGGGATATCAGACCGAATAGTTGGAACACCGTAGATGGGATAACCTAGGACATCAATGGGGGAAGAAAACACACATTTTGAAATGGAGCTGCGTAATACACTAGCCACCAAGTCACATGTGGCTATTTTGAGCAGTTGAAATGTGGCTAGTCTGACTTGAGATGTGGCAGAAGTGTAAAATACACACTGAATATCAAAGATCTTGTACCAAAAATGTGAGATATTTAATCACTTTATATTGATTACTTATGATATGATAATATTTTAGAAATATTATATATAACATATATATACATATATACTATTAAAATTAATGTTACTTGTTTATTTTTCTTAATGTGGCTACTAAAAATTTGTAAGTACATACGACTACAGATATATTTCTATTGGACAGCACTATTCTGAAAAGTAGCAAGACCTCATTATACCAGAATGTATAGCAAGTCTATAAAATTCAGTTACAAAAAAACATGTATATCTTTAATCATGTCCTTAGTACCAGGAAGTGATCTTGACCAACATAAATTAGTCTTTCTAAATAGCCAATATACATCATACACTACCAGTATATGGAGATATAGGGTGTTATGAGTTAAATTGTATCTTCCTAAGATTTGTATGTTAAAGTACTTAGAATGTGGCCTTATTTGGAAATAGGGTCATTGTAGATATAATTAATTAAGTTAAGATGAGATGGTACTGGAGTAGGCTCCTAATCTATTATGACTGGGGTCCTTAGAGAAAAGGGGACATTTGGCAACTCGCACAGGAGAATGCCATGTGAAGGTGATGGCCGAGATCGGGGTGATGCAGCAGAAACCAAGTAGTGCCAGAGATTGCCAACAAGCCACCCAAAGCTGGGGGAGAGGCCTGGAACAGATTCTATGTGTAGCTAAGAGTCACGTGGTTTACAAATCTCCTAAAGCTCAGTGACATGTGACTACTACACTGTACACCATTCAGTGTTCTTTTTTTTTTTTTAATATATTTTATTGATTTTTTACAGAGAGGAAGGGAGAGGGATAGAGAGTCAGAAACATCGATGAGAGAGAAACATCGATCAGCTGCCTCCTGCACACCCCCCACTGGGGATGTGCCCGCAACCAAGGTACATGCCCTTGACTGGAATCGAACCTGGGACCCTTGAGTCTGCAGGCCGATGCTCTATCCACTGAGCCAAACCGGTCAGGGCCATTCAGTGTTCTTATCGGTGACAGTTTCAATTTCATTAATATCAAGAGAATCCTTTTACTTGGATCGCCATTAACAATAGTTCAGCCTAAACTTACCAAGATCCCCTGGGTACTTGGATATAGAATGAAACAAAAGATCCTAGGCTTTGAGAAACTTACAGCCTCATGGAAATCAAGCCTGGGGATGATGCAAGAGCAGATGAAGAACACATCACTTCCATGTTTGCTGATCATTTTATATCTCAACAAACACCTTGATGTACTCACAAATGGAAGGGACAGCTCCTACAACCGCATTGATATCAGAAGAAGAGGTCGTATAGTGGCTGGAAACTTTATCGCTTGGCCTCAGAAGTGTCCGGAGAGTCTTTTCTGAGTTCTCATTTAAGACAATGTCTTCAGGCTTTATCAGGAGGGTTGGTTCCGATTCTTCGGCATTAGCCTCAGCAGGGTTTGCACAATCTGGTTTTCTACCTATAAGCAAAGAGAGAAAGGGGGGAAATGTACAGGAAGAAGTTACTACTTGGTTCTTACAACTCCACAACAAAATCATTTTTCCCACTTAGTTTCTTCTTGCTGGTGGAAAACTGAGACTGGGCTGGTGTAAACCCTCCACAGCTACCAGCACCTCACTGTGGAAGAGCAAGTTCAGGCCAATGTCATGTCCCAGGAAACTGAGACCTGGTCTAATGTTTCTTTTCACCATTCCACTCCCTTGACTCTAGAATAAAGCTCTTAAATATGAACGAATAAAAAACATAGAACCTATTCTTTTTCTTTCCTCTTTTTAAAAATTAGAGCTTACTTTCATATTTAAACTGAACTACAGGACTACCACAGTTGTTCCTAGCAAAAGACACTTTTAGAGTTGTAAATTCCACACATACCTGATCATGGAAGGGAGGCCTGTGTATTGAAACATTTGGAGAAATGATGAGAACTCACTGTGAGCTCAGGAGCTGATTACTAGTATATAAATAACTCTCTTCAAATCTGTGTATAAAAGAAAACCCTGAGGTAGAACTGAAATTATAAGATTCTGACCTGTTTTGCACATTTGCTTTGCTGAGTCAATTCTGAAACTTAGGAGGACATTCCTGACATTCTTTCCAACAGAGCTGGTAACTGACAGCTAGCACTAGAGGGCGCTGTGGCTTTTCACTCTCTACAAGAACTCTTGGTTCTGAAACAGCTCAAGCCAGGTTTGCAAAGGCAAATGGTGTCCCAGTATGAGAGTGGGGTGGGAACAGTGGCAAACCAGAAAAGACATGTCTCTGTAAAGTCTGCACCCCCCATTTAAGCACCCACCAGTTGTTGCCATGAAAGCATTCAGGCCCATGGCAGATCCTCTAAATCCCTCCCCACCCCCAACTCCTCCCCAAACACACAAAAAAAGCAGAAATTTGCTCAAAGTGTGAAAACCTATTCCTCAGAAAACTGTTTGAAAGCCACTATCTTAGAGTACTTACCCCATCACCACCACCTTTCCTGCAGAAGTCAACAGTAGGATAGATTTGATATAAGACAATTTCTGAGCCCTTTCTGGCCCATTGGGCACTATCTTAAAAGATAAAAACCTCAAGAATTCCATTGAAAATGGCTGACAAAGTCAGGCCCCAAATCCTGATATGAAAGACTGTCTGGTTTAAAAATAGGCTTCTGCTTCCCCCCAACTCATGAGTTGTGCCAAGAAGAAAAACAACACCCCATACTTCTGAGAGCTTCATGAGGTAGGGAATATGTGCCTGCTTCCCTAGTGGGCAGACTAGAAAGGCCATCCCAGAAACTGGTAAGGGCTCATGTCATCAGTACAGCCCAAAATTTGGTTTTGGCCTTGCAGAAAGGCATGACCAAGGAATAAAAATAAAAGCAGTAGGCCCTAGCTGGTTTTGCTCAGTGGTTAAAGTGTCGGCTCTTGGACTGAAGGGCCACGGGTTCGATTTTGGTCAAGGGTACATTCGGGAGGCAACCAATCGATGTGTATCTCTTTCTGTCTCTCCTCCTCTCTCCCTCCCTTCCACTCTCTAAAAATTAATGCAAAAATATCCTCAGGTGAGGATTAACAAAAAAATAGACGCATAAGTATCTTTACTTTTTAGAAGAGAGAAAATAAAAATGTAAACAACCTTTTAAAATAGTTATCTCTCTAATAATCAAGATTTGAAAATTAAAGCAAATGATGCATCAGTATATACCAACTAAATTACAAGAATGTTTGAAATAACACTCAGTGGTAACACAGTTGGAGTAAAATTGTCTCACAGCGTTGGCTGGTAAAGTTGCAAATTGGTAAAATCATTTAGAAAAGCGAAACGAAAATATGTAAAGAGAGTTACTTCTGGGGTAATAATAGCATTCATAAGAAATGAGATATAATTAGAAACAGAAAGCTTTTTGAGAGATAATAATCATTATAGTGTTACCCATATTACTTTAAAACTGTCTGGGAACAACCAAAATTTCAAAGAGTAAGGAAATGGTTTAGTAATTCATAATACAACAGCATGAAGGAACTGTTTACAGAAACCATAAAAGTATCTCTTCATTCCACAGTAATTTGAAAGTTAACTTTTAAAAAATAATAAAATAAAAATGCTACATTCGCTGTGATTTTAGCTATACTTAAATATATGCATACACACATACAAATATGTATAATATGTATATCTATATATAAGTAGTGATGCAGGTATATAATATGTAAGCATGAAAATATTTGCATAAAAGTGAAGATTATGGTTTTATTTTTTGTTATTGTTTACAAAAACTAAAAGGTTAAATTTTCTTTTGTCAAATTCTACTTTACTATTCATTTTCCCTGGGGGAGGAGAGCTAATCCTATATAATAAAAGCCTAATATACAAATATACAAATTGTCCCCTCAAAGGGGAGTTTGACTGGGAATTCGACCAGGGGGCGGGGCCAGCCAGCCAACCATGGGAAGGGAGGCCCCAGCTGGCAGCCACTAGGGACCCTATCCGTGCATGAATTTCGGGCCTCTAGTTACTCTATAAAAATGATTTTTGAACAGCTTTCTGAGGAACTGCATATCATGTTTTGGGCTTCTGAATAAATTCTTTTGCTTTTAATTTTTTTCTCTTAAATGAGTAATAAAATTCAAAAGATACAAAAACATAAGATTAAAAGCTGAGTCTCACTGCTACCCTATCTCTCAGCTACCCAGTTCCCCCTCCCTGGAAATAGCAAATGCTATCAAATTCTTTCCTACCCTTCTATAGATAGTCTATGCATAAACAAGCAAATAAATATGTATATATGTGCATATTTTTAAATACATAATATTAAAGTTGAGATGAGCTCCTAGAAAAATGAAAATATAAAAGTCCATTTAAGAGTTTGGCAAAGCTTCAAAAATTACCTTTAACGACAACCCTCTCTTCATACTCTTTCAGAGGCATTTTATCTTTCCAGTTAAGAAAATTTGCAAATTCCAGGTAGTTAATCAGCCCATCATTATCCACATCACAGTAGGCAAAGAGCTGGTCCAGGAGCTTCTCATCTAAGCGCAAGTTGGCTTGGTCACAAGCTTCCAAAAGTTCATCTTTATCTATCACCCCATCTCCCTTCTGTTAGACATGAAGCAAAAAAAGCTGAAGTGAGCATTGTCTTCAAAAGTAGGGTATGCAACACCTATCATTTCGTTTAAGAAAAAAAGAAAGAATTCTACCACATCAATTCAATGAATGTGTCTTATTTGTCACCTAAGAGGAGTCAAATATTAAACAAGATTGGTCTTCCTGGTGTCAACCTGCTACGTGCACAGTAATTTCAACCCTGGTTGGAGCAGGGTGTGGCTCACAATCTTTGTTAATTCTATTTAATAATTTTTTTTAATTTAAATCATGCTGTTTACACTGAGCAGATGTGACCATGACTCATGCCTGACATTCCATCTGAACCATGCTGTGTACTTTTGACAGCTCTCTACAAGGTTCTTGCTTTCAAAGTGTTCTGGTGTCCTAACTGGGCAGTGAGTAATCCTCCACTTCACAACCTGGTAATGAGAAAGAACTGGGGAAGCAGCTGCCAGCCAAGTACAGGGAGGTGGATTCTAAGACAGTTAGTTGCCTGCTTGTTGTTAACACTCCTATGGGCAAGAGGGGCCTGTTACCAATTTGGTGGTGAGCCCTCATTGTGACAATTAGCACTACAATTCATCCTGGTCTGGTGGGAGGAGAAGTCTGAACCCCCTTTCAGAGAACAGTTTAATACAGGAGCACCTACACTGAGTGTGATAGGAGGGATATGTATGACGGCCCTGGGCAGAAACTGGCTGATTCACTTGGGAGGTGAGAGGGCAGAGTCCATAATGCTCATTTATTATTTTTTAAAACTGTAACACACACACACAAAAAGAAGAGAGATTTCTCTGAGACAGACAAGGGGAATCATCACTGACTCATTGACTAGTATTCAGCTCTTATGCCCAGGATTGGATTTACAATGATGAAGGTGATCCCTGGAGACCAAGACACTGACCCTATAGTTCTAGATAAATTCCTGTCTTCAGATCCATAGGCCTGGAAAATGTCCCTAACCCTTATTTTGAAACAGAAGGAGAATTTAAAACATACCATCATCTTTTTTTTTTTTTAATGTGTCTGTTTCTATTAAAAGATATTATCTTGCCCTGGATTAAAGTAGACTCCTTTGGTATGAAATCCTCTGCTACAAACCCAAGTCAACCAAAAAAGCAAACCTCACAGCCCTGGCTGAAAAGCAACAAGGGCTGTGGCTGTTGAATCAAGAGGATCTTCAAAACGGAAATAGATGGTGTCAATAATGACAACTTTGCTGCCCAGTATAGGGCTTTGTGTGGATTGAAAACATGGGTGGGTTTGTTTGTTTTTTCATTTGTATGGCCTGACAACATTGGTGGTGTGTTTCTTTGAGCTGCCTGCCACCACAGCACCACTCAAAACTGCAAGTATATGTTTCTTACTCACTGGTGCAGAGACTCTCTCTCCCTCTACGCCCTTAATCTCTCACTCCCCGGACCCCAACACCTCAACAGTTCTAAGAAGAAAGATGACTAGATGTGGGGCTAAGGTCTCCCTGTCCCCAAGGGGGATCAAAGGCCACATGCAGCTGTCCAAGTATGTTGTGGAACTTCAAAGGGGGCAGAGACTCCAACTTTCGTGGCTTCTTTGACTACAGGTGCCAAAGTCATCACCCTACTAAGTCTGTGGGGGAGGAGCAATCTGGACGCAGCTAGAGGGCCTGGGCAGGGTTTGCTTGATGTGGAGCTAGCAAGAGAGTATTTCTGTGGCTTCCACTGCTACATGTGTAAGTGACATTGATACTTTACGTGCCTGTACTGGGAATGTTCTGAAGACCCAGAGGCACTTATGATCAAGAAGAGCCACATGTAGAGAATTGCTAGTACCTTTGAGGCCCCACAACCCTAATAGCCCCTTTGAGCTACAAGTCTCCATGACTAATGAGTGTGTCACTTAGAGCCTCTGGAAAAAGAGAGGCAACCTCCACTTGAAGGCGCCCCTTGAGATTTAAGACTTATTGCCCCCCCTAACGAGGCAGACAGCTTTTGAAAAGCAGCTATTAGCCAGTTCCTGAGCTCTTGTTGAAACTAAACACTTGACCCACGGAGGCCTTGTAACTTTCCAGACCGATAAGCATTTTGAAGTGAGCCAACTTGGACTCAACGATTAACAAGATAGAAAGGACTTAACAAGCCTCATTTATGAAATGGTAATGGTATATTCAAGAAGGCAGCCGGCCTGACCCCAGTTACATCTCAGTTTTACATGAAAAGGGCAGCAATCCTTAGGGGGAAAACTTGATGCATCTTCGCTACCTGAAGCAAAAGCCACTGGCTCAATAGAACCATTCAGTTCACAGAGGCTCCCCATGTGCCTGGGCCTCATTCACTAACCTGAAAGCCAGTGGTCTTCACAGGGCTGCTGTGGCTTTGGACCTCAATGAGAGCTCCGAAGGACCAAAAATAGACATAGTCACTCTACTCGGTGAACAGAAACCAAGGCCATTCTTATGGCTCTGGCCAATACTCCCCTTGACAAAGCGGCTATAGTTTTACTGACCCTTGGATTGTTGCCAATGGCCTGCCTGCTTGGTTTGCCATTTGGAAAGCTATCAACTGGAAGATTAGACACTTCTTTTTGAGTCTGAAAACTATGGAAACAGATCATGGCTACTGAATGAGCCCTCTGGGTAATTCATATAGATGACCATGATAAGGGTTCCTTCTCTAATGAGGATAACTGGAATCAAGCTTCTGACTGAGCCTGATCCATTGAGACTGCCACCATGGCTGCCCGGATCCATTGTTGCACCAGACATGGCAACACACCCACCACCACAGACAAGGCACAAAGTAAAGCACTCCATGTTTCTGGATGCAGAGGCTACCACCCTGTGCCAAACTGTGACTCCTGCCACAAGCTGACCCATTTGTCTCATGATGCAGGGGGACACATCGCACACAAGACATTGCTCCATGCTCCTGGCAGGCTTTGTCCCCTCTCAGAGCTATGAATGGTGCCACACCACTGTTGACACATTTCCAAGTTATGGAACAGCTATGCCAGTCTAATCAACCAGCTCCAGTCGCAACAGAATGGCCCATGAAATTTATCTGAGTCATGTGTTTTGCTTTCTGGGCCATTTTCAGTCTGACAGTGCTGTGCCTTATATATAGCCCAAAAGCTGTTCAACAATGAGCTGTTCAGCAAGGTATTCAATGAACCATTCCTGCTCTCAACCATCCACAGCCATCTGAGCTTTGGAAGAGCCTCAAAAATGGACTACCTTCCTTATCAGCTCCTGCTCATACATCTTGCAGTGAAGCAGTTTTGTCTCTGAATGCAGCTGCCCCCCAAAAGGAATCCATCCCATCTCAGCTACTTCCTGGATAATAATTAGAATAAAAGGAGTGAGAATTATATAGGCCTAATTTTGAAAGTGTGGGACTCTGTTGTGACCATTCTTGGACATGATGCATTTTCCACCCTCTAGATTTTAAGTTTCCTAAGTGGAAAGTCTACACATTATCCATTATAATGTTTGATGTATTGTGTGCTCAATAAATAACAGAATTAACCCTCTAAGCCAACAGGATTCACTTAGGAAAGAATATTTTGTTAGTTTTGTTTTGGCATTAAATTAAAAACGGGCATTCAAACCCTAGCCAATTTGGCTCAATGGATAGAGCATCGGGCCACAGACTGAAGGAGCATGGGTTTGATTCCAGTCAAGGGCACGTACAGCAGTTGCAGGCTCCATCCCTGGCCCAAATGAGGGGAGGGGTGGGGGAGGCAACCAATCAATTTGTCACTCTCACATCGATGTTTCTCTCTATCTCTTCCCCTTCCACTCCCTTAAAAAAAAAAAAATTTCAATGGAAAAATGTCCTTGGTGAGGATTAACAGAAAAAAAACAAAAAACAACAACTAAAATAAATAAATAAATAAATAAATAAATAAGGACATTCAACGATAGAAAATTCAAATAATCAAAAATTAACCTACAGCTATAGTAGGAAGACCCACATCTTATTACTCTCTCAGAAAAAAAAAAAGCTCCTCAAGGACACTGAGTACTATATTGCACATATTAAAAATTTACTATTTAAAAGGTGTATCAGCATTAAATAATTCTCAGTAATTTCCTCTCTGCTTAATTTAATTGTATCATAAGGAGTATGCCTGGTGGTTCACTAAGATAATCAACAGCTATTAAGATGATCGTCTTGCCTATAATTACATTTAAAATGAAGAAGTTTTTAAAAGCAGAGCACTACGTATTGGGTAGGTTTTCTTATTCATACCACTGCTATATAAATTTCCCCAGATACCATCTTTATAAAATAACTTGGGTTTGAGTTAAGCTTAAAATGTATTTATTTTAGCTTACCTATTTTAATTCTGAAAAATCGTTTTTAAATTACCTGTAAATAGCAATTGGTCTCTATTGAAAAACCAGAGAAACCGTTGAATACTTATATTTTCTTTAAACACAACTATGTGAGAAGTGTAATTGATGACTGATTGGTGTGTGTCCCTACATAATTAGTACACACCTAAATGAGAATATTAACCCACTTTTTATGCATTAGGACAACACAGGTACCCAGGCCCTAATCTAAAAACAAATAAAATGAATGGACTTAAAATTAATTAGCCTATGAGTGATCAAGATTCTTGTGAGATAAAAAAAATTATATAGTGTAACTTTTTCAAAACTATACTCAACAGAGGAAGAGAAATAGGAATATTTTTCCTTTTGAGATAAACTAAAATTATTCCGTTCTTTTTTTCTTCTCATATCAAGATGATACATCACATCATCACAAATTTATTTATAAACTTTTACTTGTTTATATTAGAATCATTCTAAAATGGTTGTTAGACTGCCTAGAAAAATAAATACAATTAATAAAAATAAGTACAAAATAAAAACAGAACCAAAATAAAAGTGAGGAAATCAGGGCAAAGAGAATATAAGGATGGAAAAAATTAAGATGAAACCTGAATAAAAAGAGCATACAACATGTATGCTATAAGATCATATTCACCAACTAGATGAGTTTCATTGAATTGGCTCTGAGCTTCATGGTGGCCTAGTCAAAAAGATCTGGACAATTAGAGCAAAATTCATGTTGTTCATAAGGTAAAAACAAGCCAAATATTTAGATGAAGCACAGTTATTACCTGTGGAAAGACAGGGTTTCTTTATACAGAGAATGCACTTGACAAAAATAAATAGTCTCGTGTACATAATAACAAAAATGTGCCATGGTTTCACAAGCAGTTTATATAATAGTGTTCCTTAGTATAACCTAAAGGCAAGCAGCTTGGTAAAGAAATCCTCTGATGACCTATAATGGGGTCAGGTAACTCCACAGCTCTAGATTGATCTACTTTATCAAAGGATAAAATTTAGAGTAACTTTAAAATTGAATGATCTTGCCTTCTCAAAACTGAAACCACACCCTGCTCCCCCAGGGGAGAGACATGGACCTAGACTGACAGTACTGTGTGTACATATTCAGATTTATATGTAGATTGTCTCTACCTCAGGAGTCTTCCCCAGGGATCCAGGGTGCTTCCCTCCCGTTGCTCCCAGCACACTCTAGTTAAATAATCTACATCAGTGGCTCTCAAACTTGAATGTGCGTCAGAACCACTTGAAGGGCTTGTTAAAGCACAGTTGCTAGGCCCCACCCCTGAGTTCCTAATTCAGTAGGTCTGGGATGGGTGTAGCAATGTGCATTTTAAACACACTCCCAAGTGATAGTGACGGTGGTAAAGAACCACACTTTGACAACCACTGCAAAGGTCAGAAAATGTTTTCTGTCAAGGACCAAAAAGTATGTATTATAGGTTTTGTAGGCCATGCAGTCTCTGATGCACTACTGTGCATTTGTAGTACAAAAGCAGCCATAGACAATACTCAAAACACATGGGCATGTAAGACTATTTACTAAAACAGGAGGTGGACTGGATTTGACCCACAGGCCATAGCTCCCTGGCCCCTGGTCTACACCCATCTGCAGAGATCTGGAAGCCCATGCACAAACCAAAAAGCTCTGCTCTACTACTGGCCTTGTCATAGTGCCTGAAGGCTGCCAGCAAGGTGTCAAACCTTTCGCAGTTAACGTTCTTCAAGTGATGACGAACTGCTGCAACCATGGCTCGCTCCCTATCCTTGCCTCGAAGATATTCACTTGGGAGTCTATTATAGATGAGGTCATCAGAACCTATTAAAGAGGAGGGAAAAGTCTTTTATCTGAATATAAAGTTTGTCAATAGCTAAAGAAAGACAGTGATCAAACAACTTCTATGAATGAAAAATCTACCTAACTCCAATGCTATGATCCAGCAAGACAAAATCTTGTGTATAAAAAAGTACATGAAGTGATGGACAAAAACTAATATTTTTTTTATGTGACTTCTCTGTTCAATGAAAAAATATCTGAAGAAATAAATTTTGTGGGGGCATCATTAGCCCTGCTCAGCTGTCAAGTCATTTCCTATGACAGTGAAGGCCTGACTGCCTCTTAGCAGATATTCGGCTGCAATGCTGAGGACTGGAAAGCTGGGGCTGATTTCATGTGGGGGCCACTCTATATACCTCAGAGATGGCTGAACCTCTGGGAGCCCCTGTAAAAACTGATCTCAAGCCTGGCCTGCGTGGCTCAGTGGTTGAGCATCAACCGGTGAACCGGGAGGTCACAGTTCAATTACCGGTCAGGGCACATGCCCGGTGTTTGGGCTTGATCCCCAGTAGGGGGCGCGCAGGAGGCAGCCGATTGATAATTCTCTCATCATTGATGTTTCTCTCTCTCTCCCTCTCCCTTCCTCTCTCTGAAATCAATAAAAACATTTTCTTTTTAAAAACTGGACTCAGCCGAAACCGGTTTGGCTCAGTGGATAGAGCGTCGGTCTGCGGACTGAAGGGTCCCAGGTTCGATTCCGGGCAAGGGCATGTACATTGGTTGCGGGCACATCCCCAGTTGGGGGTGTGCAGGAGGCAGCTGGTCGATGTTTCTCTCTCATCAATGTTTCTAGCTCTCTATCCCTCTCCCTTCCTCTCTGTAAAAAATCAATAAAATATATTTTAAAAAAATAAATAAATAAAATAAAATAAAATAAAAACTGGACTCAAATTCCCTGCTCCCCCCTAATATGGGTTTCTAGTCCACCTTCAGTCTGCAGATCAAGTTCCCATTTCCTAGTCCTGCTTCTCCCTATGCCACTGCCAACACCCCTACCCCATCCTCAGCTTCATTAACTAAGAGTCCTGGCCCACGACCCCTTCAGTTATTTGGAAGCAATGACCTTTCCAGTCCACATGCCATTGCTTTCATTTATCTTTCATCACTTAAAGGAACTTCCTTGAATTAATGATGCTCCAAAACACTGTGCTGCATAAGCTCACATAAAAATAAATATTTATTTTGTCAGTGAGTGGACTTTAACTAAATCACCTTCAGTAGTAGTTCTTAAACTTTAGTGTGTATTAGAGCCTAGTGAGTCAGACTATCTGGGCATGGATCCCAGGAACCTGCATATTTAATAAAGTCCCTGAGTGATTCCTACAGGCTATAGTTTGAAAACCATTGATGTACAACCCAATCCTGATAAGCTTTAACATAGTTTTCCCTTTGGATTTCTGCTGTTTAGACTGCTTAGAGCCCTGGCCAGTGTGGCTCAGCTGTTTAAGCATGATTTCATGCATCAAAAATTTGCCAGTTGGATTCCCAGTCAGGGCACATGCCCGGGTTTCAGGCTCCATCCCTGCTAGGAGGCATGCAGGAAGCAGCTGATCGATGTCTCTCTCACTCTCACGTCGATTTTTCTCTCTCTCCCTCTCCCTCTCCCTTTGTGTCTCTTTAAAAAAAATCGATTTTAAAAAAATTTTTTTTCTTTTTTTTAGCCTAACCGGTTTGTCTCAGTGGATAGAGTGTCGGCCTGTGGTCTCAAGGGTCCCAGGTTCGATTCCGGTCAAGGGCATGTACCTTGGTTGCGGGCACATACCCAGTAGGGAGTGTGCAGGAGGAAGCAGCTGATCGATGTTTCTCTCTCATCGATGTTTCTAACTAAGCCCTCTCCCTTCCTCTCTGTAAAAAATCAATAAAATATATTTTTTAAAAATATTTTTTTAAGTTTGCTTAGAAATAAAATTAAAAAAAACCCTGCTAAGTTTCTGTAACCACTTTTAGAAGTTGATTAAATGATTGGTAGGAAGAGAGCAGCTCTTAATTATGTGATTGTAGAGTACAGTGCTTTCTCAAACTAGAGGGTGGGTACAATTCATCTGGAAATATTGTTAAAATTTAGTTTCTGGTTGAAACCGGTTTGGCTCAGTGGATAGAGCGTCGGCCTGCGGACTGAAAGGTCCCAGGTTCGATTCCGGTCAAGGGCATGTACATTGGTTGCGGGCACATACCCATTAGGGGGTGTGCAGGAGGCAGCTGATCGGTGTTTCTCTCTCATCGATGTTTCTAACTCTCTATCTCTCTCCCTTCCTCTCTGTAAAGAATCAATAAAATATATTAAAAAAAGAAAAAAAAAATTGAGTTTCTGACTTGGCAGGTCTGGGTGGAGCCTGAGATTTTGCATTTCTAAGAAGCTTGCAGAGGACAACACTGCCTGCCTGCAGACCACATTTTGAGTAGCAAGGGCCTAGTACAATATTTGATTCATTAAAAGGCTGCCCCACTTCACTTTGGCTTGTTTAATACAGGCCACATTTATTTTCTAAATAAAATTGTGAGCCCTAATTGACTGAAGAAATTCATTACAACGGCTTTAATTTGTGCCTATTTCAAACATGACACAAAAACTTTTTTTCTTTCTTGTGTTACAAACTTTTCTTATTAATATTCATATGATATTTTAAGCCTCTAAAATTAGAAGCTTTGAGAGGAGCTGGTGAACGTAACTGCATAACGTTGTGTGTGTGTGTGGGGGGGGGGGGGGGGGGGTGTTGTTTGTTTTGTAAGGAGAAAGTCTGTGTATTTACCATAGTCGTCAGGACGGAGACAAGCTCCAAATGTGTGGTCCGGATGAACATTCATTGTTTCTGCAATGCTATCCAAGAAAACAAATCCTTTAGTTAAAATACCCACCACATGGCATCCCTGGAATTTAAAATATGTTTGCCATATGTTTTTAATAGCCCATATTTTCTCCTATAACGAAACTATGACGTTATCGAACAGAAGGTCTCCAGAGACAGGGAAGAGAGAGGAAAATGTAACACAGTAAGTGAAAATGAAATAAAGCTTTACACAAAGTTCCCCCTCCCTCTTCTCCAAATGCCTCTCCATCCCAGAGAACTCAGCACTTTCCTGCAACCACAGGCCCTGAGGAAGCTGACAGATAAACACACAAGGATGGCTTTCTTATTTAATAGATAGAAACAGAACACAAGCCAACATTTACCACAAGAGTCCTTTTAAAATTCAATCTACAGACACTCTCGATTCGAAGTTAATCATTAACTTACGGATCAAAGACTCTCCCAAGTTTATGTTGAAACTTTTCTTTGAAATCATCAATTCTCTTGGATACAACCTTCGCTCCTCTTTTCCTACAATATTAGAAAATTGTCAGTTATCTCCACCACCTAAAGTATTCTTGGCTGCCAAATAAACATATGGTAAAGAAAATCACAGTATACTTTGGGCCATCAGGAAAATAAATCCAGTTTCAAAATAAATTATATGCTAAAAAGAAAGCTCTATGCTCATTCTTCTATCATTCTACTAGTGGCCCAGTGCACGAATCCATGCACATTGAAAGGAAATTAATTGGAAGAAATACTTTAATATCGCTATTTGCGCTTTTTCTTTTTTTCTTTTTTCTTTTTTAAAAAATATATTTTATTGAGTTTTTACAGAGAGGAAGGGAGAGGGATAGAGAGTTAGAAACATCAATGAGAGAGAACCATCGATTCAGCTGCCTCCTGCGGGGGATGTGCCCGCAACCAAGGTACATGCCCTTGACCGGAATCGAACCTGGAACCCTTCAGTCTGCAGGCAGTTGCTCTATCCACTGAACAAAACCGGTTAGGACTATTTGCCCTTTTTCTATAATAGAAGTGTCAACCAAATTCACGATCGACAATGACAGATTGAAACACATGCATGTGAAGCTTTATATGTATCACATATGCATGAGTCAATTTAGCCTTTTATAGATATAAAATAAACTTGCTTAATTAGACCTGCTTTCTGATTTAGCTAAACTTTTTCCAGCCCAGTGAAGCACCCCAACTTCTCTTTCAGGTAATTGTCAGCAACACAGCAGTAAATATCAACATGAAGCAGATTATTATTGTAGATCACACAGGGAGAACAAAGGGTAAAATATTTAACTGCAGCAGTGTTTGACTATATTCTGCACAGTGAGAAAACCTGAAGTCATTTTCAAGGTTCACCATTTCTTACTTCTTTTCAGTCCGGTCAAGTTTCTAAGCTTTCTAAATCTCTGTTTTCTGGCTAATGAAAAGAAAACAGGATTCCACCGAGTCTCCTATCTACCTACTCCAGGACTTCTGTGAGGATCAAATGAGATGAAGCATGGGAAAATGCTTCACAGACATTTGGTTAAAGTGTGAAATGTTTCCACCTGGGCTGAAGAAACTACAAGGAGGCTAGTCACTAGGGAGAGGAAGCCGCGCGTTGCTATGTGACATCATTACCTGGACGGTCGGACACCTAGCATATCAACCTTTTATATACATAGATTATAAAGGTAAGTTAATAATACAATATGAAATTTTAATGAAAGAATAAGAAGGCCGACTTCAGCCCTAGCTGGTTTGGCTCAATGGATAGAGCGCCAGCCTGCGGACTGAAAGGTCCCAGGTTCGATTCCAGCCAAGGGCACATGCCTGGGTTGCAGGCTCGATCCCCAGTAGGGGGCGTGCAAGAGGCAGCCAATCAATGATTCTCTCTCATCATTGATGTTTCTATCTATCTCTCCCTCTTCCTTCCTCTCTAAAATCAATAAAATATATATTTTTTTAAAAAGGCCAACTTCAATTTGTTTTCAATGAACAAAACCAAGGTGTTAATGTTATTATTATAAATCTAACTTTTAAAATTACTAAAAGAAAATTAAGCATTAAATAAGTAAATAATATAAACAGATAACTCACATCTAGTAAGCAAATATATAGAGAAATTATAATACTGTCCAGTAATGAAAGAATGTAAAATAAAAAACAACAAAGTACCATTTTTAACAGAGTACACTAGCATAGAGACAAAGTCAGAGAGATCGAGAGACATCAAGAGAGACAGAGTAAGACAGAGAGACAGAGAAAGAAAATATTCAACATTGGCAAAAAGAATGGTAAAACACTTGCTAAATTATAGCAATTTGCACTAGATTGCTAGTGCAAATTGCTATAATCATTTTGGAAATAATTTGGTAATATGATTCAAAAAGCATAAAAACGTTCATTCCCTTTTTTATCTACCTCTGGGAACCAATCATAAGAAGATAATCCACATAACAAAAATGTAGAGAAGTTATATTTATAAAAATGTTTGTAGCCTCATTGACTATAATGCAAAAAAAAAATCTAAATATTCAATCATCAAGGGTGATTATATTGTATCATATTAACAACAATATTGCATGCAATTTAAATGTTGGTTATTAAGAATACACAGCAATATAAAATTATTTGATGTTAATGAAAAAGAATAAAGAATGAGGTTGCACTCTGATGAAACCTATGCAGAAATCTATACAGGAAGCCACACTAGAAAAAAATACATTAAAAATAATAATGGCTGAATTAAAGTGACAAAAATATGGGTGATTTTATTTTGCCAATTTTCTGTAATATAACGTTGTTACTTCATTGTGATTAAATGAATAAGGTTTTTTTTGAGAACTGTAAAATTATAACACTACTATTCAATAACATAAGAATTAATAAATTCTCTATTTTTTTGCTCAAGACTGAAAACAATGAATATAAAATTCTTAAATTTCATTTTCTTTTAAAACTATTTCCTGTGCTATAGAAATATCAAGCTGAATAAATTTCTGGAGAAGAGTGACACTCTGTGGAGAAACAAAAAATGAAATATAAAGTAATTCACTTCTTATTTCTTCATTTACTTTCCATTAGTTCAAAAAGAAGGGAAAAACAATATGGGTAACAGTGAGAATAAGTCAATGGCAGTTTAAAGGCCATATTTTGAAATAAATAAAGTTGACAATCTAAAAACCAGCTCCAAAACACATAATTAGGAACATGGAAGAATGATAAGGGTTAGTATATAAATCACAGAGTCTACTCTCTCCAGTCTAATAGTGCCTGGATTATGTTTCTGGGAGAATCAGAAAGTATCTGTGAGAAGCCATTTACGTCAGAACTAGTGGCCCGGTGCACGAAATTCATTCATGGGGAGGGGTGTCCCTCAGCCCGGCCTGCACCCTCTCCAATAGGACCTAAACCGGCAGTCGGACATCCCTCTTGCAATTCGGGACCACAGGCTCTTAACCACTCACCTGCCTGCTTGCCTGATCGCCCCTAACCACTCTGCCTGCTGGCCTGATCAACCCCAACTGCCCCCCCCTCCCGGCCTGATCACCTCTAACTGCCCGCCCCTGCTGGACTGATTGCTCCCAACTGCCCCCCCACACCAGCCTGCTCGCCCCCAACTGCCCCCCCACCAGCCTGCTTGCCCCCAACTGAAACCCCACCAGCCTGCTTGTCCCCAACTGCCTCCCTGCCGACCTGCTCATCCCCAACTGCCACCCCTCACCAGCCAGCTCACCCCCAACTGCCCCCCTTGCCAGCCTGCTCGCCCTCACCTGCCCCCCCTGCCGGCCTGCTTGCCCCCAACTGCTCTCCCCTGCCAGCCTAATTGTCCCTAACAGCCTCTGCCTCAGCCCCACCACCATGGCTTTGTCCGAAAGGATGTCCAGAAGGTCTCCCGGTCTAATTAGCATATTACCCTTTTATTAGTATAGATATCAATAATTGTAACATTATTACACAACCTCACAGCATTCACTGATCAACTTAGAATAAAGTCCTTTGCATGCCAGTAAATTTTTCATACACACACTTATTATTTGAAGATTCTGATTCTTCAAACCAAAAGTCATCAACAGTATAACATAGAGGTAGTTTTACAGAGGAAATATATCCCTTAAAAGTTAAGAATAAACCAAATTTATGTTAAAATAGTACATATAGCCAAGCCAGCATGGCTCAGTGGTTGAGCGCTGACCTATGAACCAGGAGGTCATGGTTCAATGTTGAGTTGTGGGTTCAGTTCCCCAGTAGGGAGCATGCAGAAGGCGGCTGATCAATGATTCTCTCTCATCATTGATGTTTCTATCTGTCTCTCCCTCTCCCTTCCTCTCTGAAATCAATAAAAATATTGTTTTTAAAAATAGTACATATAAAATTCAGATGCCTTAAAATGTAAACAAACATGCTTAATTCCAAGTTTATACTAGAAATCACATTGAAAAGTAGTGAGTTCTTTTTAAAGATCCAACAAACTGAAGGAATAAACACTCTATTATTTTAGCAACAATTTTCCAATTAAGTTTCAAAATACAAAAATTATGATCAAATAAAACATTGTTCTATAAACAATGTTTACTCTTGAATAGAGACAAGTTGGAGAGAAATGTACCCTGCTTATTGCCTGCTTTTATAAATTCAGTTATTTTGTACTGAGATATAATTAACATATAATATTGCCCTAGGTGGTTTTTTTTTTTAATATATTTTTATTGATTTCAAAGAGGACGGGAGAGGGCGAGAGAAACATCAATGATGAGAGTGAATCATTGATCGGCTGCCTCCTGCTCGATTCCCGCTGGTGACCAAACCTGAAACCTGGGCATGTGCCCTGACCAGGAATCTAACCATGACCTCCTGATTCTTAGGTCAATATTCAACCACTGAGCCACACCATTTGGGCCCAAATAACTATTAAACAAAGATGAATGATAAAGGACTGGTCAATTATATGTGACATGGTTATCTTTGTAGAGATCTGAAAACCCATTATCTAGCCCTAGCTAGTTTGGCTCAGTGGATAGTGCGTCGGCCTGCAGACTGAATGGTCCCAGGTTCTATTCCAGTCAAGGGCACATGCCCAGGTTATGGGCTTGATCCCCAGTAGGGGGTGTGCAGGAGGCAGCCAATCAATGTTCTCTCTCATCATTGATATTTCTTTCTCTCTCTCCCTCTCCCTTCCTCTCTGAAATAAATAAAAATATATTTTAAAAAAACATATACAAAAAAACATTATCTTTAAGAAATATCAATAGGGTTAATCCCATAGATCAAAAACATTCATACATGTCTTTATATTTGCTTGTAAAATCACCAAGTAATTTTAGAGTGATATATACTTACACACACACACACACACACACAAATTATTATGATTATATATGGGGGAACTGATCAGTTTGGAAGATACATCATTACATCTTTTCTTTTAATTTTATGTCTGAAACATATCATTGTATTACCTCTTCAAAAAATAAATCAACCCTAGTTCAGTTGATTAGAGAATTTTCCTGATATGACAAGGTTTCAGGTTCTATACTCAGTTAGGGCACATATAAGAAGCAACCAATGAATGCATAAATAAGTGGAACAACAAATCTCTCTGTCTCTCTCTCTGTCTGTCTCTCTCTCTCTGTGTGTGTGTGTCTCTCTGTCTGTCTCTGTCTGTCTCTCTCTCTCTCTCTCTCTCTCTCTCTCTCTCTCCCCATAGGTCATATATCTAACACTTGCCCCAGGATACAATATAATTAAACTTACATTTGTAATTCGTGGAGCCAATATAAACTTTTTGCCATGGTTCGTCCATCATTAAAATGTGGTGTTGAGACCCCATACAGGTTAAACCTATGGAAAGTTGACGGGTTATACTTTCGGTTCTTTGCTTCTCCTGTGGAAAGAAAGGGGAGACTTCTAACTTCTGCAATACAAATAACCTTATCTGGAAGGAAGCACATTATGTTCTCATTGACATTGAAAATGAGAGTGGAACAAAGAATGAAACTGTAACAGTGCAGAGACCTGCACATATTTGGCAACAGATGACAGAAGCATTCTCCCATGTGAAGTAGGAGACTGGTGGGACAAGAGTTCCTTGTGTTAATATTAGGAAAGTAAGTAGGGAAATGATGAAAAATGCAGACCCAATTAACATTACAGAAATCCTAAAGATTGGGGAGGTTGGGCGATGCTTTGGGGTCCCAGGAGTCCTTCCCATTATGCTAAGATCAGAGAGGTTGGTGTTCTGTACTTGCTTTCACTGAGCTTTGGTGACATAATCAGAACAATGAAACCCTCACAGTTCACTAAAATCATTTATCTCATATTAGAAACATTCAAAGGGTGATTGAGAGCTGAGAACACAACAGGGAGGTTTTTATATTTAAGATTTAATACTGTGGTTTTTTCTTTTCAAGTCAAAATGTAGCATTAGTTTCTATTTCTAGATTAGAAAGTAAGACTGAAACTAGAGATTAGCTCAAAGGTTAAGATAAAATGGAGAGAAGATATTCAGACTCACTAGTAACCCAAATAATGTAAAGAAAAACAATCATGTGAAATTATAATTGGTCTCTCAGTTAAGTAAAAATAAAGAAAATTGGCCCTAGCCAGTTTGGGTCAGAGGATAGAGCGTTGGCCTGGTTTGATTCCGGTCAAGGGCATGTACCTTGGTTGCAGGCTCCTCCCCGGCCCAGACCCTGGTCGGGGGCTCCTGCAGGAGGCAACCAATCAATGTGTTTCTCTCGCATCAATATTTCTCACTGTTTTCCCCTTCTCTTCCACTCTCTCTAAAAATCAATGGAAAAATATCCTTGGGTCAGTATTAAAAAAAAAGAAGAAGAAGACTGGCAAACTCACTATATGGGAAGACGTGGGGAAGTGAAAATTCTCATATTCTGTGGGTGTGAGGGCAAATTGGGGAAGCTATTCAGGAGACCAGTTAGACTCTAAGAGTGAAAATTTCAGATGCTCAGAAATATAGATATGTATCCTAAGGAAATAGATTATAGTCACAAAGATATATAAACAATATTTTTTAATATTGAAAAATATAATATTGAAATGCACATGAAAAGATAACCAAGATATTTCATACAACGGGGGAGAAAGCAAATAGGAAAAAACATATATACAGAACAAAACACACACATATACTCATATATGAATGAGCAAATACAGCTATGAGAGTATCATCTGTGCAAGATTGGGAGCTGTGGGAGATTTTCACTGTACTTTATGTATTTCTCTGTAGCTTGCAATTTATAAAAGAAATACCTATTACTTTAGTAATGATTTAAATTAAGTGTATTTAAAAGAAGTTGTAGATGTGTACCTATTGAATAGTGTCCTTGACATATTAAGTTAAAAAAAATGTTTAATGTATATAGCAGGTTCCCCACAAACATTGAGAATAAGATCACATTTAACTAAAGATAGCTCAATGAATAGTGGATTAGAAAGATGTTTAATATTAAAACTATAGTCATCTCTGATGAATGGGATTTTAAGGTTACATTTACTTTTTCATCATTTTTTATATTTAAATTATACATAATATTATGTATTTTTATAATAAAAATGGAAATAATTTCATTATAAAAAATAAGGACAATATTTAAAAGATTGGATTTCATGACTTTTCAAGAGGCTAATGAAACATCTGTAAAAATAAGCAAATGAAGCTAAGTTCTTCAAAATATATTTTTTTAATCTACACTCATTTACCTCCAATTGCTAAATGCATCTAAGATATCTCATTGTAGGCTGTCTGTATACATTCATTCATACAGTTTTTTTAAAAAACAACTAAAAGGCATTGGATTAGATTGTGTGAGAGATGCTAAACTTTTTCCAAAAAGTAAATAAAATATTTTCACAAGAAAGGAAGGGAGGGAAGGAGGAAAAAAGGAAGAGAGGACTAGAGGGAGGAAAGGAAGAAAGGGAGGGAGAGAGTCAGAAAGTAGAGGGGGTAGAGATAGAGAAGTCAAGGTTGTGAGAAGGAACATGGTGACCAAGCGGGTGGCAGCAGTGGCAGTCTGAATGGCAAGGCAGAGACAAATCTCAAGACTAGGATCCTATTAGAGTGTAGGGAACCAGCAGATATTGGTCATAAAAGAGGAGAATGGCAGATTCCAGACAGTGGAACAATCAGCATAGGATACAAGTCCCAGCTATGAGGAAAGTTTAGAAGGAAGAGCATAGACAGGGAGTAAGGTGGTGGAGGAGAAAAAGTAAAGAAATAAAGAAGGAGCAAGGGAGAGGGGTGCCTTGAGCTGCAATCAAGGGAGAGTCTTGCTCCTAGCTAATGGAAGTTGAGTTCATGAATCATTCACAATTCAGCAGCTTTCTCAGGACACATATCAGAGTCTAATTCTCAACCCTCTATCATATCAAGATTCTACTTACACATCAACACATTAACAATTAATTTGTGTTTTATAGCACTATAAACATTTAATGCCTTTCAGCTGTGCTGTAGAATAATTCTAGTAATATGTTACTATTAATCAAAATGACTTAATACTAATACCTATTGAGCTTTTACCATATTCCAGGCACCATGCTAAGCCTTTTGCAAGCACTCACTTAATCCTCACAATATTATTATCCCCATTTAAGAGACTATATGTTAATAGGACAATTAAAATACCCAAGGTCTAAAAGAAGAGCTATAATTTGAACCAGATATATCTGATTCAGAAGTTGTTCACTTAACCATTACCCAATCAATATTCCTCATATAAAGCTAAGCACTTAGAATAATCCTGACATTTAAAAAAAGAACAGTATTTTAAAGCCTAAAACCACTAAAACAAAATAACACTATCTAACATTTAATCTCTCTTACCTGTCTTTTCATTTTAATGATACATACATTTTCTACATTTTATATACAAAATGTGTAAGGATATGTGGTCCCAGCTATGGGGGTTGATGACCTTATTTTTTAAAATGTTATTATTTATTGATCACCCATGATATGCCAGGCACTTAACTTTATGCACATTATCTCTTTTATTCCTCTTCACAAAACAAAATAACACTATCTAACATTTAATCTCTCTTACCTGTCTTTTCATTTTAATGATACATACATTTTCTACATTTTATATACAAAATGTGTAAGGATATGTGGTCCCAGCTATGGGGGTTGATGACCTTATTTTTTAAAATGTTATTATTTATTGATCACCCATGATATGCCAGGCACTTAACTTTATGCACATTATCTCTTTTATTCCTCTTCACAAATCTGAGAGTCCCATATTGTCAGGCCTATTTTATACTGGAGGACACTTACCCACATAGTAATCATTGTGAGAAACAACATATAGGTCATGCCCTTCCTCTCCTTCTTTAAATACTTCATGATAGGGCTTCGGTGGATTCACCACATCTCGAGCAGATATATCTGAAGAAAGGATTAATCACATCAGTTTTAAGGTATTTTAAAAATCTATTTATAGCCCTAGTTGGTTTGGCTCAGTGGATAGAGTGTCGGCCTGGGGACTGAAGGGTCCTGGGTTTGATTCCGGTCACATGCTCAGGGTGCGGGTGCAAGAGGCAGCCAATCAATGATTCTCTCTCATCACTGATGTTTCCATCTCTCTCTCCCTCTCCCTTCCTCTCTGAAATCAATAAAAATATATAATTTTTAAATATCTATTTATATTTAAATTAAGTAGAACAAATGACAAAGTGAAGCTGAATGCATAAGCCACATGGCCACCCTAGAACACAAAGCCAATATAAATGAAGATTTATCAAGGTTGTTGGGACATAATCTAGATGTTACTGTTTTAGGAACCCTCATTTGACCTGGCTCATTCCCTAGAAGTCTGAAGAATATCAAAACTCTATACTAGTTAACCATTTAGGTTGTCCTGAGCCATATTCCAAGCCCAGTTAAATTCCCAATTCTGCGACTCTCCAGACAATTGTGATTTTAGTTTGCTCCAGACTTCTCATGATGATCTAAGCAAATTTGAATCACAAATCAGTTTCAAACACCCTGATGCCATGTGAGGGAGCCTTGGTGCAAATTTTGGCGGCTGTAGACTGGAACATACACCCTGAGTCTGTTTAGATCTGAATATCCATCTTCAAAGTAGCCAAAAGTACCAGGGAAATCACTGGAATCAGGAAGAAATTATTCTTCCTACTGATCCCAAACCTAGAGTTATAACTTGTTTGTTTAGTACCTGTTTTCTCAGGAGTGGTGGCCCACAATAGTGAATCATTTTGTTTTCATTATTTTACATAATGATTTTAAAATATAATTCCACTTACAATTTTACTCTTTCAACATAACAACATAGATTACTACTAATAATATACACTAATATATTATAATAACTAGAGGCCCGGTGCACAAAATTCATGCACTGGAGGGGCTCCCTCAACCCAGCCTGTGCCTTCTTGCACTCTGGGACCCCTCAGGGAATGTCTGACTGCTGGCTTAGGCCCGGCTTCTGGCTGAGCGGCACTCCCCCTGTGAGAGCGCACTGACCATCAGGGGGCAGCTCCTGTGTTCAGCGTCTGCCCCCTGGTGGTCAGTGCATGTCATAGCGACTGGTCGTTCTGCCAATCATTCCACTGTTTGGTTGAATCCTATCTAATAATAGCGTACCATGTAAATTACCATCACTCCGCTACGCCCACGATTGGGCGGCAGAGGCTGGGGGGCGGGACTCAGGGTGGCCTATCCGGCCATTGAGAGGCACGGATCCGCTGCCACTGAGCGGGGCTACGCTGCTGTTGAGAGGCACAGGGGGCGGGACTCCCGCCCCCTGTGCCTCTCAACGGCCAGATCCAGGCCGCTGAGGGGGTCCCACCCCCTGCGCCTCTGAACAGCAGGGGAGACCCCCTCAGCGGCCGCGGATCATCAAAAGTGGGGGAGCGAGCTCTGGCCTCAGTCAGCTAGCCACGGAAACCCGGCAGAGGATGGAGAGCAGCGACGAGGAAGACATGGAGAAGCACCGCATCCACCTATGCCCCGTCGCTCTGCGTACACGCTGCACCTCCTGCCCTGTGAAGTCCGGGTTAACCGGCCCGCCCCTGTGGGGCGCTTTTTCACCCCGGCCATCCGTCAGGGTCCCGATGGACTCGAAGGGCCGCAGTCTGAGGGGCGAGGAGGTGGAGGTGCCGCCTGGCCTGCTGGGATACATGATGGTGAGTCCATCGGGACCCTGACGTGCATGATTCAATCATGCACTGGGCCTCTAGTATAATTATAATAAATACATTAACTAAATCTATAACCATTGATATATTTATCATACAATTAATATTAATATATAATTAATGATATATTATAATAATTATAAAATATAAATCTATTTAAAATTTCACTCTTCCCTTTTAACCTAACAACATATTTTCTTTCTTTTGGACTTTCTGCCAGAACTGAGGTCTGTAAACAGTTAAGAATACCAGCCCTAGCCAGGTTTGGCTCAGTGGATACAGCATCGGCCGGTAGACCAAAGGGTCTGGGGTTCAATTCTGATCAAGGGCTTGAATCCAGGCTCCTCCCCAGCCAGGGCCTGGGTCAGGGTGCATGCAGGAGGCAACCAATAGATGTGCTTCTTCTTTTTTTTAATTTATTTTATTGATTTTTTTACAGAGAGAAAGGGAGAGGGAGAGAGAGTTAGAAACATCGATGAGAGAGAAACATCAATCAGCTGCCTCCTGCACACCCCCTACTGGGGATGTGCCCGAAACCAAGGTACATGCCCTTGACAGAAATTGAACCTGGGACCTTTGAGTCCGCAGGCCGACGCTCTATCCACTGAGACAAACCGGTTTGTGCTAGATGTGCTTCTTTCACATTGCTGTTTCTCTCTTTCTCTCTTCCACTCGCCCTAAAAATTAATGGAAAAATATCCTAGGGTGAGGATTAACAACAAAAAGAGTACCAGAAGGTGGTCATACTCAAAATAATACTGTAAAGCAGTACTTCTTTCTACTAGATGAACCACTATACTTATTAACACACATATACACATTTTGGAACATGATTTATTTAAGTGAGGTACACCTAGACAGTACTTTCCTTATTAAATGAGCTAGTCCTAGACAGCACTTATGATATCATTACTGTAACACTGTAATGCCATGCCTACATAAATACAATTTTTAATTCTATTTAAAAAAAGATATTTTATCGGTTCTAAAATACATTTTCCGTATTTCAAATTTTAACTTGAGATCTGATACAATAAAATACAACTGCATATTTTGCATTCCAAGGGAGTGGCATAATTTATATCCAGGGTGGATGTTACTATGCTAAGGGAAGTAATCTGATGGACTTTTTGGTGAAAAAAGTCCTGGAGCAGAGCCTTAATGAGTGCAGAAAGACAAAGAGAACTGAATTTCTCTGCAGGACAAAAATGGAATTTGAGGTCTCCTGTAAAGACTCGAAAGAGGGTAGAAACCTGAAAAAGATAGAAGATAAATGTGAGAAACATGTAAAGAAAGGTGCCTGACAACAGGGCAGGAAGCTGGGGCTTCAGAAGAAATAATGGCCTATGATCAATTAAATTATACACTGTTGTTTGTTGAAAGATGTGCTCCACTCCCTCTCAAAATGAGAAGACAAGTCTGCTCTATACACTGCCTGTGTCTGTTAATATGTGGTAGACACTGGGGATCTGCATGTGCAGAAGGAGGTGTCAGCGTTTACCAAACTTATTTGTTGCTTGACCTACTTTATGGAAGAGTTTCATAAAGAGTTCAGACGTAAGAACACATCAGGGGCATTAGCGAAGAAAAAGAAAAAAACAGCCACAAATGGACATACAGGGAGAAGGGATTGCAGCCTATGCTGCTGGTCCCAATGCCAACTTTCCTGTCCTTTTTTTAATAATTATTTATTGGCTGCTTCTTGTATGTGCCCCAACTGGGGATGGAACCTTGGTCCTTGGCATATGGAGATGACACTCTAACCAACTGAGATACCCAGCCAGGACTCTCTTTCCAGTCTTTATATCATCTCTACTATGCTCACCGAATCTCCACTTCAAAACCTGAATTTTTACTGCCTGGCACACATAAACTCTAAGGTTTCTGGGTCTAAGAGTAGCTTTGTTGCTATGATCCCATCTCTCATTCTTCAGTCATCGTTGGCACCACCGCCACCAAACAATGTAACAATGGGATATTTAATCCAATTTTCTGAGAATTATTTTGCTACCCCTCCCATCCCTTATTTTATTTACTACCTCTGATGACTGTTGTTCCAAATGTTGTATTGAGTACATCCAGGCCTTTAGGTAATCCTGGTGATTGATCATGAGATTTTCCTAATGGTGCTCGTTGATTACTAAAATATATTGATTCCTTTTTATCTTTAATTTTCTGTTGGAATGTTGTAATAGGCTGTGGGTTTATCAATACCTTTGCCTAAAGAAATCATACAAAGCACAGATGTAAGAACAAAAGAAGCAAAAATCTAAAAGCTGACACTCTAAATCAATGCTAGAGAAAGAAAATATGATTGTAGAAAAATAATTCCTCATCACTGCTTTGCTCACCTTCAAAGGAACTGTAAGAGTTGGGACTATGAAGCTTAAACATGCCTAAACATGAACTTTCAAAGGGGTTAAAAGGTTTCAGGGGGGTTAAAAGACTTATGAGAGGAGCTCCCAGGTTACTTGACTCCAATATTCCAGAAAAAAATGGGAATGCCAAACAAAAGAAACACATGAATTCAACAAATGTTTTTTTCTGAACCTAGATTGTCCGTTTAATGAATGGACATCTCCGCTCAAATATCTAAGCACTTTGTAGTACCTCTAGGCAATAATCACCCACCCTTTGTTGTTCCCTACAAAGACTGACAGCATTTCTTATTACTGTCAGAATATGGAGTGCAACTTGGCTTTTAATATCTGAGGGGAGAATATCAAGCTTGTAACTTTAAACCATTAATTTTTCCACATTCTTTTGGCTGCTACTTCTTGCATTTCCCTCTCCCCAAAAAACTTTAGAGCCAGTTCATTTAGAAAGTCACAGAGGTAGAAGTGAGCCATAGAAGAAATGGGCTTAGAGAATAAGAGGCAAAAGAAGGGCCCTTGGAGCTTAGGAGAGAGAAAGGTAAAGGTGATGCACCTGGGGGGAAGAAGAAGGGAAAGGGAAAGACAGGAGTCGCCAGATTTTTTTTTTTTTTCCAGTGCTCAAGATGTAGGGTGGAAAGACGAGTGGAACTGGTGATTTCATTAATACCTCATTTGTGAATTTTCATCTTGGTAAGTCAGTAGTAATATACAGGGGAAAAAAGAAAAAGAAGTTACCGGTAGTGAAGCTTTAGATCTTATTCCATGTGTCAAATACGGTGCAATTTGAGGGTCATTTGCTCTGCCATAAAATACTCTTTCGGCTCCAGCAGGTGGATATCTGAAGTTGAAAAATTTTTTTGCCTCAGGTGGAGTAATTGGCTACAAACAGTGAGACAAGAAAATAGAATTATCAAGTACAGTTTTTAAAATATTAGGACTGATCTATATCAAAGATTTTCAACCAGTGTGCTACAAGTACTTTTGAAACATGCAATACCTGACTATTTAGTCAGGGGCACTGACCTCTTTTCCCTTAGATTGTCAAATAAAAAAAATGACAACAGTCAACACAACAATAGCCATCTGGTATGACTGAATCACACTTAGATCTATTTTTTTCTCAGGTCGGCAAAAAATATATTTTTTTGATGTGCCACAGAATTTTAGTTGTTACTTTATGTGTGCCATTGTTATTGGACCCAGAAAAGCTGTTATCGGACAGCCCCTGAGTCTGAGGAAGACGGCTGTCCCCTCCTCAGTTTTTATCAATCTCGTAGGAGTGACAGTGGACAGCGGTATTGTAGCATTGAATGTATTAAGCAAGCAAGGCAAGCAAATTTATTAAAAATATACTTGGCATAGCCAAAACCAGTTTGGCTCAGTGGATAGAGCGTCGGCCTGTGGACTCAAGGGTCCCAGGTTCAATTCCGGTCAAGGGAATGTACCTTGGTTGCGGGCACATCCCCAGTAGCGGGTGTGCAAGAGGCAGCTGATCAATGTTTCTCTCTCATCGATGTTTCTAACTCTCTATCCCTCTCTCTTCCTCTCTGTAAAAAATCAATAAAATATATTAAAAAAAGAAAAAAGAAAAAAATATATACTTGGCGTAAACCACAAGTGAGCACCCAGCTAATATGAGTGTCCTGCCTAGTGGAGGTTTAGGGTTTTATACTTCTCTGTCTACAGGTTTCAAGGTTCCACTGCCGGATATCTTGGGCACAGACTAGATTACTTTGTCATGGCTTTCCCAGAATTTATGAGAACATCTGGCAATTTTATGTTGGAAAATCCCAAGACTGCTGACTTCCTTGTTCAGTGAGTGAGATAAAATTACCCCTTTTCTCCTTCCCCCTTACCCCCTCCTGCCTTAGCAGTTCCAAGTGATTTAAGCTATGTATTCTCTTACTAGAGAGGAGAGGTATTAATAATTTGCTCTCAAGTGTCCTTGGTTGGGGAAGATAAAGTCTTGTTGCAAGCTGCCCCTGCAAGCTGCCCAAACTGTTTGGCCTTGTTTAATTTTCTTATCTCAGCTTCTCTATTCCACTTGTCCTGGCTTACTGGCCTGTCTCACCATGAGATGAAAAGAAAAAGGTTGAAAATTGCTGATCTATACCAATCAATGAACACCTTTCATTGCATGCATATAGTAAGCACATGGGGACCTACAGCTCCAAATAATAATATTTCCTGAGATTTGTTTTTTTAATGGAAATAAATAATTTATTTTAAAAGTTACATTTAGAGAACAATCAGGAAGTATTCAGGTTAGAAAGCATACCATAAATATTTCCTTTTGAAATAAATGGAATCCCCTCTGTAGCTTTTTATAAAGCTGGAAATCATAGAACTAGAATTTTCACTTCCTTGGATAAAATCTATAGAAGACCTCAAAATACAATAAAGAATCCAAATCTAAATGCAACACATTAAGTTTAAACAACCTGCACAAGGAATGTTGAGAGTTGTCTATCTTCCAATGTTCACATTCAAGGTAAAAATATAAACACAAATGCATATTGAAAATGCTCACCCTTGGAAGTTTTTCAGTCAAGCAGGTTGCAACTCTGTATCCAATCGGAATAACTTTCCCTGCCTAAGAACAACAACAACAAAAAAGCCTCATAGTTAATCATTGTGGGGGAAATGGAGGGTGAGGGGTAGGAAAGGTAGAAGGGCTTGGGGGTAACATTTTGAAGAATGAAATTTATTTCAAAATTACCTATGCTTCTAATGCTACAAAAGTTACTTTCAGCTACTTAACACAATTGAGGGAAAAAGTAAGAACAAATTGCAAATCTAAAGCAATCTTAATATATAATATAAACATTAAATTCTAAGTATATATAGTGCTAGCATTGTAATCCAATCACATGAGCTCTGTGAAAAGCTAAGGGAATCCACTTTCAGAAATAATCTTGTCAGAGTTCATATCAGTACAATGGGGACATGGCTATATTCAAGCTAAACTCAGGAAAAAATGTTAGGTAATTCCAAGCGCATGGGTGTGTTTGTGTGGGGGTATGTTTCCACCAACACCCTAACTTTTGGTATATGCAAACACATCACCCATGGGCCCAGCTCCTTCAGTGAATGTCCACTGTTCACTTGATTCAAATTTGGATTTTATCTTCCTTTCTTTGCGCAAGGCAAAGATTATAACGGTTCATTCCCAGCAATGCACCGCTTATCTATTTCCCTTTTATCATTTCAAGGCAGCTGACAGTTATGTCTTCGATCTCATCTGGGTGCTCTTTAGGTCTGGTGCAGAGGTCTTGTCCTGAGAATTTTTCCTTTGCCTTTCTTCAGAGTTAGACTGCCCATCCTCCCATCTACTCCTCCTTTTGGGTTTACTCCCCCATTTCCCTGAAGAAAATTCTTTACTCATTATAATGCATAAAAAGCCAATTACAATTCCTTACATCCTTGAAAATGTCTTTATTCTACTCTTACATTGGTTAATAGTATGACTTGGTATAGAATACAAGGTAGCAAATATGTAATTTTCTTTCTGAATTTTGAAGGCATTATGCCAATGTCCTTTAAGAGATGGTCTTGCCTGTCTGGTGTGGTTCAGTTGGTTGAGCACTGTTCTATGCACCTGTTCAATTCCAGGTCAGGGCATATGCCCAGGCTACAGGCTCAATCCCCAGTAGGGGGTGTTCAGGAGCAGCCAACCAATGTTTCCCTCTCATCAACGTTTCTATCTTTCTCTCCCTCTCCCTTCCTTTCTCTGAAATCAATAAAAACATATTTCAAAAAAAATAACACTAAAATAAAAAATGGTCTTGCTGTTGAGAAGTCTGATGCAGTCCTGAATTTTGTTCCATGGTATGTGGCTTCTTTTCTCCCCTATGGAAGTATTTAGAATATATTGGCAGATACCTGAACCCAAGCAGGATGGCTTCCAAATTCTACTCTGAAGCAGGATACTCTACTGACTCTGTATGCACTGTCTACTGGTGAAAGGGCTGGCTTTCCTCCTGGCTGCTGGCCCTCCAGAGGCCTTTGGGAGAGGAAGCTAGGGAAATGGCAATACAAGAAGTACACTTTACTTTTAATGCCCCATTTTCAGCTTGGAGCTGCCCCCCTGTGTTATCTTGGGCTTGGTGTCTTTGAGGCCAATAACCACTCTGGGAAAATAAATCCACAGTTTTGGTGGAAGGGAGTGCAAGCCGGGGCAGAGAGGTAGGGAGTTGAGGTAGCATGGGATGGAAAGGAGAACTGGAAACCGAACCACACTGAATATGGACTTTCAATCCTTCGATTTTCAGATCCAAGCTTTACTGTACCTTCTCCCAAAGGCTGAGCTTCTCAGAGATTGTTCCAGGCAAACTGGACCATTTCTGGTGGAAAGTACCACCTGATTCCCCTCAAACTTCATTGTTTTCCTGCTCTGCAAAATCAATTGCCATATCTCCATCTTGCTATTTTCTAACATTTATTGAAATTTCTTAACTGTTGTCTCCTCTTCTGTTTTCTTTTTCCTTGTGGCTTGTTACCTTTATGTTTTTAAATATATTTGTATTGATTTCACAGAGGAAGGAAGAGGGAGAAGGAGAGATAGAAACATCAATGATGAGAGAGAATCATTGATCAGCTGCCTCCTGCACGCCCCCCCCACCCCAATTGGGGATTGAACCTGCAACCCAGGAATCAAACCATGATCTCCTGGTTGATACTCAACCACTGAGCCACACCGGCCAGGCTGGTTTATTATCTTTAAAAAAACTACTAAAGGCCTCAGAAATCAGGAAATTCTGTAATGACCCCCCCCATTCAAATATCACCAGTTATCCCAATATTGCCCTTTATGGCAAAAGGACCAAATCCAAGATCATAATGTGATTCTCTGAGAAGCAGATACCAAGATTAGACATGTAAGAGATTTTTTTAGGGAAAAGAACTGTGAAAGATAAAGGGGGAGGAGATGGCAGGAAGAGCTTTTAGACAATGACACCTGTGAAAGTGTTAGGGGCAAAATAGAATATTGGGGACTAGCTATAATTATAAGAATACTAATCATACCCTGTTAACTGAGATTGCCTTGTTCTGATTAAAGAATGGACATTCTAACCAGCCTGGGAGTTGTATGCTCCCAGGACCTGGGAGTCAACTTGGACCTGACGTCAACCTTGGACCAGGCAGTCAACCTTGGAATGTTGTCCATTCTCGTTCAAGAACGGTCTATTAACACAACAAGATTAACAACCCTGTTGCCCAAACAATGGAGTCTCTCCCCAGCCCCCATAGCCTACTTTCCCATGCCTATAATCCCTACTTCCCCATGTAATCTTCGTCCTACCCAATATAAGCACCTGGTTTATGGGGGCTGCAGAGCAGATTTTTGTGGGTGACCTGCTGCTTTCCCATACTGCTGGCATCATTGGAAGAAACACTCAGGATGATTCAACCCTGTCACTGCTTAATTGGAGCAAGTAGTGACAGGCAGCCTGGACCTCTTGGTTGTCCGGTTACAAAAGGAGTCAGGGAAGGAAGTATTAAGAAGAAAGAATGTTGTAGGATAGCACAGTTCTAAGAAAATCACCCAGGCCAAAGGGTGATCTCTGAGTCTGAACTTCCCATTAAAGGAATTCCATGTTGGGTAAAAAGGGTCACGTTCTAGTATCCTTGCCATGCCCAGGCACTGGGAGTGTGGCCTGGTGAATGCTGGGGGAGTTCTAGGGGGCAGCTGGTGGATGCTCAATCAAGTATACTCCCCACAGCGTGTCTTCTTAAAGGGAGATGAGCCAGATACCTCCACAGCCACCACACATGCATAGCATTTAGGTGTCATGTCTCTTTCAGTCAGAAACAGTTCTTAATGTTTCCTTGTCTTTCATGACCTTGGTTCTTTTTAATACAGGCCAGTTATTTTATAAAATGTCCCTCAGTTTGACTACTTTTTCTTATTGAAGTTACACTTTTTTTTTTCAGGGATATCACAAAATCAGTGTGTGTTCTATAGGGAGCACACACTGTCAATTTGTCCTATTACTAGTAGTGTTAAGTTTGATCACTGAATGAAAGTAATGTCTGCTGGCTTTCTCCACCGAAAAGTTATTTTTCCTTTGTAATTAATAATTATTGTCTGTAAATATCTAGTTTCTCACTAAATTTTGGCATCCATTGATGAGACTTGTCTAAATCATTATTACTATCATCATTGCCAAATGGTAACTTTCTAATTCCATCATTCCATCTACATTATTACTTAGCATTATACTGCAAGGGAGCTTTCTTATCTTGCTATTTATTCAATCATTCCTGTACTGTATTTATATCAGTATGGGCTCATAGATTTCTATTTTATTAAATAATAATAATGCTCAAAGCACAACAGTTTGGGCCATTGGGAGCCTATTCAAGCTTGCTTCTGTGCCTCTTTGACATATCTATTATTCTTTGAAAATTTTCTCTTTGGCTCTCAAAGGTGTTTCAAGTTCATATCACACTGCACTGGCCCTAGTCAGCCATTGCTCCAGAGAGTCCTGATTCCTTTTATGGACAAAAGGGGCCACATGCTAACCTGACAAGCTCAGGGAAGGCCTGTATGGTGGTCTTGCAAACTCAAAGACCTAAAGTAACCACAAAGGATGGTCTGAAATTAAACTTTTAACTAAAAGCAGTTATGGTGGGTAGTCACCTCCTAGGCCTGTATCTTCCCTGACAAGGTCAACCTTTAACCTTAACCGAGTTTATTGTCTTTTTGCACCTAAAATAACATATCATCTAAATGTCAGGGTAACTTCCCTTTTTCCCAGACCCCTCAGGGCACAACCAAATGCCCTGGGCACCAGGACAGATACCACAAATTCCTTCATTGTTATTGCTATCATGTTAATTGTTGACTGTTAACTATTCTGTACCAACCTAAGTAAAAGTATATATCTATCATTTTACTCTTTATCCAATCCCAGAGGTTTCTCTCACCCACACCCACACCTACCCCACACCCAACCCCGATTTGCTTTCTCCTGCCTCTCTAGTCTACCATCAATGGATTTCATGTAACCCACCTATGTCTCCTCCTTTGATTGCAATGTATAAAAATAGATGAAAAACCGCCCTTCTCTGGAGCATTATCCCAATCTGTAGAGATTCAGCTTCCCGGCAATTGTCGATAGTTTGGCTCAAATAAACTCACAAAAATTCTTTACAGACTTGAATGTTTTTACCTTAACACTTTCAATAGAACGATATTTAGAAATCAAGATCTGTGTTCTGGTGTGCTCATTATTACTAGATAAACATTGTTTTAGGTCCTCTGAGAAGATAGAATTAGGAAATGTATGTATATACACAGGCCCCCATACACTAGCATCTGTATCAATTCTATATTGTTTAGTTAAATGTGTGTAAATACATAGGTATGGATTTTGACATGTACACACAGACAGACAGACACAGAGACATAGGTATAGGTATAGGTATAGGTATAGGTATAGGTATAGGTATTGCATCACTTTCCACCAATACCTCCAATTACTATCCAATACAGAAGAATTATTTCTATCCTTCTCATATTTGTAGGGTTTTTTTTCCTCTATGAGTGAGAAACCTGGCTCCTATTGTTCTCAATATATTTACTTATTTGTTCAGGCCTCTGTATGTAATCAAATTCCCACTGCACTGACCAACTCCTTGCTCAGCCACTTCCTTGCTCAGTTCCTAACCATACCAGGTCATCTCATGTGACCACCTCCTCACCATTCCCCAATATTACAGCTTTCAGTGACTATTTTACTTCTTACACAGTTGGTTTTCAAGATTTAAGTCAACTTAGGAAGATTAATAAAAACCAGTCTTGCTTGCTGAAGAGCCAACAACCCATAATCATGTCACCTTCTACTCTCTAAACTCAATGTGGGCTAATATTATGGTTCCATCTTCCCACTGGGCCTTGGCCAAGATCACTGTGTCTTACCCATAGATATTCCTAATTCTGAATATCTCAGAGAAAAAGATGTGATAGTATCAATTTCTTTCTGCCCAGAAGGCCCTGAACCCATTATGCAACCACCCACTTCTCAGAATTCTGCAGATTGGATCTTTACAAATTCATACAAAATGAGAATTTTCAGTACCAGGGCTTACATAACTAGCAAGTTCTCATAAGATTTACAATTGGGTGACTCATTTGCTTCTACCCATTTCTCAAATATCTACCAGGTTCCCTTAGTATAGAACAGGAAAGAAAAATAAGGCATTTCTTTTACATGACTTTTACCATATTATAAAATCATTTGTCTATTGGTCTTGAGTCTCTAAACTCTAAGTTCCTTGAAAGGAGACACCATATCATTTTTCAGTTTTGTAGCCACAGTGCCTAACATACTGTCTCTTTATTGTAGGCACTGTAATTGGTTAGCCTTTCTTTAAACCTTTCCTTCCTTCTTCCTATATCACGACCAAGTAGGGCTGAGCCCAGAAATATGAAGATAGTTCGCTGTTAGAAAATGAACCATTTCAATCTGGAAAGATGTATTTCAACCAATGGGAAACATTTTCATAGCTCAAGGTCTATATCTGATTTTTAAACATTCTTAGCAAACTGAGAGTAGATATAGGTGTCCTTAACTTGACACATCAAAAATATTCAGCAAAAATAATACTCAATAGTGAAGCATTAGAATTATTCCCATTAAAGTCAAGAAAAGAACCTTACTGTCAATATCATTTTATTGATCATGGACAATGCAATGATATAGAAAATGAAATGAGAGGCATATATACTAAAGAAAGAAAGATAAAAGCATCAATATGATTGTTTACCTAAAAAATCCAAAAGAAGGTGCTGGCTGGGTAGCTCAATTGGTTTGAGTGTCATACTGATATGCCAAGGTTTTGGGTTCAAACCCCAGTCAGGGCACATATAAGAATCAATCAATGAATGCATAAATAAGGGGAACAACACATTGATATTTCTCTCTCTCTCTCTCTCTCTCTCTCTCTCTCTCTCTCTCTCTCTCATCAAAGAAAAAAGAAAAAAATGAAAAGCAATACAGGCTGTTGACCAAAAAAGGGGTTCCATGTAAATGGAAAAAGGAATATGAATATTAGAATACAAAATGGCCCTAACTGGTTTGACTCAGTGGATACAACACCGGCCTGAGGTCTGAAGGGTCCCAGGTTCCATTCTGGCCAAGGGCACATGCCCAGGTGGGTTACGGGTTCAATCCCCAGTGGGGCGTGCAGGAGGCAGCCGACCAATGATTCTCTCTCATCATTGATGTTTCTGTCTCTCTCTCCCCCTCTCCCTTCCTCTCTGAAATCAATAAAAATATATTTTTTAAAAGAATACAACATGTATCTCAGTGAGAAGATTGAGAAATGCAGACTAAGGAATGAAATTAAGGTCACAGGAGAAAACAAAAATCAAGAGGAACTACTGGTGTGCACAGAAAACAAAGCTGACATCTAGAAAGGAAGGCAGAGAATCAGAGGAGACTGGACAAAGTAACAGCTGGAAAGAGTCCAATGGGACAAGGACTATCAGAATCCCAATGAAATACTGGCAGTTTGACTCCACAAACCCAAACAAGTATCGTCCGTTTATCACCTCTATAAAGATATGGCTATACATAGTTCCCAGGGAAAATACTATTAAAAAAAAAAAAGACTTACACTTGGATAGCACGGCATTCGATCAAAAAATTTCCCAGAGTAGATGGGTCTGATGCGATCTGGAGGTTCCACTCCAGGTTCAAAGTTTTCGGCCTCCGTTTCCTCTTCAGGTTGTTGGGCAAACTGGCACTCAGAAGGTTCTACCGCCAAGCCTATTACGGGCTCTGTATTCTCCATTGCACCTGGCTCCTCTGGTTGGGGCAGCCCAACGTCCAGCTCCACAGGAGACGTCATCTCTGCACTGGGCTTCATCACCACACAGGTAGACCCTTGTCGCAGTTCCTGGCTAGGTTCCACACCCAAAGCCTGCTGCTTGTCCACTGAGGCCCCAAACCCTTCAGGGGCACCAGCCACAGGACCGCTCCTGCTCCCCACAGCCTGTGGACTCTCACACACCATACCCAAGGGATGCCCTGTTCTCCTTCCAGAACACCTTGCCAGAAGACCCTCATTTCCTGGCAACATACCCAGGGAAGGTCTCGTTTCCTGTGAGGCTGAGACCCTGCTGACTCCTAAATTACTCCTCTCCATGGGGGTCCTCGAAATATCCTGTCTTTTTAATCTAAATTCAAGCCCCTTGTCCAATGGAGATTTTGTTTCTGATGATGCCGTCCTCTCCTCATATTTATTACTAACCCAGGGGCTCTCCCTCCACGGGGAATCTTCTTTTCCTAATCCTACCCTGAGCCCACACTCCGTGGGAGATACTGTTCCCGTGAACACCCTCCTCTCTCCTAAATCATCCTTTCCTTTGTGGGTTAATCCGACTCCCATGCTCAGGGGAGACTTCCTCTCAGACACCCGCGTGCCTCCAACAGCACTCATCTCTAAGGGGAAACCTGTACCTGTCTCAAGGGAAGTTCCCAGTTTCTTTGGGGCCTCTGACCCTTTGGGGGACCCCCACTCTCACGAAAGAGCACAACTTCACTCCCCACTGCTTTCTACCTACCACTTGACACCTATGGAGTTCACAGAGGAAAAGGAGCTCAAGTTCTGTTTACCGCGTTACCTAGGAAACCGGGGTGTGGCTAGGCGGGCAATTCTTTCCCTGACCGATCCCCGTCCATCTGCCCATCTCTCTCCTTACTTCCTCTCTTATTCTCCCCCTCCCCCGCCTCCCCTTCTTTACTGGATTTAGATGGCAAGAAAACTTAAAGAATGTGCTCTTGGACACCAGAGCAAATGCTCACCAACTTCTCTGGTTTCCCACGCAATGTAGTCCCTTCAGGATGGGATCAGCCATGGGCTTCCTCCTGACCATTGGCCTATTCATTTTACTGGTGATCGGGGAATAAATAACATTCTTTCTGTTGGCGATCACTAATTTTAGGTCCTACCTTATGCAAGTGCATGCGCACTGCATTTAGTTCTTTTAGCGCTAAATTATCACATTAAAGTTATATTTGACAGCTGTGGTGTAGAAATATCTTAAAGTCTTTGAGGACACTAACGCTTTAGTAACTAGGCTTTGAATGACATTTAAAGTAAATATACCATGAAAGATTAAGTAAATATATTAAAGTTTGAGATGTGTTACACAATAATGCATATTGATTTTTTATTTGCATATTGATGTTTTAAAAATATTGTGGCAAACTCAAACTTTGCTTTTGAGTTTGGGATTTTCTTTAAATCGGGTTTATACTCTGTTTTATTTTTTTGAGTGTGACTGGCTGAAGAGTAAAGAATAGATTGCAAAGGCAAGAGTGTGCATTCATTCCAGTTTATATAAATGCTACCATAGCCAAGGTGTTGGGATTAGGTCACGTTTTGGGGATTAAAGAATTTTTGGTGATAGAAAGGACAATAGTTCATGGGAGAAAGAAGGAAGAACTGAAGATGATTGTGCCCTTCCAAGTCTGGTGACTGGAAGGCTGTTAATACCAGTCACCAAGCAGAAGCAGGTTTGTGGTGGTATGGGTTTGATTCTGGACATACTGTTGACATGCCAAAATGGATGCGACATATCCGATTTCCTGGTTCTTCCTGGGATTGTCCAAGAGGTATTACCATGACTAACATATTATATTAGCACAACCCCTTGGGGATAAAGTGCCACAGATACCATTTACCTGTGACACATTACATTCTTCTAGTTAGTAATTGGGGAGTGAACTAAAAGACTGGCTGTTCAAGGATTCAAATCATCTTCATTGCATAATGTTGACTGAGCACCCACGGGGTATCTTTTCCCAAGTACACATCCTAGACAATCAATACTGATGCCCTCACATAAATGGTACACAGCAAACTGAAAAGTAGCCATTATCCTGAGTGAAAAATCAATTTAACAGTCTACCAAATTACAAAACAAAATTTGTTTGTTTTACTTCAAATGCCTGGCCAGATACTGCTTACTGTGAGATTTAACCAAAGCAGCCTATCTTATGCAGGTCTGCAGTGGAGGGCAATGAATGTTTTGGGTTGCCTTTCTCTAGAATTTGTGCTTAAGAACTCAGGTTCTGGGGCTGGCTTGCAGGTTAGAATTTCATCACCAACTCCGTGTTGATTTTGGACAAGTTACACAATCTCTGTGACTCAAATTCTTTACCTCTAAAACAGGTATGCCTCATTCATTAATTCCACCACCAAGACTGAAAAAGACTCCGGACTGCCAGGCACTGCGCTAGCCGGACATTGGAGAGGACAACTTCAGGTAACGTCTATGAAACATTTAGTACAGTAACCCATGAAGGGAAACTCTGAATAAAACTAGCTATTATTTTAGAATTTGCCCTCTGCTCCATAGAAATAGTAAACGCACAATAAAAGCAAGTGATTATTTTAGGATTTCCCCTCTTAAAGAGAACTTTGGGGGCCCAGCTGGTGTGGCTCAGTGGTTGAGCATCACATCTCTGAACCAAGAGGTCACGGGTTTGAATCCCCATCAGGGCACATGCCCAGGTTGCAGGCTTGATTCCCCAGTAGGGGGCGTGCAGGAGGCAGCCGATCAATGACTCATCATTGATGTTCCTATCTCTCCCTCTCACTTCCTCTCTGAAATCAATCTATTTCTTTTTAAAAAAGACAACTTTGAGGTTAGGGAAGGTCTTAGCCTCCTTCCTAGAGTAAGATACCACTTACTGCCTTCACCGACCAACCCGACCCCAGGGATATAATGGGGGTCTCTCTCTCCTGTTAGACATGATCCACAATCGGGGTGCCAGAGTTGGGGTGTTGCGGGGTAGGGTAAGGGGGCCTGTGAGTTAATATTCACAGAGGGAATTCGCCGCCCCACGTGGACTGGGAGCAACAAACACAAGTTCCCTCCGTCTCTCCCCGAAAGCAGGGCGGGCATGGAGTTTCCCCCGCCCCCGGCCGCGGGGGGGGGCGAGACCGCCGCCCAGATAACAATGGCGCCAGGGAGGGCGGGGCCCCGCGCCTGCGGGGAGGGAGGCGGTGGAACTGCCGGGACCACGTGACACGCCCACCCCGCCCGGCGACCAGCGCCTACCCGGAGGGTTTGGAGAGGAGCCGGGGAGCTGACGGAGCGGGGTCGGGCTGGCGGCGACAGGAAGTGACGTAGGGGCATCGCTCGCTACGTGCGGCGACGTGGCGGCGAGGCCGGCGCCGGGCGGCGGAAGTGGCTTCCGCGCCGGGGCTGGAGTGTTTGTGTTTTGGTTCGCGAAGGAGCCCGCGGCCGGCCCGAGAGGAGGAGGCGGAGGAAGGGGGAGGAGAAGGAAGCATTAGGGGGAACTCGTGCGCCGACGGTGGTGGCGGTGGTGGCGGCGGCGGCGGAGGAGGAGGAGGAGAAAGGAAAGAGGAAGGCGGAGCGGCGAGAGGCGGAGACCGAGGCCGACGGGGGCGGCACCACGGCGCCAGCCCCGCACCGTCCAGTCTGAGGGGAGCGGCGCGAGGAGAAGACGCCTCGCCGCCAAAGCCACAGACTTCTCTGGGGCTCCCGCCTGGGACCTGCTGCCAGGAGCTTCCGCCCTGCGGCCCTGCGAGCTGCGGTCTAAGGTAACCGGGGCGGGCCGGGACCCCAGGCTATCTGCTGTCCCCGGTGTGTCGGGGGCCCTGCCGGCACCGAGCCCCCCGCCCCTCCCACCTCGCGCGCGCCGGTACCCGGGACCAGAGAGCTGTCGAACTCGGGAGTCTCGCCCCGCCGGCCCCGTGGACTCATCATCCTTCCAGAGGCTCTGGAGGACCAGGATTTGCGGTCTGGCGGAGGGAGCGACGGGTGTCACCCTCTTCCCTTCTCAAGATGGCGCCGCGAAGGCGTCTGGAGGCCGCGGCTTCGTGGGCCCCGGGCCCCGGCAGTCTCAGGGGAGAGGGGGAGACGGCCAAAACCGGGCCCGATTCCAGGGGAGAGGCCCGGGAAGAGGGCCCTGAGGCCTGGCGGGCCCCGCTGGTTCCGGCGACCCGGAGTGTAGTACCAGTTACTGAGGTGTTCTCTATGGAGGAACCAGGGTCTGTCTACAGCAGGTGTGAATTTGGGGAGCCCCGCCTACCTTCGACTTCCGAAGACGGGCCTTGGAGGGAGGAGGTGGCTCATCAAGATAGGCTGTCTAGAGATTCTTGTCTTATCTGAGGAAGGTGGTGAACCGCATCTTTAAAGAACTCCGGGCAACTAGGCCGCTGGACACGCTCCCGGGGTAGAGACCATTAAACCTGCTCTGCTGTTCTCCTGGAAGCTGGTTACCCCCCCCCCCCCCCCCCGATAGACTTAAGACATTTTAAGCACTGAACGGCGTCATTCACGTTTTTGGTTTTTGTCTTGTTTCATGCAGTCAGAGTGTTGAATCCGTTGCCTTTCACTTAAGTAGTAGGAAAAAAAAAAATACCTGTACACCTCTGTGATAATTCAAGACAGCCCAGAAACTTTTATTTTTAATGTAAACTAGAGGCAATAATAGGAGCTCATAGAATTGTTGTAAGCAAAAGTCATGGAATGGTGCTTGGCACAATATAAGGCCCAGTAAATGGTAGCTGCTGTTATTAATACAATTCTGATGATAGAAAACCAGTTTAAAATTTTTTCGAAAGATTAAAATGCATTGTATGCAAAATCGTTGTTTTGCAAAACAAGTTTCAATGGTGAATGCAAATAAATGCACATAGTTTTTCACAATGTTAAGGTGACTGTATATAATTAAATTTAGTTATGTTCTGTTTGAAAGCCTATGGCGAATCATAATCCAATAGAAGGCAAAGCTAAATTATAATTTTTTTATAATGGGAATCTGATGTTTTTTTCCTGAAATTTAGTAAGTACCATGCAAATTCGGAGCATATTTTCCCTTGAGTAGTTTAATTTGCTGTTTTGTAAGGTAATTAGACAATTGGAAAATATTTCCATTGCTATTGTGTATAATATCTGAAGGTGTGTTGATGCATTTTCAGTCTACATGACATTCTATTGATATTTGGTCATTATCTCATCAAAGAGCTTCTACCAGTTTTCAATTTTATGTGCCCCACTGTATTGGAGATTATTTTACATATAATCTCTCATTTAATTCTCACAGCAGCTATGTAAATTAGGTATTCTGGAAATAGCGAATTGGAAATGAAAGAACTTGCTTTGGCAAAAATTGGTACGGCCAGCCAAATTAGATTCCCAGATCTGGTATGTTTTTATGGGGTGGGGGAGGGGGTGTTTTGGAGCATTTTTTTTTTTTTTTGGAAGAATTTTTAAATACACAGATGTAGGGAGAAGAGTAATAATGAGAACCCATCACCTAGTTTAAGTTCTCTTTTGTATGGCCAGTCTACAACCCCATTATTTGGAAGCAGTTAGACCTATTTCATCTGTAAATACGTGTTACCGTAAAGGACTCTTCCACGCTGCTGTTTAGATAACGCAGAGGTGACTTTATTGTCTTAAATATAAGGTCTCTTGGATGTGTTTATTAATGAATTCATTGTCAAGAGAGATTCTTATGTAAACTCATTTTATGGGGAGGGCAAATTTCTTATGAGGTACCTAAGTGAAATATAATGATGATTTGCCCTAGCTGGTTTGATTCAGTGGATAGAGTGTCAGCCTGCAGACTGAAGGGTTCCGGGTTCAATTCTGTTCCAGGTCATTTGCCTGTTGCTGGCTTGATCCCCAGTAGGAGGAATGCAGGAGGCAGCCAATCAATGATGTTTCTATCTCTCTCTTCCTCTCCCTTCCTCTCTGAAATCAATAAAAATATATTTTTTAAAAATGATTCTAGGGAGAGAATTGTCAGATTTAATATTATTAGTAAGCACATGATCAGGTTTTGATTACAGATGAGAGAAAAGGAAATTTTAGGATTGACTTGTGAGTAGATTGGAAAAGCGTTCTTTAAATGTTTGCTAATACCTTTAAGATTGAAAATTAGCATCACTAGTTAATAGAAGACAGGAGTTGCCATTCAGGCTAGTTTTTTCTAAATGTATTAAATAGAAAATAACAAGATATTTAATTGTTAGCCCCGATACTACAGAAAGTGTAAATAAATAAGACACTAATAAGCTCACCACATAGGAAACCACTGTTAACACTTCAATGTATGTGTACTTGAGCACATGAAGAAACCGTTTTACATCTTTAAGCTGTTAGACATAAAAACCTGGGAGCCAAAAATCTTTTTTTGTCCACGGGATTAACAAGTACAAATTGGCAGTCACAAAATAGTCATGGGGATGTAAAGTAGAGCATAGTGAATATAGTCAATAATCCTATATAATAAAAGGGTAATATGCAAATTGAATGAACGGTGGAAAGACTGGTCACTGTGACAGCACACTGACCACCAGGGGCCAGACGCTCAACAACGCAGGAGCTGCCTCCTGGTGGTCAGTGCACTCCCACAAGGGGAGCGCCACTCATCCAGAAGCCCTGCTCGAGGCTGGCGAACGCAGCAGTGGTGGTGGGAGCCTCTCCCTTCTCTGTGGCTGCGCTAAGGATGTCCGACTGACTGCTTAGGCCCGGAGCAGGCCTAAGCTGTCAGTCAGACATCCCCCAAGGGCTCCCGAATTGCTAAAGGGCACAGGCTGGGCTGAGGGGACCCCCGAGTGCACAAATGTTGTGCACTGGGCCTCTAGTCTATATATTTAAAAGGCTAAGCGACCAGTCAGTAGGTATGACACACACTGACCACCAGGGGGCAGACGCTCAACGCAGGAGCTGCCGTGACTTGGCAGCGGTGGTTCAAGGGTCATGCACCTGGAACCAGAGAGGAAGGAGCTGGATTCCGGGGTGGGTCACCCGAGAACCACCCTCGCAATCCAGGACCCCTCGGGGGATGTCGGAGAGCCAGTTTTGGCCTGATTCCTGCAGGCCAGGCCAAGGGACCCCACCTGTTGGTGGGACCCTGCTCACTCTACAGACCTTTGAGTCACTCTGCTGATGACCTTCAAGCTGCTGTGCCGCCCCAGGTGTAACCGCCAGGGAGGGACCAGGGCGTGTCCAGCCCATCTCACCCCACTGGCCACCTTATAGTTAATTTTCTGTCAATGTGCACTGATTCGTGCACCAGGGCACTAGTATTGTAATACTGTAGGGTGCTAGGTGGGTACTAGACTTAAGGGGAGGTCACTTCCTAAGTTGTATGAATGTCTAATCACTATGCAGCATACCTGGAACTAAAGTAATACTGAATGTCAATTATAGTTGAAAATTAAAATTTTCAGCCAGGTGTTCCACTTATTTATGCATTCATTGGTTGATTTCTGTATGTACCCTGACTGGGGATCGAACCCAAAAACTTGGCATATTGGGAGGATGTTCTAATCCAGTGGTCAGCAAACTCATTAGTCAACAGAGCCAAATATCAACAGTACAACGATTGAAATTTCTTTTGAGAGCCAAGTTTTTTAAACTTAAACTATATAGGTAGGTACATTGTTATTAACTTAATTAGGGTACTCCTAAGCTGGCCTTTGCTAAAAGCTCAAGGGTCCAAAAAGCCGCATGTGCCTCACGAGTCGCAGTTTGCCGACCACTGTTCTAACCAATTGAGCAACCAGGTCAGGGTTCTTCGTTTTTAAGGATTATAATAGTCTAACTTTATTTTATTTTTAAAGCTCTGGGATTTAGCTGCATGATTAAAGGCTCAAATCTTAATGCCTTTATGTTATTTCATTACAAATGATTTAAACTCAATGGCATTCAATGTCCAGTAGAGGTTATAATTTTTTAAGATATATTTTATTCATTTCCAGAGGGGAAGGGCAAGGGAGAGAAACGTCAATGATGACAGAGAATCATTGATTGGCTGCCTCCTGCACGCCCCCTACTGAGGATCGAGCCCACAACCAGGGCATGTGCCCTTGACTGGAATCAAACCCGGGACCCTTCAGTCCGGGCCGATGCTCTATCCACTAAGCCAAACCAGCTAAGGCAAGGATATAATTGTTATACAATAATATGTTATAGGCAAAATTTGCTAAAGTGATTAATATTTTTGTTTTGTTTTATTGTTTTATATATTTAACTCATTTGTTTCTTTATAGGTTTCTTTGCCTCCAGAAAGAAAAAATTGACACCTTGCATCCTGGAAGTTCATTTAAGAGACTGAAATTAGGGACTTCTTTCAAATTTGGACATGGCTAATCGAGGAGCAACAAGACCCAACGGGCCAAATACTGGAAATAAAATATGCCAGTTCAAACTAGTACTTCTGGGCGAGTCTGCTGTTGGCAAATCAAGCCTAGTGCTTCGTTTTGTGAAAGGCCAATTTCATGAGTTTCAAGAGAGTACCATCGGGGGTAAGATGTTCTTTTTTCCCTTCATTTAATTGTCTCACATTGGCAAAAATGATTTTGCAATTTCAGTTGTGTGGTGGTGAATTCCTAAATAGGTAACATAGTGAAGAAAAGAGCTGTTCAGTATACCTCAAGCTGTAAAATTTACCTTGATTCTTGTTAAGATAATTTTACATTTTGATTTTTCTGGTTATCCTTAAAATGGTTGTATGGGAGCTAAAATACAGATGTGAACAAGAGTAGAATTAATGTTCCAAGTAACGAGATTTTATCTGGTATCTATTTCTTGATAATTATAAGCTTCTTCAAATTAATAGAGAAGTGTGCTGAATTATATTGGCTTTAGAATGGTAAAAGAATCTTAAACTTCTGAATCTAAATATTTGTAAATTACACTAATTTGTAAAAAAATTAAATTTTATTAAACTTGTTCAAGAATGCTTCTAGGGTGACAGAAGAGAAGAAGTGAGTTATTAATGGAGAGGGAGATGAAGAGGGGGAAGAAGTAGAAAAAGCACTTGGTAGGACCAAGATGAGAGGAAGGTAATGAGTAGGACAAAGAGGAGACAACTGACAGTTCAGTTTTGTGGTTAGAAGAAAGAATATTAAATAATTTAATTTAATCAAAGAAATCATAACTATATAGTGGTGGCTCAGAACAGCCTTTTGGAGGTCTTAACTTGATCTGTCAAAGGAAGCTTTGGATTAGATAATGTCAGAGGAACCACAACAGCTTTAAGATTCACAATATTTTCCAAGGCTAAGCGACCAGCCAGTAGGTATGACACACAATATTTTAAAAGGTATGCAATTAAACAGTACTATATTTTTTTAGGTATATATGAATTTATTTTAACCTTATACATTTAAAAAGCCAAACTTTTGAAATATGTAAGGCGTATACCCACTGTCATGTAGCAGCTTCTTAGATTCCATCTTTCAAGAAGCATAATTTTATGCTATGCATTTAGTGTATATTCTCGAGTACGTACGCTTGAGAATTTTATTCATAGTCTTAAACCCTTCCAGTAAGATAAATTCCAGAACTCGACTACCTCTTGGATTATCCCTACATACAGAAATACACTAGATAAGTGGTATTCCCACTTTAATAGACTCAGCAGTATAATAGTATTTGTCAACCTCTTATATTTATATAATCACATAGTGTTACATTGTTTTAGTGTTTTGTGTTTTTGTAATGGATGAACATCAGAAATGTAGTACAGCCCTGACTAGAGTGGCTCACTTGGTTGGGCGTCATTCTGTGCACCAAAAAGGTTGCCAGTTCAATTCCCAGACAGGGCACATGCCCGGATCCCCAGTGGGGGACATGCAGAAGGTAGCTGACCTCCAGTAGGTACTCATTCACATTGATGTTTCTCTCTCTCACCTTCTCCCTTACTCTCTAAAAACACCAATAAAAACCTCTTTAAAAAAAGAAAAATGTAGTCCATATCATGGAGCTTTTACTTTGAATCACAAAAATTGTGTCATTTTTAGAATATTTAGTGAGCAATATATTATTGTTCTCTCTCTCTTTCTCTCCCTCTCCCTCTCTCTCTGAAATCAATTTAAAAAAAAAATTTTTTTTTAAGAAAGTAAGTGGGGACTTTGTATCCTCCTGGTTTGATTTTAAATTTTAGCTCTAGTACATACCAGCAATCTTAGGCAAGTCATACCCAGCTTTATTTTTCCCTATATGAAATGGAAATAGTAGTACTTAACTTGAAAGACCTTTCTGCAAGGATTAACAAAAATGTGTGTGTGTGTGTGTGTGTGTGTGTGTGTTTATATTTGTTGGCACAATGCCTAAGCACAGAGTAAAATGCTTATTAAATGTTAGCTATTACCACTGCCATCACATAACTTTTTGCTGAGTCCTTTTTTTAAAAAAAGAATCCTCACAGAATAATATGTCCATTGATTTTAGAGAAAGGAAGGGAGTGTGTGTGTGTTTGGGCGGGGTGGGGGTGGGGGAGAGAGAGAGAAACATTGATATGAAACAGAAAATCGATTGGCTGCCTTCTGTATGTTCCCTGACCAGGGATCTAACCCACAACCTAGGTATGTGCCCTGACCGGAAATCAAACCTGCAACCTTTCGGTATGTGAGACTACACTCCAGCCAACTGAGCCACACCAGCCAGGCCCTTGCTGAGTCATTTTCATCACTAATGATATTTCGTTACATTGTCATGACATGCCATTATTTTGGAATTATGACTCTTCTACTTGGTACATAGCATTTGATAATGTTTAAGAATTTTATGCTCAGATTTTTCTTTCTTAGAATGTAAAGCTTCTCATTAAAATTACAGGAACAAATAAGATTTAAAAAACTAGAAGCACTTACGTCCTAAAGTTGAGCTTTTCTAATAATGACGTTTTTGCAGATTCATTCAAGTATATAACATGAGGATTTACAACTAAGTATGGTAAAATCTTAATAATATTCTCCCCCTTAATAAGTCTTCACAAAAGTGTTTAGTCATGTATATTACATTAAATGTATGCCTCCCACATCAACTAAGTTATTTGTGGAAGTTTTCTCAGAGGGAGAAATTACATTTAAATAGAATACTACATGTATGCAGATATTAAAGTTGCTTCCTAAACTGAGAAATAAAAGCCAGCCAGAAAATTTAAATCTGAAAAACTCATGTTTTTCCTGAAGTAGTAAACTTTCTACTATTGCCATTCAGAAAGACTTGTTTGTATAATTGTAATCTGGGCATTTATTTATTTGCCTTTATCTTTTTGCATCTGTACATTACTTTCAATTACAAGCACTTTTGAGAAAGGACACAAGACCTAGAGACAGACTACCAGTATATGGTTTTTGGTTGGTGAGAAAAATGGTTTTTAAAATATTCATTATTCTTTCTGATACAGCAAGAGTTAGAATTTGTGTAGTTTAATCTTTGGCTTCCAGTGAAAGAATATTATCTTTATGCATAATACTAGAGGCCCAGTGCACGAATTCGTGCACAGGTTGGGTCCGCCATCCCTCCCTGATGGGGGCCCATCGGGGGCAGGGCTGGCCAGGGGGAGGGGCTGCGGGAGGTTGGGGGGGGGCGTGGATCGGGCCCTGATTGGGCCAGTTGGCCTCCACAGTGCGCACCATAACAACCAGTCCTTCCGGTAGCTTGGCTTTTATAGATATGGATTATTTCCTTTTAGAAAGTACATATTCAGTATTTGAGATAGATTGTATTACTCAAAAAGTTGTAAAGATTTGTACCCATTCTGACCTAAAGTTATCTTTTAACCTTTTGCACTCGGATGTTGAGTGTGACTCGACACGGTTTGCATCGGTAGCAGCTCTTTTTATACTCTTTGAATGTATCAATAATTTGAAATATAAAAAAATCCAAATAAATAAGTTTGTATGAAAAGAAACTCCAGTTTTTTATTCTACTGCCGCGCTTTGTAAAATATGGGTTATTTAAAAAATTAAATCCCGAGTAGAATAAAGGAATCGAGAAAAAAGCGAGTGCAAAGGGTTAATAATCTTAACATCAATTATTCTCCAGTATTCTAGACTAAAATGTTATTATATGTGGCTACTTAAACATTGCTATGAATTAGGAGACACATTGTCTTAAATTTTTTGTTTGCTCTTTTAGGATACAGAAAGGCTGGTTCTTATCCTGGCACCCTTTTATCAACACTTTTATAAGCCCTGCATACACATTTTTAAACTGAGCAGATTGAGCTAGTAAATAAGGATTCTTCTACAGCCAACTTGTAAAATGTGTACTCTCGTCCATATTATACAATAACTTTCTTTTAAAGTGTGTACTCTCCACCACATTCAACAATACAATCAATACAAGTTAACCTTTTTTTTTCTCTTTAAATTTATTTCACATATTGGGATCATAAACAGTTTTTACTGTGTCTCACTTAATTCCTTAATGCCCTCTGGTGGTGCTGAAGTGTTTAAAGCTGTTTGGTAAAATGATGCTGCCACAATTCTACCTATAGTAAACTACTTCTATTTTTATGTTGTTGTTCAATGAACTCTTTTGATTCACTAATTTGCTGTTTTCTCCTATGTTCTGGGGGTTGAGTGGGCCTAGTAAATGGTTTTCTGATCTCTCATGGGTTGTAGTCAGTCTGGGGCTAAAATCACTTCAACATATCTGGCAGCTAATGCTGGCAGTCTTGGGACCTCAGCTGGAGCTGACAGCCAGAACACTTACCGGTGGTCTCACCCACCTGGCTTGGGTTTCCTCACAGTATGATGACTGGGTTCAAGAATGTGTGTCCCAAAAGTACCAGGTGAAAGCTGGATAGCCTTTTATGGTCTAGGCCCAAAAGTCAGATAGTATCAGGCATGTTCTAGTCACAAGCTTCAACAGATTCAAGAGAAGAGTTTTCAGTGTTGTGTTATGAGACGAGTGTACTGTGGGAAACCTTACTGCAACCATGTTGGAAAATACAGTCTGCCAAGTTTCCATGTCATTTTATGAAAAGCATCCTAATTTTTCTTGGCTGTAACAGTATTCAATTGCATGGATATACTTAATTAGTTCTCTCGTTTTGGATTTGCACATTGTTTTATATTTTTGGCTCTTATCAGTGCTGCAGTGAATAACTTAATTCATAGTCATTTCTCACATATTTCAAGTATTTCTATAGTATAAACTTCTAGAAGTTGATTACTCTGTCAAAGGTTATATACATTGGTAATTCTCATAAAAATTTTCCAAACTGCCTTCTCCATCAGCAATGCATAGAATGCCTATAACCCTATTTTATTAACTCAAAGTATCATCATACTTGTCAGTCTTTGCTATTCTTATATGCATTGATCTCTACACTTTTTATGTATAAATTTTCCATATTATGAATGAGGTCAAGCATATTTTTATAACCTATTGTATTTCCTTTCCCTGTGAACTACTTACAATTTTATGATATTTTATATAGATTCACTTATAATAGTAATACTATTGTATTCTATTTCATTTGTTAATTGCTATATTTCTCAATAACTCTGGATTATAGTCATATTTATTTTTAAAATTTACACTCTTACTTTATTTTTTAACCATACCCTTATAGTTGGGCAGTTAATGTTTATATTTTTTGTTTGCTCTTTTAGGTAATCATGTAATAGTGGATATATTCATGGAATCCACCCCCCACCCCCCACCCCGACTTATTTCTGTAAGATCTTTTTCCAGATTTGGTTTCTGAACCAGAAATAATTTTATTTAAATATTGTAGGATCAAAAGGATTTCAGTCTTTTCATCTTTTTTTCTCCTGTACAGGTACTCTTACTTTTGGGGGGGGGGGAGGGGCATTGCTTGGCATAGATAATTTTGTTCTGGGACTACAGTTTCCTATAACTGTTATTACTCTAGTATTAGAGTCTTCCCCTGTCTCTTCTCCCTTCTTTAATTTGCTCCTTTTCATTCTTGGGTTGTAAAATTTTCAGATACATATTAGAACTTTTAAGCTCATTTCATGGCTGGATATATTGCTAAACATAAGAGTCGCTTTCAAGGCCGGTAATGTTTTAAAGGCCTGGGAGATGCCCTTGAGGTCTGGAAAGCATTAAGTGCTAGGTTCTTAAACCAGAAAGAAAAAGGGTATCACCAAAGAGAAGGGGAAAAGAAGCTTCTTTTGCAAAATAGCCTGGGCACTATCCTTGCACATTATCTTTGATTTTCTATAGTTTGAAAATGATAGGCTTAAGTGTAGATATTTCAGCATTTATCTTCCTTGCCGTTCTCTGCGTTTCCTCGATCTATAGCTCTTCCTAGGATATTCTGTTCTGGGGTTTTTTGTTGTAGCTGTTTTCTGTCTTTGTGCTCTTTATATTTTCAGTTTTAGAGGTTTCTATTAATATGTCCTCAAGGCCTAAGATTTTTCCTTTAGCTATGTCCAGTCTTCGAATAAGCCCACCAAAGACATTTGTTTTATCTCTGGTATCTCTTTTGGTTCTTTCTTAGGAATTCTATCTCTCTACTGACATTGCCCATCTATTCTGATATGCTCTTTTTTTTTTTTAAGAAGTCAGTGCTTTTATTTATTTTTTTAATCCTCACCCAAGAATATTATTCCATTGATTTCTTAGAGGGAAAGAGAGAAATATCAATGTGAGAGAAACACACCTATTGGTTGCGTCCTGCTTGCGCCCTGACCAGGAGGGCCCAGACTGGGGAGGATCCTGCAATCAAGGTACAAGCCCTTGACCAGAATCAAACCCTGGACCCTTCAGTCCACAGGCCGACGCTCTATCCACTGAGCCAAACCAGCTAGGGCCATACTGTCTTCTTTAGCTATTAGAGCTGTTATTACATTGACCCTACTTGTTTTAAATTCCCATCTGATCATTGCAACACCTGCTATGTCTGGTTCTGAAGCTTACTGTCTTTTCAAACCTTTTTTTTTTTTTTTTGCCTTTTAGTATGCCTTGTAACTTTTCCTTGCTAGCTGGATATAATACAATGGGTAGAAACAACTGCTGTAAATACGTCTTTAGTTTTGGGGGGAAGGGAAATATTCTGTAGTCCTGTGATTAAGTCTGTCTTTTATTGAGCCTATGTGTCTGGACAGTGAACTTCAGTTTGTCAGGTGGTGTTTTTTTTCCTCCCCCCTTAGAGGTGACAGGATGGCTGAAGTGATCTGGAGTTAGAATTTTCCTTTCTCCCACCTGGGAGGCTAGAGCTGGCTGGAGTTGGGTATTACTTTCCCCAGGTCCTTTAGACACTGATAACATTCCCGAAGATTACACTTAGATTAACCTGTTGCTCTGGGGGCAGGCCTTGTTAAGAACAGGGCATCTGGCTAATTTCAAAATGGGTCCTTTTCCCTCACCCTGCCAGGAGCACAAGAGGATTTTTCTCTGATATTTTCTGTGAGAACCTGGTCAAGTTCCTGTAGTAAAATTAAAAAATGTGCGGTGGCCCCTGTTAAAACTGGGTTTCCCTGGAGTTTTTAACTCAGGCTTGTTTGCACCTTAACTCCAGTAATTTGTCAATTATAGTTATGTTTTCCTACCTGAGCACTGGTTTCCTTAGGTTTCTGCTCTGAGGTGTGATTTTCTATATCTGCCTGTCTGTCTCTCTCTGGTTTTGAGGGTAGCAGATTGCCTTGTGACCTCACTTCGCTTACAGATCTAAGAAGAGTTGTCTGTCAGTTTGTTGTTCTTTTCAGGATGAAATGGTGGCTTCCAAGGTCCTTACACCTGGAACTAGAAACCAGAGTCATGTTTTCCTTGCATATTATAGAAATTTAATAATATTCAAGCTTCTTAATAAAGTATTTGTTGTCTGTAGATAAAATGTCTTTCATAGACATAATTGGTAAAGTTAAGTTAATTTTACTAATTTTTCCTCTCTTGATATTTGGAGGGAGCTGATACTAGTTAGTAACTTGTAAATAACCTCTCCCCTTTCTCCCATGTCTTTGCCTTTTCTCTTTGTAATGTGTACCTTCATTCTCCTTCCCTGTTCTGTATTTGTTACATCCTTGTTAGATAAATCCAATCTGGTGAATAAAGACTTAAGGATTGTGCCTTTGGTGAGGTAAACACAGCCTCTTAGCCTTAAAGGTTCAAATATTGGTATTATCGGTTCATTCTAGGGTGATCGGGCTTGGGGCACTAACTTAATACTAACCAAATGCAAACTCCTAAGACTCATTTTGTTTTCCAGTTGATGTTGAGGGCATGTTTATTAAAGCTAGGGACACGGCAACAAGGAAGGGCTTAGGAGAGAAGAAGCAACAAGAGAGCGAGGCAGGGTTGCTTTGGCTCACTGAGAAGTTAGAGAAATGGGGGCCTTGGAAACAGGTTTAGGGGTTAGCCTGGGATCAGCTGCTGCTGCTGCCTTTTGCTCCCCTGGTTGCAAGTCTGTGGAGCCCCTTAGAGTTTAGGAGATGGGCCTGAGAGGGAAAAAGAGGAGGAAGGGTGAGGCATGGATGTGCTCCTGGAGAGGGAGTGCACCCTAAGACTAATTTTAAAACAATGCACATTAATATACTATCAGAAATACTGTCATGCCAATGTTCAGTTGGTGACATGTAACTAAGTTATGTCCTGATAAGTGAATTCCCTTAGGAGAGTTGGTGTCCTTTTAGAACAATGGTCAAGCTTTGATAGTTCTCCCTCCCTCCCTCCCTCCCTCCCTCCCCCCCTCCCCCTCCCCCCCTCTCTCTCTCTCTCTCTCTCTCTCTCTCTCTCTCTCTCTCTCTCTCTCTCGGCTGGGTTTCTCAGTTTGTTGGGAGTGTCGTCCAGTACACCAGAAGGTTGTGGGTTCCATTTCTGGTCAGGGCACATACCTAGGTTGTGGGTTGGATCCCTGGTCGGGCGCATAATGGTAGGCAACCCAATTTTTCTCTCACATCTGATGTTTCCGTCTCTTTCTCCTGCTCCCTCCCTCCATCCCTAGTTCTAAAATCAATAAAATTAATCCTCGGGTAAGAATTTTATTTATTTTGTGTGTGTGTGCACATTTGTGTCATTTTTAAATTTTTAAAAAATCTTTATTGTTGAAAGTATTACATATGTCCCCCCTTTTCCCCATCAAACCCTGCCCCACCCCAGGCCCTTACCACCCCACTGTCTGGGTCCATGGGTTATGCATATATGCATACAAGGTCTTTGGTTGATTACCTCCCACCCACCCATCCTCCTCCACTTTCCCTTCAAAATTCCATACTCTGTTCCATGCTTTCATGTCTCTGGATCTTAGGATTTTTTTTTTTTTTAAGTACATGAATTACTTTTAACAGTGTTGGAATAATGATTCTTAATCTTCACCTGATTTTGCTTGACTTCATGCAGACTCTTTCCTATGTATCATTAATAGTTCCTAATATTGCAGTTTATTTGGCAACAATTATCTTTAGATGTTGCTGAATGATGCATAATATAAAATTTACATTTTTAATAATTTTTAAGCTTACAGTTCTGTGGTATTCTGTACATTCATGTTGTGCAACCATCATTACTGTCCATCTTCAGAACTTTTTCATTTTCCCCAACTGAAACTGTACCCAAACAATAACTCCCCATTTTTTCCCTATCCCTGTCTGTGGCAAATACCATACTATTTTTGTCCATGAATTTAGCTCTAGGAATCTGATGTGAGAGAAATTATACAGTATTTGTCCTTCTATGGCTGGCTTGTTTCACTTAGCATGTCATCACAGTTCATCCATATTGTAACATGTCAGTATTTCCTACCTCTTTAAGGTGGAATAATATATTATGGTATGTATATACTATATTTGGCTTACCCATTCATCCTTTATTGGACTATTGTGTTTCTTCTACCTTTGGCTATTGTGAATGATGCTGCTATGAACATTGATGTACAAATATCTGTTCAAGTTCCTGTTTTTACATCTTTTTGGCATATACCCAGCAGTGGAATTGTTGAGTCTTATATTTAACTAGAGGCCCGGTGCACGAAATTCGTGCACGGGGGTTCAGGGGGGGGGCGGGTGTCCCTCAGCCCTGTCTTGGCCTGCAAAGAAGCCAGCATCCCTCACCCCGGCCTCTAGCCAGAGGTTCCTCCCCTCCTTCTGCACAGCCTCTGGGAAGATGCTTGTCCTGGGGCCTCCTCAGGGGGCTTGGGCTTTCAGGTCTGGCTTCCTCATCTGGCATGGTGAGTATCAGCTGCCATGGGAGCCTTGCCTTAGGAGTCACCCCCTTGGACCATACTACTTGCGAGTGGGGGGGGGGGGGGATGGCCTCGGTGGCAGTGATTTGATGTCTGTAGCATGCCCGCTGACACCCACCACCACAGCGCCATACTGGTCCTGTCTGGACTGCTGGCAGGGGGCTTCTAGTCTGCGACTGGGGCTGATGGGCTGCGACTGGGGGCTGCAGGTGGAGGACCCTGGCACCCATAGGGCTGTCAGCATCAGGAACTGGAAAGATCCATTTTTCTGGTTCCTCCCCTGCTGCACGGATGCTGAGCTCCAGGCCCCAAAGGCCCGTTCACTCCCTCTGCACGGCCGGCCGGGGCGGGGGCGCGTGCGCGCGGTGCCAGGGGCCCTTTAATTCCCGCCGTACGGCTGGCCGGGGCGGGGGCGTGTGCGCGCAGCGCTGGGGCCCTTTAACTCCCACCGCACGGCCGGCGGGGGCGCATGCGCGCGGCCCCGGAGGCCCGTTTACTCTCGCCGCACATCCCGCTGGGCCGCAGCACAGCCATGGCGCAGACTCTGAGCTCGCGCCACCGGCCCCATTTTGTCCCTGCTCAGCAGCGCAGCGGCCGATCGCGAGTCCCCGCCCCCCGCTCCTCCCACCAGCCCAATCAGCTACCCCGGCCACCCCAAGTCCCGCCCCCCCCGTGCCTCCCGGCCCAATCACGGGCATAGCCGAGGTATGGTCAATTTGCATATTACCGTTTTATTATGTAGTATTTTTTTTAAGAATCTATACCACTTCACAGCAGTTGCACCATTTAACATTCCTATCATAAATGCACTAGGGTTTAATTTCTTCATATTCTTGCCAATTCTTGTTTTCTGTTGTTGTTGATAATTGTCCTGATGGGTGTGAAGTGGCATTGATTGTCATGTTCCTAGTGATTAGTGTTGTTGGGTATCTTTCCATATGCTTCTTTTGCCATTCGTATTTCTACTTGAGAGAAATGTCTACTGAAGTGCTTTGCCCATTTTTTAATTGGGTTGTTTGGGTTTTTGGGGTTGCTGAGTTGGAGGAGTTCTTTTTATATTATATCAATACCTTATGAGATGATCATTGATTTTTTTTTTTAATCGATTTTTTTTAAATATATTTTTTATTGATTTTAGAGAAGGGAGAAGAAGAGAGAGACAGAGACATCAATGATGAGAGAAGCATTGATTAGCTACCTCCTGCACGCCCCACACTGGGGATCAAACCGTGATCTGGTTCATAGGTCGATGCTTAACCCCTGCGCCAGACCGGCTAGGCAAGAGGATCATTAAATTTTAAGAATAAATCCTATATGATAGATGTTTATAGGTCATCTCATAAGATGGGTTTACTTTTGGTGATACTGCCATCTTTTTATATATTACACTAGAGCAGTGATGGGCAACCTTTTGAGCTTGGTGTGTCAAACTTCGCCAAAAAACTGAGCATAACTTGGGTAGTGTGTCACTTTGAGGAAAAAACTAACTCCAAGACGCTAGTCGCAAATGTTTCATCCTCAGGAGCAGCAAATATTTCATCCTCGGCATACGGTCGCGTGTCATCAGAAATGGCTACGCATGTCAGTGTTGACACGCGTGTCATAGGTTCACCATCACTCTACTAGAGGCCCGGTGCACGAAATTCGTGTATGGGGGTCCCTCAGCCCAACCTGCACCCTCTACAATCCAGGAGCTCTCAGGGGATGTCCTACTGATGGCTTAGGCCCACTCCCCGTGGTTCTCTGCTCTCTGTGGGCCTGGAGGTTTTGCTGCAGCCATGGAGATGAAGCCCCCATGCCCTGCTCTCCGCTTTCTGCCAGCCTCCCCATGCGCCATGCGAAGGAAGCCCCAGTGCCCTGCAGTGTGCTCTGTCTGCCAGGCCTGGGGGCTTTGAGGACACCGACACACTAAGGAAGCCCCCATGCCCTGCTGTCCAGGCTCTGTTTGCAGGGCCTGGGGCTTCCCCGCTGCCAAGGAAGCCTCCATGCCCTGCTGTCCAGGCTCTGACTGCCGTGTCTGGAGGCGGATCAGAAACCCCTACCGAGGCGGATCCAGCTTCGCTGCTCCTGCGGACAGGCTGGACACTCCAGCAGCAGAGCTGAGTGGACTGAGCGCCGCCATCTTGTGGCTATGGGGGCCACCATTTTGTTGCAGAGTGATGGTTAATTTGCATATTACTCTATTATTAGATAGGATAGTAACTTTTTACCTTGTTGCCAGACTTGCAATATTTTCTATTTGGGTTTAGTCACATGTGTATGTTTTCTGTCTGCCCTAATTTATTTGTATCCCCTTCTTTTCCTCACATTAATTCAATGTAACTCTTCCCTGAAAATGTGGTTGGTCTTTGCTACCATAATCTATTGGGTACTTCCCCCATATACTAGGTGTATCAGTTAATAATGCAGATTTTGTAATCAAAGAAAACACGATAATTTCAAGAGAAACATCAAAAGTGTTTTATTCAAAGTAATATCCATTGCTAGCTACACATTTACACCATCTTTCAGGTAATTTGTGGATACCGTCCCAATAAAACTTTTCTTGTTTTGAGGCAAACCATTCAGAGACCCAATTTTCCACTTAGTATGTTTTGAAGTGCTGCTCAGAAAGTGCATGTGCCATCAATCGGAACAAGTGGTAATGTGAAGGAGCAAGGTCTGGTGAATACAGCGGGTGGGTTAATACTTCCCAGGCAAGATTTTTTTAACGTGTTTTTAACTGGTTTTGAAGTGTGTTGTGTGATGGTTCATCATCATGAAGCAAAATTACTTTGCCGTGTCTTCTGGCACATTCTGGTCATTTCATGATCAAAGCATGGTTCAAATTGATTATTTTGTTGTAGGTAGCAATCAGTATTAACAGTTTCACCTGGTTTTAGGAGCTCATAATACACCACACCTTCCTGATCCCACCAAACGCAGAGCATTGTCTTTCTGAAGCGATTTGGCCTTGCAGTCAATGTTGATGGTTAACCTGGATCAACCCATGATTTTGTGCATTTGGGACTCTCAAAATAAACCCACTTTTCATCACCAGTCACAATTCGATGCAAAAAAGACTTTCTTTCGTGCCGTTAAAGCAACATTTTAGAAAACCAAAAGCAGATGACTTTTTGGTTTTCCATTTGTCTTTTGTTCAGTTGATGTGGCACCCATTTTCCTTCCTTGAAAATCTTTCCCATTGCTAGTAAATGATTGGAAATTGTTTCCTGAGCAACATTTAATCTTTCTGCAAGTTGTTTTTGAGTTTCACATGCATCTTCATCCAATAATGCTTGTAATTCTTGATCTTCAAACTTTTTCAGTTGACCTGGACGTTCTTTGTCTTTCACATCGAAATCATCACTTTTAAAGCATTTAAACCAGCATTCACAAGTATCTTGAGATGGAGCATGTTCACCATAAGCTTCCCAAAGTATTCAGCAGCATTTTTCTTCAAAATACAGTAATGAATTAAAACTCCAAATGCTCTTTTTTCTTGCACGAAATTCGACATTTTTAATTGTAAAAATATCTATGATGTTAACACCTTCCGAAAATTTGACATATGAAATTTTGAAGCTTGTCAATACAACAAAATAGCATACATATCAAATCACATATACATCAACATGTGTAACTACATCTATTGAAAAAAATCGGATCGGCACATACAATTTTAAAGGGCAATAAAAGTGGCCTTAGTTTTTATTTTTCCTGTTGTCAGCTCTAGACCATTTATTTTCTATGTGCAATTTTTTTAAATAGATATTTTTATTGATTTCAGAAAGGAAGGGAGAGGGGGAGATAGAAACATTAATGATGAGAGAGAATTACTGATCCGCTGCCTCCTGCATGGTCCTAACTGGGGACTGTGCCCGCAACCCAAACATGTGCCCTGACTGGGAATCCAATCATGACCTCCTGGTTCATAGGTCCATGCTCAACTACTAAGCCATGCCAGCCAGAGCCTCTGTGTTTTATCATCTGAAGTCAGTGCTCACCTGTATTAGAAAATTCATTATATTAAATTACTATTGTTGATACTTATTTTCCCAGCAAACCAACTTCTAACTTTACTGATAACTTTAATACCTGATTCTTTTTATTATTCTATACTTAATTTTTATTGTGTTTTTTTTTGTTATTGTTTGTTTGTTTGTTTTTAGATGAAGGGGAGAGAGAGAAAGAAACATCAATTGACTGCCTCCTGCAGTGTGGGGCAGCATGTGACCTGACCAGGAATCGAACCAGCAACTTTTGTTGCACAGGACAAACATCCCACCAACCTGAGCCACACCGGCCAGGGTGGTTCCTGGTTCTTGATACTGCTCAGTCAATTCCTGCTATTTTTCTTAATTGGATATTCATTGTGAAGTTTGATCCAGATCCATTGAACTCTTATTGAGTTACTTGGGTCTCAAAACCTTTGCTTTCTCTACACATCATAAGCTCTTGATCTTCTGAGATCCTTCCCCTGTGTACAACAAGGTCCTTCCCCTCTGTATAGCAATTTATATTTTTAATTTTTAGCTTTATAGGTTCTCAAATCCACCACTTCTGATAGTTTTACATAGGGGGAACATTGTCATGATTCCACTATGTTGACTGCTATTATTTTAGTTTTTTCCTCTTTGCTTTTCTATTAGTGTTTTTATATAGATACTAGTGGCCCGGTGCACGAAATTCATGCACATTAAAAGGGAATTAATGAGAGGAAATATTTTAATATTGCTATTTGCCCTTTCTCTATAATAGAAGTGTCAGAGATGAAAGAAAATTAGTGAAATGTATATGAAAATAATGTATAAATTTATTAATAAATAACAATAACATCATCAGGTCCCTGGCTAGTGCCGGGTGGGGAACGCAGCCTCACGTCTCCTGGCCTCACCACACACGCAGCCACCTGCTGATCGGTTGTTATGGTGTAAGGGCTTCACTACCATTTGCGTATTAGCTCTTTAATATATAGGATACCTTATCCTTACTAGGAACTTACATATTTTACTTTATGACAATTAAATTGGTCACTTTATAACCATATTTTTATGTAATTGCTACTTAATACTTGCCAAGCCGTTGGTGTCTTTTCACTTATACATTTAGGTAGTTTACAACTTCTTTAACATAAAGGTTTGTTCTACCTACTCTCCTGCCCCTGCCCACTATACCATATTTTGGAAATTCCATGATATAGTAGTAGGTTAACAAGTACCAGCATTTTCATGGCTTTGCCTGGTTAAAAAAAAAAAAAATTATTTCCAAAACATTTATACAGCATCACTAGCAAATGGGTGTTTTTGTACCCCTCTCCCACCCCCTACCCCCTTTTCTAAGTTAGGAGATAAATTTACTATTTTTGCTGTAAAGATGATTTTGATATTGACTTTTTTCTATGTACCTTTTGTGAAATTTTTTTACACATTTCTTTGATGCTTTTGTAATTTTTTGTAAGATTTATATGAGATTCCCTCATATTAAAATTTAATCTGTTAACATTGTAGAATGTTAAAGATATTCTATGATACATAATTTTGCAAGCCTAGTCTCAAAATTGTATGTAATTAAACCTGATAGTCATAGGGTTTTGTTTTGGTCAGTTCTAATAAAGTCTGTCAAATTTGATAAATAATTAGTTAAGGGTTGGGGTGGTATTGGTTCCTCAGTCTGTTCTGTTTAATTCATGTAGAATCATTTTAGTTTAAACTTTATTTCTGAGTTGTTGGCCTTTGGGTATGCTATTGATTTGGGTCGTCTTCCCCCTGCCTACTGTTTGGCAGTGTCTGCTCCTTGCTTATACTATTTATTAAGGTCTTAGATTATAGGCCTTTGGTATTTGCAGATTTAACATTTATAGTTTCAGGTATTCTCAGCTGACCCCAAGGTCTATGATTCAGTAATTTGTGGTTTTGCTGAGACTGAACTGTTGCTTGCTGCCTGGCTTGCAAATAGGAACTGATCATGTAGCTCAAAAAGGGAGCCTATTAGACAGGCCAGCACCCACATCTCAACGCAGCTTTGTTTTTCTCTACTTGTCGTCGCGTACACAGTAACTCTCGAAGTGATAAAAGCTGTTTCTTTGTGAAATGTGGGCCCGAAAAGAAAACCAACTGCTAGTGCTGGTGATGGAAGTGAAGAGAAAATGAAGAGGTCTAAGAAAGTGATGGTTCTTAGCCAGAAAATAGACGTTTTGGATATATTAAAGTGGTTTTGCAGATTCAGGTAAGTTTGTGGTTAATGTTGCTACAGTATTGATGTAGTTATATTTTGAGTGCCAGATTTTATTTTTATAACTTTGTAATCGACTAGTAATGTATTTTTATAAGCACTAAGGTTTGAAGATGTCAGCTATACTTCACTGAATTTTATGGGGAAGTTAAATGCTGTAGTTAGTAGTATTTGAAAACTTGAGAACTGTAGGGAATCATTCATGATGGTCTTGCAATATGTAATGTTTATAATAATACTGAGTTATCCTATTCCCATATTTGTTCTTGTGGCGCTACAACACTTTTATTATTTTAATGTGTTTTAGATGTATCCTAAAACTCATTCCCTTGGCCTCTAATACTGTCTTTTTCTCCTCCCAAAATTATGCTTTCATCATACCATGAGCAACAGTATGGTATTATCAAGTTAAAAAGATTTTGATGATATTTTGCTTGAGATTGTTAGTTATATAGTAACATGAATAGAGGCTTTTTGGAATGCCTATTTTCTCATTTGGGAACTGTCTATTTAAATGTTATCTAAAGAGCCCAAAAATAATTCCACATAACTTACATGAACTTCTTTTAGCAAACATTTTGAACATTTGTATGAATTGGGATTTATATTAGATGTTGGGTGTGGAGAAGAATAAGAGTAATTTCTCAAGGAACTTCCAGTCTAGGAAAAGAAAAAGATAATATCTTTTTAAACAGATTATAAAAAAGTGTAATATTGTTATTGCACAGTGAAGTCTGGGAGCACAGAAGTAGGAGCTACGTAATGGTGTGGGATGAAGTATGGTTTCCAAGAGTAATCTAGGGAATTGCTTGTTCTTGTCCTTTGTTAATATGATTGGGATCCATTCTTCTTTCAGCATAATACTGAAAACCTGGTTATTGGCAGTGCATGGTAAGGTTTGTTCTAGTCAATTTAAAGAACTCATTATTATCCACTTTACATTAGCTGATGCCTTTGGATTTTCATGGTAATCCTGTCTGTTCCAAATAATTGTCTCTTCCCAATAATTTACTACTTTTATATGGATATCCCAGATGATAATTGTGATGGTGGACTTCTTCCTTGTTTGGTTTCTAGATTTAGAGAGACTGCCTAAGAGCTTTGCTGATTTCAGACTTAAGGATGGAGTGGACACTTAATTTTAAGGAAAAAAATCCTATATGTATATTAGGAATGCATGTTGACTCTTATTTCCTGTTTAATGTTTTTAAATAAAACAACAGTTTTTCTTTTGTAGCCTGGTGTAATATTTGTGTTTCTGAAAGAACTCTATTTGGTCATGGGCTGTGTGTGTGTGTGTGTGTGTGTGTGTGTGTGTGTGTGTGTGTGTTAATGTATTTGTTAGCGTTTCTTTGCCTGTATTTTGTTTTTGTACATGCGTTCATAAAAAAGATTGGTAGCCTTTTGTGATATATTTAAACGGTTTGAGAATCAGATTATATTTGCTTTAAGGCAATTTTAACTAATAGTTATTTCCCTGAGTCTAGAGTTGACTTACGAAAGTATAAGTGAATGTTTTCACTGTCAGTGTACTTTGTGGTCATAAAAGAGGAAACAAAGTCTGAATTGCAAATTATAACAGTTTTTCTTCAAGTTTCATCAAACTTTACTTGAGAAAAGGCTTATATTTTGTGATCCATTCCTTTGTTTTTCCTTTTTATTGAAAAAGGGATACTGTTAGAGGCTAAATTTTAAGTGCTTAAAAATATTTCTTGATTCTATAGGAGAGCCATTCATGAACGTTTAAAAAGTATTTTCTCAGCATTCTTTACTATAAATACAGGATTATAGAAAATGAGTGTTACTGTAGTGTTGTAAAAGAGGCTTGATTAATTAGTATGTTTTAAATATGGCTACACTTGTGAGAATTCACAGAAATATTCATTAGAATGTAGCTCAAAATACATTTCCAATTGTAATGTTTGCAAAATTAATATTGTAGGTGCTGATACTAAAGCCAGGAACCAATTGACCTAATAAAAATAGCAAGAAAAATAAATGTTATATCTAACATGATATATAATTACAATTACAATTGGCTCAGTCAGCTTTTTCATATTAACTAGTGAATCTCTTACAAAGGATTGACACCACCAGATAAACTGCTACAGTTTACAGAAATTGATTATAATTTTCTTGCAAGATAGAACAGTTTTAGGAAATTTTATTAACTTTCTTCCATGCTGTTTGGGGAGGAGTTGAAGATCACACCTTGAGCTGAAAGTAAAAGTGAGGAGCAGCCAGGCTGGCAAGGCTCGGTAGTTGAACATCAACCTGTGAACCAGGAGGTCACGGTTTGATTCCCACTCAGGGCACATGCTTGGGTTGTGGACTCAGTCCCCAGTTAGGACCGTGCAGGAGGCAGCGGATCAGTAATTCTCATCATTGATGTTTTGATCTCTCCCTCTCCCTTCCTTTCTGAAATCAATAAAAATATTTTTTTTGAAAAGTGAGGAACTAGCCCTAGCTGGTTTGGCTCAGTGGATAGAGCATCAGCCTGCGGACTGAAGGGTCCCAGGTTCGATTCCGGTCAAGGGCACATGCCTGGGTTGCGGGCTTGATCCCCGTTAGGGGATGTGCAGGAGGCAGCCAATCAGTGATTTTCTCTCATCATTGATGTTTCTATCTCTTTCCCTCTCCCTTCCTCTCTGAAATCAATAAAGATATATTTTAAAAAAAAAAAAGTGAGGAACTAATAAGATGAATGATAGAGCAGCAGGAATTTAACTACCAAAGTTAATGAAGGGATGGAACTATAGATATGGTTATTGGCCAGCATGCTGTGTGTGTGTGTGTGTGTGTGTGTGTGTGTGTGTGTGTGTAGATCTTGTTCATAAATATCTTAATGCAGTTAGCTATGGTTAGACATTTACTCTTACATTATCTTAAAGTTAATCCACTTGATTATAACCTACCTTTTATAAATCAGAATTTTTTTCATAAGTGTCCATTGTGGTGCCTTTACTGATGGTAATTCATAGAGCCAAGAGAAGTATACTTGTGATATTTTACTTTATACTGTCCTCATGAAGCAATTCAGAAAATAAGTGGTACTTTGTAGATTTGACAGCAACCTCTTAATTTCAAAAACAAAAATTTATACTAATAAAAGGGTAATATGCTAATTAGGCCAGGAGACTGGACATCTTCCTACCGTCCGACTTCTTTCCAGACAAAGCCATGATGGTGGGGGCCATGAGGCTGGCAGGTGAACAGTTAGGCAGCGATCAAGCTGGTAGGCAGGCAGGTGGTTAGGAGCCAGCAGTCCCAGATTGTGAGAGGGATGTCCAACTTCCGGTTTAGGTCCCATCCTGTGGGGCCTAAATTGGCAGTCGGACATCCCCCAAGGGGTCCCAGGTTGGAGAGGGTGCAAGCCGGGATGAGGGACAAACCCCCCCCCCATGCACAAATTTTGTGCACCGGGCCTCTAGTATCATTTTAAATGATACTTTATTGTTAAAATTAAAATCTAAGGGAAGAGATGAAAAGGTGCAAATGCAAAAAAATGTTAATGGCAAGTAATGAAAGAGCTAGGAGTTAATATTGAAACTATATTTAGCAAATTAAGTTTAGGTTGAGCTAATGATTATAAAAATCAAGTTGTCAATGTTTTAAAGGAATAATATAACAAAAATATTAATTTAGTGGTAATGAACTGGGTAAATCCCTACAGTATGCCATTAATAACAAGGAGAATGGAGCCAGGGGGCTATAGTTTGGCAATATAGATGATAGTTATAGCTATGCTGATTTCCCCCTCCCATTTTTCAAGAATATTAATAAATCTATTTCTTGAACTGTGTTTTAGTTTTTTATTAAATTTATTGGGGTGACATTGGTCAACATGTTTTACAGTATTAAAGATACAGTTTGTAAGACACTTTAAGAAATGTATTAAGCTTATTTATTACAGTAAACTTAATGTAGAAGAGACTTTCAAACTGATTTTATTTATAAAGTTCTTACATGTAAGCACATATATTTAACTATGAAGCACATATTTTACAAATATTTAAAGCCACTGTTAATTGGGTATGCAATAATATATCAGGTTTTCATGTGTTTTCTGTATTATGGAAATTTTAGGGGGGGAAATGATTAACTTACTGCAGACATTTTCTTCTTTCAGCTGCTTTTCTAACCCAAACTGTGTGTCTTGATGACACAACAGTAAAGTTTGAAATATGGGATACAGCTGGTCAAGAGCGATACCATAGCCTAGCACCAATGTACTACAGAGGAGCACAAGCAGCCATAGTTGTGTATGATATCACAAATGAGGTAAGTAGAAATGCATAATATAATGGAACTAGTTTGAATGTCCATTTCTGATATTCAGAATTTTGATTAGAGAAAAGATCTTTTTAAAGCCTTTTTTTATAGCTAAGCATGACATTTCTGCCTAAACCTTTTGAATTAGAAAAGTTGATTTAAAAAAAAAAATAAGATGAAAGTATCTTAAATAATTCAAGGGGCCTAAGAATTTCTTTCCCAGTGTCACTTTGAACAGCCTTTAAAGCTTTGTCTCACAAAGACTCTCCCTAGTCATTATTTGATCCTGTGCCTGAAAGTAGCTGGGGTTTTTTTGTTTGTTTGTTTCCCCAGGAATCCTTTGCCAGAGCCAAAAATTGGGTTAAAGAACTTCAGAGGCAAGCCAGTCCTAACATTGTAATAGCTTTATCAGGAAACAAGGCTGACCTTGCAAATAAAAGAGCTGTTGATTTCCAGGTATGTTGCATTTAACTTATATTTGAAGACATATTTGTTGTAAATTATTCTTCTGTATTCATACTTGAATTATAGTTATAATTTTAAAACCATGCAAATAATAGCAAATAAAATTTATTAAACACGTGATATACTATATGTAATACAATGCTTCTCATGATAAACCTGAATTTTTTAATGTGTTTACATAATTGTAATACATATAGATAGATTCAGATTTTGTTGACCTAAATAATTACAAAGTAATTGTTTGCAAATATTGCAGAAATAAGTAAAAGCTGATTGCATCCTACCCTTCCTAACCTTTTCCTGTTTATTTAATAACTAGTGCACAAAATTCGTGCACAGAGGGTGGGAGGAGGGTGTCCCTCAGCCCGGCCTGCACCCTCTCCAATCTGGGATCCCTCTCACAATCTAGGACTGCTGGCTTCTAACCACTCACCTGGCCTGCCGGCCTGCTCGCTCCCAACTTCCCCCCCTGCTGGCCTGCTCGCCCCCACCTTCCCTCCCTCCTGGCCTGCTTACCCCATACTGCCCTCACCCCTGCTGTCCTGATCACCCCAAACTGACCCCCACTGATGGCCTGCTTGCCCCCAACTGGCCCCCCTGCTGGTCTGCTCACCCCTAATTTCCCCCCTTCCCCCACCGGCCTGATCACCCCCAATGGTCCCCCCCCCCCAATGGCCTGATCACCCACAACTGCCCTCCCCTCTTGGCCTCTAACCACCTCTACCTTGGCCCCGCCACCATGGCTTTGTCTAGAAGAACATCTGGAAGGTCTCCCAGTCAAATTAGCATATTACCCTTTTATTAGTATAGATAGAGGCCTGGTGCATGGGTGGGAGCTGGCTGGTTTGCCCTGAAGGGTGTCCCGGATCAGGGTGGAGGTTCCCTTGGGGCGTAGGGCAGCCTGGGTGAGGTGTTGATGGCTGTTTGCAGGGTGGGGGGTCCTGCTGGGGTGCCTGGCCAGCCTGGGTGAGGGGCTGAGGGCCATTTTCAGGCTGGCCAAGCCCCCGAGTGGGGACCCTCATCCCATAGGGGGTGTGGCCAGCCTGGGTAAGGGGCTGAGGGCCCTTTTCAGGCTGGCCACGCACCCTAGTGACCCAGGCTCCCAGCCACTCCTTGAGCGGAGGCCAGGGTGGGTGGGAAGCTTGGCTTTCTCCGTCGCCAGGGGCAGCCCAAGTCTCCTGCTTGCACCAGCTCCATGGCCACTACCATCTTTGTTGTTAATTTGCATAATCACGCCTGATTGGCTGGTGAGCATAGCGGAGGGATGGTCAATTTGCATGTTTCTCTTTTATTAGTGTGTGTATGTGTGTGTGTGTGTGTGTGTGTGTATGTATGTGTGTATATATATATATATATATATATATATATATATATATATCAACACACATATGCATACCCAGATATACCCACACACTTGTGGTACACATAACCTACACTCATGTGGTTGTTCTTAAAGGGGCCTTAAAAAAAAAAAAAAAGGCTCAAAAAATCCAGTTTGTATGTTATCAAATACAGCTATTTAGGAATGGTCCCTGCTGTAAAATAAAGTATAATCTTTTAAAATAAAGCAAATGTCTTTAAGTAGAGATTTTAAAACTTCTGTTCTCTTGTTTGTCACCTTCTCTACCAGAGAAGTTGATTGTGGCCATTATATGTACATTATCAGCGAAGGGAATTTTTATTTTTCGGTGATGGCTAGATATGGAGAAAGGGAAGTAATGGTTCTTACATCAGTAGGTGTGAAGCTGAGCATACAGAGTTCATTTGGTTCTGGTGACAACCATGTCAGGTATGGTATCATCTATTACTCTAAGAGTTACCTCCCCAGCATAGAGTGGTAGATAGAGCATGTAAATCATAGTCAAAAGTGATTCTATCACATTAAGTTCAAAGGAACCTTATTTTTTTCTTTGTCAAACGAGAAAGATAATTGGTTGCTCTTCACAACAGCTGTGAGGATCAAAGGCAATAATACATGTAAACTGTAAAACATGACAAAAATGTAGAATAGTAACAATTTTCAAAGGAATGGTTCATAATATATTCAAATTTAAAATGTTGCTTACAGAACCCATTTAGAATTAAATATCAGAGTGCCATTTAGTGGTTGAAGGCAGTATTATACATTTGGTTTCCCATTGACTTTATTGCAAATAATGAGCATAAGTAAAATTTGCCATTGAGGGGACTCTTTCCCCCTCCACACATGAGAGTCTACTTGTTCTTCAATAAATTTCCACCTTTGCTATTAAAAAAAAAATTTGCCATTGAGATCAAAGAAAGTTTTATATTTAGAATAGGATAAAATTTCCCCCCTCTAGAAAGTAGATTTAAAGGACTTTATTTTTATTTACTTAATTGTCACCTGAGGACACACACATTGATTTTAGAGAGGAGGGGATGAGGGGTAAGAGAAACATCTATGTGAGAGAGAAACATCGATCAGTTGCCTTCCTGTAGGTGCACCAACAGGGATCAAACTTGAAGCCTATGTATGTTCCTCGACGGAATCGAACCCAAAGCCTTTCATTGTTTCCAACTGAGCCCCACTGGCCAGGGCTGAAAAGCAGATTTAATGTGAAACCAGATTAATCAGGCTGGGATAGTGCAAGTTAAGGCAAAAAGAAAATTATACAATGCCCTTATCTTTGTTTTACTTTTACCTGGTAATTATTGGTTGTAGGTAATTAAGTTGGAGTAGTAATAAGGAAGCCTCTTATTTGTGTTCTATAAACAGGAAGCACAGTCCTATGCAGATGACAACAGTTTATTATTCATGGAGACATCAGCTAAAACATCAATGAATGTAAATGAAATATTCATGGCAATAGGTAAGATTAACTTTTTTTCGAACTACAAATATAGGCAAAATAAATTATACTGGGATGTTTTTAGTTTGACTTATTTATTTTTTATTTTAAAAATATTCTGATTTTTAAAATATTTTATGCTTTTTATTGGTTTTTAGAGAGAGAGGAAGGGAGTGAAAAAACAAACATCAAAACATCTATGTGAGGCCGAAACCGGTTTGGCTCAGTGGATAGAGCGTCTGCCTGCGGACTCAAGGGTCCCGGGTTCGATTCCGGTCAAGGGCATGTACCTTGGTTGCGGGCACATCCCCAGTAGGGGGTGTGCAAGAGGCAGCTGATCGATGTTTCTCTCTCATCGATGTTTCTAACTCTCTATCCCTCTCTCTTCCTCTCTGTAAAAAATCAATAAAATATATTTAAAAAAAAAAAAACATCTATGTGAGAGTATAACATCAGTCAGCTGCCTCCTGCATGCTCCCTGCCAGAGATCAAGTCTGCAACCTGGGCATGTGCCCTGGCCAGGAATCAAACTGGCATCCTTTTGGGTACACAGGATTATCAATGCCCACCCAACTGAGCTAGGGCTAGTTTGACTCTTCTTTTTTTAAAAATTCTTTGATTTTCTTTTTTTTTTTTAATTCTATAATTATTTTAGATCCTTTTGACCAAACATTCCTTACTCTGTTAGTAATATTGTCAAATTTGAGAGATCGTTACTTATCAGGTTGTAATACTTAAAGCATAGTTTCTTCTGAAGAAAGCCTGAACTTTAAGGTGATAGATTTTCTAAAGATTTCACTGAGGATAAAGTGTGTGTTTTTCTATTAGGTTATACTTTTTATATAAAAGGTAATAAACTTAGAGCCACATTTTTTTAATGCAAATATTGTAATAAAGTGTCAAAGCATGAGGCACAGAGAGAAAGAGGAAAAACAAAGCACCATCTATGCTTTACGTGACCTCAATGATCATTTAATCCTATGCAGCACTCTTACCTTTCCTTTAAGGTACTTTTAATTGATGATGATTACTAGTCCACCGTTGTTGGAATAATGAAGTTGGAATAGTAATAAGGAAGTTTCTATCTATAACAAAAATAAAAGTATTTCTATTGACTCTAACCTCCTTCCATTAGTTTTAAGGTGCAGATTCTATGGGAAGGGTCTACTTGGGTGGCTCTCAATTTTCTGCCTTCACTCTATTCATGTGCCAACACTCTCCTTGTCCCATAACATCTTTTATTAAATAGCAGTGATCATTAACTGGGTGTCCGCATTCCTATCCCAAATAAATATTCTTTTATATTGAAGTCATACAAATTAACCATTTAAGAGCTTTAAAAAAACTCAATAAAAGTTGCAAGTACTGTCATAATAACTGGAACTAAGTGAAAGAGTTTAATGGTGGCTCATTTAGGAAAAAACTGCTGTGTAAAATATTTTCAAGAAACTCAGGCTCATATTTATTAAGGAAATGCTAGCACAGTTGTGAAGGATTGTGTGGCAATATGCTCTTTTTATAAATGGGAATGATGACACCCTGAACCACATCTCAAAAGTTAAAAGGAAACAGCCGAAACCGGTTTGGCTCAGTGAATAGAGCATCGGCCTGCGGACTGAGGGGTCTCGGGTTCGATTCCGGTCAAGGGGCATGTACTTTGGTTGCGGGCACATCCCAAGTGGGGGGGGGCGTGCAGGAGAAGCTGATTGATGTTTCTCTTTCATCAATGTTTCTAACTCTCTCTCTCTCCCTTCCTCTCTGTAAAAAATAAAATATATTTTTTTAAAAAAATTAAAAGGAAACAAAATAATAGGTCCTCAAATCAGACTGAACTTCAAAGCTTTCTGATGGTATTAAGACTACCAGAGGAGCTTAATTTAATTTTTATTTTTTATTTAGAAGTACTAGTAAGGTCATTTTTCCAGTCAGAAAGTAGCCTACATACTAGAATTTTCAATGACTTTTCTGAAATTAGAATGTTTCTTTATTTGAAAGAAATGGAAAGGCCATTTCTTTTGCCAGATTATAACTTAAATCACACAGTACATTCATATTTTTACTTTGATGACTTCTCAAAGGGAGTACACTTATTTCGTTGAAGAGTTTTAAATAAATTTATCACACAGTACATTCATATTTTTACTTTGATGACTTCTCAAAGGGAGTACACTTATTTCGTTGAAGAGTTTTAAATAAATTTATCATCTACTCTTTAATTTTATAAGGTCTTGAGTGGCTTCTTGTTCATTTTCATTAACTTGATCTAGGATTTTTCTTTTCTCACAGTCCTAATCAATTTAGGGACAGATTGGGTAAGCTGGTTGGCCATATATAAAACAGATAGTACCAGTTTCACTTTGGTGACATTCAGTAAGATATAAGACAGGAGACAGCTTCTTTTGAAATTTCAAAAATTGTTTTGGTTTATCATCACAGTAAAAATTAACCATTCTGGTTTATTTCCTTCAGCCTCCTGATTTCACTCATATCTAATTACAGGAAGCCCTTGGAGAAGTATGCTAAAGAGAGAAATGGTCACTCTGTCAGAAACCTAACTTGACATTAATTATAGTAAAGTTTATAATGGTAGCCTATTCTTTGCCCTATGAAGCTTTATGAATACAGCTGACTTGGAAATTTATCACTTTATTATCATTTACCCTACCATCTATAGAGAAGTGCCCTAAAGTGATGGCTTTTCTTCCAAAACCTTGATGCTCCTTGGCTTTCAGATCAATTGCCCAGCCCAGCATCTAGAATTCTAAAGGTTTATTAATGCTGATGTGGAGTATTACAACAAATAAAGGATAGAAGATCCAAGATACAATTAGGCGTTCAGATTTTGAAGTACAGCATGTTTAACTTTTGTGCAAACTTAGCCAAAGCTAAGATTAAGTTAGTCTTACCATAGTAGTCTATCCCCAAGGTTGGTAGAGACCAGTGTGTCTAGCTACCCTTACAATCTGTACTCTTAAGAGATGTTTATTATTTAATGAATCCAGCACATCAAGGATCTTCAGAATCCAAGCGGCTAACGTCTAATCAGTAGGAGCAGTGCTACAGAGAACAGCATTGTATCGATCTTAGCAGAGCTAAAGCCGTAACTACTGGTTCAGGGGCTTTGTTCAAATGAGGCAAGCTATGCTCATCTGTCTCAAAATTGGAAAATGATTTTTGAAAGAGCCACACTTGCATTAAGTAGAGTTACTCATGAATCAGATTAGTATTCTTACTCAGTTACAAGAGAGGAAAATGGTAGATATTTAGAGGGTAAAATCCGTGTAAGCTAGGAAGAAAATAGGAGATGTGATCTGTTATAATTTGGTAATAATTAGATTGCACAGCAGATGACAAGTTCTGCTGGGGTGATGGCAATGGTATTTGTTTATATCCCAACTTGTTCCAACATGTGCTTGTGGCAGTCCAGGGAACATTGATAGAAGCTAAGCTTCTTTATAAACATCACTAGAGGCCCAGTGCACAGATTTGTGCACTGGTGGGGTCCCTCGGTGTGGCCTGCGGGAGGATTGGCCGAAATCGGCATGTAGTAGTGCGCGAATCAGCAGGTGGCTGGGGAGGGGCTGGTGCCACACGGCTCCTACTCATCCCAGCCCCACTGCGCCTACCACCACCGCAGCTTGGTAGGCTCACTGCCGCTCCGCAGCTGCGCTCACTCACCCAACGTAAGTCTGAGCCCAGCATCTGGTGCCCTTTGGTCAGCCCATCGGTCAGCTGAGTGGCACTCCTGCTGTGGGAGCGCACTGACCACTAGGGGGCAGTTCCTGCGTTGTGCATCTAACCCCTGGTGGTCAGTGTGCATCATAGCGACTAGTCGACTTGTCGCTTAGGCATATATATATATATATATATATAGACTAAAGGCCCAGTGCATGAAATTCGTGCACAGGGTCTGGGAGGGGTGTCCCTCAGCCCAGCCTAGCCTGCACCCTCTCCAATCTGGGATCCCTCTCACAATCCAGGACTGCTGGCTCCCAACTGCTCACCTGCCTGCCTTCCTGATTGCCTCTAACCACTTTTGCCTGCCAGCCTGATCACCCCCTAACCACTGCCCTGCCAGCCTGATTGATGTCTAACTGCTCCCCTGCCAGCCTGTTTGCCCCCAACTTCCCTCCTCTGCCAATCTGGTCACCCCTAACTGGCCCCTCCTGCAGGCTTGATTGCCCCCAACTGCCCTCCCTGCAGGCCTGGTCCCTCCCAATTGCCCTCCCCTGCTGGCCATCTTGTGGTGGTCATCTTGTGTCCACATGGGGGCAGGATCTCTGACCACATGGGGGCAGCTATCTTGATCTTGTGTGCTGGAGTGATGGTCAATCTGCATATTACTCTTTTATTAGATAGGATAGAGGCCTGGTGCATGGGTGGGGGCCAGCTGGTTTGCCCTGGAGGGTGTCCTGGATCAGGGTGGGGGCTCCCTTGGGGCGTGGGACAGCCTGGGCGAGGGGCCTTTGGTGGTTTGCAGGCCGGCCATGCCCCCCGGCGACCTAAGCAGAGGCCCTGGTATCCTACATAATAAAAGGGTAATATGTAAATTACCATCACTACGCTACACCCACGATTGGGCCAGCGGGAGGCGCAGGGGGCGGGACTTGGGGTGGCCAGGATGGTGATTGGGCCGGCAAGACGCTGAGCCATGGCTGTGCTGTGGCACAGAAGGGGCCTCTGGGGCAGCGAGCCGGGCGTCTGGAGGCCCCGGCTGACGAGGTGGCGCTAGGGGCCCAGGGACTTCGGAGCTGCTGGCCACACTGGTCCGACCATCGGACAGACAGCCTACACGTGCATGATTTAATCATGCACTGGGCCTCTAGTCTGGGATATATTTATCTTCTACAATTGAAACTTTGTAGCCTGGAGAAAAGCCAAGCCTTCTGCTCGCTCTGTGGCTGCCACCATTTCTGTTTGGATTTTTTTTACCATCTATAATTGAAACTTTGTAGCCTTAAGCAGAGGCCTGGGCCGGCCAGGGCAGGTTGAAAGCTTGGCTTCTTCGGTCGCTGGGGGCAACCCTAGCCTGCTCTCTCCAGCTCCGTGGCTGCCGCCATTTTTCTTGGTATTTATCTTATATAATTGAAACTTTGTATTCTTGAGTGGAGGCCTGGTCCCACCAGGGTGTGTGGAAAGCTTGGCTTTCTCTATTGCTGGGGAAACCCAAGCCTCCCACCTGCTCTCTGTGGCAGCAGCCCATCTTGGTTGGGGTTAATTTGCATATTTGCTCCTGATTGGCTGGTGGGCATGGCGAAGGTACAGTCAATTTGCATATTACTCTTTTATTATGTAGGATTGACTGGCTGTCCATTTTAACATAGATTTTCTTTAAATAATAGAGGTGTTAATGATTATGAAATAAAGTACACCTTTTCTAGGGTTGTTAAGTGAATCTACATAAAGAATTTCATATAGCTTTAGTGTTAAATTTTAATTGTGTGTCGGCAACTGGTCCCCATTTTATCCTTCCATCAGCTCACTTAAACTCTCTCAGGACCAATGTTTTGATATTTAGTGGATACTCAATAAACATTTGAAAGAATGGACATATGGTTATGTGATACTTTGGGGTAACCTAATTAGAAAGGAAGATTATCAGTAAGCAGATGAACATGTTCTAGTATGAATATTCTAATTGTGTTTATTTTAATACTTTATTTCTCAGCTAAAAAGTTGCCAAAGAATGAACCACAGAATCCAGGAGCAAATTCTGCCAGGGGAAGAGGAGTAGACCTTACTGAACCCACACAGCCAACCAGGAGTCAGTGTTGTAGTAACTAAGCCTCCAGTTTGAACTAGCTGGAAAATAGTCTTCTGCTTCCTAAATGTAATAACCGTGGAATTGGAGCATTTAACCAGCTCAGTATGACTTCCAAAAAGAAGAGACTTATAATAGAGTCAAGTTTCTAATACAGAATTATTTTAAGTGTTTTGAACTTAATTTTTAATGACATGCATGTGACCCTCTGACTAATGTTTCAGGAGTAGAAGGGGGGAATGAGAGCTGTGTATACTTGTTTCCTTGGAAGGTTAGGGGGAATCATTTCTCATCACCAGGGATATAGGCAAATGACTATCTGAACCCACAGTTAACCAGCCAGTTCTAAGAAAGAGATTTCGAACTTAATTTGAGCCTTTCAGAAACACTCTTTTTTTTAGAAGGTTCTAAAGATATTTATGCTTAGCTATAGTATTTAGGCAACCAATAATTTCTCTTAGTATCCATATTTAAAGTGTACATTCCACATTTAAACAAATTAGCCACAAGAAAACAGTCCCACATATTGGGGGGGTGGGGGTGGGAGGAATGAACATTAGTGACATCTAAATTGTAGCCAGTCCTCTTATTTTTTAAAATGGGGTAAAAAAAAAAAAATCTAAAGTAACCCCATCTTGTTTTAGGAATATGAAAACTGATAAAATGCATTGTAATGGGTAGTGTTCCCTTCAAAGGTGAGCTCTTCAACAAAAGTGAAACAAACCAGGTGTCTGTGATTTCTGTTTAATCACTGCAGGCCATTTTATCGGTTTTGTTTAGGGGCATGGAGGGGGCTTTTGTTCCCTTTGGACATAATATAGTCAATGCACTAACAATTATGTACATTCAAACTTGATTATTTTAAATTCGATCTTCAGCTGTACTGTAAATAGGGTACTGCATTGTAGTCTCCATATGTTCATTACTTTTCTGTAATATTTAAGAGTTGCTTAAAAGTATACAAAATGTACAGTTACTAAAACAGCTAATTTTTCCTTCTTGCCCCCTTCCAAAGGAAGGGGCTTCAGAACTGTAATAAACAATGTACCAGTAATTTGTAGCGTAAGTATTGCGATATGTTAGTAATAATCTTGCAGCCTTATTTTCCAAAGTTTGTTTATTTTGATCAATTCAGTATATTGCACTAATTGTTTTAGGTATTTTCATTATATGAAATCTACCATGTGTCAGATGATTTAATCTATTTAAGTGTTGAACTGCTAGCAGAACTTGTACATTTACAGTAATTCAGAATTAGTAAGGAAAACAGTTCACCAGTGTTTAGTTTTATATGAGGTGCTCAGGTTGGAATAAAGTGGTATAAAAAGCAAGTACTGGTTTTTCTCTTTTTCTTTTTCCAATGGAGCAGTGAACATATATAAATAGTATTATGTAACTCAAAATTGCATTTATATTTTCTTTACTACATTCTTAAAAATGATTTGTGTGGTATTGATGTATTATCCTAATATCTGGTTCATTGAAGAGTTGTCTTCATATTTTTGTATTCTGGATAATCAGAACTTTATCTTTCATTTCAGAAACTGATATTCACTTCCATTGAGAAGTATTACCATAACTGTAATGTTGTCTCTGGAGCCAGCCACTAAAGCAGCACTTACAAGTCCATGGCTGATATACTCAGCTGCAGCTTCATAGAAATTCTTGGGGTATATTTTTTGTTTTTCACTTGAATCTTTTGGCACACCATCTACATGGATTGGCCTGTCAGTTGCTTTCTCACTGCAAGTATCACAATTAGTCATTTCTGGTAGAACTGTTTGTGTATTTTTAGGACCACGAGTGAAATACTTAGAATATTTTACATCAGACAAATTTTCTTTTAAATTTGTATTTGACACCCATTCTTCAGATTTACGCTGAAACAATGTGTGGGTATTACTTTCTGATTCAGTAGCATTTGTTTCATAGATTGGGAAAAACAGAGGATCTTTGGATAATGATCTTTTTTTTATGTTAAAATTGTGTATTTCTTTATACATTTGAAACATTGTTATTGCCAATGCAGTGACTTCCTTTTTATCCAGAACTTCCCAGAGTCCATTAGTAGCTAAGATAAGGAATTGACATAAGTCATCTATAGGGACAGACATAGTTTGAGGTACTGGAATAATGAACTTTTTCAGTTTGGGATTTCCATGAAATCCAAGTCCTCTTGTGGTTTTTATTTGCCCTTCTAGGAGTCCATATGGTTCATTTGAACTAATTCTTGCTCCATTCTGAAGTACTCTTCTTTTTTCCTTTTTGTTTCTCACAGTGTGTTCTTTGGTTAGGCAAAAGCCTTTCCCATTTCTGCATAAGACTGCTTGTACATTACCTAAAAGATTATTAGAAAAAGTTGATCCTAGAGATTTAATAACCAATTGTATCAGTATGCTGTTAACTTTAATAATTATGTGTTTCAATGCATAAACAAAGTAAGCCATTTTAAAATATTTTAAAATGTGTAATATTGGTATCATTGGATGATTTACAGTCAGTAAAACTGAGAGTCCAGTTTACTCCTAGTTTTAAAGCAATTTAGTGTTTAAAATACTGCATTTAGTATTTAAAAAACTAAAATTACAGACTGAAAAATCAAATGTTTTATGAAACCACTTCCAAATGTTACATACTTTGTAGAGCCAAAAGTTGAGCTTTTTTATAACCAATATATATTCCATAGAGCAGACATTTTTAAATGTTTAAATAAATGCCTTTCGTTTAAACACAAAAATTTTGATTTTTTTAAAAAATGAAATTTGATGATTTTGTAACTGGTAATGTTAAAAACTAAAATACAGGTAGGTGGTTTGGGTGATGAAAAAAATTAGAGTATGACTGTTCATGCCAGTCTTGTTAGGTTCCTGATGTGTATGGCTTAAAATAAATTAAGTCACAGCCTTGTGAAGAAAAAAAGTAATATGTGTTATTAATGCATTAAATGGATAATAGCCAACATGAAATTAAACCCTTTGATTGTAAACTGAAATCCTAGAAGTTGATTATAGTTTGTTCATCGTTCAGATGAACCTGTTATGTGTGCATCATTGAAATCTTAAGAAAATAAACAGTGCTCTAAACAGGTTGAGGGGCGGTTGTATTACCAATACTTTCTTTGATTTATTAAAAAATTAGGAAAATAGATTTTCCCCAAGTTCTTAGGGTCATAACTGTATATTCAAGCATAGGCAGTTTTTCTTTATGGAATTCATACAAGTATTTAAATTACTCTGATAAGGGGGTTAATGAAGTTTTTAGAATGAAAATTCCTGGAATAATGAAAATTTACAATAAAATATTCTGGTTTCATACATACATGATGCTGAAATAAAAATTTTGCTGCAAGGTTCAAGTATAATTCCACTTTTTTTCTCTCTCTCTCTCACCTGAGGATATGTTTTTAACTAATTTTAGAGGAAAGAAAGAGAAACTGATTGGTTGCCTCAGGTACGCACCCTGACCGGGGATCGAACCTGCATCCTGGGTATGTGCCCTGACTGGGAATCAAACCTGTGACCTTTTGGTGTAAGGGACAGCTCTCCAACTAGCTGAGCCACACTGGCCAGGAAATCCCCTGATTTTTTTGATTTTTTTTTTTAAGTAAATGAATTTAAGTTTCAAGAGGCTGAGGTCCACAATCTAGAATGATTGAACAGAGAGGATAAATTAGTGAAGAATTAGTATCTGGCATAGACTGAGCTCATTGGCTCGTTTACATAATGGGAATTGTTAAAATACCTTGAGTTAATGGGACCAAAAGATGGAGATGTATGTGGAAGATGTTTTAGAAACCTAAGAACTGTATAAATGATAATATGACCTCTTATATTTTGTAGTAGCGTTTATTAATATTTTAAATTGACATGTCTTTGCTGCTGATTATTCTACTTAGATGTGCAGGGTTAATCATTTTATTTCCTGGACCTTAGGTTGCATATGCTGTCAGCTGCAAATGGGGTTGTTGAAAGCAGTTGACTGTTAAAGTTGAAAGAATAATGAACAAAAAGCCCCAAGGAAGATGGAAAATGAGGAAGATTTTAAAATAGCGCTGTATGTCCTTGTATCTGCAAAACTGAAGGAAGAGAGAAGCCAGTCATGACAGTATAAAAGGGGGACAGATTGGCTTTCAAGAAAAGGCCCTGTAACATTGTTTGGAGGATATGAGAATTAGCAGTGAATATAATGAAGACTTACACAAAAATGTTAATGAATATGATTATAGATAAGAATTCAAATTCTTAGATGTAAAGATAATTTTTTAGTAGCTGGAGAGATCATGCCATTCAGAAAATGTTATCAGAACAAAAATGGGACAAGATTACTGGGAGAGCATAATGTTGAGGGGGATTAATCAACCAGGGATTAAGAAGAACTGTTTTGAGATGTTACTTAAGCCTTTTTAAGATACCTTGTATAGTCAAGCAAAGTATTCCATATATAGAGGCCTGTGATGTAACTGCCTCCTGCAATTGCTGGGTTATCTTCAACTTGTGAAAAGGAAAAGTTTTTCTGTAAACTTCAGAGTGACCTTGGAATTCCAAAAGGAATTCTAGATCTGAATGGTCAAGATCAAGATTTTTTTCAGATAAAGCCAGCAAGGCTACTTAACTGTTGAAGATAACAGGGAAGTTTTAAGAAAGAACTGGAGAAAAGAGGAAGAAAACTTACGTAGGGGTAAGAAAAGGAAACACCTAGGATGCCTGAGTGCCCTGGGATAAAAAGATGGCTTGTTTAGAAAGAACAGCACAGGGAAGTGCGAAGACTTGGGAGCCTGACACATTTGAGTTCCACTTTGTGTGACCTTTATTAAGTCACTTTATTTACCTAACAGTTTTCCACCTGCAGTGTTTTTTGTCAATGCTATTATGAGGATTTAAAAGGTGTATCTATATTTTTTATTTTTTTTCCCCAGGGAGGAAAGGAGAGGGAGAAGCATCAATGATGAAAAAGAATCATTTAGCCGAAACCGGTTTGGCTCAGTGGATAGAGCGTCGGCCTGCGGACTCAAGGGTCCCAGGTTCGATTCCGGTCAAGGGCATGTACCTTGGTTGCGGGCACATCCCAGTGGGGGGTGTGCAGGAGGCAGCTGATCGATGTTTCTAACTCTCTATCTCTCTTTCTCTCTGTAAAAAATCAATAAAAATATATTAAAAAAAAAAAAAGAATCATTGATTGGCTGCCTCCTGCACACCCCCTACTGGGGAAGGAGCCTGCAACCCAGGCATGTGCCCTTGACAGGAATCAAACCTGGGACCCTTCAGTCCACAGGCTGACGCTCTATCCACTGAGCCAAACCAGCTAGGGTAAGAAGGTATTTTTAATAAGTGCACACTTGATGAAGGTTTTCCTTTGTGTTCCGTGAAGAGGAAAGCAGACAAAGAGCCTATCCAAAAAAGATTGAGATGAAGCTACATATCAGAACCATTTATTTAAAAATTGCAAGAAAATCTCATGAAATAGAATTATAGGCTTAAGGGAGTAGGGAGCAGTAATGGGAAATAGTTATTGGGGAAAGAAAAAGCAATTGAAAAGTAGCATAAGCTAAGAAAATTGAAACACACATAAAGTTTACCTAAAATGGAAGCATAACAGAAGTGCATGTAAATGATGTTAGGGAAACAACCTATGTCTAGTTTTTCTTAAGGACTCTTAATTTTGGCCAAAGAGGCTGAATTTAAATGCATAGACATCATTTATATGATATGGAGCTACTTTTCACTGGGTATTCAAAAGATTCCTTGCTTCATTATGTAAAATGTATGTGCATGAAACTCATGTTCACCATTGTACAGCTAGAGCCAGAATATTTTACGTATCAGTCAACTATCCGTCAAATATTTGTTCGATGTGTTCTCAGAATCAGGTTTGTATGTATGTGACCACCACCAAGTTGGTCTTCAATCTAAAGAACAGTATCCTTATAAGAGGCCAGAATAGTAAAAAGCCATGAGAAGACGGAAGCAAAGATTGGAGTTTTGCAGCCACGGACCAATCAGTGCCTGTAGCCACTAGAAGCTGAAAGAGGCACGCATTTCCCCTTAGAGGCTTCAGAGGGAGTGTGGCCTTGCCAACACCACCTTAATTTTAGGTTTCTGTGAGAGAATGGATTTTTGATGTTTTAAGCCGCCACAATTGTGATAGGATACTAGAATACCTGGCATGCAAGCAAATAAGCAGAAAAAAAAAAACTAGCCACAACAAAATGAAAAAAAAAAAATCAATTCAAACTAAGAACTGACAACAGATGTTGGGATTAGTAGGCAAGAACATTAAAAGTTATAACTGCATACCATATCTTTAAAAAGTTAACTACAGACATGGAAGATAATTTTTAAAATGCAAACTTGTAAATATGAAAAATAAAATGTTAGCCCTGGCCAGTGTGGCTCAGTTGGAGTGTCATCCTGTACCCTGAAAGGTGGCGGGTTCAATTCCTAGTCAGGGCACATACCCAAATTGTGAGTTCAATCTCCAGTTAGAGAGGCAGCTAATTGATGTTTCTCTCATTGATGTTTATCTTCCTCTTTAAAATCAATAAAAACATATTGGGTGAAGATTAAATAAAACTACAATGTTAAAAATGAAAACTACACCCTAGTCAGTTTGGCTCAGTGCATAGAGCTTTGGCCTGAGGACCAAAGGGTCCTGGGTTCGAATCTGCTCAAGGGCACATACCTCGGTTGCAAGGCTCCTGGGCTGGGCTCTGGTCAGAGTGTGTGCAGGAGGCAACCAAGGGCACATGCTGGGATTGCAGGCTTGATTCCCCAGTGTGGGGGTGTGCAGAAGGCAGCTGATCAATGATTCTCATATTGATGTTTCTATCCCTCTCTCTGAAATCAATAAAAATATACTTTAAAAATACAATGGATATGATTAATGGCAAATTAGATGTTGCAGAAGAAAAAAATGGTGATTTTGAAGACTAATAAAGTCTAAAGAGCATTATGGAGGTTTTGGGCAATTCCAATTGGCCTAAAGTACGTAATTGAAATTCCTTAAGGATAGGAAACTGAGGAGAAAAATTGAGGTACATCACAATTTTGCTTCAAACCAATGATAAAACCTTTAAACCATAAGGCAGGGAAGGGAAGGACATATTAGAGAGGAATAGTGATAATAGAAGATTTCTCATTATAAACAATGCAAGCCATAAAGAACCAGCAATTTCACTCCTGGGAATATAATCAAAGAAACCTGAAACCAAAAAGAATATATGCACCCTATGTTCACTGCAGTGTTATTTACAATAGCCAAGATTTTGAAACAGACCAAGTGCCCATCAGTAGATGAGAGGATAAAAAAGCTGTGGTACATTTATACAATGAAATACCGGTACTACTCAGCCATAAAGAAGGAGGAAAGCTTACCTATTATGGATGAGGGGACCTGGAGAGTATTATGCTAAGTGAAATAACCCAGTCAGATAAAGACAAGTACTATGTGATTTCACTTATATGTGAAATATAATGAACATAATAAACCAGCAAAATACTCGTATAGCTGTCAGAGAGGAGGTGGGTTGGGAGTCTGGGTGAAAAAGGTGAAGGAATTAAGCAAAAAGAAAGAAGACGGACACAAAAAAATAAAATAACTTCACAGCAAAAAAAAAGGAAGGGAGGGGAATGTAAGCCAGAAGACAGTGAAAAAAATACCTGCCAATCTAGAATTCTATGCCAAATAAATATCTTTGAAAATCAAAAATGTAAATAGAGTCTTAGAATTTATCACCAGAAGACATTACAAAACTATTAAAAGTTTTTCAAGCAGACCCAACTAGTTGGCATGGATCAGTGATTGAATGTCAACCTATGAACCGAACCAGGAGGTCACGGTTCGATTCCCGGTCAGGGCACGCACCCAGGTTTTGGGCTTGATACCCAGTGTGGGGCATGCAGGAGGTGGCCCTTCAATGATTCTTTCATCATTGATGTTTCTGTCTCTCTCTCCCTCTCCTTTCCTCTCTGAAATTAATAAAAATAAAAAAATTTTAAGTTTTTCAAGCAGAAGGAATCTATAAAAAGGAATAAAGAGCCCTAGCTGGCTTGGCTCAGTGGATAGAGCGTCAGCCTGCGGACTGAAGGGTCCCGGGTTCAATTCCGGCCAAGGGCACATGCCTGGGTTGTGGGCTTGATCCTCAGTGGGGTGTGTGCAGGAGGTGAATCTCATCATTGATGTTTCTATCTCTCTCTCCTCCCTTCCTCTCTGAAATCAATAAAGAAATATATATATATATATATTTTAAATTATCTTCTGTAGTGTAAGTCATGACCTCCCTTTCACAAGTTGAATGTTTTTCCTATATTTTTGTTTCTGTTAAAATGAAGGATCCCTAAATAAAACAGTGTAACACAATTATATATAAGCTTTAAAATTAGCCATATAGTAAACTAGACATTTAATGATCTTATCTACTTGACTATCTCTTAATTTCTCCTTTAATTTTACAAGAACTCCGATATCTAATGATATTTTCTAATAAAGGTCCCAAGTCCAGGAATATAGGACAGTTCCCAGATCGGTCTGAAATCTAAAATCTCTCTGCCCAATGAAGGAGGCCTACTCTGAAGCACTTTGGAATCTCGGGTAGAGCCTGAAAAATGGCAATGACTTCAAGGAAACTGGCACTGCACTTGGTTCCTGGTGTTGCTTAATCTGGAGTTCTCATTTGGGGCTCAGAACCAGAACTAGATCAGAAACAGGCTGACTTCCAGGACCTTGACATTGTTATGGTCTTTGTGATTACCTGGCCCTTGTTCAGAGCCATCTCTGTCACTGAGGCCCGCTCAGTCCCTGAGGCCCAGCCTCCTCAGCCTCTGGAAGCAATTCCCTCCAGAGGCAGAATTATTTCCATTCCTGTTACCTCTGAGACCTTGAATAAATGATCTCACTTTGCCAAGCTTCCATTTTCTCATCTGGACAACTGGGTTAACAAAACTTAGATATAGGGGGTGGGGGAAAGAACAGATATTTAAGGGTACAAACTTTCAATGAGTGGTAAATAAGTCCTAGAGATCTAATGCACAGTATAGGAAATAGAGAAAACAGTATTGCATTATAGTCATCAGACTTGTTGTGAGACTAGACCTTAATTATTCCAACCACTAATAAATAGTTATGCAATGTGATACAGGTGTTAATTATTGCTACAATGGCAACCATAGTACAATATATAAATGTACCACATTAACATGTTATATACCTTAAACTTGCACCAATGTTATACATCAAATATATATATATATATGTGTGTGTGTGTGTGTATATATATATGTATATGTATACATATATATGTATATATATATATATATATATATATATATATATGATATTTTGTTATTGATTTCACAGAGGAACGGGGAGAGAGAGAGAGAGATAGAAACATCAATGATGAGAGAGAATCATTGATTGGCTGCCTCCTGCATGCCCCCACTGGGGATCAAGCCTGCAACCCGGGCATGTGCCCTTGACTGGAATCAAACCCAGGACCCTTTAGTCCACAAGCCAATGCTCTATCCACTGAGCCAAACCAGCTAGGGGAAATATATATTTTTAAACTAGAGGCCCAGTGCACGAAATTCATGCATGGGGTGGGGGGGGGGGAGTTCCTCAGCCCTGCTTGTGTCCTCTCACAGTCCGGGAGCCATCAGTCAGACATCCCTAGCGCTGCCGCCACCGGCACTGCCACTGCGCTTGCCAGCTGTGAGCCCAGCTCAGGGCTTCTGGCTGAGTGGCGCACCCCCTGTGGCAGCTCCAGCATTGAGCTTCTGCACCCTGGTGGTCAGTGTGTGTCATAGCGACCAGTTGTTCCACCATTCAGTAATTTGCATATTAGCCTTTTATTATATAGGATGCTGTGCATTTAGATTTTTTTTGGGGGGGGGATTAATATATTTTTATTGATTTCAGAAGGGAGGGAGGGAGGGAGAGAGAAACATCAATGATGAGAGAGAATCATTGATTGGTTGTCTCCTGCATGCCCCCTACTGGGGATGGAACCCACAACCTGGGCATATGCCCTTGACCAGAATCAAACCTGGGACCCTTCAGTCCTCAGGCCAGCGCTCTATCCACTGAGCCAAACCACAGGGCCAAAAAAAATATATTTTTAAATAAAAAACCCAGTAGTTAGATATCAGGGTTTTTGTAAGGCTAAATGAAAAATTATTTAGTATTTAATAAGCAGACACTCTCAATAATAATTATATCCATGAATGGGGTGGTGGAACCCTAAACATCTCATGAAACTATGCATGTAACTCAGGTTCACTTTACTAAAATGGATTTACCCCCCTGGGCTTTTCCTTTTGACAAGCTCCTAAACTGGAACTTTAGCACCAAATGTCAAAAGAATGGCTTCCTGAAATAAAAGTAAAAGAATACAGTAAGTATTTGAGAAAACATGCCATAAAATTGAGGCATGTGCTATTGTTTTCTCTAAGATGAAACTGATGCTACTTGGCCAGTGAGCACAAGAGTGGCCTATTGCAAATGTATTAGTTATCAGAATAACTGAACAATATACCAACTGAACAATTATACTAACAATAGTCAAAATATTTTCCATTCTTCTGGAAAAAAAAGTGTGAGAAACGTTTTTTGTTTCACTCAGATCTTAACAAATGCAATGTATTTGCTTTGCCTTTATTAACTGCTGTATTGCTACCCACTTAGAAAGTTTAATGTTTTGGTGACATTATTTCATATATGTGCCTCCTTGGAAAAGAATTACAATTGCACGGCTGGTGTGGCACAGTGGTTGAGAGTAACCTATAAACCAGAAGATCATGATTCGATTCCCAGTCAGGGCACATGCCGGGTTGCAGGCTTGATCTCCAGTGTGAGGCATGCAGGAGGCAGCCAATCAATGATTCCCTCTCATCACTGATATGTCTGTCTCTCTCTCTCCCTCTCCCTTCCTCTGTGAAATCAATAAAAATATATTTAAAAAATGAAAAGAATTACAATGATGTGTGTCCCTGTGATCTGCATTTAAGCTGCTTATTGGTAATTTCTTAAGTTGGTCAATGCAATATTTGGCATTAATAAGTCACTAAATAATTCTGGAAGCCTAAGAGGTCTTGCTGCCAGGAATTTTAAAAAAAAATTGTTAAGGTATAACCTGGCACATCAGTGTACCTACCAGTGTGTGCAATATGTAGTTCTCCAGAAATTACTTGTGGCATCCTCTGGGAAGGGAACCTCTCTGGCCAACCATCATGGTTAGTGAGTCTCTGATTCTTGGCTTGGGGACTCGTGATTTTGCCTTCCAATATACAGGCAACTGCAGAACAGCCACTCCATCGAACCCTGGATACTTCTTCCCTCCCAAGACGTAAAAGCCTATCCATTCTCCAAAATGCTTTGGCAAAGGCTCTGTGTATGCTCTCATGCTCACACGGTGGTTCTTTTGTTTCTTTGTCTACAGAGAAGAGATTTTCTAGAGCGATGTACTCTTCCCTAAACACTGTCTGGAAAGAATTGATTAATTTTTGCTCTTTAAGGGTCATTTGGTAGGAAGGATCAAATCTGGAAAGCTGATGGAGAAGTAAAACTGGGAGTTCCTTGGATGTGAAGTCTGCTGCTGATGGACCATGATGCCCATCAAACAAACCGAAGAAACACACATCCAGTTTACTGCCAAAATTATTCATTACAGTGAATTTATCATTCATTTCCACTTTCCACGTAGAATTCTTGTCATTGCAAATGGCTGCTCCTTTAATTAATAGATGGCAGATTTTTTGTGAATAGATGGAACTGTTGTGAATGTTATCCATAATCTTATAGTACGCTGGCATTTGTTTCTTCCAAAGTACTTCTAAAGCATTATTCATGCTCTCTAGGCCTTTTTCAGTAAATGTAGAAGATGACAGTAGTTTAGTAATGGTAAACTTTCTCTTACTAGCAATTGCTGAGCGTGCTGGTTTAATTCCACTCTTCCATTCAAGACCCAGTGTGGCCAGAGCTACATGTTGCTTTTTGTGGAGGAAAAATCCAGGTAGGTCAATTTCCTTCTTGCATATGGAACAGGGAAATGTGATGAGTTGATCACGGAGCTGCTGCTGGTGCTGGTTTTCAGCATAACTTAATGGTCTTTCCTCCTTCCTTCTAAGATGCTTTCTTCTCCAAAAAACTAGGAAGTCCTCTTCAAAATCAAATTTTTTCATATTCCATTTCCTCGCTTTCCAAAATACTCTGCAAGCAGGATGGAAGATATTTATGTGCCAGGAATGATGCAGACCCTTATCTTTGCAATTTACTTTGGTTCCTCATTATTTTATCTAGACCTAGAATTGAATATTGATGCATCATTCTGTGATTTCCCCCCCCCCCCAAAAAAAACAACAACAAACACATAGGAAATACTGAATAAATTGGTGATTGACCTGTTTGTGACTGAATAAAATTAGGTAAAATCTCCACAAAGTCAGCTTGACATCAAGAACAAATACTCAGAGAAATCAGCACAATAGTTAAACCCATGCATCTGGAGATACATGCTTAAGACCTAAGAATTTGATTTCAGAATATGAGCATAATTACTTTTGTACTCCATTTTGTCTTGCTTAAAACACTTTTGTCCTAATTAAAGGGTTTGCAAGAAAATGAATGGGAGATGCCAAAACCAGACTGATAGTAAGAACAGAATTTTTTAGGACCAATAGGAAAGAGGTTTGGGCCGAGGAAAGGAAAGAAAGGTGTGGAGCTGGATGATGAATTTCTGGAGAGCTGACACCTTCCTATCAGAAGCATCTAGAACATATTCAGCACCTGGGGACATTTTTATACATTTTATGCACAATTCCTAGGGCATGGAATCTTTATAAGGACCTATGGAAATGTTAGAGACCTGAAAAAAGTGCTTTGGTTATAAAATATTTTAAAATTTGAAATATCAAAGATAGTAGTTTTAAAAGCTTATGAAATTTGGCACTTTGAAAATTAGAGAACTTCAACTCAATTCATACATAAAATATATTTGATATGGGGAGATCCAAGATGGCAGTATAGATAAACATCTGGGCTGCTGCCGTCCAAACGATTTCCAAAACTACAACTGAAGGACAGAGCGTCTATCACCCAGAACCACAGGAAAGCTGGCTGAGGGGAACCTCTACAGCTGGACCGAGGGAGACGGGAGCAATCAGGGCACAAATGCTGAAAAACTGAGGTACAGGGGAGCGCACATGCGATACGAGCTGGTGGCAGAGCCCAGCTGGAGGTGGGCGTTGCTTGCTTCAATCCGAAGAGAGACAAGCCCCCAGTCTCTCTGAAATCCAGTTTCTGGGGAGAGACTGGGCTGTCTGCCAACAGGTCGGAGAGTGAGGGTGGCTTACTGGCGGAGCTGCATGGAGGTAGAATTGTTGGCTGCGCTGGAGCGGGGACATGGTTGCAGGGACGAGATTGGAGGTGGCTCACTGCCAGCCATCGCTGTTTGCCACGCCCTAGCCTAGTGACGCCCTGAGACTCCACCCCCCACAATCTACAAACACACCCAAGCTCCTAGCAGTGGCTTTTGCATATGAATGGCCTCTATTGCAGTTTAAACTAGTAAACTTGCAACCCGGTACAGACAGCTCCAAGGACTCCAAGCTCCAAGCAGGGAGGAGAGGACGGGAGTTCTCGCTGTAGCTCCTGCAGGGTGGCCTCAGACAGCAGCTGAACTGCACCCCATTGGAGATTCAGAAGCCAATGCACCTAGTGGTCAGTGTGAGACACCAGATTTCAACTCCTCACATCCATAAGTGACACATTCGGGAGGCGGAGTCAGTGAGCACCAAAGCCCCACTGAAACAAGCCCTGTACCACAAGCGTGTCTCCAGCGCAGCAGTGTTTCCATTATAGACACAGCGGGTCCTCACAGCCAATTGGCCTGGAGGTCAATTCCTTCCAGTATACCAACAGCAATCAAGGCTTAACTACACCAAGACTTTGCACTCAGCCCACAAAGGGGTGTACCAAGAGCGACCACCTAGGGTGATTGGGGAAGCTGAGCTACCGGCCCCTATAGGTCACTGACCACACAAAGCCACTCCATCAACACAGGGAAGCAGCCAAAATGCAGAGACACCGAAGCATATCACGAATAGGAGAGATGGAGGAAAGTAAACTACTGGACGACACAGTGTTCAGTACCACATTTATAAGGTTACTCAAGAATCTTATAAAAACCACTGAGAAACTTGAAGAGACCTTCAAGGACCTTAATGATAATACCAAAAAAATGGAAAAGGACCAGTCAGAAATTAAACATACACTGTCTGAAATAAAGAATATACAGAAACTCAACTGTAGATCACCGTACCCGAAGAGTCAAACCAAAGATCTGGAATATGAGGAAGCAAAAAACACCCAACCAGAGAGGCGGAAAGAAAGAAGAATCCAAAAGTGTGAGGATAGCGTAAGAAGCCTCTGGGATGGCTTTAAGCATACCAACATCCGAATTTTTGGGGTGCCAGAAGAAGAGAGAGAGCAAGATACTGAAAACCTATTTGAAGAAATAATGACCGAAAACTTTCCCCACCTGGTGAAAGAAAGAGACTTACAAGTTCAGGAAGCGCACAGAACCCAAAACAAGAGGAATCCAAAGAGGACCACACCAAGACACATCATAATTAAAATACTAAGGGCAAAAGACAAAGAGAGAATCTTGAAAGCAGCAAGAGAAAAACAGTTAGTTACCTACAAGGGAGTACCCATATGATTATCAGCTGATTTCTCAACAGAAACTATGCAGGCCAGACGGGAGTGGCAAGAAATATTCAAAGTGATGAACAGCAAGAACCTAGAACCAAGATTACTCTACCCAGCAAAGCTATCATTCAGAATTGAAGGTCAGACGAAGAGCTTCACAGACAAGAAAAAGCTAAAGGAGTTCATCACCACCAAACCAGGATTACATGAAATCCTGAAGGGTATTCTTTAAGAAGAGGAAGAAGAAAAAAAAGGTAAAGGTAAAAATTATGAACAACAAAGACATCAAATACATACCTACCAACAAGTAAATCTAAAAATCAAGTGAATAAAAAATCTGAAGAACAGAATGGACTGGTGAATATAATAGAATCAGGAACATAGAAAGGGAGGGGACGGACAATTCTCAGGGGGAAGGGGGTCTGAGGGGTGCAGGAAGAGATTGGACAAAAATCTTACACCTATGGATGAAGACAGTGGTGGGGGGTAAGGGCATGGGGTGGGGTGGGGAATCAGGTGGAGGGGAGCTATGGGGGAAAAAAAAAGAACACCTGTAATAATCTTAACAATAAAGATTTAAAATAAAATAAAAAATTAAAAATAATAAAAAAACTCAGTCCTATCCTGTTAATAAGTCTGGGCTCATATCTGATTCAAAATGTTCCCTTCTCCCTCAGTGCGAGTCTAACCTGTGGCTGCAGGGACTTGGGTTGGGAAAGAAGAGAGTTTTTTTATTATTATTAAAAAAATTATATTTGATATGAGTACATTTAATGTATTAGACATGGTGAAGGGTAGGGCCTACAAAAATAATGCCTGGAGTCCATAGGGACTTAAAGCATCCTAGGCATCATAATAGGTATTTAAGAATGTTGATGGTTGAGATAAGAAATGAGCCCATTTAGCTCTGGCTGGTGTGGCTCAGTTGGTTGAGCATCCTCCCATGCAGTGAAAGGTCGCTGGTTTGATTCCCAGTCAGAGCACGTGTCTGGGTTGCAGGTTCAATTCCCAGTAGGGAACATGTAGGAGATAGCCGATCCATGTTTCTCACATTGATATCTCTCTCTCTCAAATCAATACAAATGTATTTGAAAAAATGGTATGCTAATAAAAGAAATGAGCTCTTTTAATGATGACAAAATAATTTTTATATAATAATAGAAGTGCCCTAGCCAATTTGGCTCAGTGAATAGAGCATTGGCCTGCGGATTGAAGGGTCCTGGGTTCAATTCCAGTCAAGGGCACTTGCCCAGGTTTCGGGCTCAATCCCCAGTACGAGGCAGCTGATCACTGATTCTCTCTCATCATTGATGTTTCTTTCCTTCTCTTTTCCTCTCTGAAATCAATAGAAATATATTTTAAAAATTTAATAAAAGCAATGCATAATCACCTTTTAAAAAAATATATTTTACTGATTTTTTACAAAGAGGAAGAGAGAGGGATAGAGAGAAACATCTATGAGAGAGAATCATAGATCAGCTGCCTCCTGCACACTCCCTACTGGGAGTGTGCCCGCAACCAAGGTATATGCCCTTGACCGGAATCGAACCTGGGACTCTTCACCCCACAGGCCAACACTCTATCCACTGAGCCAAACTGGTTAGGGCCATAATCACTTTTAAAATTCAATGCAGAAGGATACAAAGTAGAAATATCAGCATATTAGTGAGCCTACCTGGCTCTGCCTAATCAACAAAAAATTTTTATGGAAAAATTTTAAATTACATAAAAATTGAGAGAAGAGCCCTAGCTGGTTTTGCTCAGTGGATAGAGCGCTGACCTGTGGACTGAGGCAGGTCCTGGGTTCAATTCTGGTCAAGGGCACATGCCCAGGTTGCGGGTTAGATTCCCCAATGTGGGGAGTGCAGGAAGCAGCTGATCAATGATTCTCTCTCATCATTGATGTTTCTGTCTCTCTCTCCCTCTCCTTTCCTCTCTGAAATAAAAAAAAATAAAAAAAATTTTTTTTTGAGAGAATAAAATGACCTCCCATATACCCATCAAAAGTTTTAACCATTACCAATGTTTTTTTCACTTATTTTATTTGTGTCCTCCTCCACTTTATTTTATTTTATCCCCAAATTATATCACTCATAAATGCTTCAATCTCATCAACAGATTTGATCAGCATCCATTCACTTCTGCAATCACTACCAGCTACTGTGCATGGTGCAGAAGATGCACACATGGGTAAGGCTTGTGTCCTGCCTTTGAAGCTACAGGGGAGGGATTTGAAGTGCTGTCCAGATGATCATACAAAGGATTAAACAGGTCAGGTGGAGCTTAGGACTGTCCATGACAGTGCCTACCGGTGACCTAACCCTTGATCTACTAGGAATGGCATTATGGGACATGAGAAGCTAACCTAGAAAAACTCACAATTGAGAGAAATCAGGAAGATGTCCAAAATAAATCCAAGGGAAATACCAGTTAGTAGCAGCAGGAGGAAGAAGACCTAGCAAAGGAAGTGGAAAGATAAATAGAGAAGCAGGGGAAGAGAATGGATGCTGGCAAGCTTTTAAGCTCTTCTAACCAAAATGTATATTCAATATTTTAATTGCTATTATTTGGTGGTATGCAGGTAAATGATACCATTTTTTTTTCTGAGCCTTGATGAACTGCTGGAGTAATATATAAGGCATCCTAATATTATTATTAAAAATATTTTTATTGCTTTTAGAGAGGAAGGATGAGGGAGAGAGGGATAGAAACATTAATGATGAGAGAGAATCATTGATCGACTGCTTCCTGCATGCCCCCACTAGGGATTGAACCTGCAACCCGGGCATGTGCCCTGACCAGGAATTAAACCGTGACCACCTGGTTCATAGGTTGACACTCAACCACTGAGCCATGCCAGCCAGGCCCTAATATTATTTTTTTACCTCAACTCAATCTTTTATGTCAGAACTTTATTTTTCAGTATATAAAGGTCAGCCATTATATGGTTCTCTCTCACATGGAGTCATTCTTAGAATATAATGTGTCATTTATATGTTCATTCATTCATTCAACAATTGAGTGTCTGCAATATTCCAGGTACTGTTTTCTTTCCTGAGGGTACAGCAGTGAACAAAATAGGCATGGAGTGAGAAGATGCTCATATTCTGATATGAGAGACAGAAAATAAATAAAGGGTACATGTAAACATCTATCAGATAGAGGTAAGTACTATTATGAAAATATAGGTTGAGTATAGAGAGAAATGGAAGTCCTGTTTTGCATAAGGTAATCAAAGGAAGATATCCCTCTTTCATGTGCACATCTAACAGGAAGCCTAGGTTTATTTGATTACTAAGAAAGTGAAGGTAAAAGAATATTGCAAATATAATTGTTCATTGATTACATTTGTTATTCAGTAAAAGTGAAGAAAGTTTACCTGAAAGCACTCATTTTAACTTCCTTCGTCATTGTTACGTTTCTGGGGCCTGTCTTCGTCACCTTCCCTAGTTTCTATTCCTCCAACTTGGGTGGTGATGCAATGGTAATAATGCAAAGGTAATTGATGGTAGTGGTATGGGTCTACTGAATTGATGTATGGAATGTTTACTACATCACCTGGAACTTCAGTCAGAGCTCACTTTATGAGTTAAGCAGTTGGGTCACAAATTGTATTAACAAACTATTCTTCAAAATTTCTGAAAGAAGGATTATTCATTAAATATCCTGTCTATGCCTGCATAATGAGATAAAAACAAAATAAGCAGAGTGACTATCAAGTAAATGTTTGTGTTGTTTAATAATTCCTTCTAAGTTGTGGTACTTTCAAAATAGTGATTCCAGGAGTCTCCTCCTCCTCCTCCTCCTCCTCCTCCTCCTCCTCCTCCTCTTCCTCCTCCTCCTCTTCCTCTTCTTCTTCTCCTGCATGCCCCCCCACTGGGGATCGAGCCTGCAACCCAGGCATGTGCCCTGACCAGGAATTGAACTGTGACTTCCTGGTTCATAGGTCGATGCTCAACCGCTGAGCCATGCTGGCCTGACAAGGCTCTTCTTAATATACAAATTGCCTTCCCACTGATATATCTCTCAGGGTGTCTCAGGCCATCTCTCCCACCTTCCCTGTAAGACTGACCAATCCATCTTGCTGTTCTACGTCCCTGCCTGAAAGTTATAGACTTTTTTTTGGACTTTTTGTTTCTTGAGCCTGCCATCACTCCTGGCCAATATCTTTAGTCTATACGTTCTTTTTTTAAAAAATATATATATATATATTTTATTGATTTTTTACAGAGAGGAAGGGAGAGGGATAGAGAGCTAGAAACATCGATGAGAGAAACATCGACCAGCTGCCTCCTGCACACCCCCCACCAGGGATGTGCCCGCAACCAATGTACATGCCCTTGACCGGAATCGAACCTGGGACCCTTCAGTCCGCAGGCCGATACTCTATCCACTGAGCCAAACCGGTTTCGGCAGTCTATATGTTCTTAATCTGGATCTGCCTTCCACTCTCTCACCCCAGGTTAGATTAGAACTGGAGTCCTAAATCAGCTTTCTTGCACATTGAAGAAATTTAGACAAGCTCAAGTGCTTACTGGACATCTCCATGGGGGTGTATCACAGTCAATTCAAAGTCAACATGTCCAAAATGGAATTTACTACCTTTCCTCCAGAATTTCCCCCCACCATTAGCTTGGGCAGGCTGGAAACCAAATTTCCCAGAAACCCTTCCCTATGTGGTTCCAGGTTAGAGTTGGCCAAGAAAGGAATTTGGGAGCACTACTGACTGCCATCATGATTCAATGAGATGACCCACAGATGCGGAGGTGCCTAGTGGGTTCCAGCTTGTTCTTGCTCCCTCCACTCTGCATTCAGCTCTTCCTCCAGACTGCAGGTCCTGCACACCAACAGCTGCCCCAGACCCATCAGCAGGGGCCTGCCTTGGGACCCACCAAGGCAAATACTTCCTTTAGACTTCTCCATCAGTCTCACCTTTGTGGTCCTACATCCTTGGATGTGGTGTGGACATCCTTGGCTTCTCAGACTGCCTGGTTGGGGACTTCACTGGTCCTCCAGCTCCCCTCCCCAGATGTCCAATTGCCCAGCTCCTCCTATAAACAATGTAAGGTCTATTTGCAATGTAGAATTCTTTATTTCATAATTCCTAAGATCCAGCTTTCCTAATTGAACGCTGACTGAAACAGGTGCCACCATTCCCACTACCCTGTCCTCTCTTTCAGGATATATGCTAATCTTAAGGCCTGCCAGGTCTCTCTCTTCAATATCCCTCTAATCATCCACTTGTCTCCTTCCCCAGTACCATCACTGTTTCACGGTACCAAACTCCTTTGCCTGACTTACTGCACTAGCCTCCTAGCTACTCCACCCACTCCCAGTCTGCTCGCCTCTCAGTGCATTCATTCCCCTTGGAGCCGCAGACGTGATGCAACTGCCTAAGGCTTCTTACTGGCTCGCCCTTGTTCTTGAGATAAACTCCTTATGCCTTTGGCAGATCTCTGCCTCCTTGACTTCTGCTAATCTTTCATCATTGCCCCCTCACCCCATGCCAATATTGTGTAGAGACACTAAACAAATCTTCACCAGTTTGGTAGGAAATGCTTTTAATCTGAATGTCTTAGTATTCCGTGGCTTTTTAATTCCCACCACGGATGCATGCACTGCATATTCATTTCCCGCAGCTGCATCACCCTCAGGCCACTGTGAGTGTGGGAAGGAGTGAGGCCCCTTCTTCTTCTTCTTCTTTTTTTTAATATATATATTTTATTGATTTTTTTACAGAGAGGAAGGAAGAGGGATAGAGAGCTAGAAACATCGATGAGAGAGAAACATCGATCAGCTGCCTCCTGCACACCCCCCACCGGGGGATGTGCCCGCAACCAAGGTACATGCCCTTGACTGGAATCGAACCTGGGACCTTTCAGTCCGCAGGCCGACGCTCTATCCACTGAGCCAAACCGGCTTCGGCATGGGGCCCCCTTCTTCAAGCAAGTACTGAGTCTCCTGTGCGCTCCGGCTCCCTGGGTGGGGCATCTCGAAGGGGGGCTTGGTGCTCATATCTCACCTCTACATGCAGCCCTGAGGCTGCGTGGCGATTAGGGTATTAGGAAAAACCCCATACAGAAGTTAACCGGTGACATAATGTCAACTTCTTTCCAGAGAAAAATAGAGAAAACACATTCCATATGAAACTCTTCCCAAGGGAGGTGGGTGGGTACATCTCTACCTGTGTTCTTAGTAACCTGGTGTTTGATTATTTTATTAATTGAATACTTTATTGATGTTATTTTATTGACTTAAAACACATTGCACTTTTATTTATATAATAGAGGTCCAGTGCACAAAATTCTGCACTTGGGGGTGAGGGGGGGCCCTAAGCCCAGCCTTCACCTTTTTGCAATCAGGGAGCCCTCAGGGGATGTCCAACAGTCGGACATCCTTAGCCCTGCTGTGGAGGCAGGAGAGGCTTCTGCCACCACTGCTGCACTCACCAGCCGTGAGCCCTGCTTCTGGCTGAGTGCTGCTCCCCCTGTGGGAGTGCACTGACCACCAGGGGAAAGCTCCTGCATTGAGTGGGATCGAACCAAAACCAGCTCTCCAACATCCCCCGAGGGCTCCTGAATTGCGAGAGGGCACAGGCCAGGCTGAGAAACCCCACTGGTGCATGATCAGTGCCAGGACGTGGGAGGTTGGCCAGCTGGGGAGGGACCACAGAAGGGCTCCAGGGCATGTCTGGCCCAACTCGCTCAGTCCCAATTGGCCCAACCCCAGCAGCAAGCTAACCTACAGGTTGGAGCGTCTGCACCTTGGTGGTCAGTGCACATCATAGCCAGCGGTTGAGCGGCTTTAGCATATCATTAGCATATCACTCTTTGATTGGTTGAAAGGCTGACCAGATGACCGGACACTTAGCATATTAGGCGTTTATTATATAGGATTTGATACCCAGTTAATGCATTCTCCTTTTCTAATATTTAAACAATAAAGAAGTAAGTAGAGGAAAAACAGAGGTCTCCCTTTCCTCAATGTAACCACTGCCAAAAACCGGGTGTCTACTGTTTGAGACTGGTTTCTATTTTCATATATACTAGTACATGAAAACATAGACACAGTCTATTTTCAGATTTAGGTTTAATTTGCATGAAGTCAACTGCACAAATTCTAAATGTACAGCATGATGAAGTTTTATATAAGAATACACATGTAGCCCTGGTGGTGTGGCTCAGTTGGTTGGGCGTCATCCTGTGCACCAAAAGGTCGTTGGTTTGATTCCCAGTCAGGGCACATGCCCAAGTTGCTGGTTCAGTCCCCAGTTGGGGTGTGTACTGGAGGCAACCAATCGATGTTTATTTTCTCTCTCTCTCCTTCTCCCTTACTCTATTTAAAAATTAATAAAAATTTATATATTAAAAAAATAAGGTAAAAATACATCTGTAGATTCCATCAACACATCTTGTGTTTTGTATTTTTTAAATTAACTTGGCAACATAATCATAATATTCTGTAAATGTTATCTGACACTGGTATGGGGAGGGGATTTTTTAGGTTAGTACATATCAATCTACCCTATTCTTTTTAACTCCTGTATTATATTCCTTAGTAAATGTAAAGGTGTAATGTAGATTATTTTAGCCACTTACATATAACGATGGAAATTACTTTTATTATAATAACATTACAATGAGCATGAACACATGTGTACAAACCCCTTTGTACATGTGCTGGTAAAGTCTGCATCCAAATGGAGGAAGCAAGGGCTTAGGGGCAGGTGGGCTGGACTACAGTCCCAGCTTGCTGCTGACGTGCTGCTGCTTTTAGATTATGTAGCCCAGTTTGGGCCACAATTTTGTCAGCTGTGAAATACAGATAATAACAGTAACTTTGCTGAATTGGTGTGAAATGAGAAACATATGAGCACAATGTACATGACAGATACTCAATAAGTAACTGTTATTATCATTAATACTAACCTAGTAATATTTAATATCCCCAGATTTCATAATCATCTTTGCACATGTATTTCCATTAAATTCTCTTCCCCTGGTCTGCTTTCCTCTATGTACACCTGAAACTAATATAATATTGCCAACTGTAATTGAAAAAATGTTTGTTTTTTTTAAAATTTGGAGGGAAAGTTGGAAGAGAGGGAAGGTGGCAAACCAGGTTCTTCCCATCCCATCTTCCACTCCTCCTCCTAATTGGTATTTTTATTTATTTAAATATATTTTATTGACTTTTTACAGAGAGGAAGGCAGAGGGAGAGGGATAGAGAGTTAGAAACATCAATGAGAGAGAAACATGGATTCAGCTGCCTCCTGCACACCCCCCACTGGGGATGTGCCCGAAACCAAGGTACATGCCCTTGACCGGAATTGAACCTGAGACCATTGAGACTGCAGGCCGGTGCTCTTTCCACTGAGACAAACCGGTTAGGCTAAAAAATGTTTTAATTTAAAAGAGATATAACAATCTTACCTTATAATAGAGAAACATGCAAATTGACCGCACCTCCGCTATGCCCACGATTGGGCCGGCAGGAGGCTGGGGGCGGGACTCCGGGTGGCATATCCGCCTTGAGAAGTTCAAGATGGCGGTGCCAAGTGGCCAGCCCATGCCGCCGCTCCCGGGGGTGCCTGAAGCGATGGGCACCCCGGGGGGGCGTGGCCGGGCCCATTCAGCCGCTCCCGAGGGGTGCCTGGGGCGATCCGCCACCTAGGGGGGCGTGTCCGGGCCCCTCCCGCCCCTCCCGGGGGTCCCGGGGTTGATCATCCACCTGGGAGGGCGTGGTCCTGCCCCTCCCGCCCCTCCCGGGGGTCCCAGGGCACCAGCGGGGAGCCTGCACCAATCGCAGGAAACCACTGGGGGTCGGCTCCTGTGATCGGTAGCAGGGACGCTGGGTGCGGCGAGCCCAAGGCCACCGCCCCGGGCCAAGCCCCGACCCTGAAAAAGGCAGAAGGCGGTGGCCACAGCCAAGGCCTGGGTCCCTGGTGCCGGCAGAAAACTGGTGCAGGCAGCCAGGTGAATGAAGGTCTATTGCAGGAATCTTCGTGCAAACGGGCTACTAGTATAAACATAAAAAAGAAGCCAATCTGAATTGGTTACATATAGTATTGGATGAATCCAGCTACATGACACTCTGGAAAAAGCAAAACCAAGGAAATAATAAAAGGACCAGTGGTTGCTAGGAGTTGGGGGCAGAAAGGAATGAATGGATGGACTACAGGTGATTTTTAGAGCAGTAAAACTATTCTAACATCTGTATGATGTTGTAATGGTGGATCATGTTATTATACATCTATTGAAACCCATAGAATATACATCACAAAGAATGAACTTTATGAGTTTAGGTAATAATGTATGAGTACTGGCTCATCAATTATAACAAATGTACCACACTAATGCCAGATATTAATAATATGAATAGGAGTGAGGGGCCATGTGGGAAATTTGCACTTTCTGCTCCATTTTTCTATAATCCAAAAACTGCTCAGGAATTAGTTTGTTAATTAATAGATATATGCATGTGTAAGTAGAAATATTCCAAGAACATAGCTTTCTGAAAGTGTATTCAAAAATTTTGTTTTCCTCATTCATGTCTAAAGCAGACAAACAGTAAAGGTTGTGGGAAGTTAGAAGACTGACTATTTTGGAAAGGCTGACAATGCAAGAGAAGAATTCCTTAATGTAAGATGGCTGTATCAATTATTCCTTTTTATTATTTATTGATTTATTTTTAAATCATTTATTTATTTATTTATTTTTGAGAGAGAGAAACATCAATTTGTTGTTCCACTTATTGATGCATTCATTTGTTGATTCTTGGATTCTTGTATGTGCCCTGACTGGGTATCGAACCCAAAATCTTGGCATATCAGGATGACACTCTAACCAACTGAGCTACCAGCCAGGGAAGTTATTCATTTTTTATACTGAGCATCTACAGGAGTAGGCACTAGACCTAAAAACCAATGGCAGGTCTCTACACTTGAGGAGCTCAGTGTCACAGGAATGATAGATACATATACACATTACTGGATAAAACCAATGTCATTGCTTACCGTGTGCAATGACTATTTCTAGGCAATCCACCCACATTGTCTCACGTCCATACAACCCTGCAAATAGACCCTATTAACCCATTTTACAGACAAGGACACTTCAGCTCCGCAAGGCCACTGAATGACCTTGCCTGGAGCAAGCGACAGAGTTGGGAATCAAGCTCCAGAGTGCTGACCAGCGAAATGGGTGACTTTTCTATTATGCCAGGGACAGAAGTAAACTCAATTCATTTTGGAAGAAGAGGACAGTGATTCCTTTGGCTTAAGCAAGTCAGATTCTTATTACTTGAAACTTTTGAAGTCCAAGTGCATTCATCAGTCTTTTTTTCTCATTCCACTCTTCTTTTCTTGCCTTTTCCCCAGGGGAACACATTCTTTTAGCTTGTCATTCTCCCAAATGAAGGTCAATCCACCTCCTGTGGCTCCGTGAAAAGGTGGCCAGACGAGTGTATACTGAAAGTCAACCTCAGCAGGAGGCTGCCCTTGTTCAGCTTAGTCCTGCCCGTGAACTTTAAGTTTACTAGATGTTTCATAACTATGATCATAAAAGTGAAGGCAGCAGGCAGCAGCCCCGTAGAAGGGAGTTATATTTAGTAGCCCTTTAGGAGCAGTCTCGGGATGTCACTGAGACTCTGGTACAGGCTGTTACTGTTTGAGGGCTTCTGGGCCTGCGGCGGAGAAAATGGAGTGGGTGGTTTGCTGACAGTTTTTATAAATACCCCAGTATTTATTTAATGGCAGAAACACACAGAGAGAACACACAGAGCATTAGAGGAAAGAGCACAGCTTAGCTCCATTCATCCTCTGGGCCCAGGACCAAGCCCTTCTAGTCTGTCCTGGGCTCGGCCTCTGCAGCCAGCTGCAGCCTGTGTCTGGGGAAGTCACCTGCCTGCCTGCTGGAGGAGGAAGGAAGGAAGGAACAAGCAACAATGAAGCCCTTATTAAAAGCCAAGGGTGTTTTTTTTTTGGTTTGTTTTGTTTTGTTTTTCACATTTATTTTCTAGTCATGCCACTCCTCTGCTTAAAACCTTCTAGTAGCTCAGGTCTGTTTTTAGGATAAAGGTCAAAAACCCTGATAGGGCCCAGCCCGCATGGCTCAGTGGTTGAACATCGACCTATGAACCAGGAGGTCACCGTTCAATTCCGGTCAGGGCACATACCCAGGTTGTGTGCTCGATCCCCAGTAGCAGGCATTCAGGAGGCAGCCCATCAATGATTCTCTGTCATCACTGATGTTTCTATCTCTCTCTCCCTCTCCCTTCTTCTCCGGAATCAGTAAAATACATATATATATATTTTAAAACCCTGATCGGAAAAGACAAGGTCTGCCAATTCAGTCTCCTCTCTCCCCACTTTCCTCTTCTTTAAAGCTCCTGAAACATGCCCACACTTTGCCCACTTTGCTCACTCAGGCCTGTACATGTGATTCCCTCCACCTCAGATGCTTTCCCCTTCACTGTCACTAATCCTAACTCATTCTTCATTTCTCAGCTGAAACAGCTCCTTCACAAACTGAACTTGAGCATCCTCAGAAAGGTCTTTCCCGAGGCCTCCAACGGAGCCTCCATCCTTGTCAAACACCTTCCCAGCTCCGTATGCGTTTCATTTATTGGAGTTTCTAATCATGCATTTGAGTGATTATTTAAGTCATGCCTCTCCAGTTCTGTTTTGCTTGCCATTTTTACCCCAGAGCCAATGTCGATATGCCTGCCCTGTAGGAAGAGTTCTATAAATATTTATTAAATAGATAAGTGAACAAGTGAAACAAGAATTTGAGCACCTACATACTTCGTTTTTAATAAAGGGAGTAAGAAAGATCTGGGTTCTTTTTCCTCTTCCTCCGTCGTTAGCTGTGCCTTAGTGGGAACATACGTGCCCCAGAGGCTGGCCAATGGAAGGGCTAAGAGGAGAGGAAATCAGAAACTCTTAGGTTCCACTGGGAATCTGGCCACCAAGCAGTCTTACCCTCTACAGCTGTGCTGTCCAATATGGTAACCCCTAGCCCCATGTGTATTTAAATATAAACTAGTTAAAATTAAATGAGTTCACCGATCTCCACTGACCACATTTCACATGCTCAATGGCCACACGTGGTCAGTGGCTTCCATATCGGACAGCACCAATTTAGAACATTCCTGTTATCACAGAAAGTTCTGTGGAATAGTGCTGCTCTAGAATAAAACATCTCTTCTGCACAGAGCCCGGGATTCTCAACAGGGTGGAAGGAGAAAGCCCACTTTCCCTTCTGCTTTCAAAGCAGGAGGTGGGGAGAGACCCTGCACCCATTATAATTACCATCTGTATTACCTGTGATGCTGCAGCTAAAGGTTCTTCATCTGTCAGTGGGACTCCTAGGTGCTCCTTATTAGGGTTCTTATGAAGATTAAGTCAGTTACAACACATGGGCTGGCCCTTAATCAGCTCTCTGTAAATAGTAGTCACCATCCTTAACAGCTGGGAAAGTCATTAAGAGCAGAAGAGACTGGTGCAAGTTACTTCTCTGAGCCTCAAGTTCCTTATTGTCAAAATGGGAATAACAACTATTACTAGTAAGGAATAGAGAGACTATTTTTCCAAAAGGGCTTAGCACAGTGCCTGGCATGTACTTGAAAACTGTTAGCTACTCTTATTATCGTTGAGTGCTCTAAACAAATTTGAATTTCTCATGAGTCACCTCAGAGATTGGATTCCAGCTGTTAAAACATTCCAGGTATGTACCTCAAGAAGTGTGGATGTGGCCAAGTGCTAACTTCCTGAAACTTGTTTGGTTTTGCTGAAGGCTGGCAGCCCAGCCTGTCACACTCACATTTCTGAGATGCCCATGGCTTCTCCCTAGGCCAAGAAAGGCCGGACATAGGCTATGTGTCAGAGTTCTACTAAGAAGTAGTGGTCATCTTAAACTATCGAACTTGTATCTAATTTTTCTACTTGGACTCAGTTAGATTCCTTTAATGTCCCCTGTCAATTCTGCTGGCTCTGTTTTCTTCCAAACTTTACACTTTTTCCCATCAGGCAACCAAATGTCAAACAGGATATGTATGTTTGTATTTGGAGGGTGGAGAGTGGGAAACAAGGGAGGAAAATGATGTTTAATATGATGTCAACTTAAAAGTAAGAGAGGGAAAGTGGGGATGGCAAAAGGAGGATCCCTAAACCACTTGCGAGACATTTTTTTCCTTATGGACTTCCTTTTTTCTTATGATCTTTCTTTTATTTTATATTTAATTTTTTAAAATATTTCTTTTTATATCAGAGAGGAAGGGAGAGGGAAAAGGGATAGAAACATCTTTCAATGATAAGAGAGAATCATTGATTGGATGCCTCCTGTATGCCCCCGACTGGGGATCGAGCCTGCAACCGGATTTGAACTCGGGACCCTTCAGTCCACAGGCTGATGCTCTATCCACTAAGCCAAACTGGCCAGGGCTAATTTTTAATTCAAAGTAATGCATAGACATAGTCAAAATGTAATTGTTTTTAAAGTACAAATTTTTACTTTTTTAAAAAATATATTTTTATTGATTTTAGAGAGAGGAAGGGAGAGAGATAGAGAGATTGAAACATTGATGAGAGAGAAACATTGATCTGATGTCTCCAGCATACCCCCTACTGGGGATCGAGCTGCAATCTGGGCATGTGCCCTCAGGAATCGAACTGTGACTTCCTGGTTCATAGGTCGATGCTCAACCACTAAGCCACACCAACCAGGCTAAGGTGCAGAAATTTTGAAGTGTATATTCATCAAAAAAATGTGAGCCCTAGCCAGTTTGGCTCAGTGGATAGAGTGTCGGCCTGTGGGACTAAAGGGTCCTGGGTTTGATTCCGGTTAAGGGCTATGCTGGGGTTGTGGGCTCGACCCCCAGTAGGGGGTGTGCAGGAGGCAGCCCATCAATGATTCTCGTCATTGACGTTTCTATCTCTCTCCTCCTTTCCCTTCCTCTCTGAAATCAATTAAAAAATATTTTTTTAAAAATGTGTATAACAGTAAAATAAAAAAATTCAAAAATTAAAATATTTATGTCTTAAAAAATGTTATTGCCCTAACTGGTTTGGCTCAGTGGATATAGTGTCAGCCTGTGGTTTGAAAGGTCCCAGGTTCGATTCCAGTCAAGGGCATGTACCTTGGTTGTGGGCACATCCCCCGTAGGAGGTGTGCAGGAAGCAGCTGATGGATGTTTCTCTCTCATCGATGTTTCTAACTCTCTATTCTTCTCCCTTCTTCTCTGTAAAAAATCAATAAAAAAAAATGTTATCTTCTAAAACATAAAAAAGGACCTATCAAAACTGAAAGGCAGCCGAAACCGGTTTGGCTCAATGGATAGAGCGTCGGTCTGCGGACTGGAAGGTCCCAGGTTCGATTCCGGTCAAGGGCATGTACGTTGGCTGCGGGCACATCCCTGGTAGGGGGTGTGCAGGAGGCAGCTGGTCGATGATTCTCTCTCATCGATGTTTCTAGCTCTCTATACCTCTCCTCTCCCTTCCTCTCTGTAAAAAATCAAAAAAAAAAAAAAAAAAAAAAGAAAAACTGAAAGGCAAAGTGAAGTTATAGTTAATCACTATCAAATGTTTAAAGATATTAAGATAAGCTGAATATTTTATCATTTAAAAAATTCAGTGTTTTAAAACTGTTCACAGGCCTTGTATGCATGTATATAAGCCTAACCAATGGACACAGACAACAGGGGGGTGAGTGCATGAGTGGGGGGAGGGATTGGGGGGATAAGGACACATATGTAATACCTTAATCAATAAAGAAATTTAAAAGAAAACTGTTCACAATTTTTGCATTCAATGTAAACAAATCGATGTCGCACTTCCCATAGGTAATGTTTAGATCTATATACATATCAATTTAAGGGTAGACTAAATTGTGCAATATTACAAAGTGTTCCTCAGACACTGTGCAATGTTAGTGAATACTGTGCTAATTTATGAAGATCCTCAGAAGCATGAATTGGAACACAAAGAGAAGGAAAGCAAATGGCTGCTTGGCACTCTGGCAAACAATACTTTGTTATGCAAGAATCTTCTGCATTCATGCTAAGAAGAAGGATTTGACAAGTTAATTAATTTGTCTTTTCTCTTACCTAAGCATTCCTGCCACTCAAACCCTTCCCGTGCTCCTAAATTGTGCCTCTCTCACATGCAAAACTCAGTATTCTGAGGTGTGCCGGCGCTTTGTGTTTGAGAAACCAGGACAAGATAGGGGAGGACGTGTGTCTCCCTGGGGCTTGATCCTGTGAGCTAGACGGGTGAACGTCTACGTTTACAGGGTTGCCTGTCTGGCGCTCACACCAAGTGACAAAGTGACAAAGGTGCCCCTCCTCCCACCCCCACTCTGCCTTTGAGGGTTTCTGACGTGTGTAACTCTCTCAACTGCGGTCGCAGCGTAGGGGCTCCTCTTGCCGGAGGCTAAGGGGGAAGCTGCTTTCAACACTAATTAAAGAGCATGCAGTCTTTAATGGGGTACAAGACTATTCTTAAAGGCGCTACAGTGAACTTCCGCGAAAGATTGAGCTTAAAAGGGCATGCTATAAAAGCACTCCTGCTTGGAACATTTAACACTGATAGTTTAAAAATGAAATAGAGAGAGAGCAAATTTGAATAAGATGGTGACTGCTACCTCACACTATGCCAGAGCAATTGATTGAGATGCAACAGAGGCCCAATTATGAAAGAGAAGAACAGTGAAACTCAAAGAACACAGAGGAGAGTATCTTTACACATATGCCTTAGGCAAAGAGTTTTTAAATGGGACACAAAAGCACTACACATTGTGGAAATTATTGACGACGCATCAGACCAATAAAAGTAAGAGCTTCTGAGAATAAACTCAAAATGGATAAAAGACTTAAAAGTAAAGCATGAAACCATAAAAATCTTAGAGGAGAACATAGGCAGTAAAATCTTAGACATCTGGGGGTGGGGGGGAGGGATTGAGGGCATGCGCTAGGGGCTAGGGGAGGCTGGGGGAAGGTCAATGGGGGAAAAAAAAGGAGATATATGTACTACTATATGTAATACTTTAAACAATAAAAAAAAAAACTTAGATATCTCACGGAGCAGAATTTTTGCCAATACATCCCTATAGGGCAAAGGAAACAAAGAAAATAAACAAATGGGACTACGTCAAAATAAAAAGCTCCTGCACAGCAATAGAAACCACCATCAAAATAGAAAGGGAACCCACTGTATGGGAGAACATATTTGCCAAGGATATATTGGATTAAGGGGTTAATATGCAAATACATAAAGTACTCATACAACTCAACAAAAGGAAGACAAACAATCCAATTAAAAAATGGGCAGAAGACCTGAATAGAAATTTCTCCAAGAGGACATACAAATGGGCAAGAGATATGAAAAAATGCTCAAAGTCACTAATCATCAGAAAAATGTAAATTAAAACCACAGTGAGATATCACCTCACATTTTTCCATCGAAGAATGGCTACCATCAAAAAATCAACAAACAACAAGTGCTGGTGAGGATGTGGAGAAAAGGGAACCCTCGTGCACTGCTGGTGGGAATGCAGACTGGTGCAGCCACTATGGAGAACAGTATGGAGTTTCCTCAAAAAATTAAAAATGGAACTTCCATTTGACCCAGCGATCCGACTTCTGGGAATATATCATAAAAAAAAAAAAAAACCCGAAAACACCAATCAGAGAGAATATATGCACCCTTATGTTCATAGCAGCACTAATAGCTAAGATTTGGAAACAGCCTAAGGGCCCATCAGTAGATGAATGGATAAAAAAAGCTGTGGTACACTATAGAGTACTATGCAGCTGTAAAAAAGAGGGATGGCTTACCTTTTGGGACAGCATGGATGGACCTGGAAAATATTATGGTAAGTGAATAAGCCAAACTGAGAAAGACAAAGATCTCACTTATTTGTGGAATCTAATGAACAAAATGAATTGGCATAAAATACCATTTTAATGTAAAAGTTGTCATTCTTCTTATAGACTTTCAGAATATATTAAACTCATCCTAAATAGACATAATACACTTGTTGCAAATGTTTCACATCCTATAGATTTAAGACCTTCCCTAATTGGAGGACTGAATAAGTAATGCTTTAGATCTTCTCTGAAAGAACTACTCAAGAGTATATTCAGCAAGAAAAGAAGCAAACCTAGATTGAAGGAGTATAGCGCAAGAAACCATGAACATGGGAGTTGTTAAAATATGTTGGCATAAATATGTTAAATGTGTTAATTATCTATTGCAGCAATTTTCAACCTTTTTCGTCTCTTGGCATATATAAACTAATTACTGGGAAAATATTTTTTGCCAATCTGACAAAAACAAAGTGTAATTTTGATTCATTCACACCAGATGGCTATTGTGTTTGCTGTTGTCATTTTTTTTTTTTAAGTTTACAATTAAAGGAAAAGAAGTCAGTGTCCCTGACTAAGTAAGTAGTCAGGTATTGCATGTTTTTAAAATTCTTGTGGTACACCATTGAAAATTTCGGCCCTACTGCATGTTATGGACTAAACTGTGCTCCGCCTCCCCACCAAAAATTCATATATTGAAGTTCTAGCCCCTCAGGGTGGGATTATACTTGGAGATAGGGACTTAAAGACCCTAACTAAGGTTAAATGAGGTCATTATGGAGGGCCTTAATCCAATATAACTGGTGTCCTTATAAGAAGAGGAGATTAGGCCCTGACCGGTTTGGCTCAGTGGATGGAGCATTGGTCTGTGGACTGAAGGGTCCCGGGTTCGGTTCCAGTCGGGGGCATGTGCCTTGGTTTCGGGCACATCCCCAGTGGGAGGTGTGCAGGAGGCGGCTGATGTTTCTCTCTCATCAATGTTCCTAACTCTGTTCCTCTCCCTTCCTCTCTGTAAAAAATCAATAAAATATAAAGAAGAAGAAGAGGAAGAAGAAGAAGAAGAAGAAGAGGAAGAAGAAGAAGAAGAAGAAGAGGAAGAAGAGGAAGAAGAGGAAGAAGAAGGGATTAGGCCCTAGGTCCATGGTTGGCAAACTGCAGCTCGAGAGCCACACGCGGCTCTTTGGCCCCTTGAGTGTGGCTCTTCCGACCACTGGCCTAGGTGGTTTGGCTCAGTGGATAGAGCATCGGCCTGCAAACTGAAGAGTCCCAGGTTCGATTCCGGCCTAGGGCACGTTCCCGGGTTGTGGGCTCCATCCCAAGTAGGGGGCATGCAGGAGGCAGATTATCTCTCATCACTGATGTTTCTCGCCCTCTCCCTTCCTCTCTGAAATCAATAAAGAAATATATTTAAAAGAAAAAAAGAAGAAGAGATTAGGACACAGATACACACAGAGGGAGGACTAAGGCCCTAAGGCCCTAACCGATTTGGCTCAGTGGGTAGAGCGTTGGCCCGAAGACTGAAGGGTCCCGGATTCAGTTCTGGTCAAAGGCATGTACCTTGGTTGTGGGCTCAATCCCCAGTGGGGGGCATGCAAGGGAGCAGCTGATTGGTGCTTCTCTCTCATCAATGTTTCTCTCAATCCCTCTCCCTTTCTCTGTAAAAAAAATCAATAAAAATATATTTTGAAAGAAAGAAAGAAAGAAAGAAAGAAAGAAAAAGAAAGAAAGAAAGAAAGAAAGAAAGAAAGAAAGAAAGAAAGAAAGAAAGAAAGAAAGAAAGACAGACACTGGTGAAAAATGACCATCTGAAAGCCAAGGAGAGAAGCCTCAGAAGAAACCAACCCTGCCAACACCTTGATCTTGGACTTCTAACCTTCAGAACTATGAGGAAATAAATTTCTGCTGTGTAAGCCATCTAGTTTTTGGTACTTTGTTGTGGCAGCCCTAGCAAATGAATACGTTGCAGTAAAATAAGAATTTGGTTTGTGTCATAAAAAAATATAGATCAGGCCCTATCCGGTTTGGCTCAGTGGATAGAGCATCGGCCTGCGGACTCAAGGGTCCCAGGTTCGATTCCGGTCAAGGGCATGTATCTTGGTTGCGGGCACATCCCCAGTAGGAGGTGTGCAGGAGGCAGCTGATCGATGTTTCTCTCTCATCGATGTTTCTAACTCTCTATCCCTCTCCCTTCTTCTCTGCAAAAATCAATAAAATATATTAAAAAATATAGAGAGAGATCAGAACAACAATAGCAAGAAAAATGGGAGTGTTTGGTGGGTCGTTATAATGTGCTAATATCCTGCTTGGTTTCCCACTGTGTGAGAGGAAGAAGTGTTCTTTCCCAGAACTAGATCTGTTTGTATTTACAGCTGTAAACCTCTGTACTACTGGATAGAGGGGATGTGGTAGAGCCAGGGCAGAGTTGAGTAGCTGCAGTAGAGACTATAACCCACAAAGCTTAATCTGCAATCTAGCTCTTTACAGTAAACGTCCACCCAACCCTTCTCTGCAGGGTTTATTTTGTAAATGTTAAAAAACAGAAGCAAGAAGGAGGTAAAGAGAGATATGAAGGAGGATTTTTCAAACTAATTATATGTATACCTGGTAAATGAAAACATTCAGAAAATCTAGCCCTGGCTGGTGTGGCTCAGTTGGTTGGGAGTCATCCCGTGCAACAAAAGGGTTACTGGTTTGATTCCTGGTCAAGGCACATGCCTGAGTTCTGGGCTTGATCCCTGGTGGTGGTGGTGGTGGTGGTGTGTGTGGGTGTGTGCGCGCGCGTGCAGGAGATAAACCATAGATGTTCTGCTCTCACATTGATGTTTCTCTCTCTCTCTCTCTCTCTCTCTCTCTCTCTCTCTCTCTCTCTCAAAAAAAAAAAAAAAAAGTTTAAAAAAAGAAAACCTAGCCCTAGCTGGTTTGGCTTAGTGGATAAAGCATCAAAGCATCAGCCTGTGGACTGAAGGGTCCCAGGTTCGATTCTGGCCAAGGGCACATGCTCGGGTTGCAGGCTCGATCCCCAGTAAGGGGCGTGCAGGGGGCAGCCAATCAATGATTCTCTCTCATTATTGATGCTTCTATCTCTCTCTCCTTCTCCCTTCCTCTCTATGATTAATAATAATAATAATAAAAAACATTAAAAGGAAAAAAATCTTAAAAAAGAAAATCAAGTTAGTGGATGTACAGATATTTTTCTGTATTTTTCTAGGTGTTTGAAATATTTTATAACAATATACACATTTTAGTGCTTTGGGAAAATATGTTACTATGCACAGATAACATGTTTGTGCTTTGTGAGGATATCATGTTGTCATAGTGTAGTTACTGTACCATACTACTTTCCATTTTTCTCCTTTGGTTTCTGATGCATAGTGGTTGCTGATATATAGCTTCTATTTCATAAGCTGAAATACTCTGAGCTTTGATTTTAGACCTAGAGAGTCTGCTGCAGTGTATTCAGCATACCAAGACGTAAGATAAAGGAATGGAGGAAGTTGGTTTGGCCTCATAAGGGAACCCTAAACTTGAAAACCTGTCCTGATAAAAATTGTTTTCTTAATTCGTAAAATTAATGTGTATGAACATTTTTACAAGTTAGGGAATTAGAACCCTCAAGTTTTTTTAAAAAAGCAATTATCTGGCTCTAACAAGAATAAAATTCATGATATTCATATTGTTAACGAAAATCTAGGTCATACCTAAGTTTGGTTCTTTGGAAATTTGAGTTTCTTATATAATTTTCAAGTAGCTCGAAGAGATAGTCACATACTGCTTTAGAAAAGCTGTCAGCCATTTAGCCTGAGTTCAGAAGAAAGGAGACTTCATTTTTTTTCTACTTAGTTTGCACCTTCATTATAAATTAGAGGCCCGGTGCATGAAATTCATGCATGGGGGGTTGGGGGGGGGGAGAAGGGGTGTTGTTTTTCCCTCAGCCCAGCCTGCATCCTCTCCAATCTGGGACCCCTCAAGGGATGTCCGACTGCCCAGTGGGATCAGGCCTAAATGGGCAGTCGGACATCCTCTCACAATCCAGGACTGCTGGCTCCCAACTGCTCGCCTGCCTGCCTGCCTGATTGCCCCTAACCGCTTCTGCCTGCCAACCTGATCACCCCCTAACCACTCCCCTGCCAGCCTGATGGACACCTAACTGCTCCCCTGCTGGCCCAATTGCTCCTAACTGCCCTCCCCTGCCAGCCTGGTTTCCCCTAACTGCCCTCCCCTGCCAGCCTGGTCGCCCCCAACTGCCCTCCCCTACAGGCCTGGTCCCCCCCCAACTGCCCTCCCTTGCTGGCCTGGTCACCCTCAACTGCCCTCCCCTCAGGCCTGGTCGCCCCCAACTGCCCTCCCCTGCTGGCCTGGTCGCCCCCAACTGCACTCCCCTGCTGGCCTGGTCACCCCCAACTGCCCTCCCCTGCAGGCCTGCGTCCCCCCCGCAACTGCCCTCCTCTGCCAGCCCAGTCACCCCTAACTTCCCTCCCCTGCTGGCCTGATTGCCCACAACTGCCCTCCCCTGCCAGCCATCTTGTGGTGGCCATCTTGTGGCCACATGGGGGTGGTCATCTTTGACCACATGGGGGTGGCCATCTTGTGTGTGGGAGTGATGGTCAATTTGCATATTACCTCTTTATTATATAGGATTATATAGGATGGCAGGTAGGCTGGTAAAACAAGCACATGTATTACTATTTAAAACAGAAAACAATGGGGGAAAGCCCTTTTTACAAGGGTAATGCTCAACCAAACACATATAAGACTATTCACATTAAACATGGAACACTGTTATTAAGAACAACTAAAATTGAATAAAATAGCACGACAGCTATTTGGGGCCAGCCATCCTGTTTGGAGGAGCGTTTCTGGCTGTAGAGCAAATGCAGAGGCCTTGAGGCAGGAAAGAGCTTCCAGGGTTTGACTGGAGTAGACCACACACTAGAGAAGAGGGCCAGGGGAGGTGGGCCTTGCCAATCAGGCTATGGCGTTGAAATCGTATTTTAAATGTTGTAAGAAGCCACTGGAAGGTTTCAAACAGGGAATTATAGGATAAGGTTTGCATTTACAGCTGTAAACCTCTGTACTACTGTTTAGAGGGGATTGTGGTAGAGCAAGGGCAAAAGCAGAGAGACCTGCTAGGAAGTTGCTATTAGTAGTCAAGGTGAGAGGTGATGGCCATGGAGACAGATATGAACAGATCGGAAACAGAGTTTACCGAGGAACTGGGAATATACAAAAGTGAGAAAAATAAGTTTTACTCTCAAGGGCCTAGGTTTACTACTTTTAAGAGTTTGCTGTGTCTTTCTAAATCTTTCTCTTGCTTTTGCATTTTTATTTTTTTTGTTAATCCTCACCTGAGGATATTTTTCCATTGATTTTTAGAGAGAGAGTAGAGGGGAGGGGGAGAGACAGAGAGAAAGATCTACGTGAAAGAGACACATCAATTGGTTGCCTCACACATGCCCCAACCAGGGCTGGGGATTGAGCCTGCAACCGAGGTAGGTGCTCTTGACTGGAATTGAACCCGTGACCCTTCAGTCAGTGGGCTGACGCTCTATCCACTAAGCCAAACCGGCGAGAGCTGCTTTTGCATTTTTATATGCATTTGCTGAACATATACAGAATTGTGCTTATATGCCGGTGTGAATTTGTTTTTTAACAAATGGTATTATACTGTACAGGATCCATTCGAAAGTATTTCTTGGAGATCTATCTACGATGTTAAATTTGTACAAAGGTCATTCTTTGTAACAGACTCATAATAGTATTAATATGCCAGAAGTAACCTCCGGTGGTCAACCTGCCCCTTACAATTCCTACTCTCAGCGCCCTTTATTTTCTAATCGTGGCTTCCTTAACTCAGGAGGGAAGTTGTAAGTACTTTGTAAACAAAAGCATTGGCTTTTATTTACTTCCTAAAGGGGCTCTGCACACAGGATCTAAATGCTCGAAACAGCCTACTGAGAACACCTCCCAGATCCTTTGCCCTGGAAATGTCCCTGCCTGGAGCTTATAAGGCACTTTGCATAGGCCTTGAAATTCTAGGCCTTGAAATTCTAGGCCTTCAGCCTACGGCAGTGTGTCATCTGGGTGCTCTGAGCAGGGCTATAATGAAAAATAATGTTCAGTTGATGTCACAAGCAATTCATCATTCAGACAGTGATGGTTTTCAGGTTGGATTCAAATGAGGTTGTTTTCTTCTGCTTCAAAACATCCTGGAAATAGCCTGGATCCCGCACTTTGGGAGTGGCTTAGAAGGGGGAGTTTGTTGAGGAGCACAAGAGGCTTGGTTGGAAAGTTGTCAGGAGGACATTCTGGTAAAAGGGAAGTGTGTGGAAGGCCACCTGCCCTGCTTACTGGAATTCTGACTTAGGGGAGACTCAGGGGAGTGTCGCAGGCGGCGCCCCTGGTTATTCCTAGACCTTTCCAAACAAGTTTGTGTACATGCAGACCCCCCCCCCCCCCCCCCGGGTGTTTACTGGAATCCTTATGCTTAATCCCTGGATGCTCTTGACTAGAGGATAATGTAAACATGTGTCCTCCCAGGATTCCTCACCCTACTGATTGTATCTAAAGATAAACATTCCAATAAAGGCCTAAGGAGGCAGGCCATAGAGGCTGCTCTGGCCACTAAAGCCGGGGGCTCCTTAGCCCTCTCTTGCACGGTCAAACTGTGTCTGAGTAATCTGTTCACCTGTCATTCAGGAACTGCTGGTCAGCCCCCCGCAGGAGGTGACAGGTCGAGTTAATATTACATCTGGGACTCCCTACTCCCCAACATTTCATAATGGAAACTTTGGAAGAACAGCACAGTGAACACTGCTATCCACTACCTACATTCACCCTTAACATTTTACTCTCCTTTCTTTATCATATATCTGTTCATCTGCTTATTTGCCCATTCATGGGTGCATCAATCCATCTTAATTTTTTGATGCATCACAAAGCACACTGCCGATATCAGGGCACTGCACCTAAACTTTCTGCATGCGCACCATTAACTGGAGTTTAAAATCTTTTTTAAAAATATATATTTTTATTGATTTCAGAGAGGAAGGGAGAGGGAGAGAGCGATAGAAACATCAATGATCAGAGAGAATCATTGATTGGCTGCCTCCTGCATGCCCCCTACTGGGGATCAAGCCTGCAACCTGGACATGTACCCTTGACCAGAACCAAACCTGGGATCCTTCAGTCTGCAGGCCGATGCTCTATCCACTGAGCAAAACGGGCTAGGACTGGAGTTTAATATCTTGATTTTAAAAAATATTTAAGGGAAATTAATATTCCATGAAATGCACAAATCTCAGGTGGACTAGTCCATCAGTTTGATAAATGCCTACATGTGGAACCCAAACCCCTATCAATACCTAACACCATGATGTTAGACTTTGATCAAGGGGTCGAAGCCTTTAAAACTCCCCTCCTGGGGACCTGGAGAGTATCACGCTAAGTGAAATAAGTCAGTCAGAGAAAGACAAGTATCACACGATCGCACTCACATGTGGAATCTAAGTAACAAAATAAACTGATGAATGGAGTGGATCCAGAGACATGGAAGCATGGAACAGAGTGTGGAATCTCAGAGGAAGGTGGGTGGGTGGGAGGTAATCGACCAAAGACCTTGTATGCATATATGCATAACCCAAGGACACAGACAATAGAGTGCTGAAGGCCTAGGATGGAGGAGGTGGGAGGGTGTGCAGGGGTGGGGGGTGGGGGTAAAGAGAGTCAATGGGAGCCGGGAAGGGGCCATATGTAATACTTTCAACAATAAAGATTTATAAAAAAAATCAAGTTAAAGAAAAAAGACTCTCCTCCTGCTTTGGAGAGAATGGCAGAAAATGTGCAAACCAGCAGAGCCAGGAGAGAGGAACAATGGTGACTCAAAGCACATCATGCTAAGAAAGGAGGCACCCAAAGAATTGTCCGGAAAATGAAAGTCTGACATTTCAGACCTTCAGTCTGGACTCAAGTGGGGACAGGATATTTCTTTTTGCCCCAACATGACTGTTTAGATCCACAAACTTCGAAAACTTTTCCACTTTTCCACATCGCTCACTCTGCATTAAAAAGCAAAAGAACATGGAATCAAAAAAAGGATAGAGAAAATTAATTGGACAAAACGGGATGGGAAGAGGCATGTTTCCAGGGAAAAGTACATTCCTTAAGGCGACACTGCCCAGAGTTGGGTGAGAGCTTTACGGCATGTGAAGAATTTTATAATGATCACATTATGACCTGAATTACATAAAAATTATGACATGTTACAAAAGCAGGGCACTTGTGAAGGGTCCGGAGGATTGGCCTGGGCTTTTAAAAACGGCGTTAGAGAGACTGACCAAGGGTGCACAGCTTTCAAATGAAAAGCTGAAATGTTCATCGCACTTTACTAAACACCACGGTTGTCATCAACAAGGACGACAGTTTTGAACAGTTTCAAAGATAGTTGAGAACGCTGAGTTGAAGGTTTTGTTTTGTTTTGTTTGTAAGTTTGAGGCCAAAATCGACATTCATCTTTTTGGATGCTTACTCTTTTTTTTTTTTTTCCTGATTAATATCCTGCTGGTGGTATCAATTTTGAAAACGGAAACATTATAGAAAACAAAACAGCAAGTTTATAATCCCACCACGTAGAGATGAGCCCTATGAGCAAACTTTCTGTATTCAAACTTTTCCCACTGCGCGTAGATCTCATTTTGACAGCGCGTTTAGACAACCATTCTTTTTAACAACCAGCGCTTTCAAACAAAAATTACCTAAAATATGAAGTCTTTTTTCTTCCTCTGGCCGATTGGATCCAGAAATTGTTATAGAAAGAAAGCGTTCATAATTAGACTAAAAAAAAGTTGAACAGAAAAGTATGTACAAAGAGAAACAGAAAACATTACGCCTTTATTTTGGTGAATTAGCAACAAAGAAAAGGATTAGCATGGACGGGTACTTTTCAAAAAAAAAAAAATTTTTTTTTTTTTCCTCTGGCTCCCGCTAGGGTGGAGGAAGTTCTCTGTTCTGAGAGGGTGGAACAAAGTGGAAGAACAAATGACTGGGAGTCTCCCCTCCCTCCCGCCGCTACCTCCCCACCCCCCGCCTCCCCCCCGCCCCCGATCGGGACCGCGGGGGTCGGTTATGGGGGGCCCGGAGACAGAGGCGGGCAGCAGGTGCCTGGGCTCCAGCCCCCGATCCCCCGCCCCCCATCCCTCCACCCCCCGATCCCCCGCCCCCCATCCCTCCACCCCACCCGAGCTGGGCCTCGCCCCCTGGCGGGGGAGCGCTTAGGTGTAGAGGTGCGGGGGGTGGGGGCGCGCACCCCGCGGGCTGCGGGCAAGAGGCCGAGGGGGTGCTCCCGGCCCCGGCATCTCCGGAGGGTTCGCCGCGCCCGCATGCACCCTCGTCCCGAGACCCCAGGAACATGTCCGCAGCCGGGGCGCAAAGCGGCGCCCCGGGGAGGAGAACCCGGGGAGGGCGTGTGCCGCGGCGGCGGCGGCCGCGGCCGCGGAGCCGCTAGTCCCCTCCCTCCTGGGGGAGCAGCTGCCGCCGCCGCCGCCACCAGCGCGGGCCGCGGCCGGAGCGAGCGGGGCGAGCGGCGCGCGAGGGAGGCGGGGGCGGGGAGGGGGGTGGGCGAAGGGGCGGGAGGGCGTGGGGGGAGGGTCTCGCTCTCCTTGAGACCAGAGCCCGAGAGGGAGAGACCCTGGCGGCGGCGGCGGCGCCTGACACTCGGCACCTCCTGCGGTGCTGCGGGGCGGCATGTCCGAGGCTGGCGGGGCCGGGCCGGGCGGCGGCGGAGCAGGAGCCGGGGCTGGGACTGGGGCCGGGGCCGGGCTCGGGGCGCTGCCCCCGCAGCCCCCCGCGCCGCCGCCGTTGCCGCCGCAGGGCTCCCCGTGCGCCGCCGCCGCTGGGGGCTCGGGCGCCTGCGGACCGGCGACGGCTGTGGCGGCGGCGGGCACGGCCGAAGGACCTGGAGGCGGCGGCTCGGCCCGAATCGCCTTGAAGAAGGCGCAGCTGCGCTCCGCTCCGCGGGCCAAGAAACTGGAGAAACTCGGCGTGTACTCCGCCTGCAAGGTACGCGCTCGCCGCTCCCCGACCGCCCGAGGGGCTCGGGCCCAGCCCGCGGGACCCCCGCCCCCTCCATTCCCCGCGCGCCCCGCCTCCCGCCTCCCGCCCGGGGCCGCTGCACCGCGGAAGTGCTGTTGTCCTCCGCGCCCAATTAGCTTCTTCTCGGACGCGAGTGCTGTTGAGTTGCAAGAAGAGGCGGGGGTGGGGTGGGGTGGGGTGGGGGTGGGGGGGTCACCAAGACCGAGAACCTTTCATTCCTTCCCCTTGGAAGGAGTTGCCTCTGTGCCCGCGCTCCTGGGCTGCCCTGGGGCTTTGTTGCTCTGTAGGAGCTCGCCGGGGGCGCCTTCCTGAGAGTGGAACCGTGCTCACTGTGTGGCGAGCGCTCCAGGGCCCAGGGAACATCTTTGGGGAGGAGGGGGGATCAGAGCGCCCCTTCTCGGTTCGTCCTCTCCCCGTGTCCCCTTGGGAGGAGCTGGGGGAGGGAGTGAGGGTGGAATAGGCTCCCGGACTCCTGCGCTTTTTGGGAGACAGAAGGGGCGGAGCGCGCCCCGAGGGAGGGTGGGTCTAGCCCGAGGCGAGGGTCCTGGAGCCCGAGGCGCTCTCCGTGGCGGGCGGAGGCGCCGCGGCGCGCGGTGACAGCCCGCTCATTATGGTGTTATTAGTTGTTCAGTTAAAACGCTGTCCCAGCTGCTCGGGGGTGTCAACAGGATTTGGCAAGGTGACAGCCCAGCGCGGCGGGCGCTACTGCTCGGGTTGAGGACACCCGTGTCTCTCCCTCCCCTCTCCATCCCAGCTCCCAGCACCCTGGCGTCCCGCCGCTGCACATCCAGATGTGGGCGTCCTGCTCCCGCGGTGGGAGGGTGGCCCGAGGCCGCGGGGCCGCCTGGCCCGGCGCGGTCCGCAGCGGCTTTGTTTTGACAGGGTGACAGCTGAGGGGGGCGGGGACTTGGCCTCGTCAGCTCCTGCGGCCTGTGGCTGAGTCGGGGAAGAGACACCCTCGCACACCTCCCACGTATGCTCTCGCTCGCTGCACACGGGGTCAAGTTCCCAGATTCCAGATTCCCAGGGCCGAGCCGCAGTGGCCACGTCTGAATTTGGGTGTAAAGATAATGAACCCTGCTAGAACCTCTCTCCCCCGGTCCTGCCGTTTTTAGTATTTTACAGGAGCTCTCAACCACGGTGGAATGTCTCTTTACCTTTTCCCCACACCTTTCACATTCTCAGGTATATGTTGACCACTTACTGTGTGCCCTGCACTGGGACAATAAATATTTGTTGAGTGAATGTAAGCCCAGTGCGTCTCAAACTTTCATGCGCCTAGGAGTCACCTGGGGAGCTGGCTAGAAGGTTGATTCTAAATCAATAGGTCTGGGGGATGGGGTCAGGGATTTCTGACTAACTCTCCCGTGATGTGATGCTAGTTTGTTGACCACACTCCAAGTAGCAAGACCCTAGTTCAGGCCTGGGTAGTATATTAGTCATCCTTTTTGAATTCATCCAAGGAAACTGAAACTGTGAGACAATAATGCCTCACGGTTGGCATTTCTGAAGAAGGAAGGGAAAAAAATATATAAAGTGGGGGGTGTGCTTCTAAGAAAGGTGAAGGGCCAGGAGTTGGTTATTAAGAGCATTAGTCTACTCAAGAGCAAGGTCAAGAACAAGGTCAGTTACGTGGTGGACTTGCTGTTTAGCAACCGGAGTGGGCTCCTGTAGGAACTTGGTCAGCTCATTGTTTCTGTCCTGGCTGTTTATTGGGTTCCCGTCATGAGCACCTTCTCTCTCTGTTGCCTGCTATTGCCTTGATATCTGAAAACTTCCCTGACGTTTCGGTGCTATCTGAAGCTATGTATGAGCATATATGTGCCCTTTAGATTTCCGAGAGTGAGATGTAGCACCTTTTCTAAGATTTGTGATTTGAGTGTTTCATGCTCGCGTTCATAATCGCACTTATAGGAAGGGAAAAGCCTCTCTCTTCCTGCTCCTGGGAAGACTCGGAAAGCGTCCATTTGTATGTGCTCATTCATTCAATAAACATGGACAGGGGTCTCACCTGGGTGGCCAGGCACTGTGCTAGGTGCCTGGCTGTGATACCCACATCCTGTCCTTCTGTGTATGTGCCCATGTGTGCGTGTGTCGGGGGCCTGGGGAAGTGGGCAGGGAACTAATCACAATGACATCACAAAACAAAACTGCTTTCTTAGAGTGATGTTGGAAGTCAGAGCAGGGCAGTTCATGCGCTGGAGCAGCGCTGGGGTACGGATGGCTTCCTGGAGGAAGTGTCAGTGGGGTGACGTGAGGCTTCTTGTCGTGGAGAAACTGAAAGCAGTTGTAGCTTGGAACTGTGCCTGCAGGAGCTGGGGCCTCCAGGTTGCTCGGTGTGTGTGTGTGTGTGTGTGTGTGTGTGTGTGTGTGTCCGTCCAAGAGGGCATAGGGGAATCCAGGAATCTTAACACCTCAGGAGTGACATTATCTCAGATTTGCTTTTATTTATTAATTTATTTAAACTGCTTAACTGGGTGTGAGAGGATGCAAAGAGAGCAGAACCAGTGGTTCTTTCTCAGCTTGTCTCTATATTTCATATAAAGCCCCAAAGGACAGATTTTACCCTGCCTTTTGGTATTGACTAGCCCCTTGGAAGGTCAGAGAGGGTACAGAGGTTAGGGAATGAGGAGGTACCTGGAAAGAGATGAGGTACTTTATGGAGGGCTATTGAAAGAAAAACAGGTCCCAGACCTCATAAAAGATGTGGCCTTTAAACTCCACAAGTGAAACAGAAAAAGAAGTGAGCTAGTTCACAGCCAGGGTGGTGCGCCACACCCCGGGGAGAGGGGAAAAAAGAAAAAAAAGAAAAAGAAACTTGTTTTTCAGGATCCAGGGTAGAGTATTTTGAACTGTCTTCTGGCAAAGGCTGCTTCAGAGCCACTTGGCTGGCCTGTGACACAGCCAGAGTGATCATCAGTAATGTAGATCTGTCCATGTGTTGCCTCTGCTTAGGACCCTTTAATTTCTCTTTATTGGAGTCCTCAGTGCCCCGCAGGGCCTGGCTATTGCTATCTCTGGCCCCTTCTTAGGGTCGTTCGAGCACGGTGCCCTTCTTGCTCAGGGCCTTTGCACATGCTGTTCGCCGGGGCCGAAGGTCTTCCACGTCACTTACATGAACTCCCAACTTTTCTGGCAAATCTCAGATTCCTTGCATTTCCTTTGTCGCCTTGTCCAGCCTTCTCGTTACACGTTTTCTGAACCCTTCTGTACTTGCTTTTCCTTCCTGGTGCTTTTATCATGGATTTTAATTGGATTAAATTATTGGATATGTTTGAATAGATTTTAAGTGAAGTCATTATTGACTGAATGAATGAACTGGGGAAGGAAAAACTGGAGAAATGATTAACTGTTGGGGTAGCAGTAGTGAAATTTTAGCTTGACTGCTTTTTGACAATTGGGTAGAGGGACTTTTTCACGCAGGGCAGTTCTAGGAAGCTCACAGATGTCCATGGGACGGGGTTTGTAGTGTTATAAAAGAAACCCTACGTGAAAGTATGAGCCCAAATACAAAGCTCCTTGAATTAAAGTGCAATTTACCTATAAAAGTGTATTGACTGATTCTTAATGAAATAGGCCATTTGTACTTGAGGAGAGGCAGTAGGGTGTAGTGGCTGGACTACACAGAGTTCAAAGTAATTGGAGTTCCCATTTCAGGCTATCCAGCTGTGTGACCTTGGACAGGACCTCACCTCAGCCTCCATTTCTTTGTCTGTAAAGTAGGAATAATAATGCCCCCGCATGGCTCAAGAGAGAGGATTTAAAATGGGCTAATATGTATGAGGCAACCAGCCAACAGGGTGTCTGGCCCATGGTGAGCCCTTAAAGCTCGGAGCAGGGGGTACATTTTTAACTCGGAAGTCAACAGAAATTTCAACTCTGCCACTTGTGTGATCTTGGGCACAACTCACTTAGTTTTTCTCTGAGCCTTGAATAGTTCATCTATAAAATGGGAACGTCACTCTTGAAATGAAAAGAGAGAAGGTTCCCCAAGTTCCTGGGACCTGCATTGCTGGGTTAATGGTGGCTAAGTGGAATTGTCTGGTGCTTTACGCATTGTCTCGGAATCAGTGGCCACAAAGCATTTATGGAAAACCCAGTGACTTCGTTTCTTGGCTGAGTGCCATACCTAGAGAGTCACCCGGGCACAGGGCTATACAATTAGCCTTAATTTAAAAAATAATGGCTTATAGTCTAGATATAACACTGACTGTATAATTTGCAGAGTGGGGGCAGCAGTGCCATGAGGAGAGAAGAAGTGTCCTGTGTTGTCCTGGGGCGGGTGAATGGGGCACCTGAACAAGCCTTGTAGCTGGGCGGGGGAGGGGAAGGGGGAGGAACCCCCCAACACTTGGTATTTATTTGTCAGCCACTCCTTCAGAGAGCAGACTTCTTTTTCAGCTTGTCAACATCTAGAGCAGGGACTCTCCCCCAGGAGCTGTTCTGTCCCCCCAGGGATATTGGGAGACATTTTTGGCCATTGTAATTGGGGGGAGGGGAGTGCTCCTGGCAGCTAGTGATTCTAAACATCCCATGATGCACAGGGCAGCCCTCCACAACAAAGGATCCTCTGGCCCCAGATGACAGTAGCACCGGAGTTGAGAAAGCTGCCGTAGAGGAACACTGTGCCGTCCCACAGTGCCATCAGTGCATTGGCAGCACAGGAGAATCAATGCTTCTACTGTGAACTTGAATCACACTCAAAATCTGAAACCTCTCACTTTGTGAGTCACGGGCCTACTTTTCAACAGCTTTATTGCGGTATAGGTTATAGGCCATAAAACTCACACCCTCAGGTGTGCAGGCAGTTGCTTTGGAGTAAATGCATACAGTTGTGCATCCCTCACTGCCGTCCAGTAATAACTCTTCCATCTCCTGTCGTGGGTTTGTGTTTTTTTTTAAAGGAGATATTTTATATCCGTTGATTGTGGGTTTGCAAATACAAACAATTAAAAATACCTCTTTGGCCCTCACTGGTCTGGCTCAATGGATAAAGCGTCGGCCTGCGGACTGAAGGGTCCCGGATTCGATTCCGGTCAAGGGCACATGTCCAGGTTGGTGTGGGGCGTGCAGGAGGCAGCCGATCCATGATTCTCTCTCATCATTGATGTTTCTCTCTCCCCCCCCCCCCTCTCTTCCTCTCTGAAATCAATAAAAATATATTAAAAAAAATACCTCTTTGGATCAAAGAACTTGTATGCATATATGCATAACCCATGGTGAAGGCCTGGGGGCGGGCTAGAAGGGGTCAGTGGAGGGAAGAGGGGGTGTAGTAATACTTTCAATGATGAAGACTTAATAAAAAATAAATAAATCTCTTTGGAGATTCTTTAGATAAGTAGTATTGCTACAGCAAAGCACAAAACATGGAGGGGGTAAAGAAAATGTTTTTTTAAAAGTCAGTCTTTAGCCACATAAGTCTATAGCACACAGTTATTTCATGTGCGGTGACTTCTCTAAAAGGCGGTATCGTGGAGCCAGCACACAGAGGAAAAATGTTTCCTTTGGCAGGCACCGTACAAAAAGTCTGAGAGAAAGAGGACCAAATTTAATTCTGTTTGCTCATAAACTTTCAGGGAAGATGGAAATTCAGGCCTGCAAAGCCTTCAGATGGCAATTTGCAGTTTTATGTAACCGAGAAAGTAGTTTATAGGGCAAAACAGCCCCAAATCTGCTGAGGACTGTTTTGTTTTAGGAAGCATATGCTTCCAAATAACATTTTGTGATGCAGCGCTGGTGGGGTTTTTTTTGTGTTGTTGTTTGTTTCTTGTTAATTTTTTTTTTTTTTTTTTTTTTTTTTTTTTTTTTTTTACTACTAAGAAATCTAGTTACCTGTCCGCCAGGGCAGGATTTCCTTCTGTGTCTATCAGGTAAATCCACAGCGTTAGACCCATCCTAGGGAGTCTTGAGGGTAAAATGTAGTTTCATGGGAGGTACCTTGAAACAATCAGAACATCTGCTTCTCAGATGAAAGTTCTGGATCCTCAATCCAGTGCCAATGAAACACGCATTTCCAAGGCTCAGTGGCTTCTGATTTAGTTCGTTTGCCTCTAAAAGAGAGAAAGGTTGCTATTTAGGAACAGTTGTCAGTGGGCTCTTACTCTTAATGGTTTCCTACTCCTAATGGGTTCCCAACCCGGAGGCACCTGTGGCACGGAAGAGCCGGCCCGCTGCCTCCCTGGCTGCTCGGGGAAAACCTGGAGCCCCTGCGCTCCTCTCTCCCTCTGCACCTGGAGCGCCCTTGGGCACCCACTGAGCTGCCTTGTGTGTCAGCTTCCCCTTTGGAGAAGTGGGAGTCAAGGTGCCACCCCCCCCCCCACCCCTCACCCCCGACTTCTCGTGAAGATGAAATCGTTTAGCAGATGTGAAAGTGCTCTTGGAACAGAGGCATTTCACAGACCGTCTCTTTCATTTCAGTTTTAAAAACTTTCCGTCGGTCTCGGCTGTTTGCGTTTTTGCCCAAGTGTAGGCCTCATGTCACTCGATTCTTCTCCCTGGGATGAAGAGCAAGGTAAGGAAGGTCATCTTACTAGCAGGGAACGGAGACCTACGGAGGCTCAGCAACTTTCTCAAGCTGCGGTGGTTGCTCAGTGAAGAGCTGGCCCACGGGGCGGCGGCGGGTGGGTGGGGGGTGGTCTCTTTCCAGTGCACCGTTCTGCATTCTCTTCCCAAACTTCCTCATGGGGTTTGGATCAAAGAACTTGCATGCATGTATGCATAACCCACGGAGGGGCTGCTGATCCTCCAAATGGTTTACAGAGAGGATTTCATGTGTTTTCCGCATTCTCCTGCTCTCACTTGATGTTTATTGTCCCCCTATTGAGAGGGACGTTCAAAGGCTTTGCTAGTTCGTGGAAGCCATAAAGCAAAATAAGCTTCTTTATTACTGGCCCAGGGCAGACGGACAGACTCATGCCCTTGATTGTTTTAAAGCTGGCCATCAGGAATGGCCCAGTAGAATTTCCTGCAGGAAGGAAGGAAGATGAAAGAGATCCCCACTCAGGTTGTAGAAGGTGCCAGAAATGCCAGAGAGGTAAGGAAACGCCTGTCAGGATGTTTTTGAAGTCCCCAGACAACTCTTCATAAGACTGCGCTTTTTCACTTTTAATCTTACTATCAGACAGTAAAGTGCTGAAGTGATAAGTACTGTACGTAGCCTGGTGAGTTTTTACATATGCATGCATCCATGCCACTGCCCCCCCCCCCCCCCGAAAAAGCTATAGAGCATTCCTAGCACCTCAGAGGGTTTTCTTGGGGCCCTCTCCCCATCCCTGGGAACCCCTATTCTGATGTCATTACCAGGGAGTAGTCTTGCCTTTCTTAAACGTCCTATACATGGAGTCACACGGTATGAACGCTTTTGTATCTGGCTTCTGTCAGTCCACGTGATCATGTCTGTGAGCTGCATCTGTGTTGTGGCATCCAGCAGTTGTGTGTCAAGACACATTTTAAAGACGGAAAAACAAGTTCAAAATGGTCAGCCATTTTCAAGATGGGAGCCTTCCCCTGCCCCAGGATGGAAAGCATTGGATATTGACAACTTGATAAAATGAATTTTTAAAAAAAGTTTTATCTTTTCTATTTAAGCAAACCCTGTTTATTGTTTTTTATGCTTTTGAAATGCATATATATATGTATATATATATTATTTATATATTATTGATTTTTTTTTTTAAAGAGAGGAAGGGAGAGGAGTAGAGAGTTAGAAACATCGATGAGAGAGAAACATCGATCAGCTACCTCCTGCACACCCCCTACAGGGGATGTGCCTGCAACCAAGGTACATGCCCTTGACTGGAATCGAACCTGGGACTCTTCAGTCCACAGGCCAACGCTCTATCCACTGAGCCAAACCAGCCAGGGCTGATAAAATGAATTTTAGTGAGGCTTTTCAAAGAAAAGATGGGAATCTGAAATTCAGGTGCACTGGGAAGAACCCACGAGGCCAGGACAAGAAATCGGGGGTGTATCTGGTCAAGCAGGGGGAGAGGCAGAAGGTGGGGAAGGTGGGTGCAGGGGGCCTGTGATGTCATAGCCGGTGGCATGCTCAGACTGCAGAGTTCTTGTCTCCTGGTGTCTGCATCCGTGAGTCCTTTGCTGGTAAATATCCATGTGAAGTTCTGCTGTCACCATCATGATTCTGGAAGGTGACTGCGGTTATCCACGGTGTCCTGCCGGGCTGGCAGAACCACACATGTTGGGACCTGGGGCAGGGTTTCTGGAAGACTGGGCAGAACCTAGTATATAAAAACGCCAGTGGACACGAATACCTCTGTGATAGTGACAGTTTATCTGAGAAAACGTGTATAAAAATATGAGATAAACTTATTAGTTAAGTGGAATCATATGGACCATCCACTTATCAGTGTTTCCATAATCGATAGATTTAACACGGTTGAATTTTCATCTTTTTTACTTGTGCGTGCATGTACACAGGGGCATTATACCTGTTGCCATTCATTTGTTCATTTGGTATTTATTCCCACGGGCTGCTTCAGAAGATTTCTGCTCAGGTTGCTCCTGTCCAAACTCCTTATGACAGTTCATCACCTAGTGATAATTGAAATGGAATTGAATCCTTTGTAGCATTGAATTGCTTTCATCTCTGGCATGTAATTGTGCATGCTGGTACTCCCTGTGCCGTACACTCTTCTTCTCCAGGTATTCGTGTGGCTCGTTGTCAAATCTCATTTCAGTCTGTTCTCAAGGGCCAGAGTCTCAGAGAAGCCTTCCTGACTAGCCCATCCCCTGCCCTGGATCTAAAATAGCATCTCATCTCTATAATCTTAGCTTGTTTTGTTTTCCTTTACTGCGCTGATCAATTCTTGGAAATCACACGTGTATTTTATTTTCCCATTTTAGTATATGTGCTGCTAAAGCAAGCACTCACATGTACATTTTAAATCATTTCTTGTCTGTTTCTTTTATGGCAATAGAAGCTGCATGAGGCAGGAACTTTGGTTCATTCCATATCCCAGGTCCATGGACCGAGCCTTATCCATAGTAGGTGCTCCATACTTATTTCTTCAATGAGTGTGTCCTTTCACACTCACAGTGCATTTCATATTCACCCGTGAGATTGGAGGGAGGAAAATCTTGTCTTTTTTTAAAAAAAAAAATATATTTTATTGATTTTTTACAGAGAGGAAGGGAGAAGAATAGAGAGTTAGAAACATTGATGAGAGAGAAACATCAATCAGCTGCCTCCTGCATACCCCCTACTGGGGATGTGCCCGCAACCAAGGTACATGCCCTTGACCGGAATCGAACCTGGGACCTTTTCAGTCTGCAGGCCGACGCTCTATCCACTGAGTCAAACCTGTTAGGGCATGGAAAATCTTGTCTTAAAGAGGATTTTCAGAGAGGTTGAGTAACTTGCCCAAGGCCATGTGGTCAGAAGCAGGGTAGCCCTGAGTAGCTGAGTGGGGTTCCCGAGAACTCCTGTGGACCGGCTGACCGGCAGTGCTTGTCTGATGGCTTGGACTTCTGCTATAAGATGGAACAAGGAGACGTCGCAACCACTTTGAATCCTCCTCTGAGCAAACGAGGCGACCTTCTCTGACCACCGTTTCCTTTTCCTCAAATGAGAATCACATTCTCACGAGGGGATCACGAGTATTGTGAGACCAGCGAGTTAAAACCTGTGAAGTTAAAACGTATGCTATATTCTAAAAGTCCACATTACGGTAGTGAACTAGAAAAAAAATGTCAATTGCCTATAAAGTCATGTTTTCTAACTGTATTTCTTATTGCTTTGCTTCCTGCTTTAACTAAAGGCTTGAATAGGCTTTCTTTAATTGGTTCTTCTGTTTGCATTCAGAGGCCCAGACACAGGGCTTACTATTTTGTCAATCAGGAGATGAATGCGTTTACTTCGGGGGAAAAAAGTGTGAATAATATCTCTAAGGATGGACTTGGAATAATACACCACCTAACCTTAGGAGAAAGCTTTGAGTAATCCCTTAAGCGACCTCAGGGGAAGACGTGAGGATGCTTCCATTAATCCCACACCATCCTGATCAGTCCCCATGCATTGCGTGCTCAGCCTTCTGCGAGGCTTCTGCGGTACGCAGGAGATTCCAGAAGTACAGCAAGGAGACCTGAGTAATATCATAGTGCCTGATGGTGGCAGCTCTAATTTGCATCCGCCCTAACAAGCTGGTGTTGAAACTGAGTGGCCGGATGCCAAGGAAGCTAAGGTCAGCGTACTTTGAAATAGCAAAGTGAGTCATGTAACCCAGGATTTGCACATACCCACAGGGCTACCTGACTCACCCAAAACCTCCAAGGGATCACGTTCATGCGTATTGGTTAGGTGCCTGCGCCCAGCTCTGTCCTAGGTGTGTGGTGAGTGACAAAAGGAAGGGAAAGTCACTAGGAGCCCCTCATCTTGCTGGGGGAGACCCAAACAGAAGGAAAGAGAAATATGAAGAGGATAATCAAGCATGAAGTCAATGGAGAGAGAAGCCATCATGAGCTTGGGGCAGGTGGAAGTGCAGGGGAGAGGCCCAGCCCAGGGTGAGTGAGCAGTACAAAACGAAGAAGCAAAACGGAAGGAAGACCTCAGAATGGTTGAGATGGGGGCCTGGAGGACAGATGGCCTGGGTGTGAATCCTGGAGTGAGACCCCGGGGGGAGGTTACTTACCCTTTGCAAGCCTCAGATTTCAAAGCTGTAAAATGGAGATTGTGACAGTTGTCACCTTTTTCCATTCATTCAACAAACTGTTCTGTCATGTGCCAGGCGTTGGTTTAGATGTGGGGGATACAGTGACAGATGGGTCCTCACTCTTGCAGAGCTTGCTTTCTGGGAGCAGAAGCAGACAGTAAATAAGAAAATAACAGAGAGTGGTAAGTGCCACCCACAGGATGAAAACAGAGAAGTAAATGAGAGTGCCTGGGGCGTGCCTTCAGATGAGTGCCAGAAAGGTCCCTCTGCGGAGGGGACAGGGTCTGGGGCCTGAATGAAGCTCAGAGGGAGGGTGCCAGGTGGGGAGTGCAAAGACTCAGGGCCAGAAAGGGCTTGGTATGTTCAAGGGCTGCCAGGCAACCATTGTGGCTAGATGGGTCAGGGAGGGGGTGGGAGGGCAAGTGTAGGAGAAGAATGGCCAGAGGTCAATGGGGGCCAGGTTGCCAAAGTGTAATTTTCACACTGTGAAGTGATCTGATCTTTACTTCTGATCCATCTTGACAAATGCATAGCAAGACAAAAAAATATTTTCATTGCCCTAGAACAGTGGTCGGCAAACTCATTAGTCAACAGAGCCAAATATCAACAGTACAACGACTGAAATTTCTTTTGAGAGCCGTAAACCGACTTCTGCGCATGGGCCACGAAGTTTCAATCGCACTGTACGTGCGCGCCCGCACGTGGTATTTTGTGGAAGAGCCACACTCAAGGGGCCAAAGAGCCGCATGTGGCTCGCGAGCCGCAGTTTGCCGACCACTGCCCTAGAAAGTTCCTTCCTGCTCCTTGCCATTCAAATCCCTCTCTCCCAGAGGCAACCACTGAGCTAATTTGTGTCACCCTAAGTTAGTTTTGATATTCTATAATTTCATATAAATGGTATCACATGGTACATTATTTTCTTCTTCACTCAGCATAGTGTTTTTGAGATTCATCCATGCTGTTGCATGTACTTAATTTTTTAAATTTTTGTTGCTGAGGAGTATTTCAGTTAAGTTTATCCATTCACCTGTTAGGGACATCCGGGCTGTTTCCAGTGGATTCAGATTAAATCTGCATTTTTAAAGCATCCCCGTTGGCTGCTTTGGGAAGAATAAAGCATACAAGAGAAAGAGTAGAAGCAGGGCCAGTTGGCGTTATTGCAGTCTGGGTATACATGGATAGCGGTGCGTGGCGGAGGGTGGTAGGCGTGGAGGGGTGAGAAGCACACAATTTGGAGCTATATTGTAGGTGTAGTGGCAACGGGATTTGATTTGCAGTTAGAGGGTGACGTGTGAATACAAGACAGACATGAACTAATGTCTAGGTTGCTGGCCTGAGCAACAGAAAGAGGATGATAATTCCATTTACCAAGATGAGCAAGACCATGGGGGAAGCAAGTTTGGGGTGGGTGGGGGTCAAGAGTTCTATTTGGGATGTGTTAAATTAGGTAGATCTCTTAGTAGTCAACTGTTGTTTTGATGATAAAATGAGATTATTTAGCAGTTTGGTCTAGTACTTAGAACATTCTAAATGCTTAAGACATGGTAGCTATTACTAGAGTTAAAAACAGTGCTTAAAAAAAAAAGCAGTGTCAAATCATAATTATTGAGCTTACAAAAGAGACTAGCCAAGTTAAAGAAAAATGGGGAAAAAATGAGCAAATAGGAATAGTGAGAAATAGGATCCACTAGGTAAGGAAGAAATAAATCCGTTGACAGAAGGTTTTGAATTTCAGGTAGAAAATTTTGAACCGAATCCACTTGAGAATAATGTGTCTTTGCCCTTTAAGAAGGAGGAGACACAAGATATTTAGAGTGCCACTGAGGAGTTCTAGGTTTTGGCTCCTGGCTCCTTTGCCAGCTGGGTGAACTCAGGCAAGCCACACCCCTTCTCCAAGCATTGAATTACTTGTCCTATGGGCTTGCGGGGAGGAGAAAAATAAGATGATGCAGGCTAAAATTTCCTTGGAAAGTATCAAACAGAAATGCGCAACATTCTTAAATGTTTTTTTTTCCGAGTTGAGTGATGTGTTAGACAGTGGGTGCTAGAAGGTGGGCTGGGCGTGGCAATGCATTGCAAGTGGGGAGGAAGCTGTGCCTTCGAAGGGGCTATTAGGGCCTAACCTGGGTCCCTGTGAGAATGGAGAAGGCATATATATCTGGGAGACACTTTGAAAGGAGAATCAGGATGAGGGTCCTGAATGCAGATGAATTGAGCCTCAGGAGCTGGGAGAACAGTGATGCCAATAAAGAGAACAAGATGGTTGCAAAGGAGGTGTTGGGGTTGAGGGCAAGCCTTAATGTAAAAGTTACGGGGCAGACATGCCAGAGGCAGGCAGTTGGGAATGTGGACTGGAGGTTCCGTTTTTCAGGTTGGACTGGTTATGTGTAGCTGTGAGTCATCAGCCCGGATAAATGACTGATACCATGAGATGGCGAGCTGCCCAAGGAAGCAGCTTATATGGTGTTTATTTTGCTCATCCCGGTTGACCTGGTGCCAGAACAACAGGCTGAAGATTGAAGAAGCCTGTCGGTCAGCTGGGTGTCTGGGCTGCTCAGTGCCAGCCAGATAGTTTGACAGATCTTTCCCGTGTGTCAGACTGAGCTGACTGCTTTGGCAAGTTCACCGATAAAGTCTTGAGATTAGACGTGTGTGTGTTTAAAGAGATTCCAGGAATTCTTTTTTTTTATTGTTGTTGATAATTCTCACCCAAGGACATTTTTTTCCATTGACTTTTTTTTAAAAAAATATATTTTATTTTTTACAGAGAGGAAGAGATAGGGATAGAGAGTTAGAAACATCGATCAGCTGCCTCTTGCACACTCCCTACTGGGGATGTGCCCGCAACCAAGGTACATGCCCTTGACCGGAATCGAACCTGGGACCCCTGAGTCCGCAGGCCGATGCTCTATCCACTGAGCCAAACCGGTTTCGGCTCCATTGACTTTTAGAGAGAGTGGAAGGAAGGGAGGGAGAAAGAAACTTGATGTGAGAGACACATCGATTGGTTGCCTTCCACTCGTGCCCCAACCAGGGCTGGGGATGGAACCTGCAACCCAGATACATGCCCTTGACTGGGAATCGAACCCGCAGTCCTTGGGTGCGAGGGCCGATGCTCTAACCAATGAGAAACACTGCCAGGGCCCAGGAATTCTCTTGGATTTAGAGTTCTGGGTCACTAGTGTCTTGGCCCTGCTGTCACTCAGGACCTCCTGAGACCCTTTCAGGGGTGGTGCATGTTTGGGTTTGATCCTAGAGAGGTGACTCAGATATAATGAAGGTCCTGGCCCCCCTCCGACATTTAGTAGCACTGGAGTCATTCTAGCACCTTCTGAGATAATGCCAGAGGGTCCTGGGTCATTGATTCAATCTGACCTGATTATCCTATATAATAAAAGGCTAATATGCAATGCGACAGAACGGTGGAACAACCGGTCGCTATGGTGTGCACTGACCACCGGGGGGGGGGGCGGGGCAGATGCTCAACACAGGAGCAGGCTCCTGGTGGTCAATGCACTCCCACAGTGGGAGCGCCGCTCAGCTAGAAGCCAGGCTCATGGCTGGTGAGTGCAGCGGTGGTGGCGGGAGCCTCTCCTGTCACCACAGCAGCACTAAGGATGTCCGACTGCTGGCGTAGGCCTGCTCCCCTGAGGGCTCCCAGACTGCAAGAGGGTACAGGCCAGGCTGAGGGGTTTCCCCCCCCCCCTCCCTCCGAGTGCACAAATTTCGTGCACCGGGCCTCTAGTTTAGCATAAAGAGGACAGCTCCTTATTCACCTCCAGCCTAGGCACTAGGACTTTGTCCAGGCAGGGCTGTCCACATGGTGTTCTGTTGCTTTGACGTTGGACTAATCTTAGCATGGGGAAGCTCTCAAATGGGGCGTTTTACCTAGTTTGTTTTGCCCCAGGTCATTTCTTCAACTCCATTCTCTTTCTGTATCCTTGACCACTCTGTTCAATTATCTTTGTTTCTTGTGGCTTTCCAGACCCAAATGGCACGCGTAATTAAGGTGTTCGGAGATAAATCTGCTACTGAATTAGAAAAGGGTGATCTTTTCTTCCCTTGGAGTCTGTTTTCACTTTCAATACCAGGCATATCTGATCTCCTGAGGTCAGACCTCCTCCCCCACTCCCACTTCCTTCTTTTCATCTGTGCCCCAAATCCCCGGATTTCTAAAATCCCAGTTTCAAATCATAGTTTGATGGTGTCTGCTGGCCTTCCATGTACACCTGGGTGACCTGGAAGGATTGTCACCCAGTGGAGAAAGAAATGGGGTTTATGTCCTGGGAAGGATGACTTCGCCCTTTCAGTTGAAGGATATGGAAGGATAATGTGGGGAGAGGGGAGCAGTATTGACTCACATCCACCAGACCATTTTCTTCCCCTTCACATCTTCGCTCCTCACAGTGTTTCCTCACGTGGGAACTCGTTAGCAATGCAGAATCTCAGGCCCCACCCTGAACCTGCTGAACCTGAGTCAGCATTTCCACAAGATTTCCTAGGGCATTCCTGAGTGAGTTCAAGTTCGAGAAGCAGGGTTGCACATCACAAGGGCCTTACTCACACTGCTTCCAAAGCAGTTCACTTGCAAAGAGAAAATTTATTGCGATCACAACCGCATAGGTGGTGGTGTGCTTTTCACATGGGATTAAAAGATTTTTATCTCAGTAATATATGCACTCCACTAAGAGGAAAATTCAAAAGGCAGCTCACTCACGGTGGTAGCAAATGAAAATGTAAACCCTCTTTCCCCAGTCCTCCCCATCCCTGTCTCACTCCTCACCCCCTTTTAGTCATTTCCAGAAATTATTAGTCTCCCCTCCCTCACCCTGAGCTGTAGCTTATATTTTATACTGCAATTCAAGGAGGGGGAACTGGATTCACTGTTCAGAAATCCACGTTAGATTTCAACTGAGCTCGAGTGAATTTGCGAACATGCCAGAAAGTTGGATGTCAGCAAGTCAAAGGTGTTGAGGGAGGGAGCCCAAAAGGAACACACCAGCCACATGGCCTTATTCTTAGCAAGTTTTAATTGTTTCAAATTCTCCACAAATGGTAAAAACAGGGCAACCTACTTTATGACTCACTTATTCCTCTTATTTGCTATTTCTCTCTGGCCCAGGCAAATTTTGACAGTGGAGGTATGGCCACCTAGACACTGGAACTTATGATACTTTTTTTAGATCAGAAAAGGACAGACAGGACCCCTAAGAGCTGGTCTTCTTTTCTTTTTCAAATGTGATTAATTGAGTTCTTCAATTTATGAGGAGAAATTAATCCTCAATTTTGGGATGCACTTTGGGACCACTTTGCAGAAGACCCATATTTGAGGTGCTGATTCAGTTGCTTGCATTTCTTGCCTTTTTATTATATTTTTAATTGATTTTTACAGAGGGGAAGGGAGAGGGATAGAGAGTTAGAAACATCAATGAGAGAGAAACATTGATCAGCTGCTTCCTGCACGCCCCCTACTGGGGATCGAGCCCCCAACCAAGGTACATGCCCTTGACCCGAATCGAACCCGGGACCCTTCAGTCCGCAGGCTGACACTCTATCCACTGAGCCAAACCGGTTAGGGCAATTCTTGCCTTTTTATTTTTATTTATTTATTGTTTTAAAAATATACTTTTATTGATTTCAGAAAGGAAGGGAGAGAGAGAGTTAGAAACATCATTGGTGAGAGAGAATCATTGATCGGCTGCCTCCTGCACATCCCCCTCTGGGGATTGAATCCGCAACCTGGGTATGTGCCCTGACCGGGAACTGAACCATGACCTCCTGGTTCATAGGTCGATGCTCAACCACTGAGCCATGCCTGGCTGGGCAGTTCTTGCCTTTTTAAAAGACAGTTTCACTAAGGTATAATTTCTATGCCATAAAATTCTCCGATTTTAAGTGTCCAGTTCAGTGGTTTTTAGGAAATTGACTGAGTTGTATAATTATCATAATCCAGCTTTAGAAAGTTTCTATCACCCCCAAAATATCTTTGCATTCATTCGTGGTCAACCCCATTTGTGGCCCAGCCCCAGTCTGCTAATCTAGTTTCTATCTCTATAAAATGACCTCTTCTGGATATTCATCTGAATGGAGTTATACAATATGTGGTCTTTTTTGACTGGCTTCTTACACTTAGCATAATGTTTTTTTGAGATTCATCCATGTTGTAGCATGTATCAGCATTTCATTCTTTTTTATTGCCAAGTGATATTCCAGTATGTGGATGTGCCACATTTTGTTTATGCATTCACCCATTGATGGACAATCCGGTTCTTTCCACTAACTCTCTGCTCCAGGTTGGACACGATGTGTATTTTACAACTAAAATAAAATGTTTTTAAATGTTAAACATAACTTTACCACATGACCCGGCAAACCCACTCCTACTTTTTTTTTTATTTAATATTTTTATTTATTTTTTACAGAGAGGAAGGGAGAGAGATAGAGAGTTAGAAACATTGATGAGAGAGAAACATCAATCAGCTGCCTCCTGCACACCCCCTACTGGGGATGTGCCCACAACCAAGGTACATGCCCTAGACCGGAATCGAACCTGGGACCTTTCAGTCCACAGGCTGACGCTCTATCCAGTGAGCTAAACTGCTTTGAGCCCCACTCCTACTTTCTAACGCAAGAGAAATGAAAACATGCATCCACACAATGATTACACACGGATGTGCACAGCAACATCATTCATGCGTGTGAAGTTGTATCTCACTGTTGTTTTGGTCCTTGACTTTTAAGCGTTCCGTCATTGTCCAGCCTGTTTCAGAGAGAGAGAGTAAAATAGAGTGAGGACCATACACAACCCCAGGCCCAATTATCTGCCTGCACTCGGTTCTCCTGCAGGGTGCACTGAATAAGCTCAGGCAAGCCTCTTAGATCCTCAGAATCTTAGGTCTCCTGAAAAATGGGAATAACGAATACCTTCCTCACACAAATTCTCAAGCACATTTCTCATTTTAGGTGCTTACTACACGCTGAACTCACAGTTCTACTCCATACATTTCCTGTCGGTGTATTCCTGCTGTGGGACATCCCTGTCACCGACTTAAGTATTCCGGTACATGATGACTTCCCAGCAGGTGAAGCATGACAGAATCTTACTAGACAGCTTGGCTGTCTGTCTTTTGTTCTGGGTGTTACCCAAGTATCTTCACACCCATCTTACTCATTCACACCGAGTGAACTGCGGGCGCCCTGCTCCCCCGTCCGTCATCTGGGCCACAATCACTTGTTTATCCAGTTTAGCTGCCTTCTCACCATCCATCCTGGCTTCTGCCTCCTATGACAAAGTCTGTTGCATTCTCTGGACCCCTAACCCTGGGTCCTGCGGTGGCATAAACATTTTAATCCCAGCCCCATCGAAAGCAGTGCGGTGGCCTTTTCTGGTGTGGTTCTGCCCCGACTACAGGGACTTGCTCTGGGGGTAGGTGAAGTCATCGGGGCAGCCTTCCCCTCCTTGAGCCCGGGTTGCTAGCTGCTGCAGTAATTGGCTTGGCGGCATACTCCCTAAAAGGCTGTCCTTCAGCTGGTACTTCGTTAAAGCGGCAAGGCCATTTCCCCTTGGGAGTTCCTTGAGACGGCAGCTGTCTTGCCTCATTAAGCAGAGACGTGGGAAAGGTGTTTTGAAGGGAGACCTCTTATCTCAAAGAACAGTGGCTGGGCCTGAACATATGGACGGGAGATATGAAGGCCAAGGCCAAGGGCATGGTGGCAGCAATTTGGAACATCTGGTGGGAAATGCTTCGCTGGCAGTTAAAGGATAAGGTTTGAATGCTTTCTAAAGGACTAAGGGTGTCCTCTTCAGTAAATTGGGCAATAAGTCCCACATGCATTAAAAATGCTATGCACTTGGGTTTCAAAGTGTTGCATGACATATGTACACTTGTAGGAAGTACTTTTCATATCCTACCCAAAAACATTCTATAAAACAAGTGAGCAAAGCCCCAGGGACTTTCAGCTATCTCAATGGGGAATATCTTGAACCACTTAGAACCACTTAGGAGCTGTTGGGACTGTTTTGTATCTAAGTTGTTGGGGTCTGCAGTGAAGACTTGGGTTTGGGGCGTGGATTCCTTTTAAACTCCAGTACCGTGGTGTCCAATAGGAATATAATATAAGCCACATGTAACTTAACATTTTCAAGTCGCCAGATGTATTAGTTTTCTGGGGCCACCATAACAAATTATCACAAACAGGGTGGATGAAGCAACAGAAAGTTCCTTCATTTTCAGATTTGGAGACCAGCGGTCTGAAGTCAAGGTGTCAGCAGGACCTGCTCCCCCTGAAGGCTCTGGGGAGAATCCTTCCTTGCGTTTTCGTAGTATCTGGTGGCTCCAGGATAATGTTATCTCAAGAACCCTAAGTAGCCCTCGTCAGTTTGGATAGAGCGCTGGTCTGCAGCCTGAAGGGTCCCGGGTTTGATTCTGGTCAAGGGCACATGCCCAGGTTGTGACTCTACCCCCCCAGTAGGGAGCGTGCAGGAGGCAGCCGATCAGTGATTCTCTCTCATCATTGATGTTTCCATCTCTCGCTCCCTTTCCCTTCCTCTCTGAAATCAATAAAAATATATTTTAAAAAAAGAACCTTAAATAATCATATCTGTTTCCAAATCAGGTCCCATCCTAAAGTTCCAGATGGACATGAACTTTGGGGGGACACTGTTGAACCCACTACACATTAAAAAAGTGAGAAAAACCAACAGTTAAATTTAATTAATTTCATCTTTTATTTAACCCAATACCAGAATAGCATTATAACATGTAATCGCTGTAAAAGAATTTTTAATGGGATATTTTAGCATTTTTTTTTTTGGGGGGGGGGGTACTAAGTCTTTGAAATCCAGTATTTTACATTTACTAGTGCATCTGAACTTGGGCCTACCACCTTTCAAAGGCTTGGTATCCCCGTGTGGCTGGCTGCCATGTATTGGCCTGGTTGGAGTGCTGTGTGTCTGAAAGCTTTTGTGCTCCTCAGTATTTGCTCCCTCACTCTTTTGCTCTCTCTCTCTCCTTTCATCCTCCTCTTTGTTTTTAGGGAATTTTCTATTCATTTGGAAAAAGTCTCCATTGCTCTGAACAAAAGAAATAAAAATCTGCTTTGTAAAAGCTACTGGGATCCCAAGACTCAGTGGAGGAAGCGAAGTTAGCCAGTTTTGAAAGAAAGTATTCAGTTACATTTTTAAGCCGAAGTGTTTATTGTTGGTAGAATTCATCAAACACATCAATAAGTGTGGTTGATGTTTGGGATGTAACATTTTTATATGGAGTAGGGGAGATGCAAGGCTTTATTATTACAAGTCTCCCTGCCAGGAGGTTCGTGACCCCACCCATTTATCTGCCCCCACGAACGCCGCCATTATTCTCTGCCAAGTTAAGACAAGAAATGGCATAAATTTCTTTCTGGGCTGATTGCTGTAAGTCTGTTGCAATAATGAAATTAAAATTTATAAATCTTTAAAAATCTGTGTTGTCTCTCCAAGAATTGCAAGCTTGTTATTTTTTTGGCTTGGATCTCAGTGAGGGGATAGAGGCTTTATAAGCAACTCCACAGGGAGAAATGTTTTGGATCCTTAAATGTGGTTTGTGATAAGGATGTGGTTTCTACCATCCCTCGCACCAATTGATTTATGCTGAGCTGTTGTTACTGTCATCGGAATTTTTTTCTTCAGGTGAATCAATGTTAAAGAAAATTAGCAAGCAGCCTGTGAGTATGAATATCATAGAGAAGAATACATAGTACAAGGTGAATGTCCCTTCCCCTACCCCACTCTTGCCCCCCACATAAGTATGTATCTATCTAGTTCCTCTATATATTCACATACATATATATTTAAATTGTTTACTCATGTATTTTTTAAAAATATATTTTTATTTCAGAGAGGAATGGAGAGGGAGAGAGAGATAGAAACATCAATGATGAAAGAGAATCATTGATAGGCTGCCTCCTGCACGCCCCCTACTGGGGATTCAGGCCACAACCCGGGCATGTGCCCTTGGTCGGAATCGAACCCGGGATCTTTAGTCTGCAGGCCAACACTCTATCCACTGAGCCAAACCAGCTAGGGCAACTCATGTATTTTTAAAAAGCATAATTACTTTATGCTATGTATTGTTCTATAGCTTGCTTTTTTTTTTTGCCATTCACAAGGACTTAAGACATTTTCCATGTCAGTACAAATAGCCTTATTCTCCATAAAGGTGGCATAATAGTCTGTGGTACCAATCTATGTAATTTTTTAAAAGAATATATTTTTATTGATTTCAGAGAGGAAGGGACAGGGAGAGGGAGAGAGAGAGATAGAAACATCAATGATGAGAGAGGATCACGGATCAGCTGCCTCCTGCATGCCCCCTACTTGGGATTGAGCCCGCAACCTGGGCATGTGCCCTGACCTGAAATGGAACCATGACCTCTTGGTTCATAGGTTGAAGCTCAACCACTGAGCCACACTCGCTGGGCTAAATTGAATTTTTAAGATAAATATCGTAAATAAGAAAAGGGAAGGGTAATTTTATTTATAATAAGTTTGTTTAAAGCGATAATTTAGGAATTTTAGACTACATATGTTCTGTCCTCTTCACAAAAATCCTAGAAAATGCTAACACAAAGGAGTTATTCTCCCCCCCCCCCCCCCCCCCCACACACACACACCTTTCCCCTCGGTCACACTGCTTCTGGTGAGCCTCGCTGGTCTCATATCTCATAACGCAACATGCATAGTAGTTCCTCGGCTTAGACTGCTGTTCTCCAAACTCCAAGTCTCTGGCTCTTACAGCTTTTTCCTTTGAGGTTTGACCTGCTGTACTTAATTGATTTGTTGGGACTGTTTTGTCATCATGTTTCTTTCTCTCACCAAAGGAAAGGGCACTCAGATCAAACCAGCCGCTCAGAAACGCGGGAGACTTGGGGAGGCCCTTGAAGTAGTTACTCCGCTCTTACGAAAGGAGGGGTCCTCAATGGGGCTGGTTCCCTCTATTCCTACAAACATCGTGGGGCCGCTTTCTCGGGTGTAAGTTCACACCAGAGTCTTCCTCAAGAACACGGCCTCTGAGGTCCTCCCAATCGCAGAAGAGGTGGGGGGCTCCTTGCAGAGAATCTCAAAGCAATGGGGGTAACAGCCAGGTCCTGCCTGATGCCTGGCCACACAAAAGCGGGTGGACTGCGCATCAGGGGTCGTGCTGCTGTGGTTGCTGATGTAAGGCCCTCCCGTGGGTCCTGCCTCTCCTTGTGCACTGTGATGAACTGTGAAAAGCCATCAGGTTAGGCTGGCTAGGTTCCCAGGGCCCACGGGGAAGGGTTTTCCTTCTCCCACCTTGACCCTTCTTGCCTTGTCAATTATTTATTCTTTTTACGCTTCACACACGTCAGAAACGGTCCCTGTTTTGGGAGAACTTTCTGTATGAGGTCAAGGCAGCAGCCGTTCTGTGATCTCCTACAAGTCAGACTTCTGCTAACTTCAGCAAGCTGGAGCACGGCAGGGGGTGCGGTGGGGAACCAGTGCAGGGAGAAAAGACCTCTGAGGGGCCAGTGATCTAACACAAAGCCCAAGCACAAGAATCTATGCAATTTGTTTTACAGGCCAGTGCTGTCCAGTAGAAGTATAATGTGAACCATATGTGTAATTTTAAATGTTCCGGTAGCCACATTAAAAAAAAGCGAAAACAAACGGGTCAAATGAATTTTAATATCTTTGCATAAAGCCATGTATCTAAAAATACCAATGTTTCAACATATAATTAATGTGAAGGTTATTAATGGGGTATTTTATTTCATTTTTGCACTAGTCTTCTGAGTCTGGTATGTATTCTACGTCTACAGTACAATTCAATTTGGGCTAGCCACATTTCAAGTACTCAATAGCCATATGTGGACAGTGTACATAGAAGGCTCTCACCCAGAATGAATCAGCACATGTTACATGTTATTCTAACGTTTCCTGGTTTCCCAGCCACAGCAGAATTGAAGTAGTAAGTAAATGGGAGAGCAGTGGAGTGGTAATGCGTAGAAGAATTATAAATGGCTGGAATCACTCAATGTAAGCATGCCAGCCTGTCAATCCTTGTGACCCCGGAAGTACTCAATGTGGCAGCTTGGTAGAGTGATTGAAAATAATTGATATCTTCCCATGCTTGTCCTCCACTTCATAACCCAAGTCACCACAAAAAGGGCCAAATCACATTCACTGTTCTCTAAGAAGGTAGGGAAGTGTGAAGAGTTTGTGGAAAAGGTGAAGGAATGTTTCTACCCGGTGTTGCTAAAATAAGCGTGTTCTATACGGGAGACCTGGGAAATAGACACAGGTAGAAATCCCAGACTACGTACCGAGGCCCTCTCCATTTCTAAAGCGAGGCGCCCACAAAGGACTTGGAAGAGCCTGCAGTGTGGCTTCAGCTGGGTGTGCCCCTCTTCATGTCCCTTGGATCGCTGCTTTCATTTCCACGTGTTTCCCTTCTGGTCCATGGGACAGACCTGCAGCTGGAGCGTTGAAGCCAGCAAGGCTCACCCATGGCCTGGCCCCCCCGCTGTGTTCAGGGACCTCAGGAGTCTGGCTAGTCGCTTTCGGAAGCTTTTTGGATGGACGCCCTTGGAACGGACCACTCCATGGGCATTTGCCTGGGGCGTTGGTACCAAAGTGTCCGGGTGTGCCGTCTGAGCTGCGGCACTCAGATTCCAGCCAGCAGAAAACCGACAAAATGACAACAAAACCCAAAATGCTTGAGTCGGACACCCTCTTTGTGGTTCCTCTCTATTTGTTGCTTGTGGCATGTTTAGAAAATTATCAAGTCAGGAGTGGAGAGGGTAGGTGTCGCAGAGCCAGTGTGTATCGTTCTCGCGTAAAACATTCAGGGTGTTCCTGCCTGTAGCATAATATTCTCTCTCTCTTTTACTCTTTTCTTAGGCCGAGGAGTCTTGTAAATGCAATGGCTGGAAAAACCCCAACCCTTCTCCCACTCCCCCCAGAGCCGACCTGCAGCAGATGATTGTCAGCCTAACAGAATCCTGCCGGAGTTGTAGCCATGCCCTAGGTGAGTTCCTCAATCTTCCAGGAAACTCGACCGCTGTCATTGTTGCCAGAAAGTCCTAACGTACATGGATTCCGTGGGTTAGCCGAACTTGCTCTGTATGAGGCAACAACAAAAGAGTCTCTTGAGTCCCATGAATTCGCTGGGGAGGGAGGGCCTCATGTGAGAGACAAGCCCTGCACTGTTTGCCTGCCTCTTCCCACCCCCTCAAGAGCTGCACTGGGCTTGGGGATTATCGCCAGATAAGATGAACGATGGGAGACCGAGGTAGAGTGCTGTGTGAGGCGTCCTGATTCATTCTGATGGGGACCTGAGAGTCTCTGACCCCTTAAGGTTGAAACCTCAACCAACTAACTGGTTTGTTGTCTTCTTATTGTTATTATTTTCTGATTCCCTGGACTTTCTGGAAATGCTTCACTTTATCTCCATATTCTGTAGTTTCCTGCATCTGGAAGCTCTTTCTTCACAGGGCTTGTGTTCAGTAAATGTTTACTCGTGTTTTCCCTTTCAACTTTATCTGTCCCTGCGAGATAATCATTGTCACCGTGGCAAGAGAGACTCTGCCAGGGTTACTCAACTGGACTGTGCTAATATGTTCTTGTCCTGTAAATAGTTTTAAGATAAATATTTTTTAAAAAACTGTATTTTGTTTGAGTAGATCAAAGTTAATGGATAGTTTTCCCTATTAGATATTAAAATTCCAGTTCATAAAGGATCTTGGAAGATTATACTTATATTTTTGCCTTCATTTATCCAGTGCCCCAAAGAATGTCTTTATGTCCAGTTTACTGTCCACTATTGCAAGGACATACTGGGCAGAGTATTCTCACTAAAGGGGCATTTTCCGCCTGACCATTTATAAGCAGGTGGCTTCTTTATGACATCATCTTTCTCACAAGCTTCCAGCTGATATCAAATGGTACAGCATCAGCCCTCAAGGTCAGCGTGGTCTGAGGTTTTATTTTGTACTCAGCTGGAGTGTATCTCAGTACTCACAGAGCAAAACAGTAGATAGCGTGATCTTCCCAGGAAGTTACTGTACTGGAGTAATCTGAAAAAGGAAGCTGAGAAGGTGGATCTCACAAAAGAAGTGAACACACAAATAATTACATCATTGTGTTGATTTAATTGGTATCTAACATAATGTAAGTTCTGATTTTTGATGCAGCCCAGTGCAAAGGAAAGATTTCAGAAGTTATAGAAACAACTTTGCTTATCACTAACTTTTTTCACAATTGATCCCTGAGTGAGTGCCCTTTAGACTTGCCTCAGAAAATATGATGCAACTAATGGCCTGGTGCATGAAATTTGTGTACATTAAAAGGGAATTAATTAGAGGAAATATTTTAATGTTGCTGTTTGTACTTTCTCTATAATAGAAGTGTCAGAGATCAAAGAAAATTAGTAAAATGTATATGAAAATCTCCCTCCTGTCAGAGTCTGGGGCATGCCCTGGGACCTAGAGTCAAGTCCACGCCCACCACCCACAGGCGCTTCGAAAACGCAGGAGACCCAGACTTGGCCGGCCCCACCCTCATTGGGTGAGACCCAGATCTGGCTGGCCCCACCCCCATCAAACCCCTCAGGGCAGGGGGCACAGCCTCAGGTCCCCTGGCCCAACGCCGGGTGGGGAGCACAGTCTCAGGTCCCCTGTCAAGCCCCGCTGGGCGGGGGGGCGAGGCCTGAGGTTCCCTGTCAAGCCCTGCCAGGTGGGGGGTGCAGTCTGAGGTCCCTCGCCCCAGCCAGGCACCATGCAGCCTCAGGTCCCTGCTATTCAGGTGTCCTGGCTAATTTGCATATTCCTCTATTATATAGATAGATAATAGATAGGTAGATAGATAACAAGCTGGGCTCAGGAACTCCTTAAGCACTGGGCTTGAACTGTATTTGGTATTGATTGGGAAAATTCGATTATCCTACACCAGTTAACATTGAAAAACAGAGTCTTTTTCCTTTCTTTTTTGGTCTTTTAGAGCCTCTTAGCTGAGCAGATTGTCGCCACTCTGAGCTTGTAAACACACATGAATACTCAAAGGCAGAAATAGTCTTTTATAAAGAAAAGCCGACTTTGTCCCTTTCATATTTCTTTTTTTGATATATATTTTTATTGATTTCAGAGAGGGAGAGAGAGATGGAAACATCAGTGATGAGAGAGACTTATTGATCGGCTGCCTCCTGCATGTCCCCCACTGGGGATTGAGCCCGCAACCCAGGCATGTGCCCTGACTGAGGATCGAACTGTGACCTCCTGGTTCATAGGTGGATGCTCAACCACAGAGCCACGCCGACTGGGCCCCCTTTCGTGTTTCTTATCAGCCTTTGAAAACAAATGCCATTATTTGACAGTATATAATAGAATGGGGGAAAAAAGGTATAGATCCTTTCACCTGGCAAATCCAGGCCAAAAATTTAACCTACTTGTAAGTTAAGATGTACCTTCAAATTTAACCAAGGGGACAATTATTATATACTTATTCGTGATATTAAAAAACTGGAAACAACTTAAATTTCCCAATGTAGGAGGTAATTGGTTAAATTAGGAAAATCTATGTTATGAAATTTAATGTGGCCTTTAGAAAAAGATGTATGTGTCTACATAGAAAGATATTCTTAACCAAAAAAAGCAGGTCATAAACCAGCTTAATTGGAGGTTTTATAATTTAGGAATTAGAGGGTCAGCCAGCCCGAGTTCAAATCCTGGCTGTACAACCAATAGCTGTGAGTTGGAACATTTTATTTAATCTGCCTGGACCTCAGTTTTCTCTGTTCAAAAATGGAGTATCTACTGCATAAGATTGTTTTGAGGATTAAATGAGATAACATATGTAAAGATTTTAGAACAGTGCCTGGCAAATTAATGTATTATTACGAGCCCTTCTTCCACTTAAAACAACAGATATGAATTCTGTGCAGTTTAAATAAGAAAACAGTGTTTGTAAGATTGGTACCGGGAGTTCTCAGAAGCTGAAAACAAAGGGAAATGGGGTTTCAGTAGAGGATCTCAGCAGCAGGGATTTATGGGCCTTCTGTCCTGCTGGATGATTCTGTTCTGGCTGCTTCCATCCCTGTGATTAGTGGTTCAGGACTCAAATCCCCAGAGAAGGGGATCTGATTGGTGTAGTGCCTGCCACATGCCTGCCTCTCAGGGTGTCATTCCAAAATGCATGGATATTGACTCAAGAACAGCATCATGAGTATAACCTAATTTTATTAGCTTAGAAAATATGACATATTTTAATATATATAAACAGGAAAAGATCTGGAAGGATGTATGTTGAGTTGCTGACCATGATTTGCTCAGGGCTTTGGGGTTATTATAGAAGACTAGAGGCCTGGTGCACGAATTTGTGCACGGGTGTGGTCTGGCAGGCCCACCCTGATGGCAGCTGATTGGGGCCGGACCAGTGAGGGGAGGGGATGCGGGAGGTTGGCGGGGGGCAGATTGGGCCGGTTGGCCGCTGCACTGTACATTATAGCGACTGGTCGTTCTGGTTGCTTGACTCTTATATATATAGATGCTTTCAAAATACTTTCCCTTTTTCCTTTCTCCCTCTTTCCCCCACTTCAGTCTGCTTTCTTAAGATCAAAATATCTATATCTTTTCAAGTACTTTTGGAATTACTTCCAGAATGCCATTGTATCTTAGTATCAAGGCTGTAGAAAACCTTTTTCTGAGATTACGCTTCTTCCAACCCACCTCTTCCCTTTTAAACACTTTTTATTTTGGAAAGTTTTAAACATATGTAAAGGTAGAAAAAAACAGTATCAAGACTATAGAAAAAACTTTTTCCTGAGATGATGCTTCCTCCCTCCCCCTTAAAAAGCTTTTTGTTATGGAAAGTTTCACATATGTAAAGTAGAAAGAACAGTTTAATAAACTACTTTCTACCCATCACTTTATTGACTTTTGCCATTTCCCCTTCCTCTTTTATTGCCAGAGTATTTTAAGCAAGTTCTAGACATCTTTTCTTATTCATTCAAATTACATCTTTTTTAAAGATGGATATTTTATTTATTCATTTATTTGTTTTTATGTACTTTGCGAAGTGTTCTCCCCCCACCCCCCTATATTTCCAGTACCCATCTGGCACCATACATAGTTATTACAATATTACTGACTATATTATCTGTGCTATACGTTACATCTCTGTGACTATTTTGTAACTACAAATTTGGCCTTCTCAATCCCTTCACCTTTTTTCCACCCAGTCTTCAAACCCCCTCCCCTCTTCTAATCATCAGTCTGTTCTGTGTATCAATAAATGTGTATCTGTTGTGTTTGTTTGTTTATATTGTTCTTTAGATACTACATATAAGTGAAATCATGTGGTATTTGTCTTTCTATGACTGACTTGTTTCACTTACATGCAGATTACTTCTCAGTGATTACCTACAGAGTACAAGTTGGGGTCTAGGGAATTCTGTTAAGCATCATGCAAGCCTTAATTCTCAAATACCTTTCTGTTTGTGTATGCTGCTCTGTCTTCACCGGCACTATTCTGAGCATGGTTAATTTAGTCCCCAGTAACATACATGTGTCAATGTGTAATGCTGCTGGACTTGTCAAAACAAAACATTCAGGCTCATCGATTGGGATGATGTCTAGTCTATTGATTGCTGTTGGGCATCTCTTGGCTCAGCTGTACATGTTCTTTTGACAGTGAGCTCTGGTTTCATGTGGTCTCCCGACAGTCACTTCCATCCCAGGCATCCTTGGCCTGCTGTAATTGGATGCTCGTCATTGTCTCCTGGGTATGAAACACAGGACTGACAACAGTCTGATCACGTGGAAAGAACATTCAACTGGGAGTTAGGAAGTAAGAATTCTAGGCCTGGCTCAGCAGTTTACCAAGTCCCTTAACCTCTTTGCAATTCTGTTTCTTTATCCACAAAATGAAATGGTTAGTCTAGACCCGTGGTTGGCAAACTGCGGCTTGCGAGCCACATGCGGCTCTTTGGCCCCTTGTGTGTGGCTCTTCCACAAAATACCATGGCCTGGGTTGAGTCTATTTTGAAGAAGTGGCATTAGAAGAAGTTTAAGTTTAAAAAATTTGGCTCTCTAAAGAAATTTCAATCGTTGTACTGTTGATATTTGGCTCTGTTGACTAATGAGTTTGCCGACCACTGGCCTAGACCTACTGTCTGATATTGTAGCCTCTTGATAAATGGGGCTAATGAACACTGGAAATGTAGCTACTCCAATTTGAAATGTGCTGTAAGTGTAGCATACATGCAAGATTTTTTTCCTTCCTCATCCAAGGATAGGCTTTTTTAATTTTTTAAAAAGATTTTCATTGAGCCCTAACTGGTTTGGCTTAGTGGATAGAGCGTCGGCCTGCAGACTGAAGGGTCCCAAGTTCGATTCCGGTCAAGGGCATGTACCTTGGTTGTGGGCACATCCCCAGTAGGGAGTGTGCAGGAGGCAGCTGAATTGGTGTTTCTCTCTCATTGATGTTCCCAACTCTCCCTCTCCCTCTCCCTTCCTCTCTGTAAAAAAAAAAAAATCAAAAAAAAATCAATAAAACATATTAAAAAAAAGATTTTTATTGATCAATTTTTTTTTTGTTTTTGTTTTGTTTTTAGAGAGAGAGAGGGAGACAGAGAGAAACATCTATCAGCTGCTTCTTGCACTCCTCCTACCGGGGATGGAGCCTGTAACCCGGGCATGTTCCCTGATCTGGAATCGAACTGGTGACCTCTTGGTGCATGGGAAAATGCTCAACCAACTGAGCCACACTGGCCAGGGCCCGAGGATATGCTTTTACTGACCTTAGAGAGAGAGGAAGGGAAGGAGAAAGAGAAAAACATCTATGTGAGAGAGAAACATCGATTGGCTGTTTCTTGCATGTGCCCAGGGGATTGAACCTGCAACATAGGTATGTGCCCTGACTGGGTTATGTGCCAAAAACCTTTTGGTGTACAAGATGATGCTCCAACCAATGAATCCACCCAGCCAGGGCTACATGGGAGATTTTGAAAGGTTATTATGAAAAAAAGTGAGCTATCTGATTAATATCGATGACATACTGAAATGATATTTTGGAGATATTATGTTAATAAAATTTATTATTATAATTAACTAGAGGCCTGGTGCACGAAATTTGTGTACAGGGGTGTGTGTCCCTCAGCCCAGCCTGCACCCTCTCCAATCTGGGACCCCTCGAGGGATGTCCAACTGCCCAGTAGGATTGGGCCTAAACGGGCAGTTGGACATCCTTCTCATAATCCAGGACTGCTGGCTCCCAACTGCTCGCCTGCCTGTCTGCCTGATTGCCCCTAACCGCTTCTGTCTGCCAGCCTGATCACCCCCTAACCACTCACTTAACTGCCCTCCCCTGCAGGCCTGATCACCCCTAACTGCCCTCCCCTGCAGGCCTGGTACCCCCCAACTGCTCTCTCCTGCAGTCCTGCCCCCCCCCCCAACTGCCCTCCCCTGCAGGCCCGGTCACCTCCAACTTCTCTCCTCTGCTGGCCTGATCACCCCTAACTGCCCTCCCTTGCAGCCTTCCTGGTCCCTCCCAACAGCCTTCCTCTTCTGGCCTGATTGCCCACAAATGCCCTCTCTTGCAGGCCTGGTCCCTCCCAACTGCCCTCCCCTGCTGGCCATCTTATGTCCCCTTGGGGGCAGGATCTTTGACCACATGGGGGCAGCCATCTTGTGTGTTGGAGTGATGGTCAATTTGCATATTACTCTTTTATTAGATAGGATTTCACTTGTTTTTTTAAACTTAAAAATATGTGTATAGCTCACATTATATTTCTATTGCATAGTGCTGGCCTAGAATATTTTAGTCCATTTTTTGAAATTATTTGATCTTTGGGATTAGTACAATCAAATTCATTTATAAAAATTTGACAAAGGGTCCTAACAAAGCACTTCAGTTGGCACAAACATTTCTCCTTGTATTAGTAGCAATAAAAATTCCTGATTTTGAGCCTGCTTGTTTAAATAGCAACCTGCTTCTGTGACCAGGAAAAGAGGAAACACTATTGTAATCAAAACACGATTGGAATGTTTGTTGACATTTTTGGGTCTTTGTTCTGAACTGTGCCAGAACAAACTGATTATTAAATTTGACTAGCAATAATTTCTTTTTTTTTTTTTTAAATATATTTTATTGATTTTTCACAGAGAGGAAGGGAGAGGGATAGAGAGCTAGAAACATCGATGAGAGAGAGACATCGACCAGCTGCCTCCTGCACACACCCCACCGGGGGATGTGCCCGCAACCAATGTACATGCCCTTGACCGGAATCGAACCTGGGACCTTCCAGTCCGCAGACTGACGCTCTATCCACTGAGCCAAACCGGTCTCGGCAGCAATAATTTCTTTATGTAGAAGGTTTTGATTATTTTTCAATGCCATCAGTTTTTTTTTTCCTGATTTATATTTAATATATATTCTAGGTATATATTACACACGCACACATATATAGTTAAACATTCTAGCAGGGAAAAGTGGCAATTGTTTATTACTATGGTTACCTCTGCTTACCTGCTTATTTACAGTAGAAACTTTCCAAGGAAAGTAAAGAGCTAGCATCAGCAATTACACTAGAACTTGTTTCTTGAATAGTATGACGTCTGAAGGGACTGCCAGTTTTATTTTCACAGACTATTTCAGACATTTAGATCATAGGCAAGTCATTTGACCCAATACGTTTTCTTTGGTCTTACCACATTTGCATAGACCTCGGCCACTTAATCACCCCCTAGCTCCCATTTACACATTGTACCATGCAGATGCCAAATGACATGGTGCTCAGCCAGCACACTGACACAGCCCCCTGAGTCAGCGTATTTCTCTTGGCTGGGTGTCCTCTGTTTTCCTAATGCCGCCTTTCACACACAGGTTTCAGAGTTGTCGGGACCTGTGAGTCTGGGACAGCAGGAGTGAAGGGGATACACTGATAATATTTGTCCTGCTTGCTAGAAGTTACTTTTCCCTACTTTCCTCTGGTCATGAAGTCCTGTTGAGCTTCTCTCCCTGCACCCCCCGACTCCCCCCTCCCGCCCCGCACTGCCTGAATTCAGGCTTGTTCTCTGTATTCTTTGGTTGTACCTGCACCAGCGCTGGGAGTACTTACCTCCATTCTTGTGCACCCATCTTCCCAAGGAAGTAGTGATCTACTCTGATCACATTCCCCAGCTTAACCCCTCCGAGCTTCCCATGATCCTCAGGATGATGTCCAACTTTAGCTGAGCCTGCCGGTTGTTCAGGCTTCTACTGTCCGGCCCTCCCCCCACCACCTGGGTTGCATTTTGGCCACCAGGCTGTTCTCTGAAGGTTCTTCACACTTTCTCCCACCTCTGCCTTAGATGTAGAGGCCCCACCGCTGCAATGCCTTTCCTTCATTTTCTGCCAGGGGATCCCTACTCACCTTCAAGGTTTCACTACTAGAGAACTTGCTATAGAAAATAAAGACCTTCTTGGAACTCAATTGCAATGCACCTTCGTGGATAACTGTAATGATCTATCTCCTTGTTGGTTTTCTAGACCAGACAGATGAAGGGCTGACTTTGGCTCTAGTTCCTAATATATTTAGTTCCTTGGGCATAATTGGGTTTATTCCTTCATCAATAAATATTCGTTAAATTCAGCAATAGTAAGTAACAAGGTGACTGGTTGTTTTTATTCACAGAGGCTTTTATAGTTTGTCATCTGTACCTGCACAGGCCAACACCAAAGCCACTAGACATGTGTGGCCACTGAGCACTTGAAATGTGGCAAGCTTGAATTGAAATGTGTTGCAAATGTTAAATGCACACAGGTTTTTTTTAAAAAAAAATATATTGTATTGATTTTTTTACAGAGAGGAAGGGAGAGGGAGAGAGAGTGAGAAACATCAATCAGCTGCCTCCTGCTCACCCCCTACTGGGGATGTGCCCACAACTAAGGTACATGCCCTTGACTGGAATCGAACCTGGGACCCTTGAGTCCACAGGCCGACGCGCTATCCATTGAGCCAAACCGGTTAGGGCAAATGCACACAGATTTTAAAGACTTTGTGTGACAAAAGAATGTGAAACGTTAATAATTTTTTTTTATATTGACTACTTGTTGAAATGAATAATCTGGTATGCATTAGGTTAAATATGACATATTATTAAAATTAATTTCAACAATTTAATTATTTTAAAGTGGCTACTAGAATATTTAAATGGACATATGTGGTTTGCACTATATTTTTACTGGACTGAACTCACCTAAAGGGCTCTTAATCTTAAACATCTCTTGTTCTCCATTTCAGAGCTGAGGTTACAATAGAATGAAGCCACCTTTAAACAGTGGCAACTCAGAAGGTTTCATTGAAGGAATTCGTTTGACCTCTTTTCGCCTTGACCTCCAATGGCCACGAACCAAAAATGTATTTGAGCAGCTTACAGATCCTACGGTTGCCATGCCCTTTGCTCTGGCTCCAGTGAAAGGAGCCAGAGACATGTTAGCTGCCTGCGCAGCTGCCGCCCGCTCACCCTGCCGGGCCTGTGGGAACTGGCAGGCTGTCCTCAAGCGAAGTGCAGGCCAGTGATACATGGAACCAGAGCTTAGTGAGGGTCACGGCACACGGTGACAGTGCTTCCTGTTCCCAGCCAGGCAACAGCTGCGCCCGATTCCTAGCAGCAGGCTTTTGGCGGCTCCCTCGGCGGCTCCCTGGGTATTTGCAAGTCGGGCACAGCACTGAGAAGGGGCCACCTTACACCCTCCTGCAGAGATGGCAAGACAGCAGAGCCTCCCCCACTCAGTCCTCTGACCCCCCCTCCCCTCCCCGCTGCCCTCCACACACGCCTGAGAGGGAGCTTTTCCCAAGATTCTTGGGAAATGATGTCGATGCTTTGTACCAGCCTCTCGGAAGACTGAAATGAAAGCAGGGTTGTTGCCATTTGACGGTCAAATTCCAGGTGGAGGAAAGATTTTTCAAAAAGGTTTTTATTTGGGAAGAATGTCAGATTTCAGAAAAGCCATGAGAATAATAAGTAAGGAAGAACATCCTGTGTATCTTTTGCCCATGCTTACCTACTGTTGTCGGATGTGGACTGGGACCAAGGCAGGTCGCAAGACCCGTCTGGAAATAGGCTTCCCGCAGAATCCTTAGGAAAGGGTCTCAGGAGTGCGTGCGTAGGAGGATTTGAGGTATAGTGGTAAGACCTATTGGCGGTGGAAGGGTGTTCAGGGCACAGATGCCCCCGAAGAGGCTGCCACACGGCCTCAGCCATGACCAGGTGGCTTAGCTCCATCTCACTGTGGAAGAAGTCCAGCCTCTGGAGCCACGCCAGGCTCAGGAGGAGGGCCAGGGGCCCGGAGATGCTGTGCCATCCGCCCGCATTGGCATCCAGAGCTTCAGTCGTCTAGCTTAGTCCCTGTTCTCCTCTAGCCCGCTTTCGATGCTGCGCTTCATCCCACGCAGCTGCCACGGTGCACCTCAGGCCTTTGCTAGACTTTGATTACAACGCCTTGGTTTGGGAAGGGGTAAGCTTCCTTTCAAACTATCCAGTGTCTTTTCTGGCTCTTCCTGGGGCTATGTTGGTGCCTCCCCCTATCCAATCCCTTTCCTGAATCTTTTGGGTTTTGTGCCCTTAAGCTATCCGATCCTTTTCACAGATTTTCCCAGGGGCGACTCCTCCCCTTTATGGCCACTGTTTTTGCTCCTATTCTGCCTCAAAGTTCTGCTTTATCATCTGGCTTCCACTGCTCATGTGCTTAGTATAAGGCTCTCCCCCTGTGCTCCATCTTGGCTTCTACTGTGCGTGTGTCCAACGAAGGAATTTCCCTCTTATTGTTTGTTGTCCCCCCACCCCCAAATCTGGCTAATGGCAGTCGTTCCCCTGGAGACTGGAAAGCTGGTCTTTCCTGGCTCCTCGGGGATTAAGTCCCATGTGTCCACTGGGGTGTCTGTGAAGCTGTAGCTTCCTAGTTAGTCAGGCTTAGCCAGTTTAGCTTCTCTTTTTCAATACCTAACTAGCTACCTATGCGAACACTACTAGTAACTTTGTGCCCTATTTGTTTTGTCATGTCCTCTCTCTCTCTCTCTCTCTCTCTCTCTCACACACACACACACACACACACACACACACACACAGACTCATATATATGGCATGCAATATATAAGTGAGTCTGTACGTGTTGTGTGTGTGTATTTATATGGTCTTACTTCCTTTTTCCTGGACCATATAAGAATAAGTTGCATATACATCATGACTCTTTTCCCCTAAATACTTAAATATGTATTTCTTAAAAGCACATTTATTATTTTACATAACCTCAGTTCAGTTACCAACTTCAGTAAAATTTAACATTAATGTAATACTTTATTTAGTCTACTCTTAGTCTTATCAGTTGACCCCAAAAATGTTCTTTACAGCATATTTTCCTCTCATTAAACATCTAGTCTGGAATCACATGTATATTCAGTTGTTGTATGAAAGGAAAACAGTTAAGTCTATTCACACCCAACAATTCTCACATCCAGAGTGTGGGTTTTTCCACACCAAGCAAGTCTCCAACTCTCTGGTGGACATCAAATGGATGTCCTACAATTTAACTCAGTTCTGACAATGATTGCTTGTAGTCATTGCAGACCCCACAGGCTAAGGGCTCAATACTCCTTCTTCTTCCCACTGCAGATGCCAATCTCAAGTCCAGTGACTATGTGCTTCTGACTGACCTGCTATAAATTTGAGGTTCCCATGACTCCCTCCTCAAGTTCGATAATTTTCTGGAGTGGCTCACAGAACTCAGGAATACAGTTTACTTTCTAGATGAACAGTGTATTTTTAAAAAAATATATTTTTATTGATTTTAGAGAGGAAGGAAGAGGGAGGGAGGGAGGGAGGGAGGGCGAGAGAGAGAGAGAGAGAGAGAGAGAGAGAGAGAGAGAGAGAGAAACATCAATGATGAGAGAGAATCATTGATTGGTTGCCTCCTGCACGCCCCCTCCTGGGGATCGAGCCTGCAATCCTGGCATGTGCCCTTGATCGGAATCAAACCCGGGACCCTTCAGTCTGCAGGCTGATGTGCTATCCTCTGAGCCAAATCGGCTAAGGCTAGATGACCAGTGTATTATACAAGGATGGAACTCAGGGACAGCTGGATGGAAGGGATGCACAGGGACAGTTGTGGGGGAAGGAGCTGGGAGCTTCTGTGCCTCTCCACGTGTGTCAGCCTTCCAGCACCTCACATGTGCACCGACCCGAGAGCTCTACCAACCCTTTCAGTTAGGGTTGTAATGGAGGCCTCATTATGCAGGCATGATTGATGAAACCATTGGCTATTTCAGTGATGGACTCAACCTCCAGACCCTCTTCCCTCCTGGAGGTGGAGGGCATGGCCTGAAAATTCCAACTCTCTAATCACTCTTTTGGTTTCCCTGGCAACCAAGCCCCCTCTCCCCTAATCCTTAGGGGTTTCCCAGAAGTCATTTTAATTAACATAAACTCTGGTTTGATTGAAAGGGATTTGTTATGAATAACAAAAAACACTCATTTCACCTTTATTGCTCTCATTACTTAAGAAGTTGCAGTGGTTTTAGAAGCACCGGGCCATGAAGAAAGACCAAATATATATATTTCTTCTTATAAATCACGTATTGTAGCAGGTCTCTTTAGTCTCCTATAATCTGGAACAGTTCCTCGGCCTTTTTCTTTTATGACTTTGACAATTACATGGAGGGATGTTTTAAATTAAACAAACCTGTTAAAGAGCTGGGAGAAAATACATGTTGTTATCTTTTGTTTATGTAAGAAAGACTTTTGCAAAAGAGACCTTAAAGAAATTCCAGCCATAGATTTGACTTTCTAAAAAGTTTAAAATTCCTATATGATCAAAACAACCTACCAACCAACCAACCAACCAACCAACCAAATGAATCCCAACCAAATCCAGGAACATTTGCCGTGAATAGGACAGACATAAAGCTTTTTCCAGGCAAGCAAACAACAAAAACCCCAACATTTTATCAAAGCAGGCATAGGACATGAATAGGCATTACACAAAAGAACAAATACAAATAGCCAGTAACATAAAAAACAACTCTAAGGGCATTCGAATGAATGCAGACCAAGACAATGGGGGACCTGCATTCATTTTTTTTTTTTTTTTTGAAAAATTGATTAAATTATTGGGAATGATTCTCCACTGTCTGCAAGGGTGGGGAAGGGGGTATTCTCTCACACTGAAGATTTAGTGTTATGAGTTCTGTTGCAGATTAACTGCTATAGGTTTGTGCATTGTAGTTTACCGGGGTTTATTTCACTTTATTTTGTTTTAATAATGCTCCCAAACTTGTGTAGAAGAGGAAGAAACTTTAGCCTCCTAGGTTCTCTTGGCCGGTCTAATACTTCAATTGATGTGAGACAAATTAACAAGAGAAGATAACCAAATTTAATTGCATACAATACACATGGGAATCCCACATACACGAGAGGTTCCAAGACAGAGTTGAAATGAGGACCTAGTATATGTGACATTTTGGGCTAAGGATGAGGTAAGGCACTTTGGGGCTTCAGAGGGGAGGAAGGTCATTGTGGTTGTTAACAGATGTTTGCCCTGCCATATAGATTGGTCAACACAGTTATTTCTGGTGATCATGCTTATTATGGGCAAGGCCCCTAAATTAAATTCTTGAAGGGAGAGGTAAAATGTTCTCATGAGTCTCAGGTTCTTGTCTCCCTTCAGCTCAAAATAATTCACACGCCAAAGAGGAACATTTTGAGGAGGCATTTTCTAAATCCCTATACTTGTAAATAATAGACATACCTCTTTAAGAAAACATGCTTTTAGATCATTGAAGGGAACCTATTTGCATCCGAAAGGCTTCTTTAGAAAAGATTAAGAGAAGGATTTCTTTCACTAATGAGTGACCTTTTTGGTTAAATATGAGTTGATGTTTCAGGAAAATAAATAGCAGTTTACAGGTAGAGTGAAGTGCACCTGGGTGTTGGCATGGGTTGGGGTTGGTTGTGGGTTCCTGAGTAAGTCCTATCTTAATTCTGGTCACCAGCCCCAAAGAGTCAGGGGCAGTCTTCAGCTTTGGGAGAGATGGGGTTGTTTGAGGGATATGATAGCAGAGAGGACAGTCTGGAGACTATTTTGCTTCTGTGAACTTGAGAGCCCAATGACCACAGAGGTAGGAGTGGGGAAAAGTGATGACTCTGGGAGAACGAGGAAGCTCAGCTGAATCTGGTGACTGGTAGATCGTATGTGGGAGGTAAAGGACAATGAAGGAATGAATGACAGGCTCCTTGGCAGAAACAGGGCTGGCCAGAGGAAGTCCCCATTTAGAGGAGGGCCCTGAGGCTTTTACTCCTCGAGCCAGGTTTGCCGCCATAGTGGTCCACTCACCGTGTTGGGATGAGAAGACTGTGAGGTGCGGCGTGTTGAAGATCGGAGCTTGAGGAGAAGTTAGCTGGTGATGCGGATTCGGTGAGAGGAAAAAGCTGAGAGTTAGATGCTCAGAGACCGAAAAGGAGTCTTGGTCAAAAGAAGCCCAGAATGGGAGAGTCTGGGAGCATGGCAGCCGGAAGACCTAAGTATTTATGGTGTGGTCATAACTGGCCTTATCTGGCTTTCTTAGCAGAGGGAAGCTTCTCTTTCAGAGGAACTTGTCCACCTTATTTTTTCCTTCTCAAGCAGATGGCTTACTCCCTCTACTTTCCTCTGATCTTTCCTCACCCCATCATTCATCCTAGGAAGCTTAACCCTTTCCATACAGTGTCATCCTTCTGCCTCAGGATACCCCCTTCCAGCCCAGCCCACCTTTCCCTCATTCTCAGAGGAAGAGATGCCATCTCTGCTGTAAAAGTTGCCCTCATTTGTCCAGTCGAGCCTCACCCTGCCTCCCTCCTGGGAAACTCGCTACTTCCCTTACACTCCCCCCCACTCAGAGATGTGAGGAGCGGTCCAGGAGTTCCTCCTCAGCAGGGTCAGAGGGGAATGAACCTCCGCGGGTCTCACTTCAGCATTTTAACTTTTATCTTCTCTACTCTTCAAAATACGCCAGAAGATGGTTCTGAACTGGTTTTTCAAACCATGGACTCCAACAAGGAATGGGGATGCTCTTCCTCTCCCCATCCCCAGCCTTCTGAAAATAGGGGTGTCTAGCTCTTTATAATCCTGACTAAGAATTCGTTTGGTAAAGTGTTTTGTGGGTTAAAGTGTTTTGTGAGCCACTGGTTTTAACAATAACTCATGGCACCTTCTTCCATGAGTTAAACCCACTATATGTTAGCACCTTAAAGTGTCTCATAACGTGGAGAACCTGAAGGAATTTATGTGATATTGCAGACTGTTTACTTTTATAGCTTATCACTGGAAAGAGATGAAAACATTGCAAGGTAAAAATAGTTTAACCCTTTGCACTCGCTTGCTTTTTTCTCGATTCCTTTATTCTAATGCTAACCGTGTCGAGTCACACTCGACATCTGAGTGCAAAAGGTTAAAATAAAATTATTCCTGTAAATAACTGACATAAAAATCTTGACCTACTTGTCTTCAGAATGAGGCCTGTGTCCCAGAAGCTTCAGGCTGACCTCAAGGGAAATTTTTTATTCTTCAGAAAAGAATGACCTGGCAAATGCACTACTTAAAACTCTAATGGAGGCCCGAAGTCTAATTTCGGGCCTCCATTAGAAAGCGAGGAAGCCACATATTGCATAGTCAAGTGTAAACAAATAGATTTTAATAGTAGTTTTCGTGTTTACACACATATATACTTGTAATTTTTCCATGATGTAAATTATTTATGTTCTTAGAAACACTTCAGTCTATTACTCCTGTTCTGTTTGATAATGTAATGATACATTGTTGGGATTTTCAGGTTTAGATGCATTATTAGAGTTTCTCTGCAGTATCCTAGGCAGACAGATCACCAAAATTTCCCTCCTCCCTTTTACCTTAAAAAAATGCTCTATACAGATGCATATCCATGTACGCGTAGGTGTGTGCGCATGCACGCTCATTAGCAATGGCCTGTGACCTTGGGCCCATCACTCTGCCTTCCCATTACTTTCCACATTAGAAAGGAACTTAAGTTGGGTGGCCTCTGCCCGTGTCATTTTAACCTCATTAATCTTCATGGACCTTTGAAGGCCCACTCTCTTGGGTATTTAATCCTCCTCACGCTCTAAAGTTGCTTTCGATCCAATATCTTAGTTCAAGTTCTTGCAGAAGCAGACTGCAAGACAAGGATTTGAGTGCAAATAGTTTATTTGGGATGAAGTTGGGGAGTGGAAACGTGAGACAGGGAGGATAAGGTGGTCACTAAAGGGTGAGCTACTAAGCCAGCTCTCACTGTGGGCAGCTGGTGCTTAAGTCTGGGGGAAAATGCGGGAGCCAGTGTAGAATGGTTACCTCACAGTTATTCCATCTGAGGGGTGCGGGAGGGCAGTTTATACTCTAACTTCTCTAGTCTTGGTTGAAGGCTGCTCTTGAGGGGCAAGAGGGTGGCAGAGCTGATTACTAGTACAGGGATAGGAAGCCAGGGGGTGTGCTCTGGAGTAGTAGGGAAGGGATTATGGGTAGGGCACTCCCAGCATTTTCTATCCCAGGCTCCCGATTGAGATTGTGGTTTAATGACAAGGTGCCTGGAGTAGACTGACGCATGTGACACCTTGAAGTATTCCTCAATAACCTTCAGTTCCACCTTCCTTTAAAAAGTCAAGGAAAAGCCTATCACTCTTGTCCATATTTAGTCTTTCTAGATCATCTCAAGCACTTCTATGTCTAAGCTTTTTTGTTTTTTGTTTTTTTGTTAATCCTCACCTGAAGACATTTCCCCCCCATTGATTTTTAGAGAGAGTGAAAGGAAAGGGAAGGGAAAGGAGTAGGGAGGGGAGGAAGGGGGCAAGAGAGAGAGAGAGAGAGAAAGAGAGAGAGAGAGATAGAAACATCAATGTGAAAGATACATTGATTGGTTGCCTCCTGCACATGCCCCATTGGGGGCCGTGATTGAACCTGCAACCAAGGTACGTGCTCTTGACCTGGAATAAAACCAGACTCTTTGGTGCTTGGGCTGATGCTCTAACCATTAGAAACACGAGCCAGGGTGTATGTCTAAGCATTTTAAACCAGCACACCAAGAGCAACACCTAAGAGGACCGTGCCCATTAAGGGGCAAGCATAGTGATAGGTGCTGGGGACACAGAAATGAGAGACATGATCCTGGCCCGCAGGAACTCGAGGGCTAGTGGGTGAGTATTGGATGGCTTACCTAGATGGCCTTTTCAAGTGGGAAACGACTTGAAGTGAATCAACTAATCATAAAAAATTTGTGGGTGCTTTAGAATTTGGGTCCAACATTCTTCCCTTTTAGACCCTGGTTCTTCCTTATTGGCTGAGTGACATTGGGATGAAACAGCATTCAATCTCTCTGAGCCTCAGTTTCCTCAGCTGTAAAATGGGATTACTGATAACCTACTTTATGGGATTGAGGATTAAATAAGATAACCTTGAAAAATGGATTACATTTGGGTAGACAAGAGGCATGGGAGAGAGGAATGTCAATGGTTAGGTCACTTAACTATAATAAGATGATACAACAGGGGTAGGAAAAGTGGTTTTGGAGGCTTGATCATGGAGGGTGTTGAATCTCAAGCTCCATTAGGAACTTTGCTGCAGAGACTGAGGTTTCAGTGTGTCTCAGAAAGGCTGAGGGAAAGGGCCTTCATTCAGTCTTTACACTAATATGATATTCTTGTCCCACTTAACTATTCACAGGATCTAGAACTAAACTTTCAGGGAGTTTAGTTTTAATGACCTTCAACTATAGACCCCCAAATCCTGGATCTACCTCTAAGACCACAGAACCCTCTTGATGTGGTGGATAATTTGCTTATATGGAAATATATAAGAATTTAGCACCATCACGACCAGACTTAGAAAACAGCCACTGGTCCGTTTTTGAGGCTAAGGCTCAACAAGGTGGCAGTCTCTTAATTACAAGTCAGTTTTGTGAGAAGACTTAGGTCTTACGGGGTTCAGAAATATCCTCCACTTACCATGCAGTCTAATGGATTGGTGTCCTGGAAGGTTCGTGAGAGAGAATCTTCCATTTTGAAGTCAAGATGGTTTGCGATTTCCAACTAACTTATCGCATATGTTCCTTTGATCTTTGTCTTAAGCTGCTCACGTTTCCCACTTGGAGAATGTGTCAGAGGAAGAAATGAACAGACTCCTGGGAATAGTGTTGGATGTGGAATATCTCTTTACCTGTGTCCATAAGGAAGAGGATGCAGACACCAAACAAGTTTATTTCTACCTATTCAAGGTGCGATTTCAACATTTTAAAAGGCTCTTCTTCTTTCTCTCATGGTTTGAATGTGCGTAGTTTCTGTACCCCAGGTCACGGGTGGGAAGGCTCTCAGCTCATGATACATTTTGCCCTCAGGGTTTGCTGAAGCATGCGTTTCTTCATGACACAATATACGTTAGACACATGACTCTGCTTGAGAGCCTTTATACGTGTATGCCTTTATTTGCTTATGCTTACAGATTTCTTTACATCCATCCATCCATCCATCCATCCATCCATCCAACAAGTGTTTACTGCACACCTGCTCTGTGCATGGCACTCATGTAGGCATGAGGGATAGATCAGTGGGCAAAACAAAGCCTTTGCCCTCGTGGAGTTGACATTTCCGTAGAAGAGGCAGACAACCAACAAGTAAATAATATATTTGCAGGTGGTGCTAAGTGCTGTGAAGAGAAACAAAGTAGGGTAAGTGGAATCAGAATGGCAGGGATGGTAGTGGGTGGGGGGATACAGTCGTGAGGAAGGGCAGTTAGCGAAGGCCTCTCTGAGATGGCGGCTGAGCGGAAACGCAAATGGGGCGATAGGAGCCATCCCTGAGAGGGGCTGGGGGAAAAGCCTTCCAGACGTCGGAGAGAACAGGACGTAGACTGTGCGCCCACTGAGCTTGATGTGATGTGGGAGCAGCAAGGAGGCCAGTGTGTGGAGCCCAGTGGGCAAGGGGAGGCTGGGAGAGGATGGGGTTAGAGGGTGGCCCGAGCGCCTTGGCTCTTATGCTTCAAGGGGAGCAATCGAGTTTCTACATCTGTTTAGGCATCTTACCACTGTGCGCTGGGTCTTGTTGGCACTAGTCACTGATGATCACTACCACTCCCCATGGCTGCCTCTTCGTGGCTCTGCCTCGGCTCCACAGATACATGTCCCCCAGGTTTCTGATTGCAGTCAGGACTGACAGATGTGGGAGGGAAACTCATGGTGGGAACAGATAGAAAAACTTCAGGTTGCTAAACATAGATTCAGAAAGAAGGCTGACAGAGGAAGAATTTTTAAAAAACACCGGTTATTGAAGGCACTGTTAATGATGTCAGCGGTCGCCAACCTTTCGGACCTCACCGGTTGGCGACCGCTGAATTATGTTGTGAGTGTGTAACCTTTATAAGGATCTTTAAAAACAAATACAAAAACCAAAACACTCCACTCAGAGCTTACAGCCAGGACACACTTGCTTCTTCTAATGAGTGCTGGGCTTCATTGTATATGAGAAGGACAGATACATTTCCCATTGAGTTCCCTCTTTTGCTTTGGTTGCTAGGAATCTCAGTGAAAATTTTGTGTCCAATTTCTATAGCTTTTTTTTGGGTCTGAATTTACTTGATATGTCATTTTCCCTTCTCCCTTTTTATTAACTAATAGTGTGTTTGGGGTAGATAGGGGATGGTGGGAGGGAGAATTATATTTTTAAATTTTGGGGTCATTTGGGGATTTTAACTAAAAAAGGGTAATTGGGAGGAGAGAGAAGAAGATGAGGGAGGGAGGAAGGGAGGGAGGGAGGGAGGGAGGAAGGGAGGGAGAGAATATGAATGAATAGCTGAATTCCCCACAGCCTTCAGCAGGCACTGGGCTACTCCAGGTGGCAGCTTGTTGACATGGCTGTGAGGCCTGAGTCATCAGATTGAACCCTGGCAGGTTCATACTGTTTAGAGCTTCTTTGGAAAAAGATCTTCGTTGAAGAAAAACACCGCCTGCTTGACTGCAGCTATTATTTGCCTTGGAACTAAGCTCCCTGGCAGTCCCCTGCTGCCCTGTTGGAAGTGAAGGTGGTATCAACGTTTCCATCCTGTCAGCCTCCTCTCGATTCTGTTTATAACCAACCAAATAGGCCGGAAAGCACTGCTCTGCTTGGAAGTACATTTTCTCTCTCTTTTTTACCTCCCTCATCTCCAACAGTGCAAATATATTTGCTTGAGGAACCAAATCCAAAATATTCAGTATTATCCCCCATCTCCTCCCCCCACAATTATTCTTTGGGCAAAGTAAGTTCTAAATCACCCTTCCTTAGCTTTTGAAAGGCAGTACCTGTGTCTTATATGTCTCAATAATGAAATTAAAATGTGTTATGTATTTTAGTAGCATTAGAAAACCTTCAGTCTTAGATGTTGAAAATAAACTCGGTGAAAAGCTGCTTTCTAAAGCTCAGTGGATCCTAGCTGTCTGTGAATGGGGCTCTGGAGCCTAGCTATCTGGGTTCAAACCCAGCCCCCATCACTTACTAAATGTGACCTTGGGCAAGTCATTTTCCCTCCATTTCCTTATCTGTAAAATACAAACAATAATAGCACCTACATCAAAAGATTGCTGTGGCTATTAAATTAGAAAATATATACAAAGAACTACAAAGAGTGCCTGGCAAAATTAAGGATGCAAATGCTTGCTGCTGTTATTAAATGTCGTTTATATGCCCATTTATCCCAGCTTCATTCTTTTGTAGGAAATGAGATTCAACATCTCCCCAATCCATCAGTTTATCTCTCAATTGAAACCCCCAATGGGCTAAGTTCCCAAATGGTCTTATTTTCACTGGGCAAAAAAATAAAAATAAGTAGGCAACCAGAATGATTTGTATTTAAATTTCATGGAAAATTTATATATATTGTTAAAATCACTTACTGCACATTTTTCTTGGTAAAGATGGACATAATACATCCTCAGGATCAACACATGATGTACCCTAATAATTTACAGGGCCCTTGTAGGACACACCCAGTGGGGACACATGGTGACCTTCAACCGTGGGGGTTCATTTTCATTAACCCCTGGGAGAATGATTGCCTTGTTTTGTTTCTGTTGAAAAGGCAGTAAGTGGAGAGAGGAGGGCAAAAAGTAACTTAAATAGATTCAGGGTCATATATCATAACAGACCCACATGTAAAGGTCACAGAAGATTCAAGCAAAGGTGGAAGGTAAAGAATTTCAATGTTAAATTTATTTTTAAATCAGGTCTTGATTAGTGGCTCTCTGTTCTCTTTCTCTCTGCTGTTTGCTCTTGGAGGGCTTGACATTCCAGGGGCAGGGATTAAGAGCAGTGTTTTGTTTAGTGGGTATTGAGATGCCAGAATGCTTGGCCTGCATTCCGTGGATGGAGAGGAAATGAAAAAAGACCGCAACAGTGAGAGATGCCAGTTGAGAGCCCTGCAAAATTCCTTCCCAAAGAGGCTGGGCCCCATAGATTATGCCGATGACGTACAGCTGCTACAGCCACCCCACCCCCACCCCACCCCACCCCACCCCCACCTCCTTTGTGCAAAATGGACCTCAGCCTTCCAGGGGCTTAAACAAGGCCCTCTGGAGTGGCAGCCCACCTGCAGTGTTCTAGATGGGCGTGTGCAAAGTTTGCATGGTGTACACAGGCTTCTGGGTCAGTGGAAAGCCAGAAACAGAGTGGGGAGAGGGGACAGGGAGTGGATAGAGGGGCTGGTGGCCACTGCTGGGAGCTCTAGGATGCCCAGAAGCTGAAATGTGTCCAGTTCCTCATAGCTCTGGCCATGGGTGTGAAGGTAAACTTGGGTTACCTGGTAGTCACCCATTTCATTGATTTAAGGATTTATTTGCATGTTGTTGAGATAAATAGAATATGGTGGCTTCCCTTCAAAGGTTGTGTGTGTGTGTGTGTGTGTGTGTGTGTGTGTGTGTGTGTGTGTGTGTGTGAGAGAGAGAGAGAGAGAGAGAGAGAGAGAGAGAGAGAGAGACAGACAGACAGGCAGAGAGGCTTTGATTGATTTTTCAAAATGATTTCTTTGCAGCTCTTGAGAAAATCTATTTTACAAAGAGGAAAACCTGTGGTTGAAGGTTCTTTGGAGAAGAAACCCCCATTTGAAAAACCCAGCATTGAACAGGTAAAAAGAAAGAAGAGAAGCCCCTTTCTTACTGCTTTAAGGTTGAACAAGCCTTTGAATCTTCCTTTCACGTCCTTTTTCTGTCCTCCATACCTGATCTAGAGATATTCACCAAGGCTGTAGAAACTGTCTTGGACCCTTTGGCTCAGAAGTGAATACTTAATTTAATAAATGATCTAGCTTTTGTCTTTTAGGGTTGCTCTGTACTCAGAATTCACTGTGTGCTTGGGGAAGAAAACAATTAAGTAGAACATGTTGTTCGTAAAAACACATGAAATGTGCTTTTCCTTGCTGTTGATGTTTAAAAATTGAGTCTTTGTCCTTTTGCTCGGCACTGTCTGAAAAAGACTATTGAGGTGAAGGAATTCAGTAGCAATGTGAAAAACATTGTAAGTCCAGCAAAATATGCAGTAAAGAGATTTTTATGTCCAGAAATTGACTTCCTGCTGCATTGTGATTCCTGGAAGGAAGTCAATTTACTCAGGGAATCTGTTGACATGTGTAGACTTTTTGTGTTAGGTGTTGTCATTATCTTTCATCAGCATCACTTTTTTAGCCTATCACTGATCGGCTGACTAAATCTCATCCTGGACTGAATTTCTTGATGAGGATGATTACAGAAGATCATGGTGATATCAGAGTCCTTACAAATAAATGCATTTTTATCAGTCAGTTTTCAGTAGAAGGAATTTTGTCTCCAAACTGTATTAAATAAGAGTTCATTGTCCTTTTATTTGACATTAGAGTAAATGGGAGTGTTCTACGAAAAGATTAAATTAATCCACAGATTTTTTTTTAAAAAGCTCATTAACTTTCAATTAGTTTTTTTTTTTTTTTTTAGCTTTCTGAAACTGAGAGTGATAATAAAGAGTTTAAATTCTAGTGGAGTTTAAATTCAATGGAAGGTGTACTAGTAGCCTTTTCATTAAAATTTTGCTAAGGCAAAAACATATCTATCCAAGATCATCATTATAGGTGAGCCACTGTGTTGAGAGTACAGCAAGAATTAATTCTGCAAAAACAGTCCTATTTTATTGTTGAAGGGGTTTTGACCTTTTCCGCCTGCGATTTTGCTTTTCTTTTTAACCTGTCAGGATTGCAGCAGGCGTAGAATTGCAACTCGCAGCCTCTCTGTCTTGTCACTTTTCATTCGCTGTGATCTGAGGCACGATTCCCTCTGGGCATTCCTTTTTTCTAATAGGGTAAAAGAAGATTTTTGTGACTAGAGAAACGTCTTCTTTTGCTAAGACACCATCTATGGTGCTGACTCTGTGGGTGTTCAGAATTAGTGTGATTGCACAGTTACGTGAATAAATTGCCTTCCTTCCTTTTAAGGGTGTGAATAACTTTGTACAGTACAAATTCAGTCACCTGCCATCCAAAGAAAGGCAGACAATAGTGGAGTTGGCAAAAATGTTCCTGAACCGCATCAACTATTGGCATCTGGAGGCACCATCTCAACGAAGGCTGCGATCTCCCAATGATGATATCTCTGGATACAAAGAGAACTACACAAGGTAATCAGGTGACCAGTTCTTTTCCTGTGGGCCCTGTAGAGCACATTGGAGACATAAAATGGCTACTTGTCTCTGCAAGCTAGGGCTGTCCAGTCATCATGGTGACATCAACTCAGAGAGAATGTCTCCAGACTCCTACTTTTCTTTTAATGTTTTTATTTTATTTTATTTTTTTAAATTGGTTTCAGAGAGAGGAAGGAAGAGGGAGAGAAGGATGGAAACATCAATGATGATATTTCAGGGCACATTCCTGGGTTGCGGGTTGGGGGCATGCAGGAGGCAGCTGATCAATGATTCTCTCTCGTCATCAATGTTTCTATCTCTCCCTCTCCCTTTTTCTATCTGAAATCAATGGGGAAAAAAATAGCAATGACCATACCATGAATATAATAGAGCTAAAGAATTTTTTTAAAGAAGGAAAGATCACCCTAGTCCCAGCATCATGACAGAACTAATATCATTAAATATATTGTCTTCCAGTCTTTGCCCCTTTACGTAAATATTTCATATTTGTTAGAATAAAAGGAAAGACCGAGTTTTCATCCTTTTGTCTCCCCACCTAACATCATCTCACACATTATACTGGTTATATTACAGTCCGTTGAGTTGATGTACCATAATTTATTTAACCATTTCCCTATTTTTTGGCATCAAACTCTGCCAGTATTCTTTTGCACATTTTTTTCTAAAGTGGGAATTTATTTTTATTGCTTATGATCTGCAAAATAATAAAATTGCCTTTAAAAATCTTAAACATGGGCCATACAAAATAGAATAACCTACATTTGTTTTCATTAAAGTAAGAAGGTGACTTGGATTATCCACTCTATTCACCTTTTTAGACCTTTTGCCATTGATTTTTATAGGCACAGCAAGCTTGCTTCAGAGGATATTATGGAGCATATATGTGTTTCTGACTTAAAGTACAGAGTGTTTTTCGATAGCCTGTAAAGACCCCTTGTCCCAGATTATTTTCTGTAATAGCAGATGACATGCAGGAATGGATATAATTTAATATAAGCCTTGCTTTCTGATAACTGGCCTGATTTCAAGATAAATACGCCTTTCCCCTTACTTCCCCCCTTTTACAGTATATACAGTTTGAATTATAAAGTATTTTCTCCTAATTATTGACTTTTAGAGGGATTACAGATTTCATCACAGTCAATTTTTAAATTAAATCTTCATATCTGTACCTCCATTTCAGAATTTTACATTAACAACAATTCCTCTATTTGTTGTAATTGTTGTTTAAAATAAGAGTTGAGATAATAAATTTCTAAAACATGAATATTTTCTAACCTCATCTGTGGATGATTGACAAAGCTGAATGTTTGTCAGCGCCGAACCCCTGAAAGTATTTGCCACTCTTAAGAGAGGAAAGATTGTTTCATCAAGAAGGAGAATTAAAGGTGAAGTAGCATGGATGATATTACAGTATTTTAGAAAGCAGAATATAAACACTATTAGCACTTAGGATTTACCAAGAAATGGGTAGAATTTAGGAATACTTAAGGAGTAGTAAAAATAGAAATTAAGCTTGGGATGAGGGATGGGTTTGAATCATGGCTCCATTTCTTCCTGGTTTTGGGTGCTTTAGACCAGTCACTTCACCTCCTTGATCTACACCCACCAAGATCACTGTCCAAGTGTCAGACGTGCTGTGAGTGGTTTGTGCGTAGTTTCTGGCACTCAGAACAGGTGCTGGAAAGATGCTAGTCATCGATTTCCTCCCACACATGCTGTTGCCTAAAACTCAGTCAGTCCCCGCCAACATGGAATTCTTAAGCTAGAGCACGTACAGTGGAATGAGTGCGCTTATTGGAGTATCACTTTAGAAACTAAGGTGATGAGGAGAAAGACAGCAGCAGGGTCCTCTCCAGCCCAGCATCCTGAGCCAACAGCTCAGGCAGAGGAGTGGAGTCCAACAGCGATGGAGAGAAACCGCCGAGAGACTGAAATGAATACGCCCCGATGAGTTCTGAAACCTGCTGATTTCTAGGTAGAATGTAGACCAAGAGTCTCTGTTAATAATAAATAAGGAAATGAAGGCAGATAACACCTCCCCCCGCTTCCCCATCATCACGCCATGTTGACAAAGAAAGGGAAGTTAGAGACAACCTGCGAAAATTATGAGAACAGTTGCTTCAGACTCAACCTCACTGTCATGACTACTTGGGAACTGAAAAAAAACCACACACCACTGTGACATGGTGTCTCACTGATACCAATCTCCTAAAAAATGGGTAATATTACAGGCGGCAGGCACCACTAGACTTTTTATCTTGATGTGTAAGCGAGCCTTAGGACCTGTACCGCGGGCTCAGCATATAATTTACAGCAATTGCTGCGATTAGAACAGAGGGGCTGAAAACTTCTGGAGCTCCCAGCAGCATGAAAATGGGGGAACTAGGATTTTCTGTGGAAAAGACTGGGCTCAGCCGAAACCGGTTTGGCTCAGTGGATAGAGCGTCGGCCTGCGGACTGAAAGGTCCCAGGTTCGATTCCGGTCAAGGGCATGTACCTTGGTTGCGGGCACATCCCCAGTAGGGGTTGTACAAGAGGCAGCCGATCGATGTTTCTCATCGATGTTTCTAACTCTATCCCTCTCCCTTCCTCTCTGTAAAAAATCAATAAAATATATTTAAAAGAAAAGAAAAGACTGGGCTCAGAAAATGATTACAGTCATTACAGAGCTAACCCTTGACATTTTATCCAGTAGAAATTTATGTGTAGATTGAACAGAACTGCTTAAGTGGCTTATATTTTCTGTTCCTAATAAAAGAAAACTATATTTTGTGTTGAAACTATTTGATATTGATGTTAAGTTATATTTAATAATTAATATTAGGTACATATAGGACAGTATTTATCAAGAGGCATGGAAAGAACAGTGGACTAGGGAATAGGAGACATAGCTTCTAGTCTGAACTCAAATAGTAACCAGCCGTGAGTTCCGGTGAATTGGGAGAGGCCACTTAAATCCTGAAAACCTTAGGGCTTTCAGTTATCAACTAAGTAGGGTCTCCTGCCCTCAAACTCTCCACGTCTAGTCATGTGTTAAAGAAAGCATGGTAGTTGCAAAGCATCATGATGTTGTAAAAAAAAAAAAATCTGAGTTATTTGAATCATTAGTAAATAGCATACACATGCCATCTCTATTAGGCATGCAAAAATGAATGAGCTTGCCTTTTACTTCTGTTTAGAAGACCCAAAAGCAGTCATTTGGGCAAAATCGTTTTCTCCAGTGAAGTCTTTGGAGGAAAGTGTGTGCAGAGACTAGGCACACAAACTCCCATTTTCATTCTTTCTTTTTTTTTTTAAAGTAAATTCACTGTTTTTGTGTTTTTTTTTGTTTTGTTTTGTTTTGTTTTATATTTTTTATTGATTTTTTACAGAGAGGAAGAGAGAGGGATAGAGAGCTAGAAACATCGATGGGAGAGAAACATCGACCAGCCGCCTCCCGCACCCCCCCCACTGGGGATGTGCCCGCAACCAAGGCACATGCCCTTGACCAGAATCGAACCCGGGACCCTTGAGTCCGCAGGCCGATGCTCTATCCACTGAGCCAAACCGGTTTCGGCCAAACTCCCATTTTCTTCTTTCCATCTCACTACATGCAATGCCCATGTCATTTATTAAAACGGCACCAGAACGCCACACACTCAGACTCGGTCTCTTTGTCTTATCATACTGTGCACTTTACAGATTTATAAAATAAGACCCATCTTGGAGGTAAAAACAAAGCCAAAGTAGCCGAAACCGGTTTGGCTCAGTGGATAGAGCGTCGGTCTGCGGACTAAAAGGTCCCAGGTTCGATTCCGGTCAAGGGCATGTACATTGGTTGCGGGCACGTCCCCAGTGGTGGGTGTGCAGGAGGCAGCTGGTCGATGTTTCTCTCTCATCGATGTTCCTAGCTCTCTATCCCTCTCCCTTCCTCTCTGTAAAAAATCAATAAAATATATTTAAAAAAAAAAAAAAAAGCCAAAGTAAACTAACATGTATAAACTGAGGTCTGTAAAGCATACTCAAGGGAATGAATGGAAACTTATTATTGGAAAAATGTTTCTAGATAATAACAATCTATGCTCTCTTCCTCCACCCTGGGAAGATGAAATGACCTAGTAAGTTCTGGATAACATGTTAGGATTTTATGACAGATTTTTTTTTTTTTCTACTACACCCACCAAGATCACTGTTTCTGACTTGACAAAATGCAACACAACACTTAAGATCCCCATTTTGGCATTGTAATTGTAAAAAATGACATTTCAGTACAAATTATTAAGACAGAAAAGTTGAGTGAAGATTATAAAAGATAGCAGGGTTTTAAGGTTAATTTTATTTTATTTTTTAAAAATATATTTTATTGATTTTTTTACAGAGAGGAAGGGAGAGGGATAGAGAGTCAGAAACATCGATGAGAGAGAAGCATCGATCAGCTGCCTCCTGCACACACACTACTGGGGATGTGCCTGCAACCAAGGTTCCTGCCCTTGACTGGAATCGAACCTGGGACCCTTCAGTCCCCAGACTGACGCTCTATCCAGTGAGCCAAACCGGCTAGGGCTTAAGGTTAATTTTAAATATAAGCAGGCAGACTAATACTAATGAAAGTTCTCTTTTCCAAAGATGAAAAACCACACACACACACACACACACACACACACACACACGCACGCACACACAGGAAATATGAAGTAATACAGAGTAAGAAAGAAAAAACACACAAACAAGCCAGTAAGCACAAGTAAATTAATAATATTCCACTCTTTAGTAAGGGGCTCAGAGTTCCTGGGGAGCTTCCCGGAGCTGCTCGGGCACATTCGAGGTCTTCCCCTCACTTTAAAGAGATCAGGAAGACACGGCAGGGTGGCTAGATTTTAATTGTTAGAAAGCAGGCCTGCCCTGGAAGAGGATGTTTAGATCTGCTGCCAGGGAATAAGGATCTGCAGTGAAGTTTCTGACCCTCCTCTGGTCTGGGGCCGCCCGCCCTCTGTGACCCCCACAGTACACGAATGTTGCTGGGTCCTGGGAATGAGATTTTGCAGCTCTGGGAGATCAAAAAGAAAGAGGGTTGATTTTGAATAGCTTCCCTGGGCTGCATGTGCTTTCCGCAGTGTATGCCCTACATAGCCAGTGAACCCCGGAACTGTGGTCAGATCTGGAGAAAGCCCCTGGTTTCCCCTCTGGGCCTGGGCACTCCTCCAGCCTCGTGCAATGCTCCAGCGTGATTTTGACCTTGAGTCTGAGTCATTGAAAATGTACCTAAGCAACAGATGGTGGAAGCTTATTACTTCCTGCATTTTGACTTGAGTTGTGAACAGTCTTGCAGATCTTTATCTTCCCACCAAAGCTTCTGGGGGTGGGGGGATATGTTGCATGCTAGGTAGGCATTTTAAAGAAATCTTACATTTTATTCAGAGGACTAGATATTGGAAATCTGATTCTTTCACAGAAGCTTCCCCTGTAATTTCTTCTTTCATCTAAACTGCTGTTTATGTGCCAGAAACTCTAATTGCACTTTCCACACAGTAGCCCATATAAATGCTCATAACAACCCAGTGACGTGGGCATCGCTGTCCCCGTTTTACAGGTAAGGAAATGGAGACTTGAGAGCGTAATTAAGTTTCCAAAGTCATGCAACCAGTTAAGTGACAAAGGAGGGAGCTGATCCCAGGCTGTCTGACCACAGGACTCGCTGCAGAGTACTACAGAATGGAACAATTTTTGTAAATTGGACCCAAGTGGTGGTATAAGGGCAAGCTAATCTTATTCGTAAGTTTCACCAGCTGGTGGTGATGCCATTGCTTGTCATCGCAGCCCCAGTGTCTTCCGCTGCGGTGAATGGTTTGAGAATAACCGTGATTGGATATCTCAGCTGATCTGGGGGTTTAAGAGACATTGATGGTGCTTGTCCCCTCTCGTCACAGGTGGCTGTGCTATTGCAACGTGCCGCAGTTCTGCGACAGTCTACCTCGGTATGAAACCACCCAGGTGTTTGGGAGAACACTGCTTCGCTCGGTCTTCACCGTCATGAGACGGCAGCTCCTGGAACAAGCCAGACAGGAAAAAGACAAATTGCCACTGGAGAAACGAACTCTAATCCTCACCCATTTCCCAAAGTAAGGGGGGCACCCTTGCAAGTCTTCGTTTCGTCTGGGGGCTTGGAGCTGATAGATACCTGCCAAAGCCTGCATCCATAACGAGATCAGGAATGACGGGGAAAAGCTTCCGGGGAGCAGGGACAAAGGGACCCTCTCCTCGGCCCCCCTCCCCGCGTTCTCTTGGGGATTGCGCAGTCCCTCTATTATTCGCCTGAGTTTGTGTTGGCTGCAGTCATACCTCCCTTAGCCCCACCTCATCCCACCTGGGTGTCCTTGTCTCTGAGCTTCATAGAATGGGGTGGTGCTTTTTTGTGTGAAGTCAGCTGCCAGGAAGCTAGAGGGGGACGGAGGGGGGAGGGTAGTGTGTAGAAGCAGTTTCCATCTACTCAGAAGTGGTGCAAGAGAGCTCAAGCGGCTGTTTTTTTTTTTTTTTTTCCATCCTAGCTCCCCCACCCTTTCTAAGACTGCTGAATGCCTCCTGCCTCCGCTACAGTGGGCCTGCCCCCCGCCCTTTGTAAACTAGACCCTAAGGGTGGCGCTGGACAGGAAAAGGGGGGTCTCCTTCACAATGATCTTGGTGCCTCCACGCTCAGTTTCATGTAGAATATACACACTCTTGTGCACCTTGCTTCCCGCACCTGCCAGAGCTCCAACACAGGAATCATCACTTAAATATTTTTTCAAACGAAGGCAGTGTGTTAAAGACCTGGGAAATGCATTTTCCCGTCTGAGGACCAGATATTTCAGCTCAGAGACTGGCTGCTGGTGAGAAGGGCTGGGTGTGCGGCGGGTGGCTTGTCATGGAGCAATGACAGCAAGACAGGAGCAGGCGGTTCGTTTTGTGGGTGTCAGTCTGCCTACAGCAGCGCTTGGCGGGAGGGAAGTTATCCTGTGAGTTACCACGTGAAGAGGCTTTCTAGGTATGATGGAGCCTTCCTTCTCTACACTATTGAGAACTGCTGGTGTAGAGTTTGGCCAAAGTTGCGAAACTGGGTTTTTTTATGATTAGGTTACTATTACTGGATTACCCAGGTTGCGCCTTAGGAAAGATCCTTTTAAACAATAAGTTAGGTCCAAAACAGCAACAACAATGGTTTTCAGGTAGAAATTGATGGGAAATTTCTTTGTTTCTTAAGACAATTCCTAAGCCCTAGGTCAGTGGTCGGCAAACCGCGGCTCGCGAGCCACATGCGGCTCTTAGGCCCCTTGAGTGTTCTAAGGCCACTTCTTCAAAATAGACTCGCTCAGGCCGAAAACCGACTTCTGCGCATGGGCCATGAAGTTTCAGTCGCACTGTACGTGCGCGCCCGCACGTGGTATTTTGTGGAAGAGCCACACTCAAGGGGCCAAAGAGCCACATGTGGCTCTCGAGCCGCGGTTTGCCGACCACTGCCCTAGGTAAAGGATGTCTTGGGTGAATCTGATGAGATTTTGCTGAACATCTAACATTCACACGTAGCTCCTAGCATCCTGATTTTCAGTCTTTTTTTTTTTCTTTTTGAGGAAACTGGCAGCTGAGAATGAGGCATGACATGAACAATTTGGCTTCCTCCAGAGGGGGAGATTCAGAAGCATTTAATCTGCAGTGTGGGTGTTGCCCCTCAATGGTTTATGAACTCTGGGCATGCTCATCTCTGTCAGTGGCTGCCTTTTAACTAGTCTAAGCGCCTCTCCTTAGAGCTTAAAGCAATCGTCTTACCAATGTCTCTGTTACATTTGCTACAGAAGCAGCATTTTATGTCTTCAAATTATAGTTGTCATTTGGTCTCTAAGCTAAGGGACAAAGAGGATCCCCCCCCCCCGCCCCCCACCGTTGATGGTGCTTAAAGAGAAATTTTAATTACCTTGCTTAGTAACAATTTTCCCCCCATAGCAAATGCATTTCGCTTCTTGCAGATATTTGCTAATTATAGGGTGTTTTGTTCCTTCAGCCCAAAGTTCTGGCATGCTCATGCTATTGAGCTAATCAATGCTGCTTTTTCTTCTCTTTTACTAATGGTAGGGTAAAACTACCACCCTCTTCTCCTTTTAAATCTCTATTCATGGACTAGGACAACATTTGAGGCTGTTAGGCATTTATACCTACAGGTTTGGCAGCAGAGTCACACATGTGTTGAAGCCTGAGGTGCTGGTTGAGTCTTGGGCACCGTCGCCAAGTGAGAGCTGTAGCCCCTCCATACCACCCAGGGAGGTCACGTGGTTCTCAGAGGCATTTTCAGGCTCTTCATCCTTGCCTGCCTCCTCTTCATATGCTGCCCTTTCTCCCACTTGGCTTTACCTTGTGACTTTCCCCCCATCGACCTGCTTACAAGGTTGTTGTCAAAAAGGTTTAGTATCTATATTTCATTCTAAAAGTGATATTGATGAAAACTCGGTTAAGAAGCAAAACTTCAGCCACAGCCCCTATCATCAGGGCTTTTCGATATTTCTATATATTGTCCATGTATTGTGTTCTTTTACTCTCCATACAATTTTGTGTTCCTGTGTTTATAAAACAAGCACTTTCCTGTGTCATTATACGAAACTGTTTTTTTATTATAATGAAATAACTACATATGTGTGTACATATATAACACACCTGTAATTATTTCCCTAAGTTAATGGCATTTTTCTTTGGTGAGTCTGTGCCCAGCTTTGTGAAGAGTGTGCTGATCGTATAATTACTGAACAAAGAAGGAGCCCAGAAAAAGAAAGGGGATTTACTTCTGTGACAGGGCAGTTGGGAAATCTTGAGGGCGGTGTGAGGGGAAGGCAGGTCTGCTTAGGAAAAGGGGAAAAGAATCAGGAACCTCCTCTCCTCTGCGAGATCACAAGTGATCTTAGTAAGGAATTTAGCTCCTGTGGCTGTCTGTCTTAATGTGTGTGGTAAGAAATATACTGAAGTGTTTTAAAACATGCCTTCACGGTGGCTTGCTTAGCAAGAAGTGACTCATGAATTACACCATCGAGTGAGGCTAGGTATTCACTCAGATGGTAGCTTGTTTGTCAATCTTCTATGAGCAGCAAGTCAGAAGACACTCCCTCCCATCCTCCCCTCCCCCTCCCCTCTCCCCCAGGACCTTTTCCTACCTGTTTTCACTTCCAAGAAACCAACCTCCCTCTCTCCTGAAACCGTCTAAAATCTTGCAGGCATTGATACATGAGAAGAATACTGGTACTTTAGTTATAGTGATGATGATGTTGTTGATGATGATGATGACCAGAACAGGTCTTTGATCAGTTATCTAAAATCGTAGTACTAGGTAAGTTTTACAACTCAAAAGTTTAAACATTTTATAAAGGTAATTAATATAACACATGTGCTGTATGCCACAGCTCTAGGGCTGAGGTTAATTCCCTCAAATTAAATCGTTTATAATTATAAAGACTATAAATAGTCTTATGTATGGTAAGGTCAGATTTTGTTGCCAAATGGGTCACGGAAAACCTTTTTTAGGGGTTTTTGGATTTTACAGTTTCAGCAGAGGGACACAGATGGCTTATACGAGCTGACCTTTAATACACCATTACACTTCATGAGGGCACGTGGTTGTTTTGTTCATCCTGTCCTTCCAGCACCTAACCCAGTGCCTGGCACATAGAAGGGGAACAATCGATATTTGTTGAATGAATGGAGCACTTACTAGGGATCAGATGCCATTTTAGGCATAAACATTAGCTTATCCCTCATGACCACCCTATGCAGGAACTATTGTTGGTATTTCCATTTTATAAAAAAGAAAACTAGGAAAGATGAGAGTTAAGAACTTGTTTCGAGATCCTACCAATAGTAAGTGGTGAGTTTCGTAAGTGGATTCTAGAACCCAAGCTCTCGGCCAAGTATTCTATGTTCTTCCACTAGAATGCATGTGCTTTACAAGTGGCCTGCAGGAAGACATTCCAGTGCCAGAAGTGTAGATTTGTGTTGGTGTTTTAACTGCAGTTCTTCAGTTTTGATGTACGTAAGAATTGTCTAAGGTACTCAACCAGAATGTAGTTCCCCAAGGCCCATTCTCACAGTCTCGGATTCAGTAAGTCTAGGTGGGGTTTGGGTAGCTGTATTTCAGACAAGGTCTCCAGGTAATTTCTGTGGGCCCCCAAAACTTGAGATCCATTTGGTTTATACCATGACAGGAAGTATAAGTTGGTAATTAATCACTGGTTCACTCTTGGTCCTGAATTTACTAGTTGTGGGACTTTGTACCAGTGAGTTAACCTCTCTCTGCTCTTAAGTTCTTTCATCTGTAAGGTTATGAGAATCAGGTGAGTCAGAGTAAGAGCTATATGTGTGTGGGATAAATAAAAGTAAAGTATTTTACTCATGGAGTCGACAGTGAGGATTCAAGAAGTTAGAACAGTGCAGGCACATAGCAAGCACTCGATAAATGTTAGCAACTTTTGTTACGGTTATGACTGATAATGACAGCTGCCTGCGGGACTGAGGCCTTGCTAAGACTCAGTCTATGCAGAGTCCAAGAAAATAAATTTGTAGAAATGGATTTCTGTGTTTAAATATGCCAGCACCGTCCAACTAATAATCATCATTTGAGTCGTAATTTACCAGCCTATCTCTGAGTTGATTGTGCGATGCTGATGTTCAGGTGGTTGCCATAGAGGGCTAGCGCTTCTGTCCCTCTGGCAGTATATTTGTTTTTGATTTTACTATTGTTCTTACTCTTGTGTCTAGGTTTCTGTCCATGTTAGAAGAAGAAGTTTATAGTCAAAACTCTCCTATCTGGGATCAGGACTTTCTGTCGGCCTCTTCCAGAACCAGCCAGCTAGGGATCCAAACAGGTAAAAAAAAAATATTTTTTTTTCTTTTCAGCATTCAGAGAACAATCAGGAAGTGTTACTTTTCAGCTCACGCTGCATTTATTTGTGTTTTTCATCAAGAAATTGAAGACAGGAGCCAGCAGATTTTGCATCTGCATCTCTATTAATGAGGAGAGCAGGTGCAAATCAGTGAAAACAACTACTGCTCCTACTATTGGGTTTGCTTAGCGTGCACATTACAATTTTAGGCGGCGGGGGGTGGGTGGGGGTGCGTGTAAAATACCAGGCAGCTCGGCCCTGTAGGCCACTCCTGGCTCTTTCTAAAGACACTCATAGTCTCCATCAACGGCCTGATATGCCCAGGAATCAAGTTTCAGCCTGGTTTCTGAATCCATGATGTCTGCTTTGTGTATCAAGTTACTGTCAGGATGAGTGAAGACAGCGGTCTTGAGTCTCAGGACATGAAGAACTTCCCAGTGGGGCCAGGACATCCTTGCCATTGCCTTGGCTCAGCCAGTGGCATCACCTGGCATTTTGCGAGGATGGATGACATGTGACTTGTGGAGTCAGGCTGATTCCAGAGAGAGGATCTGAATTCCTGCCTTCGATACTAGGAGGATTTAAAGAAGTTTGACAGGAGGTGCCAAAGTAGTCATTGATATGTGGCCATGGGGAAAGGCAGAATGCAGAATTTTGACGTTAGAGATTTTAGCAGCTCTAGCTCAATGTGTAGTGTGGGGACTGGTGAGTATTGCTTCCAGGAAAGTTAATTTTACTCTTGCTGGTTTTTTCCAAAAATAATTTTATGTGCAATAAGAGCCACCTTTTTTTGCCCAGCCAAGTGGCTCAGCTGGTTGAGTGTCATCCTGGGCACCCAAAGATTGCCAGTCCGATTCCCGATCAGGGCACAGACCTTGGTTGCAGGTTCTATCCCTGGTCAGGGCACCTACGAAAGGCAACTGATCGATGTTTCTCTCTCACATAGATGTCTGTCTGTCTGTCTGTCTCTTTCACCCACCCTGTTCCTCTCTCTAAGCATGTTGTTGGATGAGGATTAAAAAAGAAAAAGTAAATAAACAAGTCACCCTTTTTAGTAAATGGTTCTGTGAATTTTGACAAATACATATCGTTGTGTAATCATCAGGATATAGAATAGTTGCATCACCCAGAAAATTCTGTTGTACTCTATGTAGTCCATTCATTGTCATACCCCCAGCACTGGCTACCACAGGTTTTTCTTTTCCTATAGTTTTTTGTGTGTCTTTTCTAGAAGGTCATATGAATGGTCACATAGTACATAACTTTTTGAGTCTGGCTTCTTTTACTCAGATTCACACATTTGAGAAGGTGGTTAAAAGTGGATGTGTGTGTGTTTTTTCACCTAGAGCCCAAGTTTGAGTATAAATATACTTAAATTCAAAGCAGAATACTTAAAGAATGAGGTATTTTGTTTTGGGTCAAACCCGTCCTGTTTGCATTCTTGTTACCAAAAACATCTTTGCATATATATATATATATATATATATATATATATATATATATATATTTTTTTTTTTTTTTTTTTTACCTTAGGTCATAGAATGTGGTCTCATCTTTCTCTGGTCCAAAACCTGTAGAGCTTTGGGGTCTACCTGTGCCTATTACATGCTCCCTCCAGAGCTGCATTTCCTGGGGCGTTCTCTGTGGTGACTGGGCACGTCCTCGGTATTGCTTTCTTTATCTCTGCTAGATTGCAAATGGCATCTCTCTGCAAACCCCTTCCTAATGCTTCCTGTGCCTTCTATCCAGGACTGGATCTCCTTTCTTCCCCACTTTCACAGAACCTAGAGTATATCCTATCCTTGGTTCTCAAACTTGGCTGCACAAGGCATCACCCATGGTGATTTAAAATAATTCTAACTTCTGAGTCCCTTCCCAAGAGTGTGCAGTGTAATTTGCCTAGGGTGTGGCCTGGACATTTTAAAAGCTCCCCAGGTGATTCTGATGTGCAGCAATATTTGAGAATAACGGTGCCATACATGCTTGTACATGCTTACCGCATGCTCTCTGAGGCCCACTTTTTTTCTGTAGGTCTTTTCTATGAGCGTGACCCTGGATGGTCAGGGACCCAGTTTTGCCACAATAACAATAACCAATATTTCCATAAAGTGCTTGCCTGTGAAGTTTGCATCATGTCTTTAAGCCTTAGCACAAAGCCTGGGAAGTTGATATTATTATCCCCTTTATATAGATGAGAGTTGCCCAAGGTCAGATGTCGTTAAGTGATAGAACTGGGTTTTTCCCCTCGGGTCTGGCTAATTCCTAAACACCAGACTGCATTATGAGCCAGTGCTCTGACCACGACATCCCGCTACTTGGCTGTGCGTTGCGAATGTGCAGGCCAATGCTTGTGGGGGGAATGAGGGAAGAACACAGTTTCCTCCTTCCGGTAGGGGGACACCAAAGCTATTCAGCAGGGTCAACTTGGCTCCTTTGTGGAGGGCCTTCCGGAGAGACCCTCCCTGCTCAAAAGTCCCCCTGACCCTTGTCTGCTCAAAACACTACCTGCTCTGTTCCATTTCCAGCAAATTATCTATCATAGCACAGGACGGAACAGGCAGAGGTTGTCTCTATCCCTCTGGGAATGACGTGGCTGTTCCTGTGGCTAAGGTTGTAACCCAGTTAAGCTGAATTGTACTCTTCAGCATTACCCGGAGCCGTCAGAACCAGGCTGTCTTCTCCTGTTCTGCTTTAATTGCAGTGTGTTCTCTTTGGGGAAAGAAGAGTGCAATCATCGCCTTAATTGGCACGTCTGCACATCTATGCAAGTGTGATAAATGCCATTCATAACGATGGCTCTGAAGGTTTGCAAGGTACTCAGATGTCTGCAGAATCATCAGAGCTTCCTCTTGGCGTAGCACCACTCCAGTGTACTTTGAAAGTCAGGGGGCCTGTGTGCTGGAAGGAACACCATGTAGCCTGGCACTTCAGTATATTCTTGAGTCTTTGCATACATACTGCTGTTCAGTTGAGGGTGCTGTGGACTGGTGTCTCTCTGTTGCTTGGGTTACTCATTCCATCACTGAACTGTGGTGCCTTGAAACTTAGATGAACATTCTCTCTGGACATCTGCCTGCATTGCTGTGCTCGGTCCTATATGTGATCAGAGTCACTGAAAATGTCTGTATCCCTCATCAGCAGCCAATCAGCAGAGCAACATCCTACTCCTTACAAAGGCTTTAAAAATAAGGTTTTTTTTTGGAAATAGTCTCAAAAGTACAGAAAAGTTACAAGAATAGAACAAAAATTTTGTAAATTGTGTATACTTTACCCAGATGCATTGATTGTTAAAATTATGCCACATTTGCTTTATCATCCCTCCTCTCTCTCTCTCTCTCTCTCTCTCTCTCTTTCTCTCTCTCTGTTTCTGTATCTATCTGTATTTCTGTCTGTCTATCTATCTATTTATCTATCTAACTATCTATCTGTGATTTTTTAAACTATTTGAAAGTTGCAAACATCATGCCTCCTTACTGACTTCAGTGGGTATCTTCCAAGAACAAGGCCATCCTCTTACTTAACGAGTCTAGTTATCAAAGTAAGGAACTTTAACCTTGATGCAAGGTTACACCTTAATGTTTAATCTACAGGCTATTGTCCATTTTTGCCTCTTATCTCAATGATGTGGTTTATGGCAATTTTGCCTCATATCAGGAGGTACATAATGTTGGCCTCTCTCATTATTGTTGGCATTCAAGTTTGTAGGTGATATTTACAAGGTTTCTCCACTGCAATGCTGCCATTTTTCTTTTGTAATAAAAAAAGTACTTTTGTGGGGAGATACTTAGAAATTATCCTATCTTCATCATAATTGTACTCATAAGGTTTAGCCTGCACAGATGATTCTCCCTGAATCAATTATTATATGCTGGCTGCCATCATTTCTTCCTTATTTATTTGTTGGCATTCGTCTGTAAGGAAGAGCTTTACCTTCTCCCCACTTATTTGTCTGTTCATTTAGGATTTTATCAATATGGACTCAGATATTTCTATTCTATTCAGTGGGTTATAATCCATTACTGTCTTTATTATCATGCTCACATTGACCCTATTTCTTTTATTTTAAAGATGACTTTTTTGTGGTGTTGGGCAGGAATGGGATGGTCTCATGTGCACTTGGTTCCTCATTGCCCAAGAAAAGAGTCATCTAATACCTTCCTTTTCTTTTCTTGGCAGTCATCAGTCCACCTCCTGTGGCTGGGACGATTTCATACACTTCAAACTCATCTTCCCTTGAGCAGCCGAATGGAGGGAGCAGCAGTCCTTCTGGCAAAGGCTCGTCTGGGCTTGAGGCAAACCCAGGTAGGCACTTAGGGGCACAATAGAGGGCTGTGATTTGCCCTAGAAGTTCTTTTGTAATATGAGAAGTTCCAGAGGTAGACTTAGACCAACTACAGATTGTTCATGTCCAGGATTTTGATGGCTGGAAATGACTTTGAGCTGTATTGGGTAGTTATTTCTGTGTAACACATCAACCCAAAATGCAGAGCCTTAAAACAAAACTATAATCATCTATACTAATAAAAGGGTAATATGCTAATTATACCGGACATCTTCTGACATCCTTCTGGACTAAGCCACGGTGGCGGGGCTGAGGCAGAGGTGGTTAGGGGCGATCAGGCCAGCAGGGGAGGGCAGTTGGACATCCTCCAAGGGGTCCTGGATTGGAGAGGGTGCAGGCCGGGCTAAGGTACCCCCCCCCCCCCCGCACAGATTTTGTGCACTGGGCATCTAGGTTATTACAATAGCTCACTTATTCTGTGTGTTGCCTGGTTGGTGGCTGCGCTCCTTTGGACAAGATACTTGACATTGCTCTTTTCCTTTTTAACTAAAGATAGTGAGATTACTATATGGAGATGTGCTTAGTGGGATTCACTCCTGACAAATCAATTAGATTAGAACATATAAATTTTAAAAATATTTTAATACTGATGAATGTCACATCACAGGAAAATTTTAATTTGTACATAAAAATAAGTACATACTATGACAGAAAAAAAAACACACCAAAACCCTGCACATATGATAGTAGAAAAAAACAAAACAAAAAGACACCATACACTCTAATAAGGAAAATGGGAGAAAGTTTTCCTTGTCTTTGCCTGGCCTTTCCCAGCATGTGACACGTTGAGAATGGCCCTCCTCACTTTGTCAGCCATCATTTTAAGGCAAAAAAGCATTGTGAGAGACAAAGAATGAAAAAATTAAATTTACCAGCCAAAAAAATCTACACCATTGCACTAGTATATTTCAAATATATACAGGCATAATATACATACACACATATATACAAATACATATATACATACATATAGGAGAGAATTAACAGAACTACAAGGAGAAATAAATCAACCAATAGTTGAAAACAAAGAAACATCTCTGAATAATTCATAGATCAAGCAGACAAAACTGTCAATAACAATATAGGAGTCCTGAAAACATGATCAACAAACTTAATCTAATGGACAATATAGAGATCATTGCTCTTAAAAATTGGAAAATACACATTTATTTCAAGAAGACACTGCATTTATAAATAATTGGTCGTGTTTTAGGCCATAAAGCAAGTTTCAAAATTTTTTGCTATTTTATTATTACATGGACTATGTATGTTCTCTGACCACAAAGGGACTAAATTAGAGATTAATAATGAATGATAACTAGCGTAATTCCTTGCATTTACAAATGAAGTAATGAATGCTTTAATAACTCATATATCAATTTAAAAATTATCATAGAAAATAGAAAGTGTTCAGAATGGGTCTATGGTTGGCAGTAATTGTGACCTTCTTCCTGCTTTTTCCACCTTTCACTGCCACCTCTTCTCTGGGTAAATGGAGATTTGACTTTCATACCTATTAGTGTTATTAGATAATTGGTTGGATTGGTCAACATATGTTATCTGCTTTGTGTTTAAAATAACCCATTGTTTCCCCCTTTTATTTCGATCATCACAGGAGAAAAGAGGAAAATGAATGACTCTCATGTTTTGGAGGAGGCCAAGAAACCCCGAGTTATGGGGGATATTCCAATGGAATTAATCCACGAGGTCATGTCTACCATCACGGACCCTGCAATGATGGTTGGACCAGAGGTCAGTGGGGTAAACCTGGCAGTCAGCTGGTAGACCTCTTCTGCTCTCCTAGCCACTCTAGCTGTCCAAAATGGGGATAGAATCGCTGAGAATTAGCATGCTATGCTACCCTGGTTTGCATTTAACTTGGCGGTCAGGGTAGGAAGGGTAGGAAAGGCTAGTTGGAGAGGTGATTTCCCCTTGATGAATATCACATCACAGGGAAACTTACTAATAATCTCACACAGTTCAAGTCATTTCTCCTCCCTCAACTTCCTATCTTGAAAAATTTAAACTATAAATGTTGTCCTGTCTCCACTCCCTTTATATATATATCCTCTCTAATAAAATGGCAATATTCAAATTAACCATCACTCCGCTACATAAGCCACGCCCACCAGCCAATCAGGGCGAGTATGCAAATTAACCCCAATCCAAGATGGCTACAGCCACAGAGAGCAAGGTTTCCCAGGTAACAGAGGAAGCCAAGCTTTCAATAGCCGTTGCAGGCCTAAGCCTCCACTCAAGCTACAAAGTTTCAATTATAGAAGGTAAACAAATTCAAACAAATGGCGGCAGAATGGAGCTTGAGAGAGCAGGCCAGGGTTGCCGGCAGCAACAGGGGAAGCAAAGCTTTCCGCACACCCTGGCCGGGCTCAACCTCTTAAGGCTACAAAGTTTCAATTGTAGAAGGTGAATTAACTGCCACAGAAATGGCTGCCACCAGGAGGGAGCAGCAGGCTTGGTTCCGCCCCAGGCTACAAAGTTTCAATTGTAGAAGGAAAATAAATTCCAGATACCAGGGCCTCCCCTTGGGTTGCCAGGGGGTGTGGCCGGCCTGCAAACCACCACAGGCCCCTCGCTCAGGCCGCCCCACACCCCAAGGGAACCCCCACCCTTATCTGTGACACCCTTCAGGGCAAACCAGCTGGCCCCCACCCCTGTACCAGGCCTCTATCCTATCTAATAAAAGAGTAATATACAGATTGATCATCACTGCAACACAAAATATGTCTGCCCCCATGTGGTCAAAGATCCTGCCCCCATATGGACACAAGATGGCCACCACAAGATGGCCAGCAGGAGAGGGCAGTTGGGAGGCACCCGGCCTGCAAGGGAGGGCAGTTGTGAGGGACCAGGCCTGCAAGGGAGGGCAGTTGGAGGTGATCAACCCTGCAGGAGAGGGCAGTTAGGGGTGACCAGGCTGGCAGAGGAGGGAAGTTGGGGGCAAACAGGCTGGCAGGGGAGCAGTTAAGCATCAACCAGGCTGGCAGCGGAGTGGTTAGGGCGTGATCAGGCTGGCAGGCAGAAGCGGTTAGGGGCAATCAGGAAGGCAGGCAGGCAAGCAGTTGGGAGCCGGAAGTCCTGGATTGTGAGAGGGATGTCCGACTGCCCGTTTAGGCCCGATCCTGGGCAGTCGGACATCCCTCCAGGGGTCCCAGATTGGAGAGGGTACAGGCTGGGCTGAGGGACAACCCCCCGCTGTGCACGAATTTCGTGCACCGGGCTTCTAGTGTGTGTATGTATGTGTGTGTGTGTGTGTGTGTGTGTGTGTGTATATATATATATATATATATATATATATATATATATATATATTTCAGAGAAGAAGAAAGAGGGAGAGAGAGATAGACATATCAATGATGAGAGAGAGTCATTGATTGGCTGCCTCCTGCACGACCCCCACTGGGGATCGAGCCGCAACCAGGGCATGTGCCCTTGACCGGAATAGAACCTGGGACCCTTCAGTCCGCAGGCTGATGCGCTATCCACTGAGCCAAACCGGGTAGGGTCTGTCTCCATTCTCTTAAGAGAAGAGCTCTGTGTAATTTTTTCTTGTCTTCTGCACCCCAGAACAACCTTCTGTCAGCACATTCGGCCAGGGATGAGGCAGCAAGGATGGAAGAGCGCAGGGGTGTGATTGAATTTCACGTGGTCGGCAATTCCCTGAACCAGAAACCCAACAAGAAGATCCTGATGTGGCTGGTGGGTCTACAGAACGTGTTCTCCCATCAGCTGCCCCGAATGCCCAAAGAGTACATCACACGGCTTGTCTTTGACCCGTAAGTGGTGCTTCGCTCTTCCTTCTTTTCTTACTACCTTTTTAAATGAAAGAGGAACTACTCAGAAAGTGAAAGTCAGCCATAGGCAACCACTGAATCCTGCTATGTTTTGTCACGCTGTGGATACAGGGATCCATTAAGTTAATTTCCTTGTCTAAGGCATTAAAATTAATTTTTCAACCATTCACAAATTTTTTTGTGAATAATAATAATGAAGCTTTGTGTTTTAAGTTGCTGGTGACTATCCTATGCTTCATTCATTGTAGCAATGAAAGAACATAAACACTAAGAAGACGCCCCAATTTTTTAAGAGTCAAAACGTTCTTGATTTTGGTGTCTTAACTAGGTATCATGGTTGCCTGGGTCTGGGAAAATTATTGGGATATCAGACAAGTTTACTTTGAAAATTCATTTCTTTAAAAAAAACTTTCAAAAAAACCCCAGCATCTAAACTTCTCTAATTGAATGTATTTTAACATATATAGCCCAATAGCCTATGTGGACTATGATTTATGCATATGACAATTAGAGTGACATTTTAGACAGAGAGGAGGTCAGACAGGGTTCTGTAATGCAAGGTTTGCAAGTTGTACATTTTGTACAAGTTGTATTATTTTCCATTATGTATCTGTAATATTTCTGAATAAGACTAATCTTCAGAAACATATGCCACTTTGTTCATGACTTTGTGCTCTCTCCCTAGCCCCCAACCCTGGGCCCCTGTTCCCGCACTGAAACATGTACTCTGTTCTTTATTTGTAAACCTCAGAGCATTGTTAGGTGGCTGGCATTTTGTTCTGGTGGACTCTCCGATGAAGACTTGTACAGGAAAGCTTGCTCTAAAAGTCCACATTAAAGAATGGTCTGGTGAGATGGCGACTAGATAAAGGAGGTTTCCATAGAAACGCAGGAAAAACACTGCCCCCTCCTTCCTGGTTGGTTAATAAGGAACACCCCCTCAAAAGTATATTGATATAACCAAGATAGGTAAAACTGATATAATCTTATTTTTTCAGGAAACACAAAACCCTTGCTTTAATTAAAGATGGCCGTGTTATTGGTGGTATCTGTTTCCGGATGTTTCCATCCCAAGGATTCACGGAGATTGTTTTCTGTGCTGTAACATCAAATGAGCAAGTCAAGGTAAGGGTAACCCATGGTCTTAGAAGAAAAGCAGAATGTGGTATTTCTCACGAAAGCTGCAGCGATTGGGAAGGGCTCTGGGCCCTGTCCAGAGAAGGTTCAAAGTGGAGTTCAGGACTCTCAGAAGCATCCTCTCACATGAGTGTGTGTGTATGTGCCTGAGGTGAATAAATGTTCCACATACCAACAGGTGTGCTTCTACCAAGGCTCTGTTGGACCTTGGGACAAAGTACAGGGACACTGCACAGCCCCAGATGCAACTCAGGTATAGTCTGTGGCAAGTGAAGGATGACTGAAAAGAAATCGCAGTGTTCATTGTTAATTTACTCATGGATTCACACACACAGCACACACACACACACACACACAACTGGAGACAGGGAACCATCAGCCAGGATATGGTGTGATGTGGATTAGGAAGATGATTTAGGTGGCTTACACTTCAGAGAGATTTCTTATGACTTTGTCCCTCACCGGGGGCAGGAACTGAAGAAATTTCACAAGGGAAGCTGTGAAAGTTTTGAAATTTATGGCTACGTTTCAGAAGTATTCATGCTGGGTTTGGAATGTAGTGTTTTTAGGGGGTGGTGTGTGTGTATGTGTGACTAATGTACTTTCCCGATTATTCTTGGCCTAGGTCCCTTTCTCCCTAGGAACTCTGGCTGTTTTATTGATATCACAGTTGGTATCACAGGCCTGACTGGAATAAACTAGACTCTCCATGGGCAGAAAGAGCTCTGATCTAGGTTAGATTGTGTTCTATTCTGCTGCCCTTAGGGAAATGGAGGCAGGAAATGTGTCTTTAGAAGATTATTCATTTGGTATTTGGGGAGCCCTAGAGAATATCATGCAAATGTATGGCGGGTGGTGGAAAGATAAGCAGCTCAGGATTAGCTGGCTGCTGAGAAAAATCAGCCAAGGTCTGAGGCAGTGTTGTCCAATGAAATAGAGCGTGCTGGGCAAGTGTGAGGCATACATGTGATTTTACGTATTCTAGCAGCCACATTAAAAAGAAAGTCAAATTAATTTTTAAAATATATTTCATCTTACCCAGTATATCCAAAGTGTTGTCATTGCAAAGCTACTCAATGCTATGAAGAATTATGAACGAGACAGTCTTCATGCTTTGTTTTGTACTAAATCTCGGAGATCAAGTGTGTATTTTACACTTACAGCTTGTCTCGGCTCAGACTAGAGCCACATTTCAGATGCTCCCTGGGCACATGTGGCCCGTGGTTCATGTATTGGACAGTGCAGGTCTAAGCACCGCTGCCTCGTGCAGCTACAAAGAAGCAATGCCATTGGCAGAAAACAAAAATAAGTCTCTAGAAGCAATCATTCTCTGCTTGAAGGCTACAGCTAGTACTGTGGGTACCTTTGCTTTCATTAGCAGCCTTACTCTGCTCCCGGTGCCAATTATAGCCACTGAGGTTATTTATACTCACAAAGCACAAATGGGGCTTTTTGCTTTTGGCTCAGAGTACTAAGCATCAAAGGGCAAAATGCATTAGTCTTATATTTGTCGTTCTGACCGGAAAAGTGAGGGCTCAAATTTGCTCGAAAATGATCTCTAGTTCTTTTTCAAGAAGTTCTGACTGGGTGTCTTTAGATGGTGCTGTTGTTGTTTCGATTCCTTTTTTTTTTTTTTTTTTAATTTTATTTACCTCTAGCCAAAGTGAGAAACAATTCCAAATGTCCAGAGTTTAGGAGCTTACTTAAAAAGAAAATTTTGTTGGCTTTTCGTAGGGAGAGGAGCTGGCAAATGAGTCCCTGGTTTATAGTGTCAGAAAAAAAGATTGCATAATTTTTGTTTTCAAAGAAAGCTACACCAACCACCTTGTTTGGAAAGGTTGATTAAGGTTGACTTGGACACTTTTAGGGATACCAGAGGGAAACTAAAGGTATTTAATATGAATTGGATGCTTTGTCTTATTACTTTCCAGAAGGGCACTTTATTTTTTCCCCTCAAACCATGTAATTTTCTAAAGACTTGAAGGAAGGTGGCCAAACATCACAAAATCAGTAGGAAGAACTAGAAAAAAAAATCACTTTTTGTGACTTATAACGGTATTTTTAGGAAAAAAAGAAGATTATTCTCTTAAAACTGAATAGAAAGGACGAGTGTGGTAGAAGCCAGTGCTTGGTAACACCCATTTGTGAAAACAGAGTGTTCATAAGTGGTTTTAAATGTTTCTTTAATACATTAAAAATCTTGGCTAAATGATACTTTAGAATTTGTGTCCACTCATTTTGGAGTATTATGCTTACCACCAAATTCCTGCGAATACTTGAAGTAGGATTTGCATGTGAATTTATCTTGCTCAAAGCACACACAAGGTAATATTTGGAAAGTTCCTCACCTGGTTAGAGACTGTCTCCTCAACTAAGAATTATTTGGATTTGATATCATATGCAACTGGAAAGTTACATGCCTAATACTTGTTTACTATAATAAATATTTAAATAAACACAAGTTACCAGGGAGATTTGGAAAAGAATCCTTTTGGTGGCAACTCAAAATAAAGGCATACAAACAAGGGAAATAGTTCTGGGGTGGAAATCTAAACATTTGCTTCTAATAGTTTAATGTTGGCAATGCTTCTTTAACCAAATAAATCTTTGAGCTACCACTAATGCCAGTCACAGTGCTAGAGAGGATTCAAGTTAAAAGACACAACCCATACCTCCCAAGCAACTTGGACTATGGAAAATTTCTTTGGAGAGGTGACCACTGATGAGACATATCTTATGTAGGTTTTGAGAAGCTGTTTACAAAAGAAAAATTATTGTTGTTCTTAGGAGGCAAATCATTGGATTGTGGGTGAAGGGGGGAAATTTATAGTTCTATTAATTCCTTACAAGATAGATGGTATATACAACAAAAGCCTAGCTCTCTTCCATCAACCACATCTATGTTAAAGTGAATTTCATCAGAAAACATATTTCCTACTAATCTCTAGACATTACTATATATATGCACAGGCAGTTCCCATTAAGTAGTCAATCCTTTTCTCTTGTCCAATTTTAAAAATTTTCTTTAAAAATAATTTAAAATTAGACAGCTCATACACAAATACATTTTCAGATAAACAAAAATACCACTCCCCCTTCAAGTCCCTGCCGTCCCACTATTGTCAGCTTGGTGTGCATCCTTCCAGTTGCTTCTCTACTGATTTACATGCTGGGAAATGTACCTCTGTGTAATAGGTGACTGTGTGTTCTGTAGTCATTGTTTATGTAAATAGAATTCATACTATTCATATACCTAAAAAAAACTTCTCATTATGTCTTAGGGGTCCTTCAAATTCATTGCATATATATATAGTTATTTAAATTTATATTTAGTTCAATTAAAATGAAATAAAATGTAAAATTCAATTTTTTAGTCAAGTACTCAATAGCCACAGTGTGACTAATGGCTACCATATAGATAAAGAACTATTCCATCATTGCAGAGATTTCCATTAAACAGTACAGATAGAGAGCCATTTTATTCATTTTTAATTTCAAAATGTGGATGCACCGTAATTTATGTAATCATTTCTCTGTTGACACATTTATGTTTCTTTCTGTCACAAACAGGGCTCTGTTTGTAAATGTTTTTCTGGACACTGAAAAGTAGAATTGCTGCATGAATGAATGTGGCTTCTCTAAATTAAAAAAAATTGTTTCCAGGTTGCCCTTTTCAATGGTTTTACCAATTTACATGTTCACCAGTGGTGTTGAGAGTACCATGTCCCCCTATTATTACTGATACTGGGTACCATGAACTGGAAAGATATTTGAGTATACTGCCCTGGCTGGGTGTCTCAGGTGGATGGAGTGTCATCCCATACACCAAAAGGTTGCGGGTTCGATCCCTGGTTGGGGCACATGTGAGAGGTAGTTGATCGAAGTGTCTCTCTCTTCCTCTCTCCTTCCTCTCTCTCTAAAAAAATCAATGAAAACAGGTGAGGGTTAAAAAGAAGTATTCATACTGTTGAGTGAAATATTGCTTCTGATGGAGTGCTCTGATTACTATTGAGGTCATATATCATTTGTCAGTAATATTTATTGCTTGTTCCTTTCCTCTGACAATATTTTTATGGCTGTCTCTTTTTCTGATATTGATCCTATTGAAGATATTTATGTATTTTTGATATTAAATCTTTATAATATATGTTACAACTATACCCTTCCAAATTTGTCCCTTGTCTTTTGTTTAAGATATCTTAAATAGCTTATGATATCTGTAAGGTTTTAAAATTCGAAGTAGTCTACTTAGTAAATTAGTCCTTTCTTTTATGCTTTTGTATTTTATGTTTTTTTAAAGAATCTTCTTTGTACCCCCAGGTTGTAAACCCACTTTTCTATATCTTTTGTATAGGTTTATTTTTCCTTACATTTAGATTGCCAATCTATCTTCTTACCTTGTTTTCCATATGACATAAGTCTTTTAAGGCCTAGCTCACACATATTCTTACCTTTTGTACTCTCTTCCTTCTCCCCCTTAATGATATTACAGCCTTTTTCTCTATTATAGGTACAAATACATCACTCTGTATCAGTGCTGTGCAATCTATATATATAAAAGCCTAATATGCAAAGTGTCCCCTCTGGAGTTCAACCGACTGGAAGTTTGATCGCTCGCTATGATGTGTGCTGACCACCAGGGGGTGGCACTGAATGAAGGAAAGCCCCAGTCAGCAGCTGGCAGCCACTAGAGACCCTACCCGTGCACGAATTTCTGCACTGGGCTTCTAGTAGAAATATATTGTGAGCTTCAAATGCAAGCCACACATGTAATTTTAAAATTTCTAGTGTCTATATGTTTATTTTTATTAAATCCTCACCCAAGGATATTTTTTCATTGATATTTAGAGAGAGTGGAAGGGAGAGGGAAAAGACAGAAATATTGATGTGAGAGAAACACATCAATTGGTTGCCTCCTGCATATGCCCCGACCAGGGCCTGGGCTGGGGAGGAGCCTGGAACCTGGGCATGTGCCTTTGACGGGAATCGAACCCTTTGGTCCTCAGGTTGACGCTCTATACACTGAGCCAAACCGGCTGGGGCTCTTGTATCTATATTTTTAAAAAGTAAAATTAAACAGGTGAAACTAATTTTCATATTTTCCATTTAACCTGCTGTGTCCACAATATTGTCATGTCAACATATGATAGGTATACATTGTTATTAATAGGAACTTTTTTCCTGATGCGTCTTTTACACTCCAGTACATCTCAACTTGGACTGGTCACGTTTCAGTTGCTCAGAAGCTGCTGTGGCTAGTAGCTGCCATATTGAACAGTGCAGCTCTATGCTCTGATTGTGTGCTTATATGTTTATCTTTCCCATTTAACTCTCTTGTCCTCAAGGAGAGAGGGATTTCAGTTCATCCTTTTAGTTGAGTTTTATTTGGACTCACAGTGTGTCAGTCATGTGATCTGTTTGGGAAAAGGTAAAATGTCCTTGGGTAACATCAATAGGAGAATAATTTCCAGGAGAGGTAGACTTCCACCCTCACATGCGGTAGAGAACTAGACCAGGTGGCTGCCAGAGGTCCTTCTCGCCTGAGGCAGCTTCATGAGATCATACCTGTAAGCGCATTTGAGTTTTTTATAAAAGTGTGTCACCGAGTTCTAAAATGCTCATGTGAAGATATTTGTGTCTGGATGCTGGGATTTCATCTCTTTTTCTGAGGTTCTGAAACAGTCGTTTTAAATTTATAGATTTCCTGTACGTTTTATACATCACTGAGAAACTTGGTAATTGCATTTCGTTTTTCATACTTCAATCATTCATTTTTTTCAACATTGTTCACTCGGTTCAGTTACTTCCTAATGTCTTCTGGCTCTCTCAGAAGATTCTGGGCTTCTTGGACCTTGTTTGGATAAGACCAAGTTGACATCCCGTGTCTAAGATGATGCAGTTGAAGAACTGCTGATTTGCACTACACAGGAAACGCTCGGATTAGTTAACATTCCAGTAAAGATTAGCGCTGTTTGTTTACATTGCTCCTTTCATCTGAGGTCCTCAAATACTTTGAGGATAAGCAGAAATGCGTAATCCGTATTTACTCCTAAAACTTCTTTATTAATATTCAGCAAGTAACTTTAGTGTTGAACTTGAAGCTTATAGCCTTCGTGTGTTATTTCTCAAAGGACCAGAAACTCGTATTTCTAAGTAATGATTATATCTCAGTTTAAGGATTTTGAATGTTTGTGTTCAATGTCCAGAAATGCAAGAAAGTATGTTAGTATTATACTGGTAAAATATATCAAAGTACAAATTCCTAAACTTACCAGTATTTTCCGATGAATTTGTAGGACTTATTTTTTCTTCAGAACCTAATATATTTGTCTGTATACTAACTTCCTTCCACATAGGGCTATGGAACACACCTGATGAATCATTTGAAAGAATTTCATATAAAACATGACATCCTGAACTTCCTCACATATGCAGATGAATATGCAATCGGATATTTCAAGAAACAGGTAAGTTTTTCACTGTGCAACACTGTTTTGTCATTCCTTTTTAAAATATGCACTCAGGTAGCCTTCATTCCAATAAGTCTTTCCTTTGCCCCCACTCAGTGTTTTCTGCTTATAAGAAGGACATACATTTATTTTATAAACCTTAAGTAAGGTTCAGACTGGATTCAGAAGGTATGACCAGCACATAGTACATACTAGATAAATATTTGTTGAGTGAATGAATGTCATCTCTGAGTGAAATATAATATTGCATCCTGTCATTCTAAATTATCTCATCCCAGTGTGGGCGAGTCGAGTTCTCCAGGTATGAGAGACATAGATTCAGTCTGTGGAAAGCCTCTCTTTAGAGCAGAGAGGAAATTCTCACGTTTAGGAAGAGCTCCAGACGATTCTGGTTCCATCGTGCACAGCAGGCTGGGAGATTGGTTGCCCTCAGTCCTTATCAGAGGTTTCAGCTTGGCTTTTTAAGGATTATTTTTTGGCTGCACACTTATTTTCACAGTGCTTTATAATCCCTGTACATTTTTTACATCTGACTAGTCATATACAGTTATTGTAGAAAATTTGGAAATTATAGTGAAACACACACACAAAAAAAATAGGAAAAATTGCTTGCAATTTTACCACCCAGAGAAATTTAATGTTAATTGATGTTTGGATATATACCCTTCTAATATTTTTTTCTGTGTGTATTCGTGAGTGTATGTAAATATAAAAATTGGCTCATATTGTAATTACTTGCTTTTTTTACTTTATATATTCTGATAATTTTTATATGACTTTTGATAGTTCTCTGAAATGTTGTATAAATAGAAAATAATTTATTAAACCAATTCCACATTTTGGGGGCATTTAGGTATTTTCTGTATGTAAGTGTACATGTGTGAGTATGTGTGTGTGTGTGTGTGTGTGTGTGTGTGTGTGTGTGTGAGTGTGTGTGTGTTGCCCTCATGTGTGGTAATTTGCTTTGGATTGATGTCTAGAAGTAGAGTTGCTTCCAGATATAGTTAAGGCTTTGTAACACATTGCCAAATACTGTAACAATTTCTGTTCTTGTCAGTGGTATATAAGGGGGCTCAGGAAATTGGGTGATAATTGAAAAGTAGGCTTTTACCCCTTTCCTGGGTAACAAATTGCATTTGTTTGCATTTAGGTGATCATAGCGAGGTTTGACTTGTTTTTCCTTGTTCGTTGACCCCTTTGTATTAATTTTTCTTTTCTTTTGAATTGCCAATTCATTGTATTTTGCCTTTTTTCTATTAAAATATTTATTTTTACATTGATTTATGAAAACTTTGTATATAAGGAGTTTAACCTTTTATTTTATGACTAGAGGCCCGGTGCACAAAATTTGTGCACGGGGGTGTGTGTCCCTCAGCCCAACCTGTACCCTTTCCAATCTGGGAGCCCTCGAGGGATGTCCAGTACTTCAGAAACTTGGATCAGGCCTAAACAGGCAGTCGGACATCCCTCTCACAATCCAGACTGCTGGCTCCCAACTGCTCGCCTGCCTGCCTTCCTGATTGCCCCTAACCGCTTCTGCCTGCCAGCCTGATCACCCCCTAACCACTCCGCTGCCAGCCTGGTTGATGCTTAACTACTCCCCTGCCAGCCTGTTTGCCCCCAACTTCCCTCCTCTGCCAGCCTGGTCACCCCTAACTGCCCTCTCCTGCAGGGTTGATCACCTCCAACTGCCCTCCCTTGCAAGCCTGGTCCCTCTCAACTGCCCTCCCTTGCAGGCCGGGTGCCTCCCAACTGCCCTCTCCTCCTGGCCTGGTCACCCCTAACTGTCCTCCCCTGCAGGCTTGATCACCCCCAACTGCCTCCCTTGCAGGCCTGGTCCCTCCCAACTGCCCTCCCCTGCTGGCCATCTTGTGGCGGCCATCTTGTGTCCACATGGGGGCAGCCATCTTGTGTGTTAGAGTGACGGTCAATTTGTATATTATTCTTTTATTAGATAGGATTTCCTCTTGCATGTCATGTTTTAACATTGTTTATAGCTTTTTCTTTACCCAGTTTTAAAGACTTTAAAACATAAGTCTATTAACTTCTTTTAAAAAAATATATAGGTTTTTATATGAGTAGAAAGCGTCCCCTCTTCCAACGTCAGGTAATTAATGGCCTGTATATATTTTTTTCTCATTTTGGGGGATGCATTTGTGGCTTTTGTATTAAACTTACTTGACAGAACTCAGAGGGATTGTTTCACTGAGGGCTTAAGAGTCCGCTTTCCCAGATTGTAAGTACATTGCACAGCGTGAGATCTCAGCCATGATTCTTAAATGACTTGCCTGTAGTCCTCTTTGGAGGGGAAAATAAGTTTTTGCTGAAAGAGAAGGCAGGAAACTGCTGGTGATAGTTCTGAAGCCCAAGTAATTTTCTGCAAAAAAACTGAAATAGGCACTGTAAGGAAAATTATGTTTATATTATAAATATATGAATACATACCCTGTGGCACTATGTTATTACAGCTTAAAGCATGTAAATATATATGTTGCAAAGCATTAATGTCACTGACACAACCACAAAGTTTTTTGCCTGAAAAGTCGGGGTTTCATTTTTTTAACGTCAGAATTTTAATGGCTCTATTTTTTTGATAAGCTTTTCTTTCAGACTTTGGGTCAATCCTAGTTGTTGATTTGTTAAGAATCTAGAAGCCCTCGCCCCCACTTTGGGAGAATTTGTGCAATTTAATGCAAAATTAAATCTTATTTTTACTTAATACTCATTTCTGTTAAGAAAAAACCCACCACCACTTGTTAGTATGATTGTATTTTACTAGAATTATTTTTTAAATGTTGTCTTGTTTTCTATTTGCATGTTTGATTTTTTGTTTTTTGTTGTTAATCCTCACACAAGGATATTTTCCCATTGATTTTTTTTAGAGAGAGTGGAAGAGAGAGGGAAAGACAGAGAGAAACATAGATGTGAGAGAAACACATCGATTGGTTGCCTCCTGCTCACACGCTGACCAGGGCCCGGGTGGGGGAGGACCCTGCAACCAAGGTATGTGCCCTTGACTGGAATCGAATCCGGATCCCCTCAGTTTGCAGGCTGACTCTGTATCCACTGAGCCAAACCAGCTAGGGCTGCATGTTTGATTTTTGATGCTTTTGAACTTCCTGAAAGGGTTTCGTGCTCTTCCTTCCCATAATAATAATATGATGAGAACTTGAAAGAAGCATATATTGATGCCAGCGCAGTACCTAGCACAAAGTTAGCACTCAATATATATTTGGTGCACAATGCCCACATGAGTGAATTTATTATTTGCTTTGCAGGGTTTCTCCAAAGAAATTAAAATACCTAAAACCAAATATGTTGGCTACATCAAAGACTATGAAGGAGCCACTTTAATGGGATGTGAGCTAAATCCACAGATCCCATACACAGAATTTTCTGTCATCATTAAGAAGCAGAAGGAGGTAAGCACGGACTGACTCATGTTCCTCTGTACAGGCCAGTCTAAGTGGGGTGAGTTGCATATCACTGGGCTCTGTGTAAATGGGTTTACTCAGTTTGCTGTGGCTTGTGTAGATCCTTGGTCTGTCTCCTCTAGGTTACCATTCCTGAGAGCATCAGCTGTTGTTAAATTGGTATAAAAAACACAAAACTTGTTAAACATGATGAATCATCTTAACTTCACCTTCAAGGTTTTTTACATTCTGGTCTCAAGCATTTTCCCAAACTTACGTCTTCATTTTCTTCTCTAAACTATTCTCCAAAGACTGTTCGTTACTGATGCTTTAACCCTCTTGCTTGAGGTCTTCATCTTTTGCCCACCTCCCTCTCCTGACCTAAATTGAACCACTTTAGCCTGTGCTCCAATTCCTTCCTTGAATGTCTCCAGCACTAGTTTGACCCATTCATTGCAATTATTCATCATCTTACACAGTCATTTATCTTAGCATGTATTCATCTCTCCTCTCACATTGCAAATTCTGAAGGTTACATTTCTAGGTATTAACTGATTTGTTATCTAATATTGGGGGGAAGTCTTTTATGCATATGAACTGAAAGAGAAGCAGTAAAGGGAAAGATTGATAATTTGACTCCGTAGCAATTTTATATCTCTAAGACAGGAAAAAGAATGCAAAAAGAGCATAATTTGGGAGAGCACAGAGGCCATTTAATAAATGAATGAACTTTGTGTGGTAAGCCCAGGATCAGCTCTTTGCTCCTCGAGTTTGTTGGATTCAAAAACTCGGAGTTTGCAGCTGTGTCATTCTGTAGAATTCCACTTTATACTTCTTTCCCCCCCCCCCCCTTTTAACCTTTATTGTTGGAAGTATTACATAGGTCCTCCTTTTCCCCCTATTAACCTCTTCCAGCCCACTCCTGTCCCCCCACCCCCACTTTATACTTCTGTTACTCATTTTAGTGCTCTTTTCTCCAGGCGTAACTTTTAGAAGTTCTTCTGTCTTCAATCTATCTTTTTCTTCTGGTTTCTACTAATTTCCTTTAATCTCAGTTATTAATTATTATATCACCAATATAACAGACATTACACAGTGTCCGGTGCATAGTAGGTGCTCCATAAATATTTCCCTTTTATTAAAAGTGGCTCAGATTTGTTCTTATGCTTCTTAGGGAAGTGAGCGAAAAGTGTGTGTTTTTTTTTGTTTGGTTTTGTCTTTTAAGTTAGAAAAGAAAAACAACCTTTGTTGTTTTTTTTTTTTGGTCAAAATGTCAGCCTAAGAGAGAATTCCACATAGGGTACTCGGAGAGTTAATGAAATCACAGCAGGCTCCTCTCTCTGTCTGTCTCTGAAGAGCTGGCTTTCTTCATTGTTCTCTTTGGGGCTTAGTGAGCAGGTCTGAATTCAGCAGCTCCTTGTTCAGCATTAGAGGCTGCTGGCCAACGAAAGCCATCAGGCTGCTGTTAGCTGCTCATTCCTCACGCCTCCCGGCAGCCCAATTCATCTCCCAATTCAGTCTAAGCTGAGAGCAGGATTCCCCTGGCTGGGTCTCCAAACTCACATCATCTAGACTGCTGGCCCGTCCTCCCTGAAGGGGAAAGCCATAAGCACAGAGCTAACAGAAGCAGACAACTTGTTAGAAGATAAAGCTCCTTCGCCCTTCGACTTTCTCTTCTCTTAGACCTTTTATCCTTCTCTGCTCACCTTCCTTCTCTGCTGCCAGCCTTCTCCAACACACCCTGTTGAGTGGATGGATGATGAAGTTTGGAGTTGTTAACCTAGTTATTTTAAAAGAGATCTGAGGTCACCATAGTAAAATATTTGGATTCACATGGTACCTTCTTCCACTGAAATAAAATTATTTTTACACGTGTCTTTTATTCCAACTTTGAAATCCCCCCGAGGAAGATAGGGACTAATGGCGGGAGCCATACAAACTGTAAATATAGGGTGGACTTTTCTAGCAGATCAAATTGTAGGTGTGGTTAGAGAAACCCAGTGCCACTGGACAGGTGGCACTGAATGGAGAGATGCGTACTGCTTCTTGAGTGTTGACTCCAAGGGAATGGTGGCATCCACAGGGGCCTTGTGTCATCAGAGATGGCTTTGTGGGAGATGTGTTTTGAACTGGGCAGCCTTGCCATTTTTTTGGTGTTTTCTTCTTCTTTTGGGAATTATTGTAGAACTAATTACCTCAGTACAGTAGGAACTATTTTATAAAACAAACACCTCTCTCAAAATCGTCCCATCCTGGTTGTGATGCCTTAATAGACTTTAGAGCTGCTTTTTTCTCATGCAAACAGCATAGGTTGAGGCTCAAGCCTTGAAAAATTCGGGTAGTAAGGTCATCCTCCCAGGCTTTGGGAACTTTCCGAGGCCTTTAGTCCAAAGGAACAGTTCCTAGTCACGGACGTGAAGAGGTTCGCATGCTGGTCTGGGTAGCAGATCTCAGCTGCTTTGCAAAGGAACTGGCCCTGATGTGAAAGAGGACAGTGGGCACTGGGGGCTAGTGTGTTCTCTCAATTCGACTTTTCCGAGGGGGCAAGTACTGAAGAGGTTGTGTGAATGACACTAAATGGACATGATGTAATAGAATGTTTTCATGACTTTCCTACTGAATAGAATTCACCCCCCTCTCCCCTTTTGTTTCCTAAAGACTTGGTTTTGCTAGGGGAATAGCTTCCGAGGTTGGCTGACTTGGGCTGGAGCCACGGACTTCTGTCACTGACCGTGTTTTCTTCCTGTGCTTTACAGATCATTAAAAAGCTGATAGAAAGAAAACAAGCCCAGATTCGAAAAGTCTACCCTGGACTTTCATGTTTTAAAGATGGAGTTCGACAGATTCCGATAGAAAGCATTCCTGGAATTAGTATGTATATAGATCTCCTTTTAAAAGCAAAATCTTTTGGAAATGCCACCAGAAGGGTTGGAAACTATGACCAGAGTGCAGTACTTTTTAAAAAGCTTTTTGCCCTGCCCTTCTCCATCTGGGTTATTTCTAGTAGTTTAAGAAGGCAGCCAATGCTTTCCTTTGATATCTTTTCTCTACTTCAAATTGCAAACAAACCGAAGAGAGCTTAGATGACCCCTGGTTGTAGCTGTTAATGGCCACCACGTACTGAGAGCCTGCTATTTGTGGCACAGTGCTAGGCACTACCCACGGGTGACCTTGAAAGTAGGGGGTTCCCCGCTTTGTATAAATGGAGAAATTCAGTGTCAGGCTGGTTAAGTCCTTTAACCTTATATGGCACATGGCCAGTAACTGGCGGAGTGAGGAGCAGTCTGTTTCTTATCTCCTCCAAACAGCTCGCTGTTCTCGCCATATCTCATTGCCATCGTGGTTGCAATCTGCATAGATCTGTGCTTGGGTAAAGGAGTGTTTCCAAACTTCTAGAAAGGACGATTGGAAATCACATAATTTGATTCCTGTTCCCTATTTTACAACAGTCTTTCTTCTGAAGGTTCTTATCTGAGAGTATGTTAGCAGTGAGTTGTTAAAACATACAAAGTAGTTCATTTGGTAGATCAAATGTTGGCACTTCCACGTGGTTCAAGTCCAGGGTCTTCTGGTATATGGAAGATTTATAAAGCAAAACAAAATCATGCAAACCAAAAAAAGCCACATTATTTGTTTTTTCATGATAGGATTCATATATATTTCTTCTTTACGAAATCTACTCTACAGCACATCTTGCTTTCCCTGCCAGACCCAGAAATTTTACTTCCCCATATTATCCTAATTAATAATAGCTACCATATCACTGAATGCCAATTTGTGCCAGGCATTCTTCTATGGGATAATATTACCTAGTTTTTAGAGTTCTGTTTTATAGATTGACACATTGAGAGGCAAGAGGTTAAATAACTTATCTAGGGTAAGTCAGTTTTTAAGGAGAAAGCAAGAAATCAACTCCAGCCCAGCTGGTGTGGCTTAGTGGTTGAGTGTTGACCTATGAACCAGGAGGTCACAGTTTGATTCCCAGTCAGGGTACATGCTCGAGTTTTGGGCTCGATCCACATTGTGGGGCTTGCAGGAGTCAGCCAATCGATGAATCTCTCTCATCATTGATGTTTCTCCCTCTCCCTTCCTCTCTGAAATCAATAAAACTATATTGGGGGGGGGGGGAAGAAATCAACTCTAGGCCTACTGGACTCTAGACTATGTTTTCTTTCTGCTACACTAAACCGTCTTGCTTTATAAGCAGGCGCCAAATAAAATAGAGACCAGGACAGACTTTGTTCTGACCTAAAAGAACAGCCTCACTCTTTCACATGGTGATGGCAAAAATTGAGTTAGAGTTTAAAAAATACACACACACACCATACTAGGCATTTGTAATTTTTATGATTTTCTTTGAAAGGTTGGAGTTCCTTCTTTAAAAAACATATTGAGCAGTGTTGTTAGTCTTGGAAATGTTTTGCACAGCTAGCTGTATTAGAAACATATGAACTGCAGTTAATTTCAGTGTCTTCCCAGGAACAGATTTATTAAGGCATGCCTGTAATTTATTGCATTTTTGTTAAGTGTTAACTGTTATTCTCTTGCCAAAAGCAGTTCTCATTCAGTGTTTATTTCGTTGACATACAGGAGAGACAGGCTGGAAACAGAGTGGAAAAGAGAAAAGGTAAGTGTGATGGGTGAGAAGATAATAATGGAAGTGATTGCCCCCCGCCCCCCCTAGCAACTTAGAGAAAATGGGCAAACCCAGTGTAATCACCAATACAATTGTTGGGTTTCAGTTTTCATTAAAAAAAAAAAAAAATCAGGAATGAATCCAGTTTTAGTTTTTTTTTTTTTGTAAAAATGAGCTGACTAGGAATCACCTGGCAAGAGGGTAAGAAACTAATTGTTGTTCCTTGTTGTTCACTCTCTTCCTTTCAAGTAAAGAGCCCAAAGACTCTGACCAGCTCTACAGCACACTCAAGAGCATCCTCCAGCAGGTGAAGGTGGGTGTTTTCACTCACCTCATGCCAATATTTTGATTTCTCACATGGAATTTCCATATTAGATACTTTACTTTTTTTCTTTCCCCAAGAGCCATCAAAGCGCTTGGCCCTTCATGGAACCTGTGAAGAGAACAGAAGCTCCGGGATACTATGAAGTTATAAGGTTCCCCATGGGTAATGCCATTAACATTTTCTAAGTATAGACTTAAAACTCTCTGGATGGTGGTGTGGGGGACAAATGGTTACTGAGGTTAATTTGTACTCTTCTGTCGTAGGGTAGGGTGCGTGTGGTGGGCGGTGGGATCCCCATGTACCCGGGGAGGGCGGTGATGTCAGAACAGAATGGCAAAGGAGAAGTGGGTGGCTATGTTCATGAGAGACGTTCTGCAGCTATCTGAGAGCCCACACACCAACGTATTAGACGCAGAAGCCCAGGTGGGGACTGTGGACAGCACTAGGTACGAAGCTGGCTGTTTGGACATAACCTCACTTATATTCTACCCGTGGCAAATGGATAAACATCAGGTTGTCCTCTTGGTAAATTTTGAGTCTGAGAATTTTTGAAGACAGTACAAGAGAAGTTAGGTGAAGCTGTTTGCTGTACTTTCAGAGGGAGAAATCCTAGTTAGTACAGTCCTTGATTTTTCATGTTCTTGATGGATACTATTAATGTCCCTCTTTCTACTCCTATTTTAAGCTTTGTCCCACATCCAAAACCAAACAAACAAAAACACCACTAGAAGTGGAGGCTCGTGGAAATTGCTACTGTGCCTGCAGCATTCTAAAAGGAATGATTGAGTGAATTGAGAACCCCCAAATTAAACCAATTTGGTGTCATGCAGATGACAGACAACCAGCTGAAATGTTCTCTTTTCAGTCGGTTGTGTGGCCATTTTTTTGGAGAGAGCCTGTGTCTTCTGTCCCTTTTCTACCTGTCATCTATTTCTGGTGCTAAGAAAGGATTGAAGTGTGAAAGGAAGCGTTAAAGGGATCCAGTAGCCCCCTGATAACAGAGTTATTTGTAGATGTTTTCTGTAGCATTCATTTTCACATGAATATTTTATATAGTCCTGGTAATGATCTTAGTAGTCTCCACTCCTTAAAGTAGACATGCACCCATATGCTTTTCTTTCTTTTTTATATCTCTCTCTCTGCCTTGCTTCTGTGTATTTCAGTACATGGAAACCAAAGTGAGGGTTGACTGAGTCTTGAGTTCCGAATGGAAAGGTGATTTGGGAATTAATATTTCCCATGATGTAAAACAATACGTTAAACCCCTTTGTGTACATTTCAAAATTTAACTGACCTTTGCATCCTCACCTTCGGGATCATTTCAACTTCTTTTGTGAAACCTTCATGGGAGGTTGTATGCATTTGCAGAGAATAGTTTTCTTCCAGCCCATCCACGTGCACTCTGCAGACCTGCAGTGGTAGGTCTAGCAGGCTTGCCTGTCATCCGTCTACTCACAGCCTGCTTTCTGGAAGGGCTTTTGCTTGGCCAAGTCTGAGAAGGATGCGAGCCTCTCCAATTGATCACCACTTGTGTGTACAGCTGGATGCCCAGGAGGAGGAAATTGACCACATTGAGTAAGACCAGTGGTGGGCTAAGGTGTGTGCTGGACAAAGTCAATGAAAACAGTAAATGGTGCTCTTTAGTGGAGCCACAGTAATTTTGTCGGGATGCCTTCAGGTGCTGGGCAAAATATGCAGTCTTGCCCCCTAAGATAGTCATGTGTTTAAGGATAAGACTGACAAGTCAGTAATTTTACTTTTCCTCATTACCTTCTTGGCTCTTCCCTAAAACATTTCTTCTCTTTCCCCTGTGCCCTAAAAAACTCTTTTCTTCCGTGTGAATGAGATCTAACCTGTTTTATTTAAGGAACATTGGCAGAATAGTCTGCCCCAAGCATATCTTCTTATCACACATGGGTTGCTAGGCAGGGTTTTTGGATTTATCCAGAATTCCCAAGTTGGTGGAGGAAATGAAAATAGATTAATTTAATGGTGTCTCCATGTTTGGAATTACTGATGTTTAATCGCCTTCTTTCTTAACTTACGCTGTTTGGTCAACTGAAATAATCTAAAAAGGTTAGAGAAAGATGCTATCATCACTTTAGAATAGAAAGGAAATGTGGAAATACGCAGAATTGGTTATAATTACTCAGAAAGGCCCAACCACTTCTATGGTTCTTGTTTTGTTTCTTTTATATTTTAGGCTCTTTTCATCTCTTCTTATCTACCCTCTCCCTTCCAAAAAAATAATTTGAAAAGCTTTTAGATAAACTTGTTTTTGTGAAGTTTCATTGTCTTTTTCCCCTTTTATTCTTTTGGTTAAACATCTTTTGTAAAACATTATGTCTGGCAGCATATCTTAAGTGGTAGGTATTTAGTTGGAAGAAAGGTAAACATCTAATTTTATCTAGAGAGGCACAATTTAACTGCTCTTTCTTTCTTAAATAAGAAGACATCTTTATCTGTTCGATCACACTAGGATGAGACATTTAGTGGGATATTTGCTGAACCTTTGTGTGTCTTAATACTTTTTTTCTCACTTCCCAAACTGTTTCTATCAGAGAAGAAAGAAAATTGAAAGTTGAACTCAGATGTGATAACATAACTAACCGAGTCAAAAGAAATAAGCAAAAGCAGCTATTTCCCATTTTTTTCTTTGTGGTAGATTTAGGATTTTGATGCAAATTAGCTTCTCCCAGTTTGGGGATGTTGCACATAAATTTATCTATCTTATTAAATTATAATCACAGTGTATTTGGTTATAAGCTTCTTTCCCTCTGGAAAATTGGATAGTATAGTGGGAATTTGGATTATTGATATTCAGAAGTATTTCTTTAGTGAATTTGATTTATTTTTCTCTGTTAACATAAATTTTAATTATAGAACCAGGCTTAGAGACAACTAGGGATCAAAAGTAGGCAATGTTAATAAGTTAATGTTAGTAAGTGGAAGATGTTAGCGTCTTCTAATCTGCATGGAATTCTTTAAATCAGTCCTGAGACCGAGGATTAATGAAGCCCCATTGTATTCTTATAAGTTTAGACGAAGCACCGTGTTCATTTATAAAAAGAATACAGTTTAAAGCAAGTAGATACATTGGGGAAAAAATTCTTTTTACCATAGTCTTGCAAGACTTGTTTGCTTTAAAAAGTAGATTATTATGTTTGCCATTCTTATGCCATTGATGGAGCATGAAACTAAATTCATTTGAACCATTTTACCTGCAAGGTCACTAGTGTATTTATTTGCAGATGTATTTATGATCAGTTTCTCTTCTTAGTTCTGTCTCTGCAACACCAAGACAACTGTGACTTTCATGAAACAAACTCACTCTGTTTTGCGTAATGAAAGATTCAGTACACATGTTCCGCCTGTCTTTCTCCATGTAGATAAAGCCTCTTCTGTATAAATCTGAATGAATAACTGACAGTAGTCAGTTCATCATGCTTATTGCTGCTAATCTACTTAGCTTCTTGTGCTGAATAGGGGAGTGGGCCAGATGACTAATAATGGTCCCTTCCATGTTAAAATGCTGTGATTTTACCCAAAAAACTCTCACAAAAGAAAGAACATAAGGTTTAAGAACTGTTTTCCCTGATCATATGAATTTCCCTTAAAGGCATCGGGCTGGTAAAAATGTAATCAAAGTGATGAAAGATATGAGAGATTTCCTTTTCAGTCTCACTTTTGTCAGCTAGTGTTCAAAAGGGGTCAGAGATTGCTAATCTATTTTCTTTCCTGTGCAGATCTGAAAACCATGAGTGAACGCCTCAAGAATAGGTACTACGTGTCTAAGAAATTATTCATGGCAGACTTACAGCGAGTCTTCACCAACTGCAAAGAGTACAACCCTCCTGAGAGTGAATACTACAAATGTGCCAATATCCTGGAGAAATTCTTCTTCAGTAAGATTAAGGAAGCTGGATTAATTGACAAGTGATTCTCTCCCCCTCCCCCACTCCCCGCCCCTCGCTTCTTAGAAACTCATCAAGCAGAGTGCCTAAAGCAAGGTGGTTTAGTTTTACAAAAAATTGGACATAATGTGTTGAAGATACTTGTAAATGTATTAATTAGCACTTTGGAAAAACAAAAACATCCTCTTAGCTTTTCAGATATATATATTTAAATGGAAGTCATAGAACATTTTTATTTTATGAAATAGATTTTAATCTATTTACTACTATTAATGTCAATTTTCTATGGCATGTCCATTAGCTGAATATTCAATAGTAGATGATCAAGGGTTTCCTCAAAACCTGTATATGAGGAAATTGCACATAGTACCAAGATTTGGGGGAATCCAGAAAATTCAGACCATGAATGTTTCCATTTTTTTCTAATGGAATGTGAGAGTTTATTTTTATTTTTTTCTGAAGGATTTTTAAGGAAGGGATATGTGATAAAAAGCCCGTAAAAGGTGAAATATGTGATGTTTGAAGTCTCTTTGTAGACTTTATAAATATATTTTTTAAAAACACTCATCTAGATGAGGTGCTTTGAGCAGTTCTGAAAGATGCAGTTCCAGAAAAGCAACTGCTTTGATTCCTAAGGAAGAAATTCTAAATAATGCAAACTTTTTAATAAGCATCTGGGATTTTGATAATTCTGTCTACCTACAAAAAACTTGTGAGTGCATAACCACTATTTTAATAATTATTTTCTCTACACAAACGTATACTATTATATTTGACGTTGCTTATGCAGGCCATAAGTTCCAAAAGGCAATTTCCTGGGCCAAAAAGGCATACATTTGAAAACACTTTTAATTGAACCAAAATGCTTTAATAAGAAAAGAGGTATAATCTATATAGGTATCAAATATGGTGAATTCTTGTTCTAATAAATAAGGATTTCTTTTCTACACAACACCCCACTGATAATGTATGTATGGACATTTTTCCCTTTGCATCTTCAGATTGTGTATATTCATTATCTAAGGTGAGTTAAATTACCACCAAGATTTGATGTCAGTATTTTAACACCTACATTGGTTTATAGACCCAGGGTAATATCCCACTGAAGCCCATCATACAACCTTATTTTCTGTCTTGGGATTTCAGCCTAGTGCTTGGATTTAGTTCCTGATTAACACTACATAGATAAGTGGGACATCTGCCATCCTAACTCTGGGAGAACCAACTAACATAAAACAATTGAAGTCCATCTTGATGGTCTCGACACTAATTTTTGTGACACAAATTTATAAACTGATTTTTGTAAAGAACTGGGTTTTAAAAATGTATTTAACTTGATGTTTTCTATCAGCATAAATGAAGTAAGACGATCAGTTAATAGTCATTAAAAACAATTGCCAGAGATAATCTGCATAAAGGGAAAAAACTTGCAAATGGCTATTAAGTTGGAAGTATTATTTTTAATAGGCAAGAGAAGTTCAGAATGCTCACAATGAAAAAAAATGCCTCAACTTTTTTTAAGTATAAGAAACCACCTTGAGTGGCATCTAGATTTCTAATGAAGAATGGTAATACAATTTGGATAAAGTATCCTGGACTGGTTTTACACCGTGCTTTGTACTGGATCTGCCGAAGCATCTGTCCAGCTTTGTATCCTGTGAAAGTTTGTTATTTTCTGGGTAGACATTCTTATAGAGTATTGTCTTTAAAATCAGATGGTCTCTTCTATATTGAAAGCATTTTTATGTTTTCTAATTTAAAAATTAATATTTTCTTATAGATACTGTGCAATAAAGCTGAAGTAGGATGTGTGGTTTTTGCAAATGCTTTAACAGCTGATAAAATTTTACATTTGTAAAATTAATATATTGTACTGGTACAAAATAGTTTTAAATTATATTTTAAAAAGCTCTCAAATCTGGTGGTGTGTTTTCTTCTTCTAGCAGATTGATTTTAACAGGGAAAAAAACGACCTGGTTGATGACCAAGGATTGTATCCTTCATTCTTAGTTCTTGGGCATTTTGTGAAGATGTTTAGAATCATTGCATTTGTGGGAAATTTCATGAAAATCTCCAGCCCATTAGTGAGAGCTTTTCAGGAGGAGGGACACCTACTGTACCTGTGTCTCTTGCGTTGTCCACTGCATTTTCCCCACCATCACTCATTAAACAAGGAAAAACACAACCCAGCTAAAGAAGACTGTTACTGGTTTAGAAATGAAAATTTTCCCCCAGCTCTTCTACTTTGCATCAGTGAAACAGATGAATGAGCAGAGAGATCAAATACAGCTGATTTTTACGTTTCTCCCATATGAGTTTCTGTTACAAAAAATGATAACTGTAGGAAATAACGCTATGTCCTATTGGAGTATATGAGGATCCACCAAGGAGCATCCCTCTTCCCTTCTGAATTCTGAAATGAGAAGTCAAGAGCATAGGCATATATGATTGCCAAAATATCTTTATTAATAATAAAGTGTATGTTGGGGAATATGGCTTATGTATCGGGATAGTGGACTTTCTGATAGTGAACTCTAGAAAGGGAGAGAGATACTCAGAATGCTCACAATGAAATAAATGCCTCAGTTGTGTAAGAAACACCTTGACTGGCATATAGATTTCTAATGGAGAATGATGTGACAAGTATCTTGGACTGGCTTTAAAGGGCAGCTACTTTGTACCGAAGCACTGTTTAGTATCTTGTAGAAGTTTATTTTCTGGGTAGACATTCTTTATCGCCAACAGCTCTGCACCACTACAACTTCCCCATCCAAGGGCATGGCCTTTATCATTAAGCCCAGTACACGGCCAAGAGCAATGGTACTGTCCTAAGACAGAACAATTCCGAAGAGGCGCAGGTGAGGGAGGAACAGAACAACCCAGCCCAGTTCCTCACTCTGGCTCACCAGTTAGGTCAGACCCTCCCGAGGAGGAATGCATGAGGAGCAGAGGAAGCCAGGGGATGAAGGATGTCCTTCTACAGGAAAGGAAACATCTGCAATGGAGGTAAGTTTCTCTCTCACCCCACCCCATATATTCATAGTCAAAAACGGCTCTAATTTTTTTGACTATTCAATACACAATTAAAAACTGGTTGTATTCATTAGAAGAAAGTAGTGAAAAGAAGACTTTGAGGTCTTCATATTATCTGGAAGCAAAATTTGTAATTATGGAGCCTAAAAAGTAGAAATAGGACCAGACTGAGGTACGATGGGCAGGTTAATAATGTGTCATCCATCCCCTTTAAGCTGATACTCTTCAGACCAACCCTCATTGTTTATTTGAGTCTAAGAACTGCACAAGGAAGGGTTACTAGTTGCAGCCTTTGGCATTTTCCATAATGTCTTGAGCTGTTCTGCTCTGCCCCTTAACCAGCATTCTCCTTTTAGCAAAGTAAAAACCCCAAAGAAAAGAGGGCAGCTACTTTGGAATATCAAAAGTCATATTGGCAAGAGGTAGTAATTAAGTTGGCTTTTCCCCCACAACCCCCGGCATATTGAAACATTTTTTAGATTTCTTGACTATTTAAACATTTGTTTTTTTCCTGGCAGAAAAAAGTGAGAGTGTGTAGAGGGTGGTGGTTGCGGGTAAGAAAAGTAGTGGCAGGGACTGAAATCAATGGCTCTACTTGAGTCTTAAGGCTCTTGGTGGTGTGGTGCTATTTACCTTTTCCTTTGGGTGTATCAGTGCTGTTAGTACAAGTTAAGATGGAGATTGGCAGAGCATAAATAGTGTTAGTAATGTCACAGGTAAAGAGATGAAAAATGAACTTAAAAAAAAAGCAAGCAGAAGTTTTTCATTTATATTTGGAGAAACAGCTTTAATAAAGTAAACAGCCGAAACCGGTTTGGCTCAGTGGATAGAGCGTCGGCCTGCGGACTCAAGGGTCCCGGGTTCGATTCCGGTCAAGGGCGTGTACCTTGGTTGCGGGCACATCCCCAGTGGGGGGTGTGCAGGAGGCAGCTGATCGATGTTTCTCTCTCATCGATGTTTCTGACTCTCTATCCCTCTCCCTTCCTCTCTGTGAAAAATGAATAAAATATATTTAAAAAAATAAATAAAAAAAATCAATAAAAAAATAAACAGAAGGTGCTGAGGAGGTGAAAACACTTTGCATCAGGAAAAGTCCATTGCATTTTATGGATATTTACTAGAGGCCCGGTGCACAAAATTTGTGCACGTGGGGTGTGTGTCCCTCAGCCCAGCCTGCACCCTCTCCAATCTTGGACATCCCTCTCACAATGCAGGACTGCTGGCTCCCAACCACTCACCTGCCTGCCTGCCTGATTGCCCCTAACTGCTTCTGCCTGCCAGCTGATCACTCCTAGCCACTCCCCTGCCAGCCTGATCGACACCTAACTGCTCCCCTGCAGGCCTGGTCACCCCCAACTGCCCTCCCCTGCTGGACCGGTAACCCCTAACTGCCCACCCTTGCCAGCCTGGTTGCCCCCAACTGCCCTCCCTTGTTGGCCTGGTCACCCCCAACTGCTCTCCCCTTCAGGCCTCGTCCCCTGCAACTGGCCTCTCCTGCAGGCCCGGTCCCCCCAAACTGTCCTCCTCTAAAGTCCTGGTCGCCCCCAACTTCCCTCCTCTGCCGGCCCAGTCACTCCTAACTGCCCTCCCCTGCAGGCCTGATCGCCCCTAACTGCCCTCCCTTGCAGGCCTGGACCCTCCCAATTGCCCTCCCCTGATGGCCTGATCAACCACAACTGCCCTCACCTGCCAGCCATCTTGTGTCCAGATGGGGGCAGCCATCTTGTGTGTTGGAGTGATGGTCAATTTGCATATTACTCTTTTATTAGGATGCCTTCGATTCTTCATGGGAGCATCTTTATGTTTTGTGAAAAAAGGAAGTTGCAACAGTGACAAAACTGGAGATTTTCTTTGGGTTTAAGAGCAGAGAAAAGCAAGGAAAACAAGTTAACTTTCCTGTTCCCTCTTATTATTGGGAAGTGCAATATAATCTTGGCAGTTAGTTTAAAAAGATGAGAAACAATATGTGTAATTTGTGTGTGTGATTTTCTGAGCTAAACCAAAGGTTGCCAGTTTTAGTTTATCTAGGTTTAAAGTTCTTTAAAAGAAATCCCTTGGACAACTTGGAAGCTAAGGACCTTCTTAAAATAATGCACATGTTCACTTATGTGCACTTTTTCATTACATGTTACCCTGGTTCTTGGACTCTTCCTAAAATTCACTTGTTCTCTGTTAATCTCCCATTTTCTACACTCCACAGACAGCTTTTAAGCAAGTGTGCCAGCACTGCTCCTCTCTATTTTTAATAATTGTAAGATACTAGAGGCCCGGTGCATGAAAACTCATGCACTGGAGCGGGGGGTCCCTCAGCCCGGCTTGCCCCCTCCCACAGTCTGGGAGCCCTCAGGGGCAGGAGGCGACCTGACGATAAGGGGAAGGTGACGCCCCATCACACCTCTGCTGCTGCCACTGCCGGCAGCGCAAACCTCGGCTGGCCCTGGTTACCTGAGCCTCGGGCGGCCCTGGGTGGCTGGGCAGCCACCATCCGAGGCTTGCCTTCGCCTTGGGCTGGCCCTGGGGGGCTGAGGGGACTGGGTGCTGCCATCTTGTGGCTGTGGGTGCCGCCATCTTTGAGGGTGTGGCAGTCAATTAGCATATTCCCTCATTGGCTGTGGGCGCTGCCATCTTTGCAATGGTGTGAGGGTCAATTAGCATATTCCCTCTTTATTAGATACACAAGAAGAAAGGTATACATAAGAGGAAAATTGACCAATAAAAACTGATCTAGATCTGAATGAGATAATGGAATTAGCAGAGAAGGAGATTAAAATAGCCTTTATAAACTTAAGTATGCTCAAGGATATAAAAAGGTCATGAATATAATGTGGAGGAAAACAGAAAATACAGTGTGGCAAAAGTAGGTTTTTACATACAGTTGTGATTATGTAAAACACTGTATCCTTATATTATCTATTTGTATTAAAACTGTAAGCCTACTATTGCCCACTCCATATATTAAAAAGAACCAAATGGGAGTTTCCAGAGGTGAAAAATTCACTGGATGGGATCAATAGGAGATTTGACATAGCAGAAGGAAACATAAGTAAACTTGATATGGCAATAGAAGCTATCCAGAATGCATAGAGGTAAAAAAGACAAAGTCACAGCAAAATTAGAAAATATCTTTCATTAAATGAAGGTGAAAAATAATATATCAGCATTTGTGGGATACAGCTTATACAGTGCTTAAGGGGAAACTTATAGCATTAAAATAAGAGATGTCTGAATTCAGCCTACCTTAAAAAAGTAGTAAAACAGCAAATTAAACCCAAAGTAGAAGGAAGAATATGAAGGAGTACAAATCAATGAAACAGGAAATGAATGAACAGAAAGACAACTCACTGTAATCACCAGTTCTTTAAAATAGGTAAACTTCTAGTTAGGCTTATCAAGAAAAAAGAGAAAGCACAAATTACCAATATCAGGAATGAGAGAGGACATAACTAGAGCTCTTGTATACAAGATATTAAAAGGATAGGGAATAAACAACAACATGCCAACTCATTTGATAACTTAGATGAAATGAGTAATACCTTGTGTGATAGATTAGCAAAACTGACTAAAGAAGAAATATAAAACCTAACCATCCCTGTATTAATTAAACTAAATTTATAATGAAAAACCTTTTCTTTTTTCAAACAAAACTCAAAGCACAAATGGCTTCACTAATTTGTTGAGTATTTAAGGAAAAAATATTATCCTACACAAACACAGAAAATAGGTTATTTTTTCAGAAAACATTTTATGAGGCTAGTATAATAATCTAAATACCCTAAATCTAAAGCCAGAAAAAAATATTACAAGAAAATTATAAACCGATAACTGGAATAAGCCATGTAAATAAAGACAAAGAATGATATCGTATATAATAAAGAGGTAATATGCAAATTGACCCTCATGCCTTTACACAAGATGACCGCCCCCATGTGGTCTAAGATGGCCGGCAGGGGAGGGCGGTTAGGGGCAATCATGCTGCAGGGGAGGGCAGTTGGGGGCCACTAGGCCAGCAGCGGAAGGCAGTTGGGGGCGACCGGGCCTTCAGGGGAGGGCAGTTGGGGGCGACTGGGTTAGCAAGGGAGGATAGTTGGGGGCGACCGGGCCGGCAGGGGAGGGCTGTTGGGGGCAATCGGGCCGGCAGGGGAGGGCAGTTGGGGGAAATTGGGCCAGCAGGGGAGCAGTTAGGCGTCGATCAGGCTGGCAGGGGAGTGGTTAGGGGGTGATCGGGCTGGCAGACAGGCAAGTGGTTGGGAGCCAGTAGTCCCGGATTGTGAGAGGGATGACTGACTGCCGGTTTCGGCCTGATCCCTGTGTGATCAGGCCTAAACCTGCAGTCGGACATCCCCCGAGGTGTCCCAGATTGGAGAGGGTGCAGGCTGGGCTGAGGGACCCCCACCCCCAAGTGCACGAATTTCTACTCTAGAATATATAAAGAAACTGTACTAGAAAAAGATGTTCTAGTACTGTGGTCGGCAAACTGCGGCTCGCGAGCCACATGCGGCTCTTTGGCCCCTTGAGTGTGGCTCTTCCACAAAATACCACGGCCCGGGCGAGTCTATTTTGAAGAAGTGGCGTTAGAAGAAGTTTAAGTTTAAAAAATTTGGCTCTCAAAAGAAATTTCAATCGTTGTACTGTTGATATTTGGCTCTGTTGACTAATGAGTTTGCTGACCACTGTACTAGTAGAAAAGTGGGCCAAAGATATAAGCAATTCATAGGAAGAATGAGAATGACCAATTAATACATGAATTCTCACAAAATAAAATCTTTTAAGTAATTAAAACAGAAACCATTTCACACTTAATAGTCTGGCTAATTTTTTTAATGTTCAGTAACACCAAGTGATAGTGATGGGGAAACTGGAAACTTAAACTGCTATTAGGAGAGTGATACACTTCTGGTGTCAGAACAACAAGAAAAAGAGAAAGTACAAATTACCAATATCAGGAATGAGACTAATTCCTGAGAATGGGTACAACCACTGTAGAGAGCAGTGCCACTTCTAGATATCAACTCCATGGAAACTTACACGTGTACAAGGATGTAGAACATTCACTGAAGCAATAATGTGTAGTAATGAAAAAGTGGAAGCCAATTATATCTCAAAAGAATGTCTGATTTATTTATGTAACAAAATACTGTACAACAATGAAAATAACCTACATTTGCCAACATGGATAAATCTCAAACACACAGCTGAGTTATAAGTCAGTTGCAAAGAGGTATATACAATATAACATTCATGTAAAATGTTAAAACAATCCTTAACAGTCTATGGATAAACACTACAGCAAGAACGTAGAAATAGTAAAGAACAAAAACACCAAATTTAGAATAATGATTTTTAAGATGAAGGGAAGGATCAGAACTAGATCAGAAAATGTCAACAGAGAAAGATCTATCAAAGTAAAGGCAGTAAATATCTAGAGCAGGCTGGAAAATAAATATTTTAGGTTGCAGGTCAAAAAGGTGAAATCAAAGATCTTATATACTTTATTGGGGTTCAAACTTAGTGTTTTTATCACCAAAATCAATAGCCAGGATTTCATTTTTCCCCCCAACCATTTAAAGACATGTTTTAGCTTGCAGACCACACAAAAGCAGGCAGAGGGCTGTATTTGGTCCAAAGGCTATCGTTTGCCCACTGCTGGCCCAGAGCAGCATTGTCCTATAGAACTTTCTGTGGTGATGGAAATCTTCTGTCTGCATTGTCCCCAATAAGTGGCTACTGAGCATTTGAAATGTGGCTACTGTGACTGAAAAATTAAATTTTAAATTGGATTTAATCTTAATTACATTAAGACAGCCATTGAAGAGTTTTTATGAATTTAAAGAACAGGTGTAAGGGGACTAGTTGAACAAATAAACAAAGGGGTGGGGAAAGAGATTGTGATGGGAAAGTAGGACATCCAAATCAGTGAGCACATTTGAGAACAGGGACATTAATTTAAAAATAGAAGGAAGCGCATGGCTTTAGAGGTCAGAAATAAAAGAATTTTGGCTGATGAAAAGGATTTGGGTGTGCCTGATACAGAATGCAGAGAGGTATGGAGATAGTCAAGAAAATTGGAGGTCAGGATTGGAAGAATCCTCTACTAAAATAGAATTTGGTGATCAATCCACAATGAAAGTTGAGAGAAATGCTGAGTATGGTGGGGGAGCTAAGAATTTCATGGTAGAGGCTACAGAAAAAAACCAAAGTGGGAAGAGAAGTGATGAGAACAAGTGAAGCCAGAAAGTAAGATGACCACATGCATACTCTTTGATATTTAAAGAAGAAAAACAACCCTAGCCGGTTTGGCTCAGTGGATAGAATATGAGCCCTAGGACTGGGTTCGATTCTGGTCAAGGGAACGTACTTCAGTTGCAGGCTTGATCGCCGGCCCTGGTCAGGGCATATACAGGAGGCAACCAATTGATGTGTCTCTCTCACATCAATATTTCTCTGTCTCTCCCTCTCCCTTCCACTCTCTCTAAAAATCAATAGAAAAATATCCTCGGATTAACCCCACCCCTCCCCCCCCAAATAAAAAAGAAAAAAAATCTTACAAAAAAGTAAAGAAAAATTACAAACACTATATTATACAAATTTTATTGCTCTTTAAAAATCAATAATCTACAATACTTTAAAGTTTAAAGAGGTATATACAAGCAGTGGTTTTAAACTTTCAGAACTGAACTAATTCCCTCATTGGTTAATCAAAAATACAAACAAATCCTTGGCATTCAGACATTTAACATTTGAGTTGACTAAATAAGTAACTATCCTGAAAGTCCATGACATAATAATTTGTGATTTTGTTGAGGTATCACTTTGAACAATATATACCCAGAGCTTAGCTTGGGGTTCAATTAGTTACTTAACTAGTCTCTCACCCTAATATCAATTTTCTCCAAAGCCATGTACTTCTTTCTATTTTTAAATTGTCATGAGCTCATGCACATTTTATCTGAAAAATTAAATACAACAGTATAAAGGAGACACAAACAATAGAGTATACCCTACTGTGAATATCAAGAATTTATTTTATTCAAATACTAAATAAGGAGTTTCAAAAGATCCTCAGCCTGTTTTCAAAAGTCATTCTAGTAATCCCCACTAAAGGGAAAAGTAAAAGGGTCAGAAGCTTATAATTACATTATCTTATTTGAATAATCATTATTAATTCCCAAAATGTTGGCATAAGATACATTTTGACTAAAATTACGGGTGTTAGGCAGTATAAGAAATCTAACTATAATAGTGCTTCAGTCCAGTTATTTATATTTAAAATAAAAAAATAAACCAAATCCATTAAAGGCTTAAGAAAAAAGATCACATTTGAAGTACAGTTTTAAAAAAACATTTGTGATCTAGAGTCCCATCAAGAGAATATTCTATGGCACAGTCCACCCCACTTGTGTGCTATCTTATAGATTCTCTCTTGGAGCAATAGAAAGGGCTGCGGGATGTATTTATTTATTTTTTCTATTCTCTTTGGGATGTATTTAAACCACAACCAACAAATGCTTCACTGTATTTGCTTCATACTTTTTTTTTTTTGGAACTGCGTCTGGAATCCTTTTTTTGCTTAAAAACAGGCGAATTCAAGAAACACAAATCTGTAAAAGGGTCTCCTCTTCTTAGTTTCCTATAAAGATTAAAAAGAGCTCTTTAGCAACCCAATTCTAACTTACTCTTCAGGATAAAGTTACTGTAAAATAGGCCAGTGTTAACATTCCCATTTCAGTTTTTTTAATCAAAATTTTATATATCAAGTAAGATTCACTCTTGTACAAAGCTCCATTACCTTATCCCCCCACCCCCCTTCCCGCCCCTCAACCTGTATCTTTAAGTGTGAGTTCCCACACATTAAATACTTACGAAGCGAGTGTGGGTTCCTTATAGTTCACACTGACTGTGCACCTACGCTTAGGCAGAGACCCTACTGGGCTTTCTTTCTTCTGTTGTGGAGAAAGAGAAAGTTTTCTCATTTTCACTTCAGTATACAAGGGGACATTGGTGATATCCTTCAGGCTAAAATGAGGTGACTGGTGAGTTTCAGGTATTGTACCTACAAAAACAACTTTTACTGAATATGAGTCCAAAAAAACCAACAAAACACACACACACCCCATAAGAAATAAAATTGTATTGCAATTACATATCTGAAATATATATAGAAGCCAGCATTTTATAATACAGATTTTTAAACCTGTTTATCGGGTTTTCATCCCAGATGACATTGAAATGCTAAGTATTGTAGATGTGAAGAATTGATATGATAGTTTTTACTAAAAGTTAAAGTTCTTGAAAATTAAGTATGGAATTTCATTTTAGTCACACCTTGCTCTTTAGAGTCATCAAGGCCTCTATCTCTTTCAGTGCCAAAGCTTATCCTCAAGTGGCTTCCTATATTCTTATAAAGCCACTTAAACTCATTCTCAAGTAAACGAGAACTCTAAATCATCGCCTCTGTGTAAACCAGGAGAAATGGAGTTACCTCTAGTAAAGCTAGTAGGTTAAAGAGTTACCCAGTGTTTTTCCTATCATAAGTATCCAAATTATTAAACTTTGGAACTATATCTATATTGGGGGACAGATACCCAGCACACAGCAAAACAATCTCTTCAAATAGCTTTAAAAAGCAAATCATTTCCCAAGAAAGACTAACTACATTGTGACTTAGTAACCCTGTTCTCCAGGGTTATCCGTGTTTCAAATACTCTTTTTTTGTCCCCACGTGAGCATACTGTACTATAGTAATTATTCTAATTTTCAGTTTGGAAAATATGGTTAAGTAAAAACATCAGATCAAGTGTTATATTCTGCCAAGTTTAATGTATACACAAATCTCCCAGGGAACTTTTTAAAAAGATGCAGATTCTGATTCAAGATTAAAGAGTATCGCCTGAGATTCTGCAATTGTAAAGAAATTTCCAGCCGAAACCGGTTTGGCTCAGTGGATAGACTGAAAGGTCCCAGGTTTGATTCCGGTCAAGGGCATGTACTTTGGTTGCGGGCACATCCCCAGTAGGGGTTGTGCAAGAGGCAGCTGATTGATGTTTCTCTATCATCGATGTTTCTAACTCTCTATCCCTCTCTCTTCCTCTCTGTGAAAAATAAAAAAAAAAATAAAAAATTTCCAGGTAACCCTCATGCTGAAGGTCCAGGGACCACACCCTGAGTAACACTATTTAGAATGTACATGTTTTCTTTTAAAAACTTAGGGAAATTTTCAAATGTACACAAAGATGGAGACAATAGTATAATGAAGCAACAGTTACCAGCTTCAATAATTATCAACATTTTGCCAAAATTGTTTGATTGACTCTAGCATCATTATACCATATTTTAAAAAAAGATATTTGTATGCTATCCCACGTAACTGGTTGGCCTTGGAAAGTCATTGAACTCTTTTAGGCTTTGGTTTCCTTACAAACAAACAAGCATGATTACACCTTTACTTCACAGAGTTGTTCTTAGGATCAAATTTGAGAATGATAAAACCTGACTGTGTATGTTATTTTTTTCAAATTCACAAAAATTCCCAGATGAGAACCTTTGTGGGCAGATGCAGGGTATATCCACAATCTCTGAATCATGCTGACTTCTGATCTAACAAAAGCAACATCTTCTAAGCCAGTTTTTAGATGTCTTACATGTATCTTACAAAAGAATACTAAACCCGTCAATTGAGGAAAGAATTTTTGGTCTTATTAGGCCATATTCACTAACTAGAAAATTATTTAAAATCACAGTTCTTGTCAAATTGAATATAAAGCAAAGCCATTAAAATGACAGGTCACTGGATTTAAGTTGATTTCATTTTCAAGGGGGTGTTTCAGGTGAGTTTATGAAAGATATTTTAATTCAACCTAACTCCACAAAAAGTTTTTCCTTGCCTTGAAAAGCTTCATTTACTAAAAGTAAAAATGCTTCCTCCACAACAAGAAGTACTTGTTCTTTTAATTTAAAAAATTTTTAATTGAATTTATTGGGGTGACATTGGTTAATAAAATTATACAGGTTTCAAGTGTATAATTTTATGATACATCATCTATGTATATTGTGTGTTCACCACCCACCCAAAGTCAGGTCTCCTTTGGTCACCATTTATTCCCCATTTTACCCTCTTCTTCTTCCCCCCCATATTTGTTCTTAAAGAGGACCTAAATTACCTTAAAGCATTTCAGAGCAATATTACTGTGATTTCCACCCCTAGACCCTTCATTATTTGATCAGACTGTTATTTCTCCCAAAGAGACAGATGGCAAGTCTCTAACCTCCCCCAGAGAAACAGATGGGAAGTATAGTATGTAAGCATCAGGAGTGATCATTTATCATAAACATTAAAAATGCAGGCAAACAAGTAGATCACTTACTGGTAGGAGTTTTTGTTGGCTGAGAACTCTCCACCTCTTTTTCATCCCTACTTCTTAGTGCTCTTTTAGATGGAGGCCTGGTGACTGGGCTCCTATCTGATTGGCTGGTGAGACTTGGACTGTCCTTGCAAGTGGGCAAATAGAGGTCATCAGAATCATCTTCTGAACTACTTGATTCATAGCTGCTCACTTCGGATACATTGGTATCTTCTTCTCTTTTAGAATCATCGCTCATTTTTTGTCGGAAAGGAGTAGGATGAACACCTTCTTCCAAATTAAAATTGTAAGCATCATTGGAAGTGATAAAATCATCCACCTTTTTTTTGGAAACAGGTTTTTTATTTTTACTTATGCTTCCTTTATACTTATATACATATTTTGATCTTCTCCTTCTATTAGCTTTTCTTTTCTCTCTTTTTCTTCTTTGTGTATCTCTATGCTTATTTTTAGTTTGCTCAGATTTATACTCTAAAATATTTTCTTTTGTTTTAGCAGATCCTCCGGGGTGAGTCAGCTCTGGTGATATGTTAATTTGATCCTTGTTCCACTGACAAATATTTTGTTCTACATTTTCAGGTATGTGCAGGTTTACTAGTGGGTCTACAAATCTAATTGTTTCCAGTCCAGAAGACTGCTCTGACATATGACTGATTTCAAAATTATCCAAGGTGTTGAATTGGCATAAATTGTTAAAATGTTTCTTTAAATTGCGACGGAGAGATACAGTTCTGGGTAAGATATTATCAGTAGATGTATCTTCACCTGAATCCAAATCAAATCCCAGCCTGTCTTGAGGAATAGTAGGTAGTTGCTCTGAGAATTTAAAAAACAAATGAGAAAAATAGTTTTACTTTAATGGAAATTTTTTTTAAAAAAATTATTTTTTTTATTGATTTTTTTACAGAGAGGAAGGGAGAGGAATAGAGAGTCAGAAACATCGATGAGAGAGAAACATAGATCAGCTGCCTCCTGCACAACCCCTACTAGGGATGTGCCAGCAACCAAGGTACATGCCCTTGACCGGAATCGAACCTGGGACCTTTCAGTCCGCAGGCCGTCGCTCTATCCACTGAGCCAAACCGGTTTCGGCACTTTATGGAAATTTTAATTTCAAGGATCTTAGAATTCAAAGTTAAAAATAGAATAAGTGAAGTCATTCTGTAGTTTCTCCACATTTACTATCTATAATAATAAAAATATAATATGCTAATTAGACCGGACAACCAAATGATCTTTTGGACAAAGCTGGGCTGCAAGGGCTGAGCCCCTTGCACGAATTTCATGCATTGGGCCTTTAATCGTATATAATAAAGAGGTAATATGCAAATTGACCATCATGCCCTCACAATATGGCGGCCTATGACCAGGCCGGCAGGGGGGTTAGTGAGGGATGACCAAATGACTGAATAGCAGGCTGCATGGGGCGACCAGGCTGGCGGGGGGGGGGGGGGGGGGGGAGGGGGCGGCAGTTAGGGGTGACCAGAAATGCAGGCAGGTGAGTGATTAGGAGCCAGCAGTCCAGGATCGTGAGAGGGATGTCCAACTGCTGGCAGTCGGACATCCCCCAAGGGGTCCCAGATTGGAGAGGGTGTAGGCTGGGCTGAGGGGACCTGCCCCCATGCATGAATTTCGTGCACCAGGCCTCCAGTAAATAAAAATGTAGAGAACTTAATATTACCATCCATTTATTTGGCAGTGATCAATTGATAGCTTATATCTCACCTGTGGAAGAATCTTACATAATCTTCAAAAATATTCTAACTTGGGGTTTTATGTGCCCCTCATTTAAAGAATAACTAGTAGTTTACATGTATCTATGTGTATAGGATTGAGAGAAAAGGAATCTCATATTCCAAAGTAGGACAAATACACCAAGAAAGTAAAAACTAAGTTATTATTTGAAAAATGAGAAAAATTGGAATAACTGGAAAGCCTTTCAGGTAGGAAATATCATCTGTATTTTAAAGTGGGAAAATTCAGAGCTGCTTATTCAAATGCTTTCCCTTCTTCAAAGCTTAGTTCAGTATAGCATAGGGACACATTGATTTAAAAGTAGAAAGAAGGGCATGGCTTTGGAGGTTAGCTTTGAGTTTAAAACTTGATTCTGACCATCTGGGTTACTTCTTTGAGTCTATATAATATGGGACTCAGTGTACCTATATTGCAAGGTTGTTGTGCGGGTTGAGACAATATATGTAAAATGCCTAACACAGATCGCAACATGATGTCAGGTTCAGGAAATTGCAGCCATAGTATATTATAGCTAAGGTTTCTAATTACAGATTTGGCAAAATAAATGGATATATTTTAAAACTTTGTAAAATAAACAGATATGCTTTAAGCAGAAGAATATCAGGTGAAAAGTTTAAAAAGTTAAAAAGGAAAATTAGAGAAATTTAATTATGTTACTTTTTCTCAAAGACCTCATCTTATCCTTCACATCATATTTTCAGATTTTCACTTGAATTACCTTCTATTTGGAATGATTCCCCTTGTCCTGGAAGGTGATCTTCCTGAAGAGGAGCTTGCCTTAGAAATACCATTGAAAAATAGAAATTTAATTAACAATTATGAAATAAAAATAAATTTAAGATTTTCTGGAAATTAAAATATTATATTTTCTTTAGTATTATTTCATAATTGCATTCTAAGTCAGTATATCTATTCTACATCAAAGGAAACCAAACAACATTTGTACTGATTACATGGAGTCTCATTTGTTATGACTGAAATTCAATTCTTACTGGATTAACTAACATATCAAATTGGACAGTTCTTCCTTAAAACATGACATAACTCATAATTTCATTTAACTGGAGAAACAACCAATCAGAATTGACTTATAAAATATACCAAAGAAATTCGATTTGATTACTCAACTCTTTAGGAGCAGGCAACCAAGGTACATGCCCTTGACTAGAATCGAACCTGGGACCCTTTGGTCCGCAGGCTGACACTTTATCCACTGAGCCAAACCTGCTAGGGCTATATTTTAATTGAGATTTTGGTTTGACTATACATTAGTCAAACTCACTGAACTGTCTAATTACCAACTGTACATTTTACTGTAATTATATCTCAATAATTCATAAACAAACAAAGTATACTTGATCCAAGAGAAGGGCAAGAGAGTATATGGGATCTGATTGTATTTAGGAATAAGTTGGTTTAGCAAGGCAATGTGACAGTGGTATTAAATATGTTTTATTATATTACTTTTCTAAAACAGACTTATCTGTAGTACTAGCAAAATACCATCATTTGAATAACCAATCCTTATTAGAATAAAAACTTGGCATAAGAAAAATACAACTGAAGGGAATAATTTAAAAATTCTAGAAAAGCTTCTTATTCTTAGACATCAAAAAAGTAACTATAAGAAAGATTTGGTTTGGCTATTTATAACAGAATTTTAACATATCCACTTTTCTTTAACTATATGCTCAGTAGAGAGAACATGAGGCTCAAAATAGGGCTCAATATGATGCAAATTTCCTTCCATAAATGGATCACAGAATTACATCTCTTTTGATATCTATAAGCATAATAATGAATTTGATACTAACGGTAAATCCTTCACAGATAAATCCCCAGAGTTATTGTCATCATTGGAGTTCATTCCAGAAGAACTTACTTCATGGTTCTGTGAATGTATTAAAAGAAAGAAAACATTAGTAAAACTGAAATATTCATCACAAAGCATTAATTTATTAAAAAATAAACACTTATTGTCCTAGCTGGTTTGGCTCAGTGGATAGAGCGTCAGCCTGCGAACTGAAGGGTCTCAGGTTTGATTCTGGTCAACAGCACATGCCCTGACTGTGGGCTCGATCCCCAGTGTGGGGTGTGCAGGAGGCAGCCCATCAATGATTCTCTCATTGATGTTTCTATCTCTCCCTCTCCGTTCCTCTCTGAAATCAATAAAAATATATTTTAAAAAATAACAACAAACACTTATTGATAGTCTAGCATGGTGCCAGGTTCTGTTCTAGAAAATGGGTCTAAACATTTTTTTAGTTCTACCCTCTTAAAACTTATATTCTAGTGTAGGGAAAATTTTTTTAAAATACAGATATATAAATAATTTCAGTGTGTTAAATGCTACAAAGGAAATAGTAAAGTGACAGAGAGTAATTGAGGTGGAGGGCTCTTTTAGATAGGGTGTCTTTCATCTGAAATCTGAAGAATGCAAAGGAGCCAGCCATTGAAAGAACAGGGGGAAGAGAAAGCCATGGAAACAGCAAATACAAAGGTCAAGATATACAAAAAACTTTGTGTGTTTAGAAAAAAGCCATTGTGGCTGGGACACAGTCACGAGAAGAAAAGTAGATGTACATGAAGAGGCCAAATAATGTAGGGCTCTGAGAGCCATGAGTTTAAATTTTAGTCTATGTGTGAAGAGAAATCACTTAAATATTAAGCAGGGAAGTACAATGACCCAAGTTTTAAAAAGATCAGTCTGACCCTAGTTGGTTTGGCTCAATGGTAGAGCACTGGCCAGAGGACTGAAGGGTTTCAGGTTCAATTCCAGTTAAGGGCATGTACCTCGGTTGCAGGCTCGATCCAAGGCCCTGGTCAGGGCATTCTCTCACATCGATGTTTCTCTCTCCCACCCTTCCTCTCTCTAAAAATCAATGGAAACATATTCTCGAGTGAGGATTAACAACAACAACAAAAAGATCAGCCTGGCCACTGTGTGAAACATGGAATGAAATGGGTCAAGGAGTTAGGAAGTCATCGTAGTAAACGAAACAAGACATGATATTAGCTAGGACTGGAATTCTGTGGCTATGGAGGTAAAGCCAAGTGGAAAGTTTTGAGTTGAACAAATGGGGAAGGTTGTTTTATTGGGATGCGTGACTTATGGAGGGAGGTAGAAGTACACAATATCTTTGGTAGGGTGGGAAATAAAGAGTTTTGTTTCCTACAAAATATGTTTGAAATCCTTTATAAATATTTAAGTGGCTATGTTAAATAGTTGTGCTGTGTATGTGTAGGTCTTGAGTTACAAATTTGGAAGTTATTAGCAGATAGGCAGTATTTAAAGCTATGGGAGTGGTAAGATGGGTCGAGGTCAATTGACATTTAGAAGAAGCCAGTAAAAGAGACTGACATGGAACAGTTAGAAAAGTAGAAAGAAAAATAGGAGAATATGATGGTGAGAAAGCTATGAGATCAAAAGTATTTCTAGCAAAGTGTAATCCCTGTTTGTATGGTACTTCAAGGTCAAGAAGAAAAAGTGACTTCTGAATTTGGCAACATGGAGGTTTTAGTAACCTTGACACAGTGACAATAGAATGACATGGATAAATGCCAGATAAGAGTGAGTTCAAAAGTGAATGGAAGCATTCATTGGTTGCTTCTTTTATGTGCCCTGACCAGGGATGGAACCCAAAACCTTGGTTCATTGGAACGATGCTCTAACCAACTAATTACCCAACCAATGCATAAATACATGGAACAACAAATTGATGTTTCTCTCTCCCTAAAAAATAAATAAAAATGGCTAAGATCACTTAAAAAAAAAAGGAAATGGAAGTTGAGGAAATGAAGACATTAAATGCTCTGTTCTCTTTGGAAAAGTTCTGTGAATGGGAGTAGAAAAATAAGCAGATAGAGATGAGGTCAGGAGGCTTCATTTATTTTTTTTCCTTTGAACGTAAGAGATTCTAAGGCACATTTGTATGATAGCTAGAATGATTCAGCAGAGAAGGAGATAAATGTTGGAAGAGAGTGCAAACTTTCAGGAGTAAAGTCCTAGGGGAGATGAGAAGAAGAGAACTAATGCACAAGGGGAGGACTTGGACTCTGCTGGGAGCAGCGACACCTGTCACTGCAACAAGAGGGAACATGAGAATAGATACAGGCAGATTTGTAGACTTGTATCGGAAGATGAGAGTTCCAGTCTGACACCTTAGAAGTCATTCTAATTCAGCCAGTTGTTTTTTGAAATTTGATGCACATATAATATGCTAATGTTATAATAGGTTAAAACTGTTTATCAGAGACAAAACTAGAAATTTAATCCTGTTAAAAGTTTTAAAGTTATTATCAATATACTTAATGTTCTAAACCAGTTTATTACTGGATAAATAAGAATATTTACCTACAGAGTGATAAAATTCAAAAACAAATTATTAAAAAGATCCATTATAAAATGTAGGGAACAAAAGGCTATTAGAAATTAATTTCTGGTTAATTAAAGCATCTTATTAAAGCATTTTAAGCTTCTCCATCATTGTTAAAAGGACTTGCTAAGCATGGAGGCATGCGTGTAGAGTGATAGTTGAGAACGAGTGACAGATGCAACTAGTATATGGCAGAAAACAAACTCTGATGTTTTAAATGCTAAGAACACTTTCACCCAGCAACTAACACTATGTTTTAATAAATTGTGACTATCTCATGGAGACTTATTTTACACTATTCTATGTGTGATTTTAGCAAAAACTTTGGAAAGGGAAGAGGTAGATTCAAATGTCATTGAAGAATTTTCTTCCTCACTATTTAACAGAACAAGGAAAAGAAAAAAGTGGAAAAGATTGCATTTTTGAAGAAAAAAAATTTAAAAAAATATTTTATTGATTTTTTTTTTTTCAGAGAGGAAGGGAGAGAGAGAGAGAGTTAGAAACATCAATGAGAGAGAAACATTGGTCAGCTGCCTTCTACACACTCCCTACTGGGGATGTGCCTGCAACCTAGGTACATGCCCTTGACTGGAATCGAACCTGGGACCCTTCAGTCCGCAGGCCGACGCTCTATCCACTGAGCCAAACTGGTTAGGGCTGAAGGAAAAAAAGTTAATTAAGTAGTCCAACCCTCACATAAAGGTAAAGAAGTCATATTTTATCTTTATAGAGAAAATTCTCTACTACACTGGATAGGAATATAATATACACATATATTCTATATATCACACATAGAAAAAATGTGTAATCACCTTAGTTGTAGGGAAGCAAGAACTCTTTCACTACTCCTGTCAACAGAGAGGTGACTTTAATTCCTTTCTCAGGTCCATATCCCTACTCTAATCACTATGGTCTGGCTTTCTTCTCTGGTCTCCAGTTAACACAACTGCCTTCACTGTGTTAGCATAGCAAACAAATGGCCACCAGGGAAGAAAGTAAATTGTTAACACCGGACACTCAACACTGCTTTTCTCTTTCTCTGTCCCACCCATTTCCCTGGCAGTGGCTTCTGGGAAAAAGAAAGAAGAAACTGGCTCATCATTAATCTTCTCAGGATTAACCTTCAATGAGACACAAAGAATATTCTAAACCAAGTTTTTTCCATGTCTGTTATGTTCTGGCTGATCCTTTTATATAACCTTGGACACAAACAGAATCCATTTAAAAATGTGGACAGGAAAATGTTCAGGATATTTCTTGTTTGGGTATTAATGAATAATCTTCTTTATTAAACCAACTAGTAGATAAAAATGATTCTCTAGAAGCACATAAATGCTTCCCACCCCCAAATTAACATAGTTTTTATAAAACCCCACATGATGTAGCAAAACTACATAGAAAAGCTAAGATTTATAGTACTGATTCACAGTTATGAGTAATTAATTTAAATAGTATAAGTGATTTAAACTACTAATTCATAGCTTTACCATTTTTTCCCTAAGAGATTCAGCCTTTGTAATGAAAATACCTGAGCAGGTTCTTCTGTTTGTTGTGAAGTAAGTTTTTCTTTCAATGCATATAACTGATATGTGAGGAAGTAACATTCTTTTCTCAGCTGTAGGATGATGTCTTGGGCTTCTCTCACTTTGGATTTTTCATTTTCCAAAGCTAAAACTAACATCTTGTTGTTGTCTTGGTAGTTTTTTAGCAGTGTAGAAGTGTTGGCTAAAAGAGGATACATTTTTTTTATTAGTTATTAAATTTAAACTTAAAAAGTGATGCAAAAGAACAGCATGAAAAGCTTACTGATTATTTGGCACGGTGCAACTACAAAAGACTTCCGTTTGCCAATCTCTGCCAAGTTTTTATTCCTTTTCTCTTTCATTCGTTTCTTTATTTCTTCAAGACTATCTTGAAAGGACTTTTTGAGGGTCCTTTCCTTGGCCATCTTCTGCCTAGGAATTTAAAACAATAAAAAATATTTCACTTTTAAAAAATATATTATCAAATATAAAGCAAGCTTGAAAGCCGAGGCTATTCATAAAGAATGATTAAACAGAGACTTAGTAACTGAAGAATTAGCTCAAAGTACATAGCTAACCTGGTAATAACCTAGATTTTGCAGCTTTTTACATCTTGTTGATATTTTTGGCATATTATCCTCTTCAAGTACTTTATAGGGAAGGTTTAATAAATATGGATTTCCAACCCAAAGACTGTAATATGCCACTTATTTACCCTTTAACAAATACTCTTTGGGGGCTTACCATATAGTAGGCACTATAGGAAATGCTTAATATTTAATATATATATATATATATATATATATATATATATATATATATATATAAAATAAATAAATAAATATATTTAATATATATTTAAATATATTTTATTGATTTTTTACAGAGAGGAAGAGAGAGGAATAGTTAGAAACATCGATGAGAGAGAAACATTAATTAGCTGCTTCCTGCACACCTCCTACTGGGGATGTGCCTGCAACCAAGGTACATGCCCTTGACCGGAATCGAACCTGGGACCTTTCAGTCCTCAGGCCGATGCTCTATCCACTGAGCCAAAAACGGTTAGGGCTTAATATTATATTTTGATGTCATTATTATTTATGTCTCCTACAGGCAATACCTATGACCAACTTTTAGTGTTTATTAGGCTTACAGCATTAGATGAGAGGCAAACATATATCTGGGCTTTGTTTTCCAGTTTTTCTCTATTATTTATCAGATTAGGTCACTTGATTAATTCTTTCTCTTCCACACTCTTTTAACTCAGTATTACTTTAGACATGCATACACTCTCACTAAAGTCAAAGTGATCTTCTGAGGTTTAAACTATGCAGCACTATATACCACTTTAATAGGCAATTATAACTGATAGAGCTAGAACCAGCAGGAACTGGTGCACAGAACCATGTCAGTGTCCTCAAAGTTTTCTAAAACTCAGGCCTGCTAATTCCCTGTACATCCTGAATATAGCAAACCAGAAATTAGCAAAAACATGCATTGACAGTGGAATATGCTATTGAGAATATTAATACATAAGTGTACTTAATGAGGCAAACCAGATAGGCTTCAGTGTTCTGCTACTAAGCTTGTCACACTACTTTCCATGAACATCTTTTACCTTACATTGCACTTGTGCAGATCTTACAATTGCAGAAAATACAGTTCTTTCCCACAACAATCTATGCAAACAATTTCACTACAAAGAAAGGCTACCTTCATCTCCTTAGTCAAACCTACTCCTGAAACTTACATTTTCTGGAGGATTTTCCACCAGGCCTTACTTATTTTCTCCTTTGCAGTGTCTGGGGCCTTAGGTATAGATTTTGTAGATCTCACTTAAATATTTCCTTCCTGCCGACATCAATAAAATATACACTGGCATGTCCCCAGTAGAGAAAGCACAACTATTTTATGAAGCACGTATGCTAAGTGGGTTGTATAACATATGGTACCACAATGTAGTTTTTGAAGTTGGAACTGGAGATGTTTGATTACAGATTAAGTACTAATCGACCAAGTTAGTTTCGTTAAGGTATTTTAAAAACCAAGTGTTATCTTACCCCCCCCCCCCCCAAACAACAACAACCTGTTATAAAATTTGGTCAACTTAAAATCACAAAACATTGCCGTGTCAGTTTTATTTCCTGTCTAGGCTGATGATGGCACTAGCAGGGAGTGTGGTGGAGAGAATGAATGAAAACAGACCGGTCACAGCGCGGGATGACAGCCGCGATCTGTGCTGGTGAGGGATCTGGATCCCAAAGAACGCAGAACGTTTGATCTGCGTTACAATTCCTCCGTCGTTCCTGCCGCCGCGGCACCAGGCAGGACAGCGGGACCCCGGTCAGGCCGGCTTCTCCGGGGGACCCGGCCGAGCAAAAGCACAAAACACAGCTGCCCGGCTCTGCGCTTTATGCTGAGACTGGCTTTTAACGACTGTAAATGTTTTGTTTACACATCGCTTAACACACACGATTCTGCAGGGCAGGAGGTTCCCGACCCCATGTATTTAACCGAAGAGGAAAGTGGATCATCGGGAAGCGTGGGTCGGGTGGCAGGACAAAGGCAGCCGGTTAGTCCGGCGCCGCAGCCTCGGTGTTTGGACACCGAACTTAGAACGACAGAGAGACCCAGCGGGGAGAGGAACCGGGGTCCCGACGCCTCGGATCCACGTGCGAACGTCGTGCGGCCTCCTCTGTCTCCGAGGGGCTTCAGGAAAGCCAGCGGGCGGAGGGGGGTGTGGGCGCGCCGCCGGAAAAGGGCCAGGAGACCCGCCTCCCACAGGTACGCCCGCAGCCGTACCTTGGCCGCCACTTCTGCCGCGTCTGTCTTCCTCCTCACATCCCAAGGCTCCGCCACAGCACCCGGCGGAGCGAGCCCCGGCCGAGCTCCCGGACCGCCAGCCCCGTCTCCCGTCACCCGCCGACTACCGCCACCACATTCGAAATTCGCATCCGCTCTCACCCATTGGCTGGCTGGGTGGCGGTCACGTGAGGCGGCGGCGCATTGCCCCGACGCAGGCGGAGCCCCGCCCCTCCGGGCGTCCTCACGTGACGCACTGTCGTCAAGCTTGCACATCCGGGCACCCGCCGTCCCAGTCCCCCCGGGAGGGCGGAGCTGGCTGTCAAGGCGGGTCGACCTGCCGGCACTTTTCTGCTCTGAGTTGTTGGCTTCTGGGGGTGGAGCCGCCCCCAGACCTTTGAAGGGTGGGTATTTTAGGGTTCAGAAGCTTCCTGTTTTAACGTTAGTTTTGCAGTGCCCCATCTTCGAGATTGTGCTCTAGGGTTCCCTCTTGTGAGAAGCATCTGTGTGGTTGGTGGCCCGCCCAAGCAGTCCAACTGCTGCTGCACGGAGGCAGCTTTTAGGGAGAACAATAGGGAGCAAATTTTGGATTCACAGGATATTATTGGGGGAAGTTGCAGATACCTGAAATATTCAGCGGCGGGTTATCTTTCTCTTTACCCGGCTACCCATGGCTCTTTCATCGTCAGGAAATGGCACCAGCATCCATCCAGTTCCCCACCGGGCAGACTGGGGAATCTTTCTGACTGATTGATTCTTTATTCTCCCTTAGCCTGTCAACGTCCAGTCAGTCACCCAGTCCTGTCAGTTCTATTTTCTAAGTATTTCTCACGTCCAGACGTCGCTATTTTCCATCCCCTAAGCCAGCCTGCTACCTAATCTCTGTCTATGAGCTGCGCAGGTACCTACTCGGACCGCTGGCCCCACTCCTTTATGTTCTTCATAGTGACATTTTGACTAAGCAGATGTGATTGATTATGAAACTCTTAAATTAAGGCTGCCCACGGCATCTAAGAACGCCTAGGAGGTGTTTGGTCCTGAAAGATCCCCATGATTTCTGGTTCCACCTCTTCTGCATTTTCTTTCGTTTCTTTGGGTTCCTCTTGCTGCTTTTGCCCGCACTGTGCTGTGCACCAAGAAGGGTGTTTCCTTCCATTCGCCCCCCCCAACCCCCGCCCCCAGTCCCACTTAACTCTTATGCATGCTGCAGGTGTCATTGTCAAGGTAAATTCTTCCAGAAGCCTTACCTGACCTCAAAGCTCCCTGCTTAAGTACCCTGCTTTGTGCTTCCTTAGTGCCATGCACGTTCCCCTGGGTTACCTTGTGGCACTGACTTTTGTCATTCATTGCCTGTTTATTCAAGTTGAATAAGGGTAGGAACTATATCTGCCTGTTCATAGTTAAATCTTTAGCATCTGTTTAGCAATTTGAAGTAAGTTGGTAAATATTCACCGGGACAATGAAGCAATGGATAAACAACCTAAGCAAGTGCTTTGAATTTAGGCATTCAATTTATTAAAGTTGTTTTTGTTTTTATTGTTTTTAAAAACACACAATTAGTGGGGTAATCACATTGTAAGGTATAAAAATGTTAAAGCCTTATATTGCACATCTGGAACTGATCTAATCAATATAAGATCGTATACTATTTATTTTTTAAGTAAAAAGAAATTTTAAGAAAGATAACTAACATTTACACCCTCACCCTAGTCTAAGCCTCACCTCATTCCTTCCTGGTTTAAGTGGAAGAGATTAGAACATCCTTCTCTAGCCAACAACAACTTGTTCTCCAGTGTCATCCACCAGACTGCCTCCATTAGTCCTCAGTTTGCTACACCTGGGCAGTGTGACTCCTATGTGCAGAAGAATCAAGAAGGAGGGAGCAGAGAGGTTTTTTAATTACTTGAGGCCAGAGGGTATGAAGTGGAAGGTGAGAGCAGGGCTGGATTCATGGGCGTGTAACCTGTTTTCACCCAAAAGGCCCTGCAGTTAGTTTAATGCTCTGCTCTTGCCATCTTGAAATGCTTAATAATTTCTCTTTGAATTTGTGACTTGTAAGTGAAGTCTGATGAGACAGTGGAACATGCACATGAATATATGAGATACATATGTGTGTCTGTAACTGCCTTTTGCTGCCTAATTGCCATACCGTGTGCAGGGTGCTTGCTAAATGGCTTCCATGATACACTTACTTTGTACTTGGGGCCATGTGTTCAGAAGGGCTTCACACTTGGTTTAATACTCTGTGGCCTTCTTGTAATTCTTAGCAGTTTTATCTTTGAACTGTGTACTCACTTTGAATCCCATTGAACTTTCATGTTTTTTAGCCTAAAGAAACTATTAAAATCTAATCTGAGATTCTTTATTACCAGACAATTTTAAGAAACTAAAAGTTGACTTTATGGAGCCAATAAAGCCCTTTGGATATTAGCAAAACTTTAAGTGAAATGTCATCTTTAAAAATGTGCATAAAATTACTATTCTTGCTATATGTGTTTAAAACTAGGCCAAATTTAATGAGACTAGGACTTATTTTACAAATGAAATAGGGTTACTGTGAATATCTTTGGTAAAAATGGGATGACTCTAGAGAGAAAAATTGTATTGCAATAGAAAACTTGTGTACCCATTATCAGATTCTGGTCCTATTCACTGTCTTTGAGGTTTTGTTATCTACCTGCAAACTGGACTGGATCCTGAATTCTTGTAGTTTCCCCTAATATCTGGCTACAACTCTTCCAACCAACATTTCCAAATTTCTCCCACCTTTTAGACTTAGAATCACTAAACCTAAAGCTATCCTTTTCGCCATACTCTAACTAAAAGGGGACCACTCAATATAAACTTCAGAGACATCACCACGATGGGTCATATATGTGCCTTCTTCATGCCTATGTCTGTGTAGGCCACTCACAGAGTTCACCAGAACACACTGACATCACCAGACATTCAAACTGCAAACTAGGAAAATTCATCAGATTGAAACTGTCATCATTCTGCCACCTAAAGATGTTTGATCAAAAAAAAATAAAAGATAGTTTAAAAAATCTATAGGCCAAATGTAAAATTAAAAAAAAAAAGATGTTTTGATCTCAAACCTAGAAAATTTCTTTTTTTTTTTTAAATTTCTTTATTGATTAAGGTGTCACATATTTGTCCTCATCCCCCCATTCCCATCCCACACCCCTCCCCATGGATGCCCCAACCCTCTGTTGAACTTAAGCATTGGTTAGGCTCATATGCATGCACACAAGACCTTTGGTTGATCTTAGAAAATTTCTTGACTGATTGATCTTTAGACTCTGAAACTAAGTTTATGATTTGCTCCAACTATTAACCTTTTTTCTCTTGTTTCCACAGAAATACCTCTTGTTAAATACCTGAGTGCTTACACCACATAGTTCTACTTAGGTGGAAGCTCATCTGCAATACTACCTCTTAAAGGTATGTATGTATAGGAAAAAAAAACATATATATAGGGTTTGGTACTATTTGTGGTTTCAGGCATCCACTGGGGAGAGGGGGGTCTCCCCCCCTCCACTTAAAGGGGACTACTATACTTTAAAAAATCCATAGTGGGAGTACACTTAAAACAATTTGAGACATGTAGTAATTAATCATCACAATAGAAAGTGGTTATTCCCCTTACCTCTTTTCTTTTAAAAAAAATATATATTTTATTGATTTTCTTACAGAGAGGAAGGGAGAGGGATAGAGAGTCAGAAACATCGATGAGAGAGAAACATCGATCAGCTGCCTCCTGCACACCCCCTACTGGGGATGTGCCCGCAACCAAGGTACATGCCCTTGACCGGAATCGAACCTGGGACCTTTCAGTCTGTAGGCCAACGCTCTAGCCACTGAGCCAAACCGGTTTTGGCCCCTTACCTCTTTTCTGAAGTATGTTATTCTCTTCAAATATTGGGAATTACTTATTGCTATGGTGTGAATGGTGTTTCCCCAGCCCCCAAATTCACATGTTAAAATCCTAATGCCCAATGTGATGGTGTTAAGAGGTAGGATGTTTGGGAGGTACTTAGGTCATGAAGGCAGAGTCCTCACGAATGGGATTAACGCTGTTATAAAAGAGACTCCCCCAGAGCTCCCTGGTCCCTTCCACCATGTGAGGGCACAGCAAGAAGTCCCTATCTATGAACCAGGAAGCTCTCAATAAACACTGAATCTGTCAACACTATGGTCCTGGGATTCTCAGCCTCCAGAACTCTGGGAAATAAGTTGCTATTGTGTAAGCCACTATGGTATTTTGGTATAGCAGCCTGAATGAACAAACACACATATTAAGAGAAATAATTCTCCAAAACCGGTTTGGCTCAGTGGATAGAGCGTCAGCCTGTGGACTGAAAGGTCCCAAGTTCGATTCCGGTCAAGGGCATGTACCTTGGTTGCGGGCACATCCCCAGTAGGGGATGTGCAGGAGGCAGCTGATTGATGTTTCTCTCTCATCGATGTTTCTAACTCTCTATCTCTCTCCCTCTCTGTAAAAAATCAATAAAATATATATATTTTTTTAAAAAAGAGAAATAATTCTTAGCACACTGATAATATTCCATAAATAAAGAGGAAAAGGTATACATAGGCCTTAATCTAGTTGAGAAAACAAGGTACAGACTTGTTATGTAACAGGAAGTTATGTAACAATTATTTAATAACCAAGAAAGCTAATGACCTAAGATAATAAGGAAATGAATATTGCCAAGACAGAGTTAGAAAATGAATGTTGCAGGGGGCGGGGGCGAGTTAGAAGGGGTCAATGGGGAAAAAAGGGAAATCTGTAACACTTTCAACAATAAAGATACATTTTAAAAAGTAAAGTTATTTTACAAAACTTAAAAAAGAAAAGAAAATGAATGTTTCGCCCTGGCAGGCATGCTCAGTGGTTAGAGCGTTGGCCTTCACACCAGAGGGTTGCAGGTTCATTTCCTGGTCAGTGGCACCTACCTGGCTTACGGTTTGATCCCGCCCCTAGTCTGAGTATCTCACACATCGGTGTTTCTCTTTATTGCTTCCCCTCTCTCCTCCCTTCCACTCTCTAAAAATCAGTGGAAAAAAAAAAAATCCTCACTCCTTGGGTGAGGAAAAAAAAAAAAAGAAAGAAAATGAATAGTTGAGGAAATTGAAGTGATGGAGTGACTTTAATGAAGATTTTATTCATTCACAGAACAAATGCATTTTTAAAAACTAAGAGACTACTCTTGCCTACCTGATATCTCTTCTTCTCTTTTCCCTCAATAATAGAATTTCTATATTGTTAAGGTAGCAGTGTGCTCGGTTATAATGAACATTTCAAACCTCCTTTTCACAGGAATGGTTAATGTACATGGAAGGCCTTGTATAGGGAACTATGTAAATTCCAGGACATATTTTCTTAAGCTTGGAGCTTAAGCAGAGTCTAAGTCCGAAACCAATTATAGTAAAAAAGGTTTTATTTTTCATGCCACATTTTTATCATGCTGAACTTATTTGTTTCAGTGTCTGTCTTTCCTAAAAGTCATAAGCTCTAGGAGGACAGGACCCATGTCTATTTTGTTTTATATGGGATCCCTGAAGAGGCACAAAATAAATATTTGTTGTATGAATGAATGAACTAATGAATGAAGCAATGACTGTTGAATTTTGTGTTGAGAAGGATTCTGAGTTAGTACTCTCTCAAGGGAAATAATGTCCTTGAAAAGTTATTGTGACTGTCATAGGTATGCCACAGGGGAGGGAGTGTACACATGCCAGAGATGGGTCATTTTCATTAAAGCTTTATGCTATTAACACAGAACATAATGTTATACTATTTTAATGCTGTTTGACTTTATGTGTTGATGTAATGAACTAGTAAACACTTATGTATAAGTAAAACAGTTAAGAGCATTAAAGGAATAAAAAGAATGTTAAATTTGGAATAAAATTAGTTTGTTTAGCTCAATCTCCTTCAAATGATAGATTTTGGAGGTTAAATGATTTATTGAAGGTCTCACAGTTTCTTGAAGTGATTTCTTATATTCTCCCCCGACCCCCAGCATGTTCCTGCCTCACCTTATTAACCACCTTATCTCACCTAATTTAACTACTCATTACAGAGCTATATGGCTAATTATTCTAGCACAAGGGAGAGATAGAAACAACAGAGTCTGAAGTTTCATTTGCTCTCTTCTTCCAATATCTTCTCACATCATTTTTTATTAATTCAAATTAATTGTAAGTACACAAAGATCAAAACTCTTATATAGCTTTCCATTAAAAAAAACTGAATCATACACACTCAATTATATATTTTGCTTAGAAACATTCTACGTTCATTTCTGTTATACAAAATAAACCTTGTGGTTTATTCTTTTGATATTATTTTCTAATTTCTTTTGTGAACAACTTTCTTCAAATAAACAGAATTTTTCTTGGCCCTATGATTGCTGAAAGACTAGAATGGAAATGTGTACTGAGAGAAGTTTTGCCTTAAGATGGCACTGTGTGTTAGAGAAAGAAGCAAATTGCAAAGGAGGTACAACAACTAGAATATGATTTCTAGAGTAGTCAAGAGGTGCCCATACAGTTGCAAAACCCCAAACTAATTAATTCTTAGATTTTTCTATGGCAGTCCTATTATATTAGCACTAGTGGCCCAGTGCACGAAATTCGTACATGGGGGGCAGGGAGGGTCCCTCAGCCTGGCCTGCACCCTCTCTATCTGGGATCCCTCTCACAATTCAGAACCACTGGCTCCTAAGCGCTCATCTGCCTGCCTGATGCTCCTAACTGCTCTCCTGCTGGCCTGATGGCCCTAACTGCTCTCCCCTCCTGGCCTGATCCCCCTAACTGCCTAACTGTTCTCCCCTGCCGGCCTGATCCCCCTAACTGCTCTCCCCTCCTTGTCTGATCCCCCTAACTGCCTATCTGTACTCTCCTCCTGGCCTGGTCCCCCTAATTGCCTATCTGTTCACCCCTCCTGGCCTAAAACCCCTAACTGCCTATGTGCTCTCCCTTTCTCTCCGTGTCTTCAGACCCTGGTGCAGGAGTGCTAAGAGCTCTCTGCCAAGGCCCCACCCCCGTCCTGATGCACCCGCTCTGGGCCGGGTGGTGCCATGGGCCTGTGCGCGCCTCCGCCAGGGGGCCACCCCCTGCGGCAGCCTCACGTCCTGGTGGTGCAAGTCCCCGCCCCCATCCCTGCCCACCAGCTCCTGTGCACGCACAGCCTGGTCATGACTGTGACACCATTAGGACCAATTAGCATATTACCTCTTTATTATATAGACTAGAGGCCTGGTGCACGAAATTCGTGCAAGGGGGTGTGTCTCTCAGCTCAGCCTGTACCCTCTCCAATCTGGGACCCCTCGAGGGATGTCCAACTGCCCGGTGGGATTGGGCCTAAATGGGCAGTCGGACATCCCTCTCACAATCCAGGACTACTGGCTCCCAACTGCTTGCCTGCCTGCCTGATCACCCCCTAACCACTCCCCTGCCAGCCTCATCGATGCCTAACTGCTCCCCTGCAGGCCTGGTCACTCCCAGCTGCCCTCTCCTGCCAGCTCAGTCACCCCTAACTGCCCTCCCCTGCTGGCCTGATTGCCCCTAACTGCTCTCCCCTGCTGGCCTGGTCACCCCCAACTGCCCTCCCCTGCATGCCTGGTCCCATCCCAACTGCCCTCCCCTGCAGGCCTGTCCCTCCCAACTGCCCTCCCCTGCAGGCCTGGTCACTCCCAACTGTCCTCCCCTGCCAGCCTGGTCGACCCCAACTGCCCTCCCCTGCAGGCCTGGTCCCTCCCAACTGCCCTCCCCTGCAGGCCTGGTCCTCCCCAACTGCCCTCCCCTGCAGGCCTGGGTCCCCTCTAACTGTCCTCCCCTGCAGGCCTGGTCACCCCCAACTGCCCCTCCCTTTCAGGCCTAGTCTCTCCCAACTGCCCTCCCCTGCTGGCCTGAATGCCCACAACTGCCCTCCCTCCCCTGCTGGTCATCTTGTGGTGGCCATCTTTGACCACATGGGGGTGGCCACCTTGTGTGTTGGAGTGATAGTCAATTTGCATATTACCTCTTTATAATATAGGACTAGTGGCCTGGTGCATGAAATTCGTGCACGGTGAGGGAGTGTTCCTCAGCCGTCCTGCACCCTCTCCAATCTGGGACCCCTTGAAGGATGTCCTACTGCCGGTTTACAGGGATTGGGCCTAAACTGGCAGTTGGACATCCCTCTCACAATCCGGGACTCCTGGCTCCAGCTGCTCACCTTCCTGCCTGCCTGCCTGATTGCCCCTAACCACTCTGCATGCCGGCCTGCTCGCCCCCAACTGCTCCCTGCTGCTGGCCTGCTTGCCCCCAAATGCCCCCCCGCCAGCCTGATCACCCCCAACTTCCCCCCCTGCTGGTCTGCTCGCCCCCACTTGCCCTCCCCATTGGCCTGCTCACCCCCAACTGTCTCCTTGCTGGCCTGCTTACTCCAAACTGCCCCCCCCACTGTCCTGATCACCTCCAACTGACCCTCACTGACGGTCTGCTCACTCCCAACTGGCCCCCCTGCTGGTCTGCTTACCCCCAACAGCTCCTGCCATCCCATCCTGGCCTGATCACCCCCCCAGCGCCCCAAGGTCCCAGCTCCTCCTTTTTTTCTTTTTCTTTTTTTTTTTTCAGTGCCTCCTTGAGCGGAGGCCAGGGCGGGCTGGAAGCAAGTATCTAGTATTTATTTATCTTCTATAATTGAAACGTTGTAGCCTTGAGCGGAGTCCAGGGCAGGCCAGGGCGTGTGGGAAGCTTGGCTTCCTCCATCACTGGGGGCAACCCAAGCCTCCTGCTTGCTCCAGCTCCGTGGCCAGCCACCATCTTGGTTGGGTTAATTTGCATACTTGCTACTGATTGGCTGGTGGGTGTGTCTTGGTGTAGCAGAGTGATGGTTAATTTGCATGTTTCTCTTTTATTAGTGTAGATTATATAGAATGGCTAGTTTCAAATGAAATTTATCAGCTTCATGTGCAATGTGTAACAATAGGAAAAAAAAGAGAATTATTTTCCAGCATTTTTGTGTTTTAAATATTACGTTGCTCAAATAGAAATGCAGTGTTTATTTATTTGTATTTATTTATTTATTTAAATATATTTTTATTGATTTCAGAGAGGAAGGGGGACAGAGAGAGAGATAGAAACATCAATGATAAGAGAGAAACATTGACCAGCTGCCTCCTGCATGCCCCACACTGGGGATCAAGCCCTCAACCTGGGCATGTGCTCTGACCGGGAATCAAACCATGACCTCCTGGTTCATGGGTCGATGCTCAATCTTTGAGCCACACTGGCTTGGAGAAATGCAGTGTGTATTAATAGCATCAGCTTTTGGTCACGATATAGTATGGAGTTGTAATTAAAATAAAAAATGGTTAACTCTAGATGTAGATTATACAATTAAATTGACTTGTTGCAGAACATTACATAGTGAATTATTCCTATTAACAGTGGTCAGCTAACTCTGACTGGGAGGGTGTAAATGTGAGCTGAGGAAGTAAGTTTTGCCTTACTGAAGAGTCAGATTGGGGTGGTCAGATCTTGAAACTTTTTCACTGGGGAACTTGGTAAAGAGCTCTCCATGGGATTGATTGATGACATGGTGGTATCTCAGTTCAATTCCCCCCTCTGCCTAATCCTGCCTACTTCACTTCCCAGATAGTTGATCCTGAGAGCACTCTCCAGTAAAATTTCTATATGCAACTCTCCTCAGCATCTGCTTTCCAGGGAACCTGATCTAAGTAATTTGCCCTCTGTGAAGGACTGCAAGGAGCCCCCTCTACTTTTAAATGTCTTGTTTTATAAAGCTAACCTCACCCATGATCTTCTGGAGCACTTTGCTCTCTTGTGACTTCCCCATCTTTGCTGCAATAGCTTGCCTGTAAACGGCAGGAATGAATTTCATGTGGGGGCCTTTATCTGTATCCTTGCTTGGGAATTTTTTACTCCAAATAGTTGCCCACAATTTTCCACATATGGTAATTTTTCTAAAAGAAGTTAGTTATTATTAAAGGAGAATATTATTTGGTCCTTTTTTATAGTGGCTCACAAAAAATGGTATTTATGTATTTTATTATTGGAAACAGAATCCAGAGAATACCATAAGGCGAAATGTGTTAGAAACATCAGTTCTTCATTCACATATACAGCAAACCTTCAACACTGTGTAATTTGTTCCAACATTTGTTTCTTCATTCTTCTATAATGCTTTCCATATATCATCCAACAATATTTGCTGACAAAGATATACATTTTAGGTCTCACCACATGCTTTTTGGGGGTTATTATTTCAGCCATTTTAACTGTGACAGAGCAACTGTTTCCCCAATGGACATGGCTGTACTTTTTACCTTTGTCTTAAAATCAGAAACCTCAAAAGAAGCTTCTAAATATTTATTACCACATTTCACGACACTTTGTAAAATCCTATATTTAGTGTTGCATGACTTTATCAATCCCTGAAAAATTGTAATGGCTTTTCTTCAGGTATGAGATGCTTAGTTTTAATACATCCTACTATTATTTATGGCAGCATGCTAACATTTGCTACTGCTATTTCTGGCAGTATGGCAAACTAGATTACCCAGAAATCTTCCTGTTATAAAATACACCTGCTAGATAAAATGTAAAGAAATATAATTTTTAAATGTGTAGCTGAGCTAGAAAGCACGTAAGGAAATTCCCAATGGGCTAAAAAGGAAGTATACACTGAAAACGAGAGCCAAACTACACTAGATGGTGTGACAGCTGAGGAGTGGGTTCAGGAGAGGGAGATGGAATCTTGTCTCAGTCATACAGAAGTTTAGATCTTAGTGCCTACACAGGAATAGGAGAAAATACTGTGGGATTCCATGAGTTTAAGATTGCATCTGACATCACCATAGAAAGCTGGGGCCTTTGAAGAGTCACTCTAGCAAAACTATCTAGTCACTGGTACAGAATAGTGTCTGAAGAATATTTGCATGCCTTCCTTTAGATTTTAGATAGAAAAAAACTTTCTTGAAAATCTATAACTATATCCCTATTGAGTTGGGATTACAATATTTGTATCTGTATGGTTCTGGGAACTTTAAGCCAATAAGTTAACATGAAAGGTGTGAGATTGTGAAAACCCTGGGCATTTGGCAAAGTAAATGTAAAACTTCTCTGGAGGAACTCCCTTAATCCAGAGAGTACAAGGTTCCCAGCAGTAGAGTTCTGAAGGGTGCTGAAGAGTTCACAATACAAAATTACAGAGCACAAAGGAAACAACATGCCACCAGTGAGAGTCAGCATACTCAATAAGCAGCAGTAATATAATATCAAGAACTTTATATAAAAGAACTCTGGGTAGTAAAGAAAAAAATAAGTGTGCTTAAAATAGTTAAGGATATAATTGGAATAAAAACCATGAAAAAGAAGCAGACACCATGAAAAAGAACAAGAAGACTTGAAAAAAAGAAACAAATACAACCAAATAGAACTTTTAAAAATGGAAAATATAGCCACTGACATTAAAAACTCAGTGGACAGCCGAAGCCGGTTTGGCTCAGTGGATAGGGTGTCAGCCTGCGGACTCAAGGGTCCCAGGTTCGATTCTGGTCAAGGGCATGTGCCTTGGTTGCGGGCACATCCCCAGTAGGGGGTGTGCAAGAGGCGGCTGATAGATGTTTCTCTCTCATCGATGTTTCTGACTCTCTATCCCTCTCTCTTCCTCTCTGTAAAAAAATCAATAAAATATATTAAAAAAATAAAAAGAAATAAAAACTCAGTGGACAGATTAAAAAGTAGCTTTGACCCAGCTAAAGACAGAATTAATACACTGGAAAATAGATCTAATTGGAAATTGTGATGCAGTTACTTTAATTTTGCTTTTGGACATCTGGCGGGTTATTTGAAGTGAAAGCCTGTTTTGAGTTATTCCCTCAACTCTTGTTCTGCTTTAGTGCACAAATCTCATGCATTTCTGGCTTCTTCCCCTCTCAGTATGTATTGCTATGAGTGGACCATTTTGCCAGAGATAGTCCTACATGTTGCATACTCTAATATCCTAAATGAATCTGCTTTCTTATTGATAAAGGATAATATTTGATAATATTGAAAGAAGCTGCAGTTTAGATCACTGAGCCAGTATTGGTTATCCTGCAGGGAAATAAGAAAACTAGAGATAGGCAAATTAGTCCCGGGTTTAAAAAAAGTGGATAAAGCAGATTTTATAAAATAGATAACCTAAATTTGCTCACTAAAAAGATTCTAAATAAGATAAAGTAATTTTAAACAATTATATTAAGAAGAATTGTAGTAACAATTATATTAAGAAACTCAGGAATTAACTTTGATTCAAAAGAGCAAGTTATTCTATCTATCTATCTATCTATCTATCTATCTATCTACCTATCTACCTACCTATCTGTCTATCATCTATCTAATTTACTGATAGATTAATAGAGTGTTATAGATAGAATATACACAAATTCTTCTAGGCAAGTTAGATAAATGTGCATTATGTTAGTTAAGGTGCAGGGAATAGAAACTATTTTAAGTATTTTAAAAATATATTTTATTGACTTTTTACAGAGAGGAAGGGAGAGGGATAGAGAGTTAGAAACATCGATGAGAGAGAAGCATCGATCAGCTGCCTCCTGCGCACCCCCTACTGGGGGTGTGCCCGCAACCAAGGTACATGCCCTTGACCGGAATCGAACCTGGGACCTTTCAGTCCGCAGACCGACGCTCTATCCACCGAGCCAATCCGGTTTCGGCTATTTTAAGTATTTTAAAGGGAAAAGAATCTACCATATTTCATCAAAACTTTATCAGTACTAACTGGTTTGGCTCAGTGGATGAAGCGTTGGCCTGCAGATGGAGGGGATCCCAGGTTCGATTCCGGTCAAGGGCACGTTTGGATTGCAGGCTCCTTCCTGGTTCAGGCTCTGGTCAGGACGCATGCAGTAGGCAACCAATCTATGTGTTTCTCTCACATTGCTATTTCTCTCTGTCTTCCCCTCTCTCTAAAAATCAATGGAAAAATATCCTCGGGTGAGGATTAAAAAAACCAAAAAAACATTATCAACTGTCAGATGCCTCATTATTTCTAAGAAATTCAAAGTGTTATCAAACTATGACAAAATGCCTTACTGAATCTTGAGTGAATTGCTTACTTTAGCCTTTTATTGTTTTGAAGTTACTTCATTTATTTTGAGTGATTGATTATTTCTACTGCTTTCGGTTTCACGGTTTCATTGTTTGACATGAGATAGGCAATTCTCTTGCACTAATCTCAGTAACAAAACTGGGGAGCTCTGCTACAAGGTGGGGCTAGCACACCACAACCCAGGGGCCAGATTTGTAGGTAAAGTTTAACTGGAGCAGAACCATGCCCTGGTGCTTCTCTATAGTCTACGGCTCCTTTTGTGCTATCACAGCAGAGTTGAGTAGTTATAGCAGAGGTTGTATGACTCCCAAGGAAAGGCTGGCCCTTTATAAAAAAAAATTTGCCAACTGCTACTAGAGGGAAATATGTAAGAACTACCACTTTCTGATACCGTGGCACACTATACCAAGTCTTTATGTGGAGTAAAAAAAAAAAAAAATCTTATCCAACAAAAACAATATTATCCAAAAAAATCTTATCCAAAAAAAATCTCTTATCCAACATGGCCAGGATGAATGTTAGTTGATTAATTGAATCATCCAGCCAGTCAACAAATAAATATAGAGAAACTACCACTGACCAGACAACTTATTTAAGGGGCTTGGAATCAGGTAGTAAACAAATCACTGTTTTTACGGAGCTTATATTCTAGTTGGCTAGGGTAGGGCAGGCAGGATAGAGGGCAATAGAGGAGAAGAAAGTAACTGAATTAATATGTGCAACAGATATGTCAGCTCATGATAAGTATGTGTGAAAAATAAAACAAGGAAGGAAGTGCTGGAGGCAGGGCTTTAAATGGAAAGCAGGGAAGTCAGGGAAGCCTCCCAAAGGAAATGGCGTTGGAGTGAGGACCCGAAGGAGGTGAGGACAGGGTTTGCAGGTGGAGGGAAAAGCCCTGCAGAGGCAGTAAGGGGGGATTTGCAGCACGTTTTGATGAAAAAGTAAGAAGGTGCGTGTGTTTACAAGAGAGAAATAAGTAGGAAATAAGACCAAACAGGTAAGAAAAAATGGGGACGGGATGGTGCAGATGATATGCCGCAATGCAGTCTTTGGTTTTTCCCGCGAGGGGAGAAGCTGTTGGAGAGTTTTGAGCAGAGGGGTAATATGAACCTTCTTAACTGGACGCCTCTGCTGCTTTGTTGAGAATAGATGGAAATGGAGCAAGACTAAAAGCCCATTAGATAGGGCTTTGGAGGCAATTAAAGAGCACTTATAATAATCCACGTATGAATTGGTGATAGACCATCAAGGTGGTGATGAAGATGGTGAAAAGCTATATGCAAACTTTTCATGGTGGAAACCTTTGAATATATAAAAAATTGAGAGAATATAATAAATGCTTCCAACTTCAAAACATGATTAACTTAGGCCTAGTCATTTTTCATCTATAACCCACTCAGTTTTCTCCTACCATTTTATTTTGAAGAAATCCCAAACAATTCTGGATCTATTTTGAAGGTAAAACAAACCAGATTTGCTGTCAGTTTAGATATGGAGTATGAGATTCAAGGGTTATTTCTAGAGTGCCAGGAAAGATGGAGCTGAGACTGAGATGGGAAAGACTAAAAGTGGAAAAGAGCTTTTTCCAGTGGGAGTGAGAGTGGAAATCTGGAGTTTGGATTTTTACAGAATAGTTTGAGATGTCTATTAGCTATTCAAGAAATGAGATCTTTACAAGCAGTGGGATATATCATCTATCTATCTATCTATCTATCTATCTACCTATCATCTATCTTTTTCTATATTTATCTATCTCTATGTCGAGATATATCCAGACTTTTTAGTGTGGAAATTTGGAGGGGGGCATTCTTTATAATTGGCATCTACTGACCTCTCCCATTACATTTTGCTCCAATTCTCCATAGGCATTGAGCCCTCTTTTGGCCCTTTGAATGCCAGAAACTTCAAAATGTTGTTGAATACTAGAAACATGTGGGGGAGATTAAAAAAATCCTGATGCTCAGGTTGCATCCCATACTCTTAGGTATATCAGCAATATCTGGGGTGGAGCGAGGCATCAGTTCTTTTTTAGAATTTCCAGATGATTCCAATATGCAGCAGAGTTTGGAAATGGACTTCTGTAGCTCCTGGCTACTCCCAAGTGTGGTTCTCTACCCAGCAAATGTGTCCTCCCATCAGCAGCGTTGGCCTCGCCTGAGAGCTTGTTAAAAATGCAGAAGCTCAGGTCTCACCCTGCCCTCCTGAATCAGAACCTGTGTTTTAACAAGCTCTTCCAGGGATTTCTGTTTACCTGACTGTCTGAGAAGCACCATGTCGATCTCTTGCCTTTATGTCTTTGCAGAAGCCATCTTCTCTGTCAAGTTGTCTGCCTCCCCATCCTGCTGCCTCATTCTCACTTATCCTTTAAGATTGACCTCAGGCATCTCTGTTCCTCCCTCTTCTCCCCCCTCCCACGCTCCCCCACCTCTTTCTCCTGGGAAGACTTTCTTATCCTTCCACATACTCAAGGCTATTCTTCTGGGGACACCCTGTATTGACATTGGTTATATCCCTGTTATAGTTTACTGTAATTGTTTAGCCAATAGTCTCCTAGGCTAGGAACTAACAGTGGCAGAGATTACATCACTGGTAGTGGGTGCTTGGTCAGTGTTGAACTGAGCAGTGTCTATCAGTAAGGTGGAAATCAGTCAGAAGGGACTCACATGTCTAGATGGCAAGTTTCTGGATCTGCCCGATCAAATCATTGGAGAGACTGGCTCTAACAAACAGCAGGCCTGCTGTGTGTGAGCTCTGACCTTGCGACTGCATGATGCTGTTAATTATCTTTTATCTTCCTTGATAGGAGGGAGACTGTGGCGTGCTAGGCAATAACTTCCTCATCGCTGTGGTGGAGAAGGAGGGGTTAGGATAGTTTGGGTTTCTTTTAAGACTTTATTAAAATTATTCCCTATGATAACTTCTTTTCTTTTTTTTATAAACTCATTCATTACTTTTTAAAATATATTTTTATTGATTTCAGAGAGGAAGGGAGAGGGAGAGAGAGATAGAAACATTAACGATGAGAGAGAATCATTGATTGGCTGCTTCCTGCACGCCCCCTACTGGGGATCAAGCCCACAACCTGGGCATGTGCCCTTGACTGGAATCGAACCCGGGACCCTTCAGTCTCCAGGCCGATGCTCTATCCACTGAGCCAAACCAGCTAGGGCATAACTTCTTTTCTTAATTGTGTAATCAATACACAGGAAATATATGTAAGTTAAACCATTATCCTGTACACCCTAAACTTATACAATGATGTATATCAATTATATCTTGATAAAACTGAAAAAAAAAACCCCACAAAAATATAAATTATTTGTAATTCTGTCATTGGTATATAGTAGCATCTCTCTCTAGCTCTGTTTGGGGTCATCCCATTCTCAATGCAGTGGCTGCTACTTGGAGATGTCGGTGACAGCAGCTGTCCTTTCCCCTAGAGGAGAATAAAAACGCAACCTCCTTTCCTCCTAGTCTCTGGCCCAGTTACTGTGGGTGATTGTTCCTTTGGTTGATGACAAGGTGACTCCAGACTAAAATGCACTTTTTATTCTTAGATATAATTTTCAGGTTTGGAGGGGAATTGTGTGTCATGGGGAAGACAGAAGCAAAGGCTCTTGTGATTAATGGAAAGAAAGAAGTCTATTTTGCCTTTAGTCCCTTTCTTTGTTCCTTGGTCTGTCTCATTCTCCCTTATCCATTGTCCTGCACTGACCATTGTGATTGTGTGACCACCTACAGCTTCTTCATCTATTTATCAGTATGGTTCATACGTCCCAAACGACAGCAGAGACATTAGGAAGTATAACTTAAACAGGGAAGATGACCAGTCTTTCTTATTGTTCTTTGGCATTTGTGTTGTTTTAAATTACTTTTTCTTGCTAATTATCCTGGGAGACAGTGAGTGTAAAGGGCCTTACATTTGACTACAAATGAAGTCAGAGAAGGCTGGTATCTTCTATTTGCAGAAATGAATTTTTAAAAAATGAATCTTCTGAAGAGTACATTAATCTTTTCATTAGAATGGGAAAAATTTCTGTGAAGGGTGGCATGCTGAATGCCTTAAAGAAAAACTTCAAAGGAGATGCCTGACGAAAGTGTAACAAGGATTTCTTGAGGCTTATATGAATGTAGAGTAAGAGGCATCTATTGTTTCCAGCCTGTTCAGTTTTTCTCTTTCTCTTTTCTATATTGTACATCTGTCATCTTTTTTTAAAAAAAACCTGTATTTCAAAACCCTTCACCTCTTTCAGTCCAAAGAAATTTCTGAGAAGTCCTATTTGTGATGGAAAGATGGATTTGCATAATAAAATATAATTCATAAAGATAATTTGAGCATAAAGTAGACCAGAAGATTATCTTTTCTAGAGCTGGAAGATGAATTTGGCAAGTTTGACATATATGTATAAAAATCATATAGCATATATTTGTGAGAAATGAGAGTAGATATAAATATTCTTTTTGAGTAGTCCAGATAATTAGAAAAGAAGTAGAGGGGGAGGGACCCACTAGAAATAAGAAGATATAATTTCATGTGTAATCAGAAGAAATGTGCCAAGTAACTCACTAATTCAAATAGTCAAGAAAAATCTAGGAAAAGTCCTAGGAAGCATAATTAGCTATTAAGTTGAAACATTTGCAAAATATCACAGTTATAAATTACAATTTTTCCTCCAAGAGACCTGAGTGATGCTTTATCAACAAATCCCAAAATATTTTCAGGAGGTCTCAACAGGAAATACTTGTACTTGATGCAGGTCTTTTCACCTAGAGGGGGAAGTGGTTTACTTTGAAAGGTTCATTTCTTATTTTTATTTTAAAATTGAATTTATTGGGGTGACATTGGTTAATAAAATGATATATGTTTCAGGGGTACAATTCTATAATACATCATCTGTATATTGCATTGCATGTTCACAATGCAAGTCAAGTTGTCTTCCTCACTTCTCATTTTTTAAAAGCTTTCTGGAAGTCTGCCACTTACACGTTCTGGGCTTCATTTCTTCTCCATGAAAAATGGAAGGAACTGTGTCTGTCACCCATTTGTCTCCCAAGGTTGTTGTAGAGCATCTACAGGAAGTCCATTTATCCACAGTGCTGTGCTGTGACTGACAGGCCAATGGGCCTCTCTGGCTCAATAATATGTTCTTGGTTTCTTCTGCTTTAGGGAAGGGAGTATCTTATTATCCCCTAACCTCCTATTGATAATATTTACTTGTTGCAGTTCAGACAGCTCTTGATTGAATATGGAACCCAAAAACTTACCTTAGACATGAACCTTGACCAGAGGACTCATTTCTAGGTCTGGCTGCCATAACACCTCTTTACAAAGCTTGCTGGGAATGAATCAAAGGTTCCAATCACGGTATCTTCTGGGTGTGCTCAGGACTCTTTTGTGCTGTCACTGGTTATGTCTGAGACCGTCTAACTGGAGATTTGATATGGGTAGAGGGTGGAAGGGGTCTAGGACGATGGATGCTTTTTATTTATTAAATTTTTTTCCTGGTGCTTATAGAGCCACGGGAATCTCATCCCTGTGGCTTTGGACAGAGCAACATTAAGAAGAAACAAGTAGTACTATGGTGTTTGGGGTAGAAGTTGGCATCACTTTTTTCCTGAGAAATAATACTGTCAATGATGGTTAGGTTCCGTGGGCGTATTAATAACATAATTCATCTATAGATGCGATAAGTGGACTTCTGAGGTCTATTCTACACTGTCTATAACCTTGTTTCTATGAGAATAATGTATCCTGATTTCCAAAGAATGGACTAAAACACATTTGGGAGGCAATCCATTTGCGGGTGAGGGACGGGGGGGGGGGGGGGGGGGGGGGGGGGCTGATGTGGTGCAGCTATGATGGAGAGTTCAGAAAATGTGGTTCCAGCTGGCGTTCACTAGTGCTTGCAGATTTCAGTCTTCTGCCTGTAAGTGTCTTGATAGCTCTTCATATCTCTAGTTGGTTTAGGAGGTTGAATGTATGCAATTCTCAAGTGAAGAGGTTTATTTTCTATTCATCTGCCGTCTGTGATTCCCCTGAAGCCTTCTTCTTAATGCAATGACATTTTATCTTTGTAGTTTGGTAAAAGAGTTTTAAAAACATTTTACATTAATAAATAAATGCTGAATTTTCTTTAAAGTTTTTACTGAATTTATTGGGGTGAGATTGTTTAATAAAATTATATAGGTTTCAAATTTACAGTTCTATACTACATCACCTGTATATTGTATTGTGTGTTCACCATCCAAAGTGAAGTCTCTTTCCACCACCATTTCTCCTCTCTTTACCCTTTCCCATCTCCCTCCATCCCCTTCCCTCTTGTAATCACCATGCTGTTTACTTTTTCATTTGAACATTTTTGGGGAAGGTGTCTATCTTTTATTCTTGATCAACTTTGCCAGAAGTTTGTCTATTTTATTAGGATTTTTCAAGAGTCAACTTGTAGTTCATTGATCTTTTTTCTCTGATTATTTTTTCCCTAGTAAATTAGTTTTTATTTTATTTTATCTTTACTTTATTAATTTTTTTTTCTAACATCTTAAGTTGCAAGCTCAGTGAATTAATTCTAAGCTTTTCTTCTTTTCTAATGAACTAAATTATAACATTTTAAAGGTACTGTTATTTTTTTATAATTCAATTCCATATATTCTCTAATTTTTATTTTGATGGTTTCTTTTAGTCTGAATACTTAAGAACATTTCTTAATTTCCAAATGCCCATTAAAAATTCTTTGTAAAATTGCATTATTGTCCATATGAAAATAATTATTAAAAACTTGAATTTTGCTTTATGTGTAGCAAGTTGTCAATTTTGAACACCCTGTTTGTTCTCAAAAAAGGTAGTTTAAAAAAATATTTATTGATTTCAGAAAGGAAGGAAAGGGAGAGAGAGATAGAAACAACAATGATGAGAATCATTGATTGGCTGCCTCCTGCACGCCCCCTACTGGGCATCGAGCCTGCAACCTGGGCATGTGTCCTTGACCGTAATTGAACCCAGCACCCTTCAGTCTGCAGGCCTATGCTCTTTCACTGAGCCAAACTGGCCAGGGCAAGCGTAGGTATTTTTTAATTGTTGGGTTCATTATCCTTTATGTTTTTTAAACACTTGTTTATATGTTGTTCAAATTTTGTATATTCTTACCTTTTTTTGGGGGTAAGAATTTAATATAGCAGTAACCAAAAGTGTATAAAATTCCAAATATAATACATATTATATATATTGTAAAACTTCTCATATAAATTTTTTATCTATTGTCAACATATGTATTTTTCTTCTGTCAAGTTTTGTTTTTAAATATAAAGCTATATTTTAGATGTGAACAAATTTAAAATCTTTGTATTATTTTAGTGAAGTGACCCTTTAAAAAATATATTGTTTTCATTGCTTTTTTTAGAGAGAAAGGAAGGGAGAGGGATAGAGAGATAAATATCTATGAGAGAGAAACATCATCAATCGGCTATCTCCTGCATGACCCCTACTGGGGATCAAGCATGTGCCCTGACCAGAACTGAACTGTGACCTTATGGTTCATGAGTTGATGCTCAACCACTGAGCCACACTGGCTGGGCTGAAATGACCTTTTAATCATGAAGTAGTCATTCTTTATTTTTCTAATACTTTTAAAAAGATTCATTTATTGGATATTAATATAGCTGCACTTTGCTAATTTTATATTTACAATTGTCTTTATAGAGAAAAATTGGCAGCAACAGAAATGTTTGACACTAGGATATTGGATATACAAAAGGTAATATATTCACATTTGGAATACTGTGCATCTATATAACATAATATTATATCTTATAATCATTAAAAAAAAAAGGAAACTAGAAAATAACTTGTATTATAGTGATACTAATTTTGTATTCCCTAGATACATATGTGAATATGTGTAGAGCAAATAGCCTGATATTATCTACCAGAGTGTAAATATTAGTTACTTTAGGGTAGAGGAATTATGAATGGTTACTATTTTTTGTTCTCTTTTAAAAACATATTTCCATGTCATGAGTTAATAAATATGTTACTTTTATTAATAGAAATACAATATAGCTTTTTATTTGACAAAAAGCCTTCCCCATTATACTGTAGTTTATAAATAGAAATTTTGAGCTAGAAAAATCATTGTTCTTCAAAATTATATTTAAAAAAATGTCCAGATGTTTTCTTATGTGCTGGGTAGAATTTTTAAAGACTAAAATGACTACTGTTATATAAACTTTAATTTCTAATATACAGTATGTGAATAGAATAAGAAATTTTCATCTATTTTATTCTCAACAAAAGTAATCATAAACTCAGAGTGGAATGTGAATTTCAAAAAATACTATTACATGATTTTCTATTTCAAACTGATATATTTTAGGAAAGATACAAGTTTAGAAGATTAAATGCCAGTTTCTTTTTTGGAGCCATTAATGAATAGAGAGAAATCTCTTCAAGTTAGATCAGATGGATGAGCATGTTTTATGTACAATATATTATTTTGTAAGTATTCTCCTCACAGTTTAGTAGATGAGTTGCAGCAACATAGCAACAAAATAAAACTGTCACTTGGTGGAGCTAGAATACTGTGCAATTCCAATATACTCTTCCAGCAGATTTCTTGAGAAAAACGATTTTATAGCAAAATTTAAGACTCATACACCAGCTGCCTTTGAGGAAACCAGTTTTTATGGTTTTCTTTATTATTGTGCCAGAGTTTAAATAAGTGCCAAATTTGTTGGGCAGAAAGGTCTTTTACTTATTTTCATCAAGCTGATTTCAATACTATAAACTCATCCCCCAGGAGTCATTAAATAGGTATATCCTTTAGTGAGTCAGTGCTATCTTAGCATATTTTGTATGGTACCTAAAAGCCCACAATCATTTCACTTGCTAAGTCAAGTACTGTAAAATCAATGTGGGCTTTTATGATGCCTGGAAAGAAACACCCAAATGATGTTACACTAGTGCTTGTTGGTGGATACCAGCTTTTGGAATTCATTAGCAAGGTTGGAGATTTTAGGGTCACTCCAAATATGGATCAAAACCTTTAAGATAAAATTTTAGGGTGGTCATTAAATAAAGGCTATGATAGCCTTAAGAAAAATTTTCCCAAGAATGAATTGAACTCTTGGAAAATTCTAGATCAGAGCCTTCCTTATATTGATCTACCCAAAATTGAAAATTCAAAGACAGATTATTATTTTTACATTTATGTGTGGGTAGGTAGAGTTTTGTCCCTTTTTTAGGTTACATTTTACCAACTTTTCCTCTCAAGTAGTAGACATACTTCAAAAGGATCAATTCTAAAATAAGATTAATATTTTTTATACTTAGGTCTTAGCTAAGATACATGTTTCTTGAATATACAAATAGAACGATAAAATTAATGTAGATATGGACACTTACAATGACATGTGAAAAAGAATAATTGAGGGTTTTAAAGATTTCTTAGTTTAGTTTGGTTATGATACTCTTATACCTGAATTTTTTCTTTTTTTCACAACAGGAGAATTAGGCTTCTGTGACACATTATTGTCAGGGTAGTCCAGGTTTTGTGGGACTTGACCTTGAAGCCCTATGCAATTTTGGTCTCATGTATGTAAAAGGACACAAAATTACAAATGCAAGATTAGGCACAAACGTCCACATTTATTGGAAATTAGAAAAAAGTAACAAATTCAAAATTTAGAAAAGCTAAAAAGAATCCTAAAACATGACAGGATCCAGAGAAATATAGTTTTTAAATTCAATGCCAACACATCTGCATAATAATTTTCCACAGACTAGCTTCTGGCTCCATATATTTGCAATCCTGTTTCTTCTCTATGACCCCTATAATTTTAGTGTTGGAGTCCATAGACATGTTCATGTCACTAGAGGACTTCTTTAAAAAAATATATATTTTATTGATTTTTTACAGAGAGGAAGGGAGAGGGATACAGAGTTAGAAACATCGATGAGAGAGAAACATCAATCAGCTGCCTCCTGCACACTCCCTACTGGGTATGTGCCCGCAACCAAGGTACATGCTCTTGACCGGAATCAAACCCGGGACCCTTGAGTCCGCAGGCCGACGCTCTATCCACTGAGCCAAACCAGTAAGGGCTAGAGGACTTTTTTTTTTTTTAAATATTTTTCAATTATATTTGACATACAATATTGTGTTAGTTTCAGTTATACAACATAATGATTAGACATCTATATACTCCAATTTTATCATTATATGACTTCTGTCTCTCACCTTAGTAAAACAATGCTGGATAATCTACTACAGTGCGCAGTGGGAGTATTTTGGAATTCACTTGTATCTCAGGAATGCCAGTAATAACAGGGTAGTGAATGCAAACCACATAATAACTCCCACTAAGCTCAAACTAAATGTATCTCCAACTCAACATCCCAGGGCTCTGGAAAGGCCCTATGCAAATGAGGAGTCCTGAAATGTAAACTTCATTAACTTCATAATCTACCTTTTTTTTTTTTAAAAAAAAAAAGTCATTCTAAAAAAAAAAAAAAAAAGTCATTCTATCATGATGTACCTTACCTGGTTAAAACTGACATTGTCTTTAGGGTGACTAAAATTTTGGAAACCACTAACACTAAGGATGCTCACAAACGAAGGGATGGTAAATTTGGGTAAAAATATTTTAAAGAATATTTCTTGTATAAATAAGGAGAACATACACATAGGGCATGTTACTTTAAGAAGTTTTCTAAGAATTGTTTCTTGGTTTTAGTAAAGAGTGCTGAAGGAAATAAAGGCATAAAGACTTTAACTTTTTATTTACCATCATTCACTCATTCTATACCTGGTATACCATTAGAAAATATTTAAAAATATAGCTTAAAAGGCATATGTACTTTCTTGTTATTTAATTAAAAAATATATATTTAAAAAAATATATATGTATTTCTTGATTTCAAAGAGGAAGGGAGAGATAGAAACATCAAGAGAGAGAGGAGCATTGATCAGCTGCCTCTTGCATGCCCCACATTGGTAAATCAAGCCCTGAACCTGGGCATGTGCCCTGACCAGGAATCAAACCGTGACCTCCTGGTTCATAGGTCGACGCTCAACCACTGAGCCAAGCCAGCCAGGCTAATCCATATTCTTAATCTATCAGAAAGATTTGTAACTACAGCAGTAAAATTTTTTATTTCATGGAGCATATCTATGTTATTGAAAGACTTCCCCTTTTAGTGTTCAAGTAAAAACAAAACAAAACTAACACAGCCTTGTTCAAATATGAAATTGTTTTTGGTTGATGATGTAGGCAAATCTCCTGACTCCTGAATAGAGCACCCTATGCATCTCTTCCTTTGTTGAACATTAAAACCATAGTAATAGTGATAGTCAATGTTTATCAAGTGCTTGCTAGGAGTTGGGCACTTAGCTAATTGCTTTACATGCATTTTTTGTTTAATCCTCAAAACAGCATTAAAGTAGGTACTACTTTACAGATGAAGAAACTGAGGCGTCTAGAGTTTAAATGATAAGCCTAGATAAATGCAATTTGTTAAGTGGCAGGCCTGGTGACTAAACAGAGACTTAAAAAAATCTATCTTGCAATATTGTCATAGAAGCAGTGAAGGATGGCAGTGGGGTTTGACATTCACAGATAACACTCAAATGACTACAACTTTGACAAGGGAGAAGCCTTAAGTTTAGGAGAGAGTATAGCATAGGAAAGAACATTTGAAGTCCAGCACCAAAATCAACTGTGTGTGTTTGTATCATGGCTCCATCATTTACTAGCTGGTTGACTTTTGGCAAGTTACTTAGCCTCAGTTCCTCTTCTGTTGAAAGAGGATAAGATAATAAGGTGTGGGGGTTTAATGAGATGTAATATAAGGCATTTAAACCAGTGCCATGCATAGTAAACCCTGAAAAAGGTATAAGCCAATATTGTCCACGTATGTTTAAGCTTATTTGTCCTTTGAAATAGAGTATGTGGCATGTGCAATGCTAAGTCAAAGTGTTACTTTTCTAATACATATATTATTTGGTTAAGAACCCTTAGGTATATTGGAAAATGTGTTCGTAGCAATAGTATAATCTATATATAAATAAAGAGCCAGGGTCGTAACATCCAAAGTGACTGAAGGCTTGACTGAAAGTCCAGTTGCGTGCGCAGCAGGTGAGCAGGCTGAACTGTTGACCTCTCGGAGAGAGAGAGAGAGACAGGGCTGATCAGCAGCGGTAGTGGCTGCTGGCGAGGCCCGGAGAGAGAAGCAGGGACCCTCGCCAGCAGCCAAGCTTCTCTCTCTCTCCCAGAGGTCAGCAGTTTAGCTGGCTAGCCAGCAGCCTGGGGCGGCTGCTGATCAGCCCCGCCTCTATGATCAGGTCCGGAGATAGGCCCGTAGATGCTGACTGGCATAGAAACCGACCAATCAGAACCAAATCTGGGTGAAGTGAGAAGGCAGAACCTAAGGTGGGGGCTGAGGAGGGGTTTTAAGGGCAACAGCTGTTTGGTGTAAGATGTAAGAAAGTGGTTCAATTTTTTAATGACCAGTTTGGCAGTATAGTGCCTATGGCTGGCTATCAGTCAAGATATAGGGATTATATGTTTTTGTCTGCCAAGAGCATCTCTTCCTGATGAAAAAGGCTTCCTCCCCCATTTAAGCAATCCTATCCTATATATAATTTATCTATACTAATAAAGGGTAATATGCTAATTAGACCGGGTCGACTGGCCATCTTCCGGACGTCTGACTTCCTTCTGGACAAAGCCATGGTGGTGGGGGCTGAGGCAGAGGCAGTTAGGGGTGATCAGGCTGGCAGGGGAGGGCAGTTGGGGGCGATCAGGCAGGCAGAGAGGTTAGGGGCAATCAGGCAGGCAGGCAGGTGAGCAGTTAGGAGCCAGTGGTCCCGGATTACAAGAGGGATGTCCAATTGCCGGTTCCGGGCCTAAACCGACAGTCGGACATCCCCTGAGGGGTCCCAGATTGGGGAGGGTGCAGGCTGGGCTGAGGAACCCCCCTTCCATGTACGAATTTCATGCACTGGGCCTCTAGTATCAATATAAAAATCCTTTCTAATTTTAAAAACATGAAAACACTCCCCAGGAAAATAAAATTTAAAAAGTTTGTATCATATTTATATTTTACTTTGACTTAACGGATAATGCCACTATGTGAAAGAATTTCTAGTCCAGGTATGTTCCTATAGATGTTATGACTTTTCAAAGCTTAATCTACTATTTATGTTATAAAATTATTAATATCTTGTAGCTCAGCAGAAACAGTAATATAACATAATGAGAAAAGTGCATCTCTGCTCCCGATACTCTTAATAAACACATTATTCATTTTTTATTCAATTTAACTGCAAATAGCTATATTGAAAACATTGCCACAGGGTACATTTCTATTTTAGGGTGACAGGAAAATAACTCCTGAAGAGTCTCAGAAGTGAGAAACAAAATATAAATTGTATGGTAGATGGAAAAACATAAAAAGATTCTGATATCTATGAATAACTTTATTTCCCAGAGGAGTAAACATTAATGGCTTTAATTAGATTATAATTGCTCATGAGAGCCAGCTCTTGCATGAAATACAACTGACAATGCATTATGACTGAGCTTTTCTGTCAGCAACATAGGATGTATTAATAGAAATGCCATTCAAAGGCGGGCATTCCCCAAATGTAAACAAAGTCCTTAATCAGTGCCAACATGATAAAAAGCCACTCGCACAATTAGGTCAAATCCTATTCACTCTTGACAGTTTTACATCATGTTGAGGTTTCATACAGCATTGTATCTACCAAAGACTCCAGAAAGTTATTTCTTATGAATATTTCTTATTTCACAAATGGTATAAAAATAAACACATGAGAATATTTTTCTTTATTAGAAGTTTCTTTTTATATTGTTCCTCTCATTTGCTTGGAGAAACTCTCTGGACATAATCTGGTTTGGGATTAGAGTTAGGGATTTTCTTCTAATTCTTGGGGACAGTGTTGTAGTCTGTATTTACTCCATCAGTCACCCTTGGTTCAGGGGACTCTGTTAAGAATAGATGCATTTTGCAGTTTCCCTAGGTATTAAAATGACTCAGTTTTGTAGGCTGATAATATAGTGAAGATTTTCAGACTTATTGGAAAACAGGTAAAATTTATTGACATGCTAAATAACTAAGTTCTCTATGATTTCTCAATTGATCTTTTTTTTTTTTTTTTAATACTTTTAAAGGGGGAAAAAGCCCGTCTTGGGTCAGGCAAATCTTGTTCTTATAGAACTTCCATGGATTATGTTTTTAGATCCATCTAGTAGTCTGGGCATAGGCTAAATATTTTGCATAATGGATTTTATTGAGATTTTGTAATTAGTCCATGCATCACCAGACTCACCATATTTCACTGTGTTGACTCAAATTTCCGTGATACCTTTTTGAAGCCCATTAAATTCTTCTAAAGCAACAAATTCTATTTTTGACACAAATTAGTAGCATAAATTAGTGAAGCAGGTGAGGGGAGACTCTAAATTGGAAATGTTAGCAACAAATTAAAAGAAAAACATAACAAAGCAATGATGCCAATGCCTCCTCCCCTTTTACATCTATATAAGGACTTGAAAAAAATCTGTCAATATTTATTTACTATACTCCTTTTACACACTGCACACCAAACAAATGCTAAAATGCATTTAAACAAAAGCTATCCACACCAAAATATTGTTTTAGCATCATAATCTACTATGCATTTCACTTCCAGGTATTTTCTAAAATCAATGCAGTTGTATTTTAGTTTCATATGTTTTTATATGACTAACAGTACAATGCATCAGTGATAATGAGCCATATTCAAAGAGGAAAGTTAAGGGAGAAATTTACCCCTTTGATGACTAACTGGTTCTCTTGTTTATTTAAACCTTTGGGCGTCCATGCTGCTGGGTGGATTAAGGAACAGATGGGGGAGTTGTGATTTAATAGCACAGGATTTCACTGCCAATTCTGCTTCTAACTCCAGTTGCCCCTTGGCAAAAAATAAATAAATAAAAAAAAATCACCGTGTACTGTGTAGTACCTTGTTTTAAAAAGCTACTCAAAACAATTAAAATACTGTGCAAGTATAAAATGGTACCAAAAAGCTTTTAAATTATAAAATAGATGGTTCTGGATAAACCATTTTAAACTTTTATATACTACTAATATGATTATGTGTACATAGAGAAAGGCAGACCTGGTCATAAAACATCTAAAAATTTGTCTCCATTTGGAATGAAATTCTACGTTACTCATATTGAGAGCCTGAGTGGCTCATATTGACTTAAGAGTGCAAAAAGAAAAGAATATAGAGGTCACAGTGAAGCACAAAATTGAAAATGAATCAGCAAGCAGTGGAATTGAATGAAGAATAAATTAATTTAGGATAAAAGTGTAAGATACTGGCCAGTTGTTAGTAAGATATATTTTAGTTCTTTCCCGTATTAAGGGGTAAATTGTTCATCAAAAGCAGTTATCTCCTTTTAAATCAATAATGTCTATCTGTAGTTTACTGATTGATTTAATATTAATTTTGTAACGTGCGCTTGGAATAAAGTATTTTTCTCACCTCCCGTGAGGCCAAATATAAATCAAACATGAAACCCAACTTAATTAGCTTGGCAGTGAATAAGCATGGCATTTAAGGGTTTGGCCTGACAGCTCTGGGCTTGAAGCCCAGCTCTGCTTAATATGAAGCATGTATAATTGTGAAAATCCTTTACTTTTCCAACCTTAGTTTTCTTAGCCACAACTGGAGACAATATTATTTACATCATGGGGTCATTGCAATGTTTACAGAAAATAGTCTATGCTTCCATGTTTATAATAGCACGAGACACATAACAAGTACTCAGTAAGTGGTGGCTGCAATTACTATTATAAACTGAGCAACCCTGCTAGTCTAGATCCATTCTAAGAAATACAATGAGAGGAATTTGATTTTAATTCCCTCAATAAGAACTCAGTGAGCAATAATAGGAGCAAGGTAAAGAACTGACAAACTATTGGACAACACTATCAAAGAGATGCATTATTTAGCAAGGAAGAGAAAGCCTGATAAGTGTCCTGGTATTTTAAATAATATTAAAAAGGACTTGAAGAATTATTGAAAGGACACTTCTCTTTATTTGCAGAGCAATTGTAAAGAAAAGATTGACATACACTTAGATTGCATTAAGAGATATATGGAATAAAATTGAAACGATGTGATGTGACACACGGAAATGAAATTATGTGATACAGACCTCAAGGGTTGAAATTAACCCTGAGGTTAATAATCCCAATAATATATTATTTTTGTTCATATAAATTTTGGATAAAAATAGGGATGCTATTGAAAAATAACTTGTGGATTAAAATTAACAACTGTCAGTGGCCTGGTTGCTCCCAACTGCCCTCCCCTGCAGGCCTGGTCATCCCTAACTGCCCTCCCCTGCTGGCCTGATTGCCCACAACTGCCCTCCCTTGCCGGCCATCTTGTGGTGGCCATCTTGTGTTCACATGGGGGCGGCCATCTTTGACTACATGGGGATGGCCATCTTGTGTGTTGGAGTGATGGTCAATTTGCATATTACCTCTTTATTATATAGGATGTAGATTAATATGTTAATTGACATCCCTATGATACTTAGGCTTCTAACCCAGGACTATGGTAACTATTTCAGTAACTAAGGGCTTTAGAAGCAGTTTCTAACCTTGCCATAAGCTATTCACTTCCCATTTTTGGTTCTGCAATTATGTCTTATGATTTGGTCACATCATCTTTCATGTTTCTAATTAACATCTTGTAGTCCTCTTCATTAAGGAACTGAACATTCTGTGTTAATTTCTGGGTAATTAAAATTTTAGGTAGATAATCATGTTTACATTATAATAATTCTGCTTTCTCCATTTATATATATTTACCTCTTTCCTTATATTTTATTGAATTGCCTAAAAATTTTATATTTTTTAGGGTAGGAGAAAAATGTAAAAATGGGACATATAATAGCAAGGTTGTATGCTGATAAAAATAGCCAACTACATAGGAAACTAGATGCAGGAAGCAGGGCAGAATTGCTGGAGAAATGTTGTCTTGGCAGGAGTAAATGTAGTATACCAGAGTTGGGGTTGGCCATTGATAAGAGTTGGACAATTCATCTGGGGCCGACAAAGTTTATGGACACACATGTTTGTCAGTGGGCAAATGTGGTGGGAGTAGTTCATGGAAGCTCTCTTCTGATTCTTTCTATTTTTTTCATTTGGCTAAGAATGAGGACCAGGGATGATGTAGTATAATTTGAAGAAAGAACAGAAGAATGATGAAGTAGTTAGCTAGGAAAGTAGGAGAGTGGGTGAACATGAATATGATGTGTTGTGAGTAAACTCCATGAAGGGCCCCTTAGGAAGGAATTTAAGTTGGGCCTGGCCATTTTGGTTGTGTGATTTTCTGCATCAACTTGCAGGTGCAGAAGACAGTACAGCATTAGTGTATTTAATCAAGGTTGGGGATTTGCCAGTCAATAAAATAAAACAAAAGGACAATTGAGTGATTATAGAGATTGACAGTGTAACTTAAGGTAAGTAAGGAGAAAGATGAGAACATTGGGGGTGTGTGTGTTGAGAATGAAAAGGATTGATGGATTCTCAATTGATTACCTGGTCAAATAATCAACTATGTCTTTGATTTTTGTTCTGTTTGGAATAGATGTTGAAATATGGAGGCAAGCAGAGTTCTCAGATGACTGCTTAGAGAGAATATCAGTCACACAATAAAAGACCTCTGTCCAGTTTTCTGTTTGATGAGACTTTGGATCCATGAACCAGGCTCAGGCAATGTAGTCTCCAAGTTTAACATCCCAGTCTATATAACTAATAGTTCACAAGGGAAATAACTCTGCAAGTTCATTATTGAATGATAATCTATTTTAAAAAAGGTTTCAGAATAATTTGTTAAGAAACGACTCTCAGATATGATCAATAAATGGTACAGGCATTTCAGCTGTCCAAGGTGAAAGTGAGACTTTGAATGCAGAAAGTCAGAAACAGAAAGAAATGTAGAAAATTAGAGAGAAAGGAAAAAATCAGACTGTAGAAAATAAGAAAGGAATTATGCCACATATACTTGTATTTGGGTCTTTATCTCCTTGTGTTAAATAGGTAAGAAGAAGTTGACCAGGGGTATGTGTAGGGGTGTAAGAGGATCAGCTAGGGCAGTGGTCAGCAAACTGCGGCTCGTGAGCCACAGGCGGCTCGCGAGCCGCGGTTTGCCGCTCTGTTGACTAATGAGTTTGCCGACCACTGAGCTAGGGCAATTTGAGTGAGCAGAAAATACATATTACAGGGGGACTTTTAAGAACTAGGGCAGGCTCTCTTCTTATGAAGTTAGATTTACCTTTGGGAAAGGTGGAGGTAACAGTGAAAGGGGGGACAAGTTTTGACAGGATGTTACCCCTTATATCTTGTGCATATCTTATCTATATATATAAAAGGTTAATATGCAAAGTGTCCCCTCAGGAGTTCAACCGGGAGACCAGGAGTTCGATTGCTCGCTATGATGTGCGCTGACCACAAGGGGGCAGCATGAAATGAAGGAAGGCTCCGGCTGGCAGCCAGAAGGCCCCCATTGGCTCTGATTGCCAGCCAGGCCTAGGGACCACACCTGTACATGAATTTCATGCACCGGGCCTTTAGTATTCTTATAAAAAGAGAGTTTGCATTTCTGAACTAGCTAGAAGATGGAATTATATCTTTTTTCCTCAGCTTCCTAGCTTTGTCATGTTTCCTGGAATTTTAACCTTTTGCGCTCGGATGTTGAGTGTGACTCGACACGGTTAGCATTAGAATAAAGGAATCGAGAAAAAAGCAAGCGAGTGCAAAGGGTTAATTTGGATTCCTGACATTCCAGCCGTAATTTGTAGATGCTTCTGTTACCAATATCAATCTATATGTTTAGCTCAATGTAATCAAACCCATTTCTTTTAAAGTAATGCCTGTTTATTCCCAGTGCTTATATTCTGTAAAACACAGACATGATCAATAATTATGGTTAAATACTTTAATTTTGAATGCTACTGGCTCTACTGAATAATAGAAAAGTTATCTAATTGTTGTAATTACTTCCAAGGAGTTTCCCTCCTTCCTGCCTTTCCTACTATATGTATTCTGTTGAACTTTCTAGAATGCATGCAAAACATGCTGCTAGTTATTTATTTTTAAGTCTTGATGGGGTATTGCATATGGAATCTAATTAGCAAGCTATATTTTATTTTATGGCTTTTACATTAAACTTTTCTTTTAACTTTTTGGGGTAATTTTAAGTAAAAATCACTTAAAAACCCTCAATTATCTATATACAGTTAACATTTTAAGGGGAAAATTGATATATAAAACAAGACAGATGTTATATTTTTTTCAAGGAAAGTTATGTCTCCTATGTATTATAAATTATGAAATGTACATCAAGATAAAATAATGAAAAATTAAAGTTAAATAATGGGAAATTACACTTAAAATATAGATACATTTTTAAGGGTGTGATTGATTGCAATTTTAGGTAAAGGCCAAATGCTATTTACAAAAATCTCCTCCATGAAGGTTTTTGTAATATGCTTATTTGATGTCTTATTCATCTATCTTCAACACAAGGAGAGAAATATAACTCAAGCTATCTCTAAATATATGACACTGCAGTAGCAACAAATACAATTGTAGAAAAGTGACAATAGACAAACTATTGTTACAATGTTTCAGGAGAAATATGTGGGCAGCCAAGTTATGGGCAGAGTTTAAAAATGCTGTGGATGTTTTTAGGCAGTCACATTGTAAAATATTGCTGAGTCAAATGTATTTCCATTACACTTTTACTTTCTGTTTATTCCCCTCTCTCCAATTTATAAATTATGATCATTAGAATGAGGAGTAAATGCTATAAGGATGCCTTGAAAACTAGATATTGTGATAATAGTGTCTAAAAGTGAATGGAATTTGAATTTTCTCATTTTCCCCCCTATGTTCAATGATGCCTAAATCTGACCCAGGCAAGATCTGGGAATCCTGAGCTTCTTCAAGCTGGGCTTATTCCTGAATTGGTACGAGAACATATGCTTGCTAAAATGTTTCCACACCTTATGTGGCTCTGATTTCAGTGGAAAAATCTTGGCTGATTTAGGCTGATTTTATTGAAAGAATCTCCAAAATATTTATTAAATTAGTCATCACTATACACCCAAGAACCTTACATTAAAAAGTCATTTTCAGAATAATCACCTTGGAAGATTCTATGTTCATGTTAGTGTTGCTCAAATCATTTTTAGAATTGCACATTTGTGTGCATGTGTATAATTAAGTTTTGAGTAAATTCAGTGGTGTCAAATATTTATTCTGAGGATAGACATTTTTCTTTTTTTTCTTTTTATATATAACTTTTCCTTTGATTATAAAAATAGAAGTTTATCATAAAAATATTGGAAAGTGATAATCTTTCATATTGTGTCAAAGAATCTTTGAAGCCCAAAGAGAGCCACATCAAAACCCAATATAATTAAAATGTCAAAAGTTAAAGATAAGAAGAGAATATTAAAAGCAGCAATAGAAAAGTTAGTTATGTATAAGGGATATTAGCAGATTTGTCAGCAGAAATTTTGCAGGCCAGAAGTGACTGGCATCTATCTATCTATCTATCTATCTATCTATCTATCTATCTACCTACCTATCTTAAATAATAGATTATTGATTTTTAGAGAGAGAAGAAGGGTGAGGAAGAGAGAGGCAAACATTAGTGCAAGAACGCAGTATCAGTCAGCTGCCTCCTGCATGCCCCCCATTGGGGACTGAGCCCACAACCGGGGCATGCGCCCTGACCAGGAATAGAACCAGCAACCTCTTGGTGCACAGGATGACACCCAACCAACTGAACCACACCAGCCAGGGGGGCATGATATATTTAAAGTACTGAAAAAAACCTCCCAACCAAGAATACTTGATCCACCAAAGTTGTCATTCAGAAGTAAAGGAGGGGGGCAGGGGAGCAGTTGGGGGCGAGCAGGCTGGCACGGGGGGCAGTTGGGGGTGATCAGGCTCGTGGGGGGGCATTTGGGGGCGAGCAGGCTGGTGGCGGGGGGCAGTTGAGGGCGAGCAGGCCGGCAGGCAGAGTGGTTAGGGGCAATCAGGCAGGCAGGCAAGCAGGCAGGCAGGTGAGCGGCTGGAGCCAGCAGTCCCAGATTGTGAGAGGGATGTCCAACTGCTGGTTTAGGCCCGATCCCTGTAAACCAGCAGTAGGACATCCTTCGAGGGGTCCCAGATTGGAGAGGGTGCAGGCCGGGCTGAGGAACAACCCCCACCCCCCGCCCATGAATTTTGTGCACCAGGCCACTAGTAATTAATAAAATGGCAATAATCACTTACCTATCAATAATTACTTGAAATTAAAATGAACTATATTATCCAATCAAAAGACATAGAGTGGCTGAACGGATTAAAAAAATGTGTATGGTGCCTATAAGAGACTCACTTTAGATATAAGGACACAAACACTGAAAGTGAAGGGATAGTAAAAGACATTTCCTGCAAATGAAAACCAAAAGAAATCTGGAGTAGTTACATAACACAAAACAGAGACTGTAATAAGAAACAAAAAAGGGTGTTACATTATGATAAAGAGATCAATCCAATAAGAAGATATAATAATAGTAATAACTTATGTATCTAAAATAGGATCACCTAAATATATAAAGCAAATAGTAACAGACCTAAAAGGAGAAATAGACAACAATAATAGTAGGGGACTTTAATACCCCACATACATCAATGGATAGATGATCCAGACAGAAAATAATCCTATACAGTAGTTCCTCAGGTTACATCAGAGATCCGTTCCTATGGCGCGATGTAATGTGATTTTCACTGTAAGTGGGAACCCACCTACATAAGCACCTATGTCACTCACATGGAGCATATATATAGCAGTAATGAAGTGAAACAGTAAAAAAAAAATTAAAAGAAAGATAAAAATTTCTGACCTTTACTTGTGGTAAATAAATAATGAAAAACATAAAGCACTTATGTACATATGTCGAAATGACGGAACTTTTTTTTTTTTATATAAATACTGTAAATGGGAGATGGCGATGTAATCACAAAACGATGTAAGTCGAGTCTGACTTAACTCAAGGACTGCCTGTATAATAAAAGCCTAATATACTAAGTGTCTGGTCGTCTGCTGAACCAATCAAAGCGTAATATGCTAATGATATGCTAAGGCCGCTCAACTGCTGGCTATGATGTACACTGACCACCAGGGAGCAGATGCTCCGACCAGTAGGTTAGCTTGCTGCTGGGGTCCGGCCGATCAGGACTGAGTGAGATGGGCCAGACACACCCTGGAGCCCTCCCGTGGTTCCTCCCCGGCTGGCCAACCTCTCGTGTCCCTCCCCGGCCCCGATGGTGCACTGGTGGGGTCCCTTGGCCTGGCCTGCCCTCTTGCAATCCAGGACCCTTCGGGGGATGTTGGAGAGCAGGTTTCCACCCAATCCCGCAGGCCAGGCCGAGGGACACCACTGGTGTACGAATTCATGCATTGGGCCTCTAATAAAATATTGGCCTTAAACAACACATTAGAAGAGATGGTCTTAATAGTTATGGAACATTTCATGCAAAAGCAACAAAATACACATTCTTTTCAAGTACATATGGAACATTTTCTAATGCAGATCATATGTCAGGCTATAAAATAAGCCTTTGTAAATGTAAGAGGATTGAAATCTTATCAAACATCTTTTCCAACCACAATGGTATGAAACTAGAAATTAATTACACAAAGGAACCTGGAAAATTCACAAATATATGGAGAGTAAACAACACGCTACTGAACAACCAATGGGTCAAAGGAGAAATAAAAAAAAAATACCTTGAGGCAAGTGAAATGGAAATACAACATACAATTTATGGAATGCAGCAAAAGCAATTCTAAGAGGAAAGTTCATAGCATTAAGAGCCTACCTCAAGAAACAAAACAGTTTCAAATAAACAACCTAACTTTATACTTAAAGGAACTAGAAAAAAGAACAAACAAAATTCAAAGTTAGTAGAAGGAAGGAAATAAAAAAGATTAGAGCAGAAATAAATGAATAGAGACCAAAACAATAGATAAGATCAATGAAACTAACAGCAGGTTCTTTGAAAAGATAAATAAAATCGACAAACCTTTAGCTAGTCTTACCAAGGGAAAAAAAAAAAAGACTCAAATAAACGAAATCAGAAATAAAAGAAGTGTGCCCTGGCCAGTGTTGCTCAGTTGTTAGAGTGTGGGCCTGCACACCAAAGAGTCTTGGATTCAATTCCCAGTCAGGGCACATATCTGGGTTGCAGGTTCGATCTCTGACCCCAGTCAGGGCGCTTGTGGGAGGCAACCAATTGATGTGTCTTTCTCACATCGATGTCTCTCTCTTGCTCGCTCTCATCAATGGGAAAAATATCTTGAGGTGAGGATTAACAGCATTTAAGGGTCAGGCATCTAAAGACGACCTTGTGCTAGAGATTGGGAAGTCATAGCCAACCAGGTGGGAAGCAGCCAGAGAGTGGAGGATCATGGAATCCAGGAAAAGAGAATATTTCAATTGTGATGGAGACACCAGGGGTGTCAGATGTATTTAAGAGATCCACCAAGATAAGAATAGAAAAGTACTATGTTTATCAATAATTATTCTACTACTTTTGTAAGACTAGAGTCAGTAGAGAAGTGTTCAGCAAGATAAAAAGTGCAAGATAAATTGCCAAGGGATTGAGTGGTAGATGCCCATGTGGAAATCATAGAAAGAGAAAATTTTTTCAAAAGGCTTGACTTTGAAAGGAAAGAAATGACAGGGGAGGTCAAAATAGAGTTTTTCTTTCAACTGAGAATTACTTCAGCTGTTTAAACAGGAAGGAATAGATAGCATGTTAATGGTTGAGGATATAGGAAAAAGGGATGGAAAGCAATGGAGGAATATAGAAGCCAGGCAGTGGTATCAGATTTATCTGAGATAAGGAAAAGATAAGATACCTTTCCTATCCTGACAGGAAGAAAGAAGCCATGCTGACAATATATTTTGGATTGTGGAGGAAGATGACATTTGTGTGAATTCTGAATAACTTTGTGTGTGTGTGTGTATGATGTAGGAGATAATGCTGTGGCTTCAGATTAAGGAGTAAGGTGGAGGATGGAGATGTTTTGAAGGAGCCACAGTGGAGAATAGGGAAAGAGCTGTCTAGGCACACATAGGATTGCTGGATAGAACTGAAAACCCATTTAGCCTAGAAACTGTGAATTTGTAGTGACACCAATCTTTGAAAAATGAGCCAGCTTAAGCATACTGTGAGGGCTGGAACCTCTACTGTCTTTTCATCACTCTACCTTCCAAATCTACCAGAGAACCTGGCACATAAAGGTACTCTATAAATATTTTATAAATTTATCTGAAGAAGCTCAACAGCCTGATATAGGAGATGAGATAGCAGAATATTGGCATGGTCTAGAGGATTCCTCCCCCTCCCCCCAATATTAGTCTTTTATATTACTGGATACACTAGAATGTACACTGAGTGGCCAGATTATTATGATCTCTGAACCCATAATAATCTGGACACTCAGTGTGTATATGTGTGTGTGTATATATACATATACATATACATATACATATACATATATATATGTGTATATATATATACACATACATATGTGTGTGTGTGTGTATATATATGTGTGTGTGTGTGTGTATATATGTGTGTGTGTGTATATGTATGTATATATATATATATATATATATATATATATATATATATATATATATTAGAGGCCCGGTGCATGAATTCGTGCATGGGTGGGGTCCAGCCACCCTGGCCAGGGGGAGGGGACATGGGTGGTTGGCCAGCCTGCCTACTGGTCGAACTCCTGGTCTAGGGGACAATTTGCATATTAGCTTTTATTATATAGGATATACACTGAGTGGTCAGATTATTATGCGTTCAGAGATCATAATAATCTGGCCACTCAGTGTATTTCTAGGGGTGGTTGTAGAAACCAATATATGATCCTCCTTTATAAAAAAGATAATCAGACATTGAACAATGATAGTATACATTGGTAGTATACATTGGGAGAGGACAGGCAGGAACTAAGTAAGGAGACCTAGTAGAGAGAGAAGAATCTAAATGTTTGATCATGAAATTATGGGTCAGGGTTAGTCATTCTAGAGGATAGTCTTATGAATAATGTACCCGAAGCTATGCTCCAGATTGTGAGATTGAATTCTGGAGGAGAGATGTTAAAAGACATGAAAAGGATTCTCAAAAATCTAAATAAAATTCCCTGGTGAGTGGTATCAATTCAGGACGGGACAGAAGTACTCCGAGCTTCAAGCACTAGAAGCAGTCCAGGTGCTGCCTCAGGGCAATCAAACACCAGGTAACAGAAACTCAGATATAGATGATAATCCAATTTCTGAGGCATTGGGGCATAAAGCAGGGACACTAGATAAGTATGGGGTATCTAGGAAAGGAGATTCATTGTATCATCTATTCACGTGATGAATATTTATTTAAAATATGTCTAAGGAACTGTGTAAGAAGAGGGAGGAAGGTAGGCATTGGAGGCTGAGACCACAACCTAATGATTGAAGAATTCTAGTGTTAAGTTTAGAAATGGTTCAGCAGCAAGAATGGCCCAGAATTTATCCACTGTCAATGGTGAGCTGAGCCCTCAGGTAGGTAGGATCTACATGCATCAGTCCAGTTGCTGAGCTTATACTGGTAGAGTGCCAAGCAAGGCAATACAGAGAGCCAATTCTTTTCAGTTGCTTTGGAGGATGGTGGTTTAAAGTGGCCAAGGCTGTTGAGTAGACCAAGGAAATAAGCTTTTTCAAAGAGCCTAGGTTCTGTGGACCCAAAGGACAAAAAGTAGTTTCTGGTTAAATTTCATAGATAAAGTTCTAACCTGTTGAGAAAGAAACTATTTTTAAAAGGACTCTAAGGGGCCAGAGCAGACTTCCACATAGACGACTGGCAAAACCTCATCATTTCATGGGTAAAGAAAGATCTGCCCCCACTTAGTCTGCCAGATATTATTTACCCATTTCTTTATGATGGATGTGGACGCTCAAAATTCCACCATGAGTCCTCATTAGTTTAGCTGGGAACATATGGGACAGAGGTGTGAATTAGTTTATTAAGATATTTATTATTTTGATCAGTGAGGAGAGGGTAGGGCATGTGCTTTAAAAGAGTGAATCTCTTTTAAATGTTAGTAATGGATGATGAAGATAACAAAAGGGGAAAGATGTAGAATGACTCAGACCATCTTTGATTATTCATCTCTATCTTCTAAGGGAGACAATAAAAAATAGTGAATGTGCGCTATTATCCTGTGCCTGTTGAAATGATTACTGTATTTTTGTATTATGCCAATGTTGTTCTTGCTTATAGATTACAAATTCCCTGTTTAACCTGATGAAAAGTTATTTTGTTGAACATAGAAATCCATAAAATTATTGATTTCTATAGTGTTTGTAGGGTGAAGCTCAATTCAGTGAATAAATTAATAAAATGAATAAATTATAAATGAATTGAAACATAATGAATTAATAAAACTTCAATGTAATATGATGTTTAATATGTTTAGGAGGGAGTGTTACAGCTGTTAAATGGATTGCAGTTAAATGAATTAAAAAACAAAATAAAATTTAAAATGCTCCATTATTCATAAAGTACTTTAGTGCCTCATTAATCTATTTTGGATCACTCAGGCCCATAAGTGCATATTGTCAAAAGCTGATAAAGTGTGAGGAATTGTTTTTCAGTCAACTGAAAGCAGGAACACATCTTAAGGTGTCAAGGTCAAGTCTACAGGGCATAAAGTAAGTGTTTTTGCCCCTGGAAAACCTTTTAAAAGAAATATTTGAAGGAGTTATTTTCAAGTTTAAAGATAGTAGCACTTTAAAATGTTATTATGCAACATTTCCCAAGCACATTTTAAAAGGAATATGGTGTGTGTGTTTTTCATAAAACATTTATTAACTTATATAAGAACCAGTTTTCTAGAAAATCCAGTAGGAGAGATGCTTACTTAGTTAAATATAAATAAAATCAACAGCAGGAAAAGTCAAAATAGAGTAAATTATACCAGGAGGGAAAAACACTATAATGTCTCACATGATTAAGCTCTAAATTTGTTTCTGACCTTCCTTGTGATCAAAGCTAAAGGGAAACTGGTTAACTACATAATTCTCACTGTATAGGAAGAAATAAGAATACATCATTTTATTGGGTGCAGACTCATTGCCACTAGATTATGACAAATGTGTTTCAGTTGGATACGGATGGTCTTTGGTATTTTTTGTAGCTTTCATAATGTCAACTTTTGCATGGGTAACAGGAGAATAAGCTGGGTGGGTTTTGCCAGAACCAGTGGTCCAGTAGTTAGGCAGTTTTATCCTACCAGAGGTGAGGTCTAGTGAAGCCAGCTCAAGTGTAGAGAAGCAGACAGGTAAGAGGCAGAGTCTGAATGTCAGACAGATACAGAGAAGTTGCTGGATAGTTTGATATAATAACACATCATCTCCCTTCCTTTGAGTTCAGTTTGAATATAAATTCACCTGACCTAGAAACAAATATCCATCCATCCATCCATCGTCCATATTCTATTTATCTACTTATCTATTTAAGGGGCTGTTGTATATGTCTTTTAAGGCATTGTTCTTGAAAATTAAAATGGGACATTTTTCATGTGCAGTTTTAAATGTGTTTTATATATAAAGTAACTCTGAAATAAAACTGTTGACCCAATCACTAAGTCAACAGAATTCTTCATTTGTCTAGGATGTGGGAGTTAGACCATCTTCTCATGGAAAAAGTAGGCTTAAAAAGTCACTCTATGAAACTTGTCAACTTTCTAAATATTGGGTTGACCAGTTCTAATTTTTTTCAACAGATATACAAGTTGATCACTAATTCAGTAGTTTATTAATGATATTGTAAAAGAATAATTATATGCTATATTTCTTTATGCCACAAAATAAATAATTCCTCATTTATCATTCTTTATGAATTATAGCACAGAGGCTCAAATGAAAACCTCAGAATTTATAGTACATTTTCAACATTAAGAAATGTTAGATTTAAAAAAAAAAAAAAGAAATGTTAGATTTTGATGGGTTAGAGCCTAGCTATAACATCTACTTATAATAGGTGAGGGAACTTAGGCAATTGCTTGAATCTCTTAGAAACTTAGGTTCCTTATCTGTAAAATGGAGAAATATTAGTACGAACCTTATAAGGTTGTGGTGAGAAATATGTAATAACAATAAAAGCAAATTTTTGGAGCCTGAGACATAAAAATCACTCAATAATTTTTAGGTATTATTATGATGATGATAAGGTATTTCATGATGAAGCATAGACTCATTGAATACTATAGCACTGTTTTCAAGATTGTATAAACAGCACACCATTCATTTATACTCAAAAGAGGAAAAGATAAAATCAATTCTTTTTATTTTATTATTTTAATGAACAGTTCATTTTTGTGAAAGGACAGACATAGATCTATGTTAAAACAACTTATTTTCAAAGGACTCTTTCCCCAAGCCTGAAAGACCCAGATAATACTGGAATTTAGCATTGAAAGTATGAAGTTCAAACTATAGTTCCATTATTTATTTAATGAAGATTTGGGATTTTTCAGAAATTATAGTTTTATTGTTCCTGTGTCAGCTTCCATTAAGAATAACATGTTCTTCTAATCTCAATGGCTGCTTTTAGAATTTATCATCATATTAGGATTTGGGAGAGTATTTACTAGTTGGATTAAAGGAGAGATGGTGGGAGAAACCAAGATGGTGGCATAAGGTAAACACCTAACTGTTGCCTACCACAACAATTTTGAAACTACAACTGGAAAACAGAGCGCACACGGTCCAGAACCACCGGAAAGCTGGCAGAGTGGAAAACCTACAACTGGAGAAAAAAAGAGAGGGGGACGCTGAGCCTCAGGAGCTGTGGAGGTGCGGAGATCCTTGAGCGCGGAAAGGGCGGGTGGCTGATACTCGGCAGGCTTGCTCGCAGAGCGCGCGCGGAGAGGGAGGGCAGCAGACGCTGCGTGGCTAGCTTTCTCGTTTGGGAGAAAAACAAAACCTCCCGACTGCACTGAAATCCAGCTGCGGTCGGGGAGACACTGGTCTGTTTGGCAGTGGATGAGGCTCGAAAGCTGCCTTCTCTCAGAGGCACGCAGCCATTGATTAGGGCACGGAGAAACCGACCCTCTTAGGGCGGCGCGGACGGAAACCAAGTTTGTCTGCGCCATTCTGAGACTCCGCCCCATCCAAGCTGAGCACAGCCCTCCCAGTGACTGGATTTCTCGTTCGGGAGAAAAACAAAACCTCCAGTCTGCACTGAAACTAACAGACTAGTTTCTCCCCAGTGTGCTGGGGAGAAACTAGTCTGTTAGGCAGCAGGAGAGGCTCGAAAGCTGCCTTCTCTCAGAGGCGCGCAGCCCTTAATTTGGGCACGGAGAAACCGCCCCTCTTAGGGCAGAGCAGACGGGAAACCAAAGCTTGTCTGCGCCACCCTGAGACTCCGCCCCATCCAAGCTGAGCACAGAAGCTCTCCCAGCGGAGACACTGCTGATCCTCACAGCCAACTGGCTTGGAGATCAATTCCCGCCAGTGATACCAACAATCCCAACCACTCTGAACTCCAGTTTCTGGGGACACTCGGGGGACCCAGACGCCTACGGGACTCTCGGCCATTGGTCTGAGAGTGAGAGTGACTTTTCTGTCAGTGTGGACGACACCAGATTTCAACCACTCTCATAAGGGACACATTCAAGAGGCAGACTCAGTGAGCACCAAAGCCCTACTGTGTCTCCAGCACAGCAATTCTTCCGTTATAGACACAGCAGGTCCTCACAACCAATTGGACCGGAGGTCAATTCCTCCCAGTGTACCAACAGCAATCAGGGCTTTTAACTACACCAAGACTTTCCACTCAGCCCACAAAGGGGAGTACCAAGAGCGACCACCTAGGGTGATTGGGGAAGCTGAGCTACCGGCCCCTATAAGTCACCGACCACACAAAGCCACTCAATCAACACAGGGAGGCAGCCAAAATGTGGAGACATCGAAGTATGTCACAAGTAGGAGAGATAGATGAAAGCAAACTAATGGACGACACAGTGTTCAGAACCATATTTATAAGGTTACTCAAGAATCTTCTAAAAACTGCTGAGAAACTTGAAGAGACCTTCAAGGACCTAAATGATAATACCAAAAAAATGGAAAAGGACCAGTCAGAAATTATGCATACACTGTCTGAAATAAAGAATATACAGAGTAGACCACCGCACCCGAAGAGTCAAACCAAAGATCTGGAATATGAAGAAGAAAAAAAACATCCAAACAGAGAGGCGGAAAGAAAGAAGAATCCAAAAGTTTGAGGATAGCATAAGGAGCCTTTGGGACGGCTTTAAGCGTACCAATATCCGAATTTTTGGGGTGCCAGAAGAGAGAGAGCAAGATACTGAAAACCTATTTGAAGAAATAATGACAGAAAACTTCCCCCACCTGGTGAAAGAAATAGACTTACAAGTTCAGGAAGTGCATAGAACCCCAAACAAGAGGAATCAAAAGAGGACCACACCAAGACACATCATAATTAAAATGCCAAGGGCAAAAGACAAAGAGAGAATCTTACAAGCAGCAAGAGAAAAACAGTTAGTTACCTACAAGGGAGCACCCATACGACTGTCAGCTGATTTCTCAACAGAAACTATGCAGGCCAGACGGGAATGGCAAGAAATATTCAAAGTGATGAATAGCAAGAACCTACAACCAAGACTACTCTACCCAGCAAAGTTATCATTCAGAATTGAAGGGCAGATAAAGAGCTTCACAGATAAGAAAAAGCTAAAGGAGTTCATCACCACCAAACCAGTATTATATGAAATGCTGAAAGGTATTCTTTAAAAAGAGGAAAAAGAAGAAGAAAGTAAAGATAAAAATTATGAACAACAAATACATATCTATCAACAAATGATCCTGAAAATCAAGTGAATTAAAAATCTGAGGAACAGAATAAACTGGTGAACATAATAGAATCAGAGGCATAGAATGGGAGTGCATTGATAATTCTCAGGGGGAAAGGGGTGTCTGTGTGGGGGGTATGGGAAGAGACTGGACAAAAATCATACACCTATGGATAAGGACAACGGGGGGGAGGGAACCTGGTGATGGGGAGATATGGGGGGGGGGGAAGGAGAAACAATTGTAATAATCTGAACAATAAAGATTTATTTTAAATAAAAAAAAATAAAGGAGAGATGGTGGTTTTAATGAAGTAGGTGGGGAACATTCGAAATAGAGGGAAAAATGAGAAAGGAAGAAAATAGTGTCTGTTACAGCATCAATACTTTTTTCTGTGAATATTTATTAAGAACACTAGAGGCCCGGTGCACGGATTTGTGTACCAGCGGGGTCCCGCAGCCTGGCCTGTGCCCTTTCGCAATCTGGGACCCCTTTGGGGATGTCAGACTGCTGGTTTTGGCCTGATCAGGGCTGGCCTGCGAGGATGGGGCTGAAACCGGCAGTCTGACATCCCCCGAGGGATGTAGTAGTATGCAAAGCTGTAGGAGGCCGGGGAGGAGCCAGAGCCTGGGCCAGGTGCCGTGCCACTCCTGTTCATCCTGGCCCCTGCCGCTTTGTTGCATTGTCGTGGAGGTGGGAGAGGCTCGCGCCTCTGCAGCTGCACTTGCCAGCTGTGAGCCTGACATCTGGTGCCCATTGGTCAGCTGAACGGTGCTCCTACTGTGGGAGCGCACTGACCACCAGGGGCAGCTCCGGCATTGAGTGTCTGCCCCCTGGTGGTCAGTGTGCATCATAGTGACTGGTCAACCAGTCATTCGGTTGTTCAGTCTCTTAGGCTTTTATATATATATATAGATATATAGATAATTGTCACTTAAAATAACCTTATTATACTTAGGTGTTTTCTGATAGATAAGAGAGTCATTCATGATAAAACAAAGCCTTAAGAAAAAAACAACAATGAATTCATTTTATATTGAGAAAAGATTCCAAAACAAAATGTTCATGGCCTTATAACACTTGAAGGTTTTTTAACCAGACCATGAAGACCCTGACTTGATGTAGATTAATATTGTTTCTGGAGTTCAGAGATTATAAATTTAGTAGAGCACATGATTTGAAAAGAGACATTTTAGTATATTGTATATCTGATTGTGTTTGCATCAACATCAGCCCTATCTATGCCAAAGACACTTCAGTATCCCAGAAAGAGATACTGGGCTACAGTTTCTAGTTACTTCACAGTTTTCTAAAATGTCCCATGAAATGATTAGTAACTCTCATTAATCGATATAGCTACTTACTAATAATTTCTAAATTAAAAGCGTACTAAAAAGAGAATTCCAACAAAGTGAGAAAAACAAATTCTATATAAAACCATGGCAATAATTATACTGATTATGAATAAACATTGTTCATATGTATTCACAATAGGGCACTTCACAACTACATATTTGTTCTGTAGAATTTTTAAAAAAGTAATAATTAATCAACCCTTATTTAGTGTTAGCATTTCATTAAAAGAAGGGATGGTTAGTGCTATTGTTTCATATAGACGCAGACGTATCAAATGATGACAGTCTAATTTACCTGACTTCATTGATCTTTTCCTTTCTTTTAAAATTTTCAAATGGAATCTCAAGTGAATAAATTGGTAAATTTATCATTTTCTCTGTAACACTGTCATAAGGACAGTTTGATAAAATAGCTCATTATAGTCAATGATGTGAAATATGAGTTCCATCAGCATATTTTCATCAAATGCAGCTACATAAATTAGTTTGCTATTATCAAGGACTGTGGAATGCAAAAATAAAATTAAGCATGCTATTATACTGCTTAAATTTTGGGTATTGACCCAAGTGAATTAAAAAAAAATGTAGTGACAAAAGAAAATCAAAGAAGTCATCTAAAATTAATTGACAAGTGATAACACTACTCATGTAATGACTATCATTAAAATAAGTTGTCATCCCCTTCAAAGGCAGCCTTGCAGGTCTACTTTTACAAAAATTCCACCATAGTTCTAAAATGTGATTTTTAATTCTTCTTTTGGTAAAGCAAATAAAATTCTATGTATGTTAGGACTGCTTGTTATTTATAACTATTGTTTAGTGAATAAAGCAATTGTCTGTACCTATTTTATCTGTATTTTGAACCTTCATTTTTTTAAAATGGGAAATTTAAGAGGAAGTAATGTAGAAGTCTTCTTGATTTTGACTGGTACATAATTGGTTTATGGTACATATATCTATATCCATTATGACTGGTAGGTGCTGATATTAGACTATTTCATTCCTACAAATATCTATATTAGTTAGCTATTGCTACAAAAGTACTACATAGCCAGTCACCACAAAATGTTGTGGCATACAACAATAAGCATTTATTTAACTCATTTTCCTGTAGGTAGGTGTTGGGTGTTCTTGGCTAGTATAGCTGACTGAGTGAGTTAGCTCCATGAATTTCTCATCCTCTTCCTGGAATCAGCAAGTTTTTCTAGGTATATTCCTCTTATAGCAATGGTAAAAACACACGAGAACAAGTGAAAACTTCTTGTGAAGCTTCTTCAGCTTTAAGTTCAGAACTGGAACACGATCTCTTCCAAAACATTGGTCAAAGCAAGTCAATATGGCCAAACCTAAATATACTATACTATTTGAATGGGGTAAACTGCAAAATCACATGCCAAAGAACATGGTTGTAAGGAGAGATGAACACTTGGGGCTCAGGATGAGATTTACCATAACATCAATTCCACTAAGATAATAGTTAATCTTAAAACACATCAAATCAATCCATGATGTAATAAAAAGGACATAAAAGGTTGGTATGACTGTCCTGCTTTTTTTCACATAGTCATGTGTTTGTGGGTATCCAACGAATCCATTGTAATTTAAATTCCTAGTGTATCCTAACGACAAATGAATCAATGGTAAATGCAGGGATGTTTCATTTTATTGAACTTGATTTTATTGCACTTCCCATGTATTTTTTTAAAAACAAATTGACAGTTTGTTTCAACCCTGCATTTATCAGCACCATTTTTCTAAAAAGCATTTGCTCACTTTGTGTCTCTGAGTCACATTTTGGTAATTCTCAGAATATTTTAAGCTTTTAAATTATTACTATGTTTGTTATCTTGATCTGTGATTAGTGATCTTTAATGTTACTATCGTAATTATTTTGGGGCACCACATGTTCCAAGCCCTCCGGATGATTGTGATACACAGGACTGTGTGAAGCACCCCCAGGGAGTTTTGGTGGCCATTTCTCAGTTATTGTTGGATTTGGCCATTTTAACGTCTGAGCCCCAGGTCAGAGAGATACTATTTTGGTAGATTTGATTGCTCCTATGTCCAGGTGGCATTATGAATGATGAGGGGGCTCTAAGAACTGCATTTCTGCCCTATTTCCTGGTTTGATAATACATTACATTTACAGGTTAGGGTTAGTTCCTTTGAAATACTTCTAACATTTTTAGGTCCTAGTTTTTCATGATCAGTGTGCCCATTTTTTTTTTTTTATTATATCAGTACTTTTGTGTCAGTAACACATAAGCCAAAGTCAAACACAGAGTTATTTTAACCAACAATGAAAAATATGAACACTAGTATCTTTTGGATGTACCCAATTACACTGCATTGCTATTAACGTGGCCTAGTTCTCTGTGATTGTGATTTAGAATCTGTAGGTCTTCTTTTGTTGGACCTGCTTTGATTTTTAAAAAAGGCAAAACTAATCTTGAAAGAGAACCACATTTATAATAGAAGATCCAGAGACTTAAACGATTCTTCATCACAATGTCTTCTATTTTAACATTTCTCTAATTTTAGATTGTATTGTAACAAGACTTCAT